>NC_088254.1:11771250-12411875 GCF_036013445.1 Caloenas nicobarica
TCTCCTGGCTTACGTTACTTGACTGAGGAGACATCCTGCTGTAGAAACAGCATTTCATAGGTAAGAACTGAAATGTCTTTAAGGAGTGATATTCTGTTTAGGTTGAAAGGCCAGAGGGGTTTGTGCTGACACCAAGGACTATTTCCACTTTATTTTTGTTTTTCTTGACACTTCTAAATGGCACATACATGCAGTTGGTTGTTATATAATAAGCTTTAAAAAAGCATGCTCCACTGACCAGAAGAAAAGTAGACATCATTAGTTATGGAGCTATCACACATGTCTTATAAGCACCCAATGGAGAAGCAGAAGACTACTATATTTTCCAGACCTCAATTGTAATAGCAAGTCAATTGATTCTCTTGGCTTTGCTGCTGCCTTCTGACAATGGGATAGGATTCCTTTCTCTGCTTTAGGTAGTGGGAAGATATGTGTGCCCTAGGTTGGGAGTTTCTCTTCTTAATTTATTCCTATATTTGTTCCTATTATCCACAACTTTTGAATTTTTGCATTTTACACATGAACTGGCTGAAATCCGCAGAGGTCTTTAAACACCGAGCTTCTATTTTGGTGTGTAACTTACCATATATTTCAATGGGGAATTAATTGCCGCAGTATCTTTATGGACCTGGTACTAAACGATTTGCCCGAAGAGGCATAGGAAAATATAGTGAGCTTTCTCCAAGCTATTATCTCCTAACTGAAGGATTCTATCACATTTCACCACTCACAGTATTCTAATAAGTCTTAATTCATTAATGTTTTTGAAAGATCTTGTAAACGTCTTAGGAGCAGAGCTTTGCGAGTAGCAAATGTTATTTCATTCATGAACTTCTGAAACCTTTTCTACTTTGAATTTTTTGTGTTTTTTTTTTTTTTTTTTAAAGAGACACAGAGAATGTAATAGAAGGTGAAGTTCGGTATTTACAATCTTGGGATTTCAATGTAATCAGGGAAAGGAAAGAAATAGTAAAACACAGTATCTTTCATGTGACAGCGGGTAACAGTGAAACTAGACTGAGTCAAAAAGGTAAAGAAAAGCCCACACAAAAATCCAAGTTCTTTCAATCTGAAGTATTTTCATGTGAATTCACTTTCCCCTACCAGCTTGTTATGGCTATGAGACCCATGACCAAAGCAGTTTGATAGTTTCCTTCAATCCAGAAAACATAGCCTCTGCCATTTTGCACCTTCTTCATTGGAATAGTTGAAAGAAAAGGGGATAGAAGCTTGGGACTGCTGTTTTTGGGGTATCTGATGAGAGCAAAATAAAGGAGACCATGAGAAAAGCCTGCCAACCCAGAGATTATAGTAAAACAGGAACCAACACAAACATATCCACAATCTTTGGAAGGTGGAGAGTGCATAATCCTAAATCTTGGGAAAGATGTTTTTCCTCAGCATTTCTTACTTTTATACAGTTTTCTATAACCTGTGCTTTTAAAACAGTTCCAGCGTTTCAAAAACAAATTCCAGGGTGCCTTTTGTAACACAAAAGGAGACTATAACAGCAGTAGCAGCCCGGAGTACAGTGAGTGGATGCCCTTCCTCAGCCATGGCAGGCTACAATACAAAGAATTCATAGGAAAAAATCGTAGGTGCAATTGGTACTACCTTGATTCTTTAAAGATATTCTTTCTTTAAGCCTGCTGGGTTGTTCTTCGGTGTATGAAGTGGTGAAATGCAGACTGCTGCAGATTCTCATTTGGTGTAAATCAACACTGATTTCAAGTGGGAATGCTCATTTGCAGTAACTGCAGATAGGGACTTCACTGTGCAGAGATGAAATTATGGGATTAAGTTCAACTCCAGAGTAATATTTTTCAACACTTGCATTTTGGGAGCCATCAAAAGAGAGTGAACAGTCAGAGAGAGAAAAGCCAATTGGAAAAATCGGATTCAGGTATGAATGCCTCCACTTCATACCTTAGTATTGGCTCATTCCTATCTATTACTCTAAGGCAAACCAAGTTACTTCAAGGTTACTTCAGCATGTGTAATATACAGACTCCAGCTCAAATGCTGGATGGCAGTTTTGGACAGATTGGAGAATGTACCAATCTGCTGGTTGTGCTTTGTCCTTTCCCAAGTTTGTCATTGAGAACAGTTTAGCTTCATTCATTAAAGGCTTTGAAATAGATCACATTGCAGTTAACTTCCAAAGTTCCAACACCTGCCTGGAGTGAGCTTCATGCTGATGCTTGCCTGTTGGATTGACTTATGCCAGCAAAGTCAAAGTTAATGTTGTCAGCATCATCATAAAATAAAAAGTAGTGGCAACTCTCCTTCACTGTACTTTGTAATTTAAACTTGGATGTCTATAGCTCCTTGCATCACTAATCAAAGAACAAAAATATGTTCCTGGTATTACATGTTAGTTATGGCTGCTTTGACTAATAGCCATAATGGCAGAAAGAATTTTGACTGTGAAACGAGGTGCTTGTTGTGGGAGCTCTGCCAACGTACCAAATCAAGCGGGAGGTCTGAGTGCGATATAGACTGGTGTTCCATATGCTCAAGAGACTTTTGGAAGCAGCCCAGCCTACATATGCTTCTGTTGGCAAGCTCTTGAATAGAAAGGAAGATATTGTCCTCACCCTACCTAACATACCTCCCACTCATTTGAAATGCTCATTTGGGAATGAAGAGCATGGAAATCTGAGAATGATAATGGCACAAACCCAATCTTGCTACAGCTGGATAGGAGAAAAAATAATAATAATTGAACAGATTTTAAACCAGAAAAGGTATTAATTTAAGACATTGGTAAAAAAAGCATCTGAGGTGTTCTCCTATTCATGATCTGTGAAGTAGTAGATTAACTTTTGCTATTGTACTAAGGTACATAGACTTCACTATCCAGTCCATGGAGCTGTAGCTTGCTGGAAGATGCTCTGGTGAACAAAACATTCAAAACAATATCATCTTCCCCTGCTTATCTGTGATTGCACTGAAAAAGCTTTAGTACAAAATGGTCCAAGTTAAGATGAGAAAGAGGATAAAAAATACGGAGAGAGGATTTTAGATGTGTAGCAGAGAGGAAATGGACAGAACGGATCCCTGGATAGAGGGATTTGGAGAGATTAAGAAGCAGGGTGGTGGGTAGGGGAAGAAATGATGGAGCGAGCTTATTAAGTTTACAGGTTCTCCACCGGGCTGCTGTAATTTTCCATCTACCTCATGAAAAAGGTATAAATGTTCTGTTCTCCTCCCTTTTGAAATGAATTCTCACGTCTCCCAATACTATTCTTCCTTTTTTCTTCATTGTCGCCATCCTCAGCCTTTTCAGTTATTTGAATGCCAGGCATACATAGATGTGTGCTCTGGCCTTGCTCTGAAATTCCTTGCTTTCCCCTTCACAGAGTCTGCGTTTAAAAGAGCTGTGGGGACAATGGCAGGTAGAGCTTTAATGAATAATACTATCTTGGCACAAGTGGCACAGATTAGCCACACAAATGTCCTAGATTAAATATGTTGCAAAGCAAGAGCTGAGCTGGAATGGCATTTGTTCCATATCAATTCCTAGACAGTCCCCACTGGATGCTTTTGCCCTTTCAAATATTTCTGAAATATTAGTTTGCGGCAAGTGACAGTTCTTCTATGGGCCTGACCCGTCACACACCTCTCTGGCACTCATGGTACAGGTGTCTAGGAAAGAAATAATGGCCATCAACTCGTTCCACAGATACACTTTTCACTGATATATACCAAGAACTTGATCGCTGCTTCTTCCCCTCTGCTGCCCTACTGCCTTGCTGATTTGCAGGGGCATGGTAGGAAGCTGTTCCAGTATCTCTGATTTGCAACATAAACATTTCTGCTCTTATAAATATGTTCTCTGAGGCCTTTCAACACTGACCTGAAGACAGTGAATGCAGCTGTTTTTCCACTTTCAGCAATGGTGTTCCCTGCCACAGAAAACTTCCACTATATTATCTTGCCCCTGCCTAGTCCTGTGCCTTGCACCCACCAGAAAGCCCATTTCCCTTGCCTTACTTACTTGGGTGCAATTGTTATTTACTAGGAGTTTGGCAGAGTAAAGTTTGAAGAGTTTGGCTCCTAGTTCTTGGTAATCCTTCCCAAACATTTAATTATCCGCCTCTTCTTTCCTACATGTCTTTGCTACTGAAACCCCAACGGAGGGTAATTCCCATTATGAAAGGACTTAAAACACTGCTGTTATTGCAGGTCTAGTGAAACCTGAATGTTTGATATATCTTCAAAACTCACGTGACCCTCCACATCAGTTTCTTGGGCATCACGGTAACTCAGCTATTTATCATTGCAGCTCTCCTATGAAATGCAGTTATCACTGTAGCATAAGTGGCAATATAAGGCACAAAAAGATCAAAGGAGAGGTCTGTAAATTTGATGTGGTTCCTTTAGATTTGGTTGGATCATATTTGGTTGGAAATAGCGTGATCCTTCAGTCACCCTGTAAACACTTGCACCGTCTGGCTTTACTGATACGAACAGTTGTGCTGGAAGAGTGATTCAGATTAATAACAACACATGTGTGTGTTTCTGCCATTGGGCCCCGTGCCAGAAGTGCTGAGGGAGGGTGGTACGTTGGGTAAACCACCTTCAATAACACTTGCATTTTATTTTAACAGGTGGAATGAAAGACTAAAGCTGCATTTACCTGAAACAACTCAAAAATAGTTGTTTAACTGTTTTTGTGGGAAAAAAACCCCAGGTTGTTCATTTTTCTGTGAAGTTTTTGGGTTGGTTTTTTTGGGTGTTTTTTTTTTTTTTGGTATTTATATCTGTATCTCCTCCCCCCCACCATTGGATGGGAATTAAAAAAAAAAAAAAAGTTGGTAGTTGGTGCAATTAAAATGGCTCTAAGCAAGCAGAGAGCTATTTCTGTGAGTTTACTGCAATCAGCAGTGAATCTGGCTTTGAACCATCTTTAGTGAAATTGCTGTCAATTTTTTTTATTTGTACCTCTGTAACATTTAGGAGTTGGAGAAATCTCGGGTTTTTGAGACTGGCCTCTTATTCATAAGATGGGAGTGTGTGTATATCTATGCATAAGTATGCACACACAGACTTTATATACATAAAGTCCTCCTACTCACCGCTGTCTCTTCTCTCTTTATACTTTGCCCTTGTTTATCCTTTTCTTCAGAAAAACAAAAACCATTTGGAGCTTCATAACTCTTTTTTTTCCACTCAAAAGCAGGCAGCTTTGGCCTGCTACTCCTCCTCCTCCCCTCTGCCTGAGACTTCCTATTCTGGGAGTGAGACATGCAAACATATGTCGCGCAAAAGTGGCATAAATACTATATGCAAACAGATTATTCTGTGTGGGTGTCAAGTACAAAACCCAGCTTCTGCCACCAAAACCACCCCAATCCTCTGGAAAATTCTAAGGAAGAAAAATTGCACCATGTGAGGGTAGCACCCAAGAAAATGCAGCTGTCAGTTTTGCATCATGAGTAGGACTGAGAGATTCCTGTGGAGTTTGGGGGTTTTCAGACCTCCTGAACCATTGTCGAATTTCACAGCATCTGCAAAACCAGTTCAAATCCATGCTCTATTTTTCTTCCTCTTTCCCTGAACTTATAAACCCTCATGGTTTCCAAGGACAATTTGATCTAAAAGGAACATTCTCTAGGTGAACCTGCTTTAGCGGAGCGGTTGGACTAGATGATCTCCAGGAGTCCCTTTCAACCCCAACCATTCTGTGATTCTGTGAAAAAAACACTAGCTAATGGGAGAGCTTCATTGAATTGTGATGGAAGGGCAAACCAAAAAAAAAAAAAAAAAAGGTTGGCATGAGTTTATGGCCCATGTATACATGGGTTTTATACTGACAAGCAGACTCACCCCTGCTGGCATGAATCCCAGAAACCACGGTGGCTGACAAGTCTGCCCAGAAATGGATTGCACTGATAGTGTGAAATGCCTGTTCCCCCATCTCCTGGGGAGAGCTTGAAACATGATAACTGCTGAGTAATGGGATTTGGCTGAAGAAATTAAAAATGACGCCTTCCCAAGGAAGAGAGATGGGGGATATTTGCAGTAGCAGACTCGAACTTCTCTGTCTTAATTTGAAAGTGGCGTTTATTGTTGTTTTGTTGTTGGTTGGTTGTTTTCTTCCCCAGCTCTCTTCTGGGCACTCCTAACCCTGACAACAGCCCTGCTGGGCATTAACTTTGTACCCCACAACAACAGCAGGTTTAAAATGAACCAGCCTTGTTGGGAAAGAAAAACTTTAACATGAGAGATTCCAGGGCATTTTTTTCTCCTTTCCATGTCAAAATGTATCCTCTGGGTCTGGGTGTCTAGCTTCAAATTCCCTGATGATTTCTCAGGGTTTAAGTTTTTTTTTTTAAAAAAAAAAAAAAAAAAGCTGTTGTACTGAACACTGCAATGGTTGCTAACATTGTTTTAATTGTCCTCTTTTCAATGAGACTAGGCAAAAATCACTTTAGAAGTAGAAGTGTGAAAATCATCATTTTAGTAAGAATATTATGGTAGAAAGTTAGATGTGAAAATGTGCCAGCACTCATACTAAAGCAGAATATCAGACAACACCTCCAGCACACAAAATGCTAGGTTCACTCTGTTGCTCTCACCTCGGTTGAAATGCCCGCGTCTCACACAGCTTATCTGTAATTTGGATTCACCGGGTGTCTTGGTTCAGGAGTAAGAGAAGTGCCATCGTGCTGCACTGTAGCTGAGGCAGTCCCATCAAGTGGACCCCTAAACTCAGCAAGACCTGTTTGAAAGGTGTGTTCCACAGGCAAGAAGGCAGCACTGGCATCCCTCTCCTAGCACCTAGGTATATTTTTTCTCAATCTCTAATTTTGTTACTCTCTCTTTGTAAAAGCGCAGTGATTAGGCTAGCTCCTTATCAGAGGTGAATTTTGCAGTGCCTCTTCTACATGAACTGAGGATCAAGCTGCTTAGGTGTGTAGCTAGGGACTGTGAAGATTTTAGCAAAAGAGAAAGTTCAATTGCATGCTCTTGCAACTAACATTTTTCTTTTTCCTTCCCTCACACTCTTCTTGCTGCCAGAGGTGTAACATTTCAAGTATTTTTTCATTAAATAACATGTTGTTCTTTCTTCTGTTTAGACGGAGGAGAAATAGTGGGAGGTCTCTTGTCTTTACTAGATTTTCAGTACTCAGTGATATTTCCAAAGTTCAGCAAATAACAGGAAGGTACAATTAATTCTTCAAGAATCTGGACAGCTTGGAAATCTCCTGCTGCCCTCTGTCAAGCACAGCACTATGTGTTCTGTCTTTCTTGCCACCCTCTGTTTCAGACCTATCACAACTGCCTGCCAGCTCCTCTACAACTATATGGAGCAACTAAGAGTTCTGCATTGCACAGGTGACAATCATCTTTATTTACAAGCTTCCGAGTCAGAGCACAGATGACATTTATTTGAAGGATATTAAGAAAATATCTCAGAACTGGAGTAGAGAATGAGGAGTTAGTCAGTCTCATCTCAAATGCATTAAGAGACCTTGCTAATCAAGGGGTGGCCCACAGAATGAAAAATGCTATGTGGAGGAAAAAAGCAAAGCAAACCAAAAAACTATTCACACTGTCTAGGCTGTGTTCCAGATTCTGTTCCTTCCCCATGGTGTGCACATACGGCCCTTTCAGCAGCATTGTGACTCTGAATCTGAAGTCTGTGGACCAGTCCTATGTACTTGGAAAATGCTGGGGTTTTGTTTATTCTCACCTGTCTGTTCTCCTGGTGCTCTTTGAACTTACTTATGACTAAGAAAAAATAAATTATTTATTTGTGAGCTTTATGTATGCTGAAGTGAAAGGCATCTATATGTGGAAAGTATCTCAGAGTAGATATTTTCAGAAAAGGTAAAACACTTTTGTCAGTCAGCTGCAGCCATTCTTGATCCCATTTTAGGTCATAAAGGAGACCTTAAACTATGGTGAGAGATGCCTGCTTCCTGGAAATACTCATTTCACTCACCAGATCTCACAGAAGACTTGAGTAAAGGAATTAAAAAGAGCTCTATTATATTATTTCTACCTTGTGGGGTTTTTTTCATCCATATATCATTATAGGTTTTGATTATTTTTATTTTTTTCCAAACTGATCTGCATCTTGACTTTATTTTCACCTTTTTGCTTATTTTCTTAAATGATGTTCTGTATTTGATAACTGGTTTAGTCACCTGTGCGTTCTTTTGCCTGAATTAGATTACTTTGGCTCTTTGAATTTCTAATATGATTCCAAGTTCACTTTGGTTCCAAGGACCACTGTTCATAAAGTTCCTACTGTGGTGAATTTTCAAGCAAGCAAAGTAATTCAAATCTACTGGACAAACAAACAAAAGGTCAATTTATGTATTTAATAATTTCTCCTATGAGAGAATATTCCTGTCTGTGTAGACATGAATGACAAGATACATGAAACTATATTCCTCTGAAATTCGGGTAACTTCTCCAAAAGCAATGATTGGATGATAACTTTGCTGGGATTCACCTTTTTGTCTTTTGTAATGCAGTTAGAGATATCTGGAAGAACTTGCTGTGTGAGCTGAATGTTCCAGAGCTCCAAGTCTCAGAGCTGTGAAGATACCAGAAGGAAGAGCCTCCTTCTCCCGTTAGATTTTCATCGAGTTTTCAGATGCTCTTATGCCCTTCTTGCTTCAGTTATGTCTTTCAAAAATCATATTTTTCTTGATTTTGCTCTCACTAGTTCAACCGTGATGGTTGGAATGAGGTACGAGCCAGGTTTGCTGATGAACTCCGATTTGGAAACTCTGAGACTTGAGAGGGAACGTTGCTGTGTAGAGATGAGGTAGGCATTCCCCAGTGGCAGGCTGTTGGTCTTTAACCGCCATGCAGGTATCCAGGAATGCAAACTGACAAACCACTGAGAAACTGGGAGACTAGTTTTTGTTTGGGGAATTCTTTTTCTTCCTCCCTTCTTATGACTTTTTCTGATCACCAGTTTGGTGAGAACAGTAACATTTCCTCAACACGACTGCTTTGTTTTAAGTAGCCACAGGTTATTTCATGTCCCAGTCCTTATTAGGAAGCTGATACCATAAAATTCTTACACAAGTTTAGCTATGCATGCACCTTTTTATTTGGCTTTAGTTTCAATGCTGTTTAGTTTTTGATGCTTGCCCTTATAACAAATAACAGAACAAAGTCCTTGCAGTTTCAGCTGTTGAATCTTTAGTCTTCTGTTTCTGGACCAAAACTATTTTGCTTCCTCGGTTAGAATCTAGACTGCTTAATGTTCAAGCTAGTTATCTTAATAGCAGCCTTCCTAGGAGATGTATGTATTTCTCTTTAAACATATGGATCAGTTTACCTTTGTCAATATTGGATTACATGATGTCAGCTTTCCCAAGAACATTAGTCCCAATTGTCCAGCACACTATTTATTACACTTACTGTGACTAAGAAATGTCAAGAATAAAATCTCATTGTTAAGCACCGTGCAAATAGAGTAGCGGATGGTTCTTACCCCAGAGATGTTACTGTCTGTACTTGCTGGATGGCCAATTCATTGCCCAATATCAGCATGAAAGGCATTCATGCCTCAGGATACCTTGGGAGGGGAAGATTACCACCTGCATTGGCTCTACTAGGCTGGATCTTCTTAGGAAAATTTCTTCCTTTTATCAGGCATGAATAGCTTAGCCACCGGTATTAAGTAGCTTCCAAGGATTTCTTCCTATATTCCACAGACTATGGATAGGGCAAGATTAAGGAATATTTGTTTCTCTGTTGCTTTGAAGGATTCTGTATCTAAACGCACCACACTTGTTTGGTGGTAGGAATTCTACATGTAACTGCTGCATCAACGTCAGTTCTTTTAGTGCTCTGTACATAGTTCAGCATGTTAGGGAGTCGTGGGAGTTTTTGTTTGTTTTTTGTCAACAGATACTTTGATGGGTAACACTTTGCCGTCCAAGATTACTAAAGGGAACTAGGCAGTGGAAGGGGTAGTTTATTTGTTGCAGTGGTGAGTCAGAGATACTTTTCCAACAAATCTTATCTACAGTCAAATTTGTGTGCCTTTGAATACTGCTTAATTTCATTTTTTCTTCTGTCTTGTTCTTATGTACTTATGTCTCTACATTCATGTTGTTTTACTTGGTGCTGTCTCTTGCTTTTTAAAAAGTATTTTTTTTCTCCTAGAATTATTATTTAGCCCTTCGCATGCCTGAAAGAAAACAGATTGTGAATCTATTCCTATTCATATAAATTACATTTGGATTCTAGTATGTACAATGTTTGAAAACTTGTAAAATTTAGAAACTGTTAGGCTTAGTTTGAATACACTGCACACATAAGACAAAAGGCATATTTAATGCTTTTTCTTGCTTTCTTCAAGTCAGTGTCAGATTTACTATTGATCTCAAGAGGAGCAGGAACAAGAATTTAAATGCAATAGTTTCAGGTGATAGATTAGGATAGAATATAGAACAGATGACAGGACTGCTGTGGAATCGTTGCTCAGCTTAATTTTCCAAGGAGAAAATACCTCAGAAAAGCTGTTGCAAGTCTGAAATAATACTGGTTGGTTTTGATATTTGGTTTGGATTTTTTTTTTTTTTTTTACTTGTGTGGTTTGTTGTGGTGTTGCTTGTTTGTTTGTGGGGTTTTTGCCTCTTTTATTAATTTTTTTAAATTTAATTTTATTTTTAATAAAGATACTTGTGATTAAACCTGGTCTATCGGTGCATTATTGGATGTCCTGGTACCACTGAGGAAATAAGCTGACACAGCATAGCTCCCTGCTGACCTCCCAGTAATGGCTGATTGACTTTGCAAGGATTTTTCATTTCAGAAACATTTGCAATTTCCTGAAATGACTCCAAAGAATCACATCATCTTATTTCCTATAGACGTTTGCTTGCATCAGTTATTTTGGGGGTAGGAGAGGAGGGGATGGAATTGTTTCATATAAATAAGTTGGATATATTTTGTAACAAGCAATGTTCTGACCCTAGCACTATTGTCTCTCTACCCACATATATTGAAATAAGATTTCATTGTGCTTGGATATGACGGCTTACCCATAATCCCACCCATTTTATTTGTTTTGCTATGAAGAAGTATAATTATAACTCACTTTATGCCTATTACTAAGTAATAACACAGCTGAGAATCAGAAATTATGGAGGTGTGAATGTTCAGAAGACAAACAATTGCAAGTATTACCAAGAGTTGTCCACCCATAGGCTCAGCACGTTCTGGAGTGATCGGCAGGGAAATGCAGTATTTCTGGTGCACAATTTGCAGATACTTTGGTTCTTTAGTTTCATTAGAAACTTGTTCAGAAAAGACATACAGTAAAAGGAATTTGTTGAGCCCCAGCCTGTTATAATCTGTGAAACACCTTAGAATTTCCCAAATCATGACCAATATATACTTTCTTCCTCTCTTTCCAGGGACCAAATAGTACAAGACCATGCAAAACACTTCATAATCTGCAGTGGACTTGGGCACAGAGGTGTCCAGTTCGTGTCACTGCTGTCTCTTTCGAAGAGCTTCCGGGGGAAATCTGAAGCACAAGTAAATCCATGGATGATTTTTCTTTATAGGGCAAACTCTGCCCTGTTCATCTTTTGTTCTCTTCATTGATTCACCTTCTTTTTCAAGTTGTGGTTTTGTCCCATACCATGGCTATAATCTCAAAGATTGGTCAGTTTGATTAATGTACATTGAAAGAAAACCCAATATCACTGTTTCAGGGGGTGTGAGAATCAAATAGTTGATTGCTCCTTCTACCTCAGACAGTGATTTCTGTTCTCCCTTCCCTCAGTAGTGCCACCAATATGATCCTGGGAGATTTTAGCTAGCTTGCATACATCGGATAGAAAAACATGAGACACCATGATTGGGAAAGGACTTTTTTTCTTCTCTCTAGTGACTCTCAAAATCGAGGCATCCTTGAGGATGTTTTCTCCTGTTCATCACTACTGGCAGTGAACCTTTTTTCTCTTCTACCTATCTTTCCTTGGGTGACAAGTGACCTGTCAATTTAAGGTGCATTTTCTAGCTAGATCGACCTGTCATCTGACAAGAATTTCTCATGTTGGACTTGGCCTTTCAACCTGAATTTCTGCGCTCAAATAATAGATGTGTCATAGTTATGAAATATGGTTGGAACGTCTCAGTTTCTGTAGATGTGAGTGCTGCTGGTAGCCTGGACTTAAATGTTTCTTGCTGCAGAAATTCTAGAGGGATGAAAAGTAGGATTCCCTCCTTCATTTGTCAAACTCAACATTTCTTGATGCCATGTATCATATAATTCCATGTAAAGTACTTGCCATTTGCAAAGCCGACAGAAAGTTGGCCCCACACGATTATGGCAGTAAGGAGATCACAATGTCCATGTAGATGGGTTTGGCACAGAGTCACAGAGGTCATACCGCAGAGCAGGAGCAGAAATGAAAACCCGATGGCTTTCTCTAAGGATGGAATGAGAATTACTGCTTGGAGAGGAAATGAATCTGCAGTATGACTGCTTTGAGAGAGGGACTTAAAGAAGCTACAAGATGAAAGGGAAATTTGTGCACTGGGTGGCACAAGCTGTTAATTTTCCTTTCACTAAACCCTAGTATGCAACAGAGGAGAGAACGTTTGTCCTAACCAAGGACTTCATAGCAGAAGAGAAGTGATTTAGTTCAGATAAAATACAACAATGCTTTGCTTCTCTGTAGCAGCTTTCACTAAAAGGTTTCAGAATGCACTGCACTTGGAGCTCAGAGAGAGGTGAAATTTTCTCCCTGTCTAATCTATTGCTACCAACTAATATCAGTACTCCAGTTTGCTCCTATGGGTGAAGGTTTCTCACTCCAGCCACAGTCTTGTTTTCCACACATACCGGCCTGCAAACCTATTGTGCTCTGGGACCATCAGAGGAATGATATGTTCTTGCTTATGCTTTGCAAGCTTTCTACAGGGCTCAGTGGTAATCAAGATAAATGTCAAAAATGCTACTTTAACTGATTACATATTTGTGCAAGATTCTTCGCCAGCTGGATTTGCAAAACAGGTAGTGCCATCAGTGCAGTTACCATTTTTCATCAGTGTTTTTGCTGGCCAGAAATACTGATATTAAGGAGTAGAAGCCAGATTTATTAAGCTATTTAGGTATCTATTTTTAGACGTTTAGTGAGATTTACAACAGCAGTTCTTCAGGTTAGATGTCTAATTCATCTGGACTCAACTATAAATTGCACAAGGAACCTGTTTTGAAACTCAAATGTTTTAGAAATTGTGTCTCATCCGCTTAAAAGAGGACTTAAGCTGAAATGTCTTTGGGTAAAGAAACCTGGTTGTTTATTAGTTTAGATCCCAGCACAATAAAGTCCTGCTGTATACTTTCCTTAGACCTGGACTACGACACGTTATATTTTAGGCTCGAATAAAATTTGCTATATTGCCGTTTAGTCAAAAACAATGGAATAATCTAAAACCAGGGGGTTGATTCAATTTTACTGATGTAGAGAAACTGGATAAAATCTTGAAAAGTTAATGATAATGGCAAAAGTACAGAATTAATAGCTAATGAGATCTGCCTGCCAGGATGCATACGAAATCTGGGGTAAGAGGATGAGTGAGAACTTAGTGTTTTTCTCTCTTACTGAGATGTTAACAATAAAAAAACTTTTTATCGGCAGGAATAGAAATGCAGAGTGTGTTGCAAACGGCTCGATCCTGAGTGCTGCAGTCGCCCAAGTTCTAAAAGTGTAATAATTTCTGTGGCTAATTCTAAACACACTTTGAACCCTGCATGCATACGTACAGTAAAGCTCCAACCAAGCAGAAGCTCTGTTTCCACTGAACAGCAGGTCAGAGAGACTTGGCAACTTCTGAAAGTTTAGGAAGAGTTTTGGGGATATCTTCCTGTACATGACTGGCAAAAGGACTGGTGCACGCGGGGGTAATTTTACATGTGAGGAGAATACAATCCACTGATTATTCAGATTTCATGACATCTGGCAAGGATGGAGTGTGAAGAGCTGAGACAGGTCCTGAGGGAGTGGACTGCTGAGAAGCAAAAGATAGAACGTGGTCTATCCCTTTTGACCGACATGGTCCTGAGTCCCTTCAGGTTGAAACCAGGTCTCCTGTATCTTGGCAAGTGCTCTAACCACAGTGCCACTGAATGGAAAAGGAACAGGATCATCTCCTTCTCTGGCTCTTACTCAGTCTTTTTAAATGGACTGGTTTATGTGCTGCTGTGGAAAGAGGATTCAGGGCTTAGACTGCCAGTTTGACACCAGTACCTCTCCAAGGCCAGGATCTCCCTGTGGAGAGAGGGCAAGATTTAAGACAAACTCTGCCCTTCAAAGCTTATTGTCTGCTCTCAAGCTCTGCTCTGCAGGGGTCTGGGCCTTATGAATTCTGCTCTTGTGGGAGTACCCTCTGGGTTCATTGCACAGAGAGGCTACACACATTCAATGGCCCAGATCTTTGTGTTACACCAGGGTCTAAACCCATCGAAGCATCAGGTGTTGCCACAGCTGAAGTCTAACCCAGCTCTGTGTGGGAGGTGTTCCTGCACTTCTCATACAGTATCCCAGAACCACAAATAATGGCCACAGCAAAAGAAAGTCTGATCTGAAAGAAATAAATTGGCCAGTAATTATTTATAGAAAAGGCCAGCTGAATATTAATTGGAATCAATGGCAATTACTGTGCTAGGAAGAAACAAATTAAGATTAAATCAATTAAAGGTAATGCCTTGAAGGAAGGACAAGGATATTTAATTTAAATTGTTTTAAAGGGTATTTCACACTTTTAAGTTGTTATTTCCATTAAGACATTTTAAACATTATATAAAAAGAGATGAATTTAATTTTCTCCTCAAAGGTAAAGAGCAAAAAGGAATATTGGCAGCTTTTTATTCCACAAGTTAGGTCAGGAATTACACAGAAAGCACTTTATCTTACAGTTCTTTGTAAGTTTTAAAAAAAACCTAAGTGGTTGTGAGTGGTAAATAACATACACTGTTTTTAATGGAAATGTTTTATATTCTGGACACCCTTTATTTTGTTTTTTCTTTCCTTAAAATGGCAATCCAAGAAAAAAAAAATCAAAGGCCTGTTTGTGGTTTAGTGGGTTTTGTTTGTTTTTGTTGGGTTTCGTTTGTGTTTTTGTTCATGTGGTTTTGTTGTTGTTTGGGTTTTAATTGCGAATGATCTCTTTGGCTACAGTATGTAGCAAGATCTATGTAGTCCCTGTATTTTTAATTTGTTATACTTAGAGCTGGAGTTTCTAAAGTTACATCAATTTCTTTTTTTGTTGTTTAGTTTCTACACATGGAAACCTGGAATACTAGTAGACAAAAATATTTCTCTACTTTTTTTTTTTTTTTTTTTTAAAAAAAAAAAAAAGGTGAGGGGTGAGGAAAGCAAATTATGAAATAAGTTTTCTAGAAGATTTGTAGTATGTCCTGGAAGAGAACCATATCCTGCATATCCTTGGGTATGATTAGCTCCAGTCTGGTTTTCAGCACATGAAAAAAAAAAAAAAGGGCGTGGGGAAGAGATTTTCTGAATGTGTTAACAACTACCATCCCATGGTTCCTTTGCAGAGTTTTTAACATAAGCAATATAGCATACTCCATCTAGTGTGTCTACACCCATGATATGATCTCCTTTCCTGAGCTTTCTGCTTGTGCAGATTGAAGGACCGGTCTTGGAGCAGTGATTTCAAAGGAAATGTTTCCTGAATGGTGTGGGCTGCGTGTTGCTTAATATTTTGGGTTCTTTCTCTTTTAATGACAAACCTCCACCCTTATTCTGTGAGGGACTATAAAACCAACCTCCTATGCTCTTACACATGGTTTAAAACTCTTGTACACATGTGAGCATGCAGCAGTACTTTCTCCAGCCCCTGTGCTGAGGCTGAACACATTGTTTGGAAGAATCTCTA
Organism: Caloenas nicobarica; assembly: GCF_036013445.1. Lineage (NCBI taxonomy): Eukaryota > Metazoa > Chordata > Aves > Columbiformes > Columbidae > Caloenas > Caloenas nicobarica. The sequence goes on from NC_088254.1 coordinate 11,787,148, forward strand.
GGGGCTGCCTTCCTGTGAACTGTACTGCTTGCAGTGGTTTGACATTGCCTGAAATTCTGATGGGGGCGGGAAGGGATGAAACTCCCAGCAGAACTTGGTCTGGTTACGAGACCAGGATTTGCAGCAGCTCAACCTTCCCTCTGTGTTGGGGTGAGCACAGCTGACTGGAGGGCACCCGATGCCGCCCAGGACTGCGCAGGCATGGCATTACATGGAGAAGGTTGGGATCCATTGTCCTAAGGCATCTCGAGTGCATCTTTATGAGACGTGCCCTGCACAGTACATCAATCTTCAGTGATGTAGTCAGAGCAGTCATTTCACAGAAAAACTATAATTGCAGATACCCTTTTTTCTGAAGCTTTGCATATTCTCTGAGGATTGTGCATTCTGAATGTGTCAGGCCATCTGCGTGGGGGATTCCAGCAGCTCAAGCTGCCTCATGGCTTGCATTACTTGAAGTTATTATTTATAATTTGCAACTGTCTTGATGTCAGTGCCACACTGGAGAGGTTTAAAGTTGTGTTTTTTAGTGAGTGCTGTCTTTCCAACGTTTCCTTCCTTTGCTGGTACCTTCTCTATGGAACCCTCCTCTCTCTGCCCCTCTTTCTCTCCTTAAACCCAGGCAGCCTTCAGCCAAGTATGATGGCAGGGCCAAAGGAACACTGTGATCCATAACTGACAGTCGCCTTGCCTGATGCAGATAAACTGGTGTTTGGGCTATTCGATCGGCTTCAAGATACAGACTGTGCAGATTAGTACTTTGTAATTAGTTGTTTCTAGCAGTGCAGCAACACTGTATTGGGTTTGGCTGCATTCAGGAAAATGAGACTGGGGAGGTAGAGGAAAAGCTTGTCAAATTTTTTTTTACCTTCCTCATTTTACATGAGCTTTAAAATGATGCTAGCTTTCATTTACTTTCCATAGAAAGCGTCCATCTAGCTCTGTTAACATATGAAGAAATTAGTTTTGAAAGTTTGAAGGCAGTTCCTTTCTTAATTCATGAAATAGAAATGCCATGAATACAGTTGGGGGATGACTTCTAATTCTGTTGTTCCTTGAGGCAAAATCTGTAGAATATCGAAATAAACAATTTGGACTTAAAGAAAGAATGCAGGCTACTTCTGGAGCTCAGAGCAGATTTTGTTATGGTGCAATCTGTAAGAACTTCACTGAGGTCTTCTGTGGTACAAAAAAATCTGGTCTTTTTGTAATATCATGTAGCTGGAGGTTTTCCATTTCACTTACGCTGGATTTTCAGGGATGTAGTTGCCTAAACTTCATTGTTATTGCTGACTTAAGCATTGCTTAAATGCAAACATAGTATGGTATGAAGTCTGCGAGAAAATTGCACTGACCTTTCTTTTAATAGGTTCAGCAAGGTGTTTATCAAACTTTCTCAGTAAAGCAGCCATTAGATCACAAACCATTTCACAGAATAATTAGTCACAAAACTCTTATAAGTATTGAAGATTTCCCCACACCTTTGGTGCAATATTTGCAGTAGACTTGAATGGGGTTTGCATTTACTGTGTATAAGAAAAGTGATGTTTACTGTCTGCAAAAGCCTCCAGAGAAATATTCTGTGTAGCTCTAATTCAAACTAGACCAGCTGGGCAGATAAATCATAATGTAAAAATACATAATTTCTATTAGAATATTTTATAGAAATGAACAAAACTAGGTATGCTTGCCTTCATGAGTTTCCCCTAAAAATGCTGAATTTACTATAATTAGTTTTGTTCTCTACAGAAACCATCATTTAGTGGTAACACTATTAAACAAGTGAAATACAAATTACAAGTGACATTTATATGATCATAATCACTCCTTCCTGGCTGCCAGGAATATTTTTTCAGAGAGGAACCTGCATTTTTGCAGATGGCATGAAAAAAAATGAAGCTTGCAGAGCACACCATTATTCCTGCGAGGCCGTCAGTTCATTAGTTAAAGCAGCCAAGTCTTGACGAGCTGCAACTGATCAGCAAATGGGAAATGAGCAGGAGTATAAATTCCCAGCAAACCGAATCATTAACATTTGCTGCCTGCATCCTGGAAACACAGTAAATCAAAAGTGTCATGATATATCAAGACAAAATATCATTACTAATGGGGATTAATTTGCTGCTGTGGGATTGCCGACCTTTGCTGAAAGAAGAAAAAAGAAAAAAACTGCTTGTTAACTCTTGTTACTTAATTTCTCTTTTTTCTTTTTGTTTGAGGATATAGTAAGATTTCAGGATACAGGCTCTTATAAAAAGCACCATTCTTGTTGCATTTTTCTGTTTTGATGGACAAATATGGTGTTTTCATTTAAGAAATAACCTTCCTGTGGATGTGTGTGTGCAGAGGGAGTATTAGATAACAAAGAAGAAATTTTGTATAACCTTAGATTGTCTAACATTGTGTTAGATTGCCTTTGGTTTTTTTCAGTTGCGGAATGGAGGAAGATCACTGTGAGCTCCACTGAGCACTTGTTAGTGTTTCCCAAAATGCTCGCTGTTATAAGCAACCCTCTTATCTTCCTTTACACATATATATATATATTTTTAATCAGTAGGAGGAGAGGGTGCATTGTACACAGAGATCGAACAGGCACAAAATAAACTGATATCCCCAGGTTCTTGTATTGCTGTGAGATGATACAACAGTTCCAGTAACATTGGCTGCAATAATCCAAACATCCACCCTGACACTAAAAAGGGAAAAGGACAATGATCTATAAATAATTAAGAGGGAAAAAAAAATCATTTGTTCTCTGTTTAATAGTCAGAGATAAGCTCCCATTTCAGCTTGAGACATGTTACTGCCAAAATTGATAGGCCAAGGTCAGTCTGAGTTTTGCACAGACCTCTCCTTGAGATAATATTCTCTCGTTCAGGGAAGGGGACTAAGCACAACTTCAGTGTAAAGCTCATGCCACAACCAGTGGGGCTTGTGTTAGCTAATGCCTGTAATGTCGGCTCTGACTTGCAATACTGTGGATCTGGCTTGTATCCTCACTTAGATATGCCCACAGTGGTGTATGCAGGAAGTAAAAGAAATGGTAGGCTGCAAAAAGCTGTCCCGTGGCTGAAATTAGATTGGGCCGGTATACACGTGCTATCGTTTCTTCAAAGTGCTATAGAGGGAGGCGGTTGGCTAGAAATAGAAAGATATTTGGGAAAGTACTATGACAATTTGAGGCCACTTACAGAATTGACCTCTTACTTGGCTGTGCCTTCAAAGCTTGCAGGAGATTTTGGACTGATGTTGGGTCTTTTTCAAGAATTCTCAATTTGAGGAAGGCTGTACTTACGCAAGTGATACATTCAGCCGGGGGGGCGGGGGTGTCACAGAAAGAGTTTATTAAGTTTATTAGGAAAATAAAAGTCCACAAATTAAGTAGTGTGGTGGGGGAAAAAAGACATTTGTTGCATTATTTGACTGTGGTGTGTATGGTATGTTGGATATGGTGTGTGTTTGGATGATATTGCTGTTCACAGAGGGCGCTGAGCTTATCAAAAAAGAAGACAAATAGCTTGTATCAAGAACTAAATGAAAACAAAACGAAATCCCCTCATTATGAAGTACTACATTAAACTTATGGCCCAGATCTTGTGGATCATTTGTTTAATATGTGTACAGTATGGCTTCAGATGCGTGATAAACTACCAGCCTGCCTACTGAGCTCAGGCTGACTTTATTAACACCATCATTAAAAGCACATATACAGTATTCCATGAATTTAAAAGAAAGAAGCTGCTTTGATTAGTTCCCAGTACTTAACTTCAGATTCAGTCACCTGAAGTGTAACAGCGCATCAAGAACTGTAAAATGGCTTACTGGAGATACACAGTCAACCCCCCGAGTGTGCCCGGTTGTGCTTTTGGGTTCTCATTCGTGTAAACAGACAGTTGTGGATTTAAGAGTTTAAGTCACCTCAGCTCGAGTTTAGCTGAGCTGATCGTGCTTCATTGTATGTAACACAGTTTGTTAAGGTGGATGATTTATACCACGGTTGTGACTTCCAGTTTTTCCCCTGGATCACTGAAAATATATAAGCATGTATGCATATATTCACATTAATATGGTGAAGCAGGCTATTTAAAATCCTTGTCTGCCATGGACATTCTTCTTCCTTTCACCCAAGAATAGCTGTTGACACAAGTAATTACTTTTTCAATTGATTTCTGCCGTATCAAACAATGGCAGATGACAGCAGCTGAAAACTGCTCTGGGCTGGGAAGGGTTCTGGCGTGGCACAGCCTTATCTGTCTGCTTTCACTTTGCCATACTTCAACTTTCAGAAGCTTATGCTGAAAAAGGAATTTATCTATTCCTAATGTAGTCACCTTGCCTCTTTGTACATGTTGCCGTATTACACCTTATGTGTTAAGATGACTTATTTGCAGAGTAATTCTACTTGGACACCTTCAGTCTGTGTACTACCTGGAGATTCTGGTCTTCAAACTCTGCTTTTGCATCATCTTTCCTGTTGACCTCACTGGCCTCTTGCAACTACCATGTTAGTCTCAGGCCTGGGGTTTTTAAGTAAGTCAGAAATTAAGAATTTACAAACAATCTTTCATGTGTTCGTTTAATGCATCTTCCTTTTCCAACCTGAAACAGTGCAAACTTTTATATTGATGCCATTCTTGAAAGCTTCATCTCTCAAGGTGAGCTGTCTGGTTCTTTTTTTTTTTTTTCATAAATAGCTAAAAATGGATCAGGAAGTACTGACCACTCTTAGTGTTCCATGCAGATGTCTGGCTAGTTTTAATGGGGAATAACAACCACTGAGCTATGCCATGGGGAAGTGAGAGAAAGTCACAGGGATTAATTCAGGCAGACTTTTAACCATCTAGGAAATGTGTGTGTTTATATTTTTCATAAATGAAGATGACCTCTACTTTGTCACTATGACCTCTGTTATTTAGAAAAAGACCCCTATAAAAACATGGCAATCCAGCTGAATAGATTGAAAATTGAAAATAGCAACGAAAATGCAAGTATTGATTATTCTATAAGATAAAATAAAAACCCCATGGTTTCTGTGTTTCTTCCCTAATCCTTTGTTGTTAATAAACTTTCATGTTTCTACCTATAATAAGCTTTGTTAATTAGTTTTGCCATCAAAATATAAAGATTTAAAAATCATTACTATTTTAACAAAATAACCAGCATAAGAAAATACAAAAGGGAAATTTTTCAGAGATTACTGAGTGTGTACAAGCATTACAGCATACAGACAGCAGCCTCCTAGAAACTGAATGAATTCACATTTAGGACTGTGAATGTGGTTCTCTATGGTAAAAATTAATTGGTGCCATACACAGCATACATCTTGTCTCCTAGCAGAAGGGGGGAAAGTCTGTGGTTTTTTTTCTCTGTGACACAATGCAGAGGGAGCCGTGCAAATTTTAAAGAGTTTTCCTGGGCACCACAGTAAGTGCAACACTGAGTTCCCCAGCTTGCTTAAAGATGATGGAATAATTAGCTGAGTACAAAGACTCCACCATTTATTACATTCACTAAGCAGTCAACATAAAATGCTTTTGATTTTTCTTGGAATGTTTTCTGCAAACTCTCTCTGAAAAGCAAAGAAGAATTCAATTTCCTGCCTAAGAGGGTTTTTTTTTGGTTTTTGTGCAGATGAAGAAATGTCTGCTTCCTTTGGAAGATTAGGGTTTGCCCTGCCCTCTGTTACTGGGTTGCATATGGCTCCCTTTGTAAATTGTATTCAGAGGAAGGATTCTCCTGGCAAGCATTTTGCACCTCCAGCTGTCACCACAAATACTGTGGAGTCATTCATAAAACAGTTCATGAATGAATATAGGGGGATATTTTCTATCCCCACATTCATAGCAGATGAGCACCAGGAAATGAAAGCAGGTTCATCTACTGAAGCTTCCCACAGGTTCCCCATGGTGGCACATTCCCTCTGTTAGAAAAGAACTTCTCCCTCACCCCCTTTATTTGCATAAGATGTTCACTCATTGAGGATATGAAGTTAGGGACAAAACGAGTGTCTCTGTCTCAGAGTTGATCACATGTTTGTAAATTAATAATTTTTAATATATTTCAATAGCCTTTAAGGCTACTTCTGAACACAAGATTGCATTGCTGCACTCAGAAGCCTCATCTGAAAAATACTGACTGCAAATGCCTACTAAAGCCACACGTGCTGAGTATTTGTCAGACGAGGCTCCTAGATCCAGAGAGTTGCCCTCATAGATTGATTTTTGCACATTCTCAGCCAAACAAGTGGCTTGACCTTTCTAAGAGCATCTTCCTTTGTCTTCACCATTTGACATGCTGTACAAACATATATATACCACTACATTTATACTTATGTACACACATAGATGTGTACATATAGATGTATGTGTATATGCATTTCTACGCAGCACTTATCTGTCTCTAAGTGAGTTGTCATAATTTCATTTGAAATGTATCCTTACGGTCTTAAAAGATACTTCATTGAACCAGCTGAAACTCACTTGAAACCTTGATTTCTTCCTTTGAAAATACGAAGTTGCTGTTCATTTTTCAATTGCTTTAGGTCAAAGCTACAACAAAGGAAAAGGGCAGGTGTTAACGAGAAGGAATATGCTACAGAACAAGGGTTTTTTTAACAATATCTTGTCACAATGCTTTCAACAGAGCTATTGTTTCAAGCACAAAGCATTGCCAGGAAGATGCGAGAGATCTGATAATATGCTTTTGGTAGCACTTTTGTTTCTGCAGCTGTATCCCAATTGAGGGGTTTAAACATTACCATCAGAGGTAAAAATATTCATTTTCTATAAAGTAATGAGAGTTAGGGGGTTTTTATTTTTAACTATTTAAGGAGTGAGCTAACTTGAAGACATATTAATGATTGCTGGCCTTTAAAGCAAACTTCTAATGTTTTGGCACTAGGTTGATGTTGCAAAGATTTTCAGAAGTAGGTAACCAATTTCAACAAAGTGTTTTATGCACACACACACAGGCAGTGCTTTCTTGTTCAGTGAAGCACTTATGAATGTTAAATTAAATGTATGCTGAAGTGACCATAAGCATATTCTTTTTCGATGGTTTTAAGAAATCATGGTGGGGGGAAATGGTGAGGAGAGGGATTTTCATTGTTGTTTTGGTTTGGGGCTTTTGTATTTGCTTGTTGGGGAAGTGTGTGTTTGGTTAGCTTAGTAACCAAGGTAGTTCCAAGCCTATAGATGGTCAGCTTTATTAGATGAAACTCTTTGAAAAAAATTAATGTTCAGCCCCAACAGCAAAGGCATTTCAGTTCCATGTCTTCCTGACTTTGACTAGCAGTTGGTTGAGGGGCTGAATTACTTTACTGATGTTTAATCCATAACATATTAGTCTTTTTTGCATTTTGAAAGCTTTGTCTGGAATTTACATTCAAACCCTAATGCACAAGGACTTTGTCACCAAGTTTCTGTTACATTCAGCGTTAACCATGTGGCTAAGCCTTACACAATTAAGTGCAAGCTTATACTATTTTTCAACATTGCTATGTGACAACCTGATGTTTCTAATGACTCGTTTGGTGCAACAACGTCAGGTAATTCTGCCATTTAGGTAATATATACCACTCTGTTTCTAAAGGGAAAAGATCAGATATCGCGTGTTCTTAATGGAGCTTCAGTGTCTCTAATTGCTGTGGCTTATCCTAGTAAAGCTGCTGCTGTTTTAGGACCTGCTGCTACTTTTACTATGGGCCCTCCATTTGCTTTTCAAGTTTCTCTTTCCCACTACATAGTGAGGTGAATAGCAGGCTCCACTAACTTCTCATCCCCTAGAAACTGAAGAGTCACTCCTGCCTTAGTCAAGTCACAGAATTTTTACCATTATTTTAAGTGAATTTCATTCTCACTGGAGACACCAAAGGGTGTGTCTCCTTTGATTTTTCACACAAAAATAAACCAAAAACAAGACAGGAAGATTAGACTAAGTAATCTGTCTGCAAGACATAAAAGGAAAAGACAAAGTTATTTCACATTTCCTAAATTGTCAGTGCTGTTAATACAGACATGGTTGCTTTTCGGGCTTTATAGCACATAAATCGTATATTATTTATAAAATAGATTTATTTTAAATTTGTTAGAACATGGGTTTTGTGCCCTGGTGTGCTTTTCATTCACTGTGTTAATTTTTCATGTCACTATGTATGTAGCTGTGTACCAAGTAGGAGTATTTTCTACTTTGATTTCTGAGCAAATGAGAATGGGCGATGATGCTTCTATTAGTAAATATGTTAAGGTTCAGGGTTCCTGAAAGACGATATCATTAATGGTGAATCTTAAATGAGTACAAAGGTGACTTGGAAAACTCCCTTGAACAGGTGACGGTTCTGGTCAACGCTGCTGCGCTGATTGTGCTGCGATTCCGCACAGTCCTGTCTGATGTGAATAAATCTCCCTCTATTCCCGCAGTCCTAGCAGCAGAGGATGTTAGATGTTAGAAGTCTTTTACATTTCCCTGGTTAAATACTCATGAGCCAGTATCTTAAAGTTGTGTTCCTTCCTAATATTGCTTCGTTTTTCAACATCTTGCTCATCATGTGGAAGCTGATATTCCTTTGTATCCCATTTATCACATTTGCAAGGTGGTTCCTTTAGCTCCTCTGTTCTCTGAGATAAATATTTTAAGATGTTGTCTTCCTCTTACAGTTTTGGTTATTGGTTGACTTTGATTTCCTTGGAGTCAGACTAAAACCTCAGAGCTTTATACAAACTCACAGTTGAGCTTAATAGTTTGGCAAATGCTGGAGTATGTTTTTAAGGGTTTTGGGGAAATATATTTGGAAGAAGACAGTTTCCTAAAGCCTACCAAGGAATGCAGCTAATGCTACGCTAGATGTCTATGTTAGGTCAACTCTGTAGTAACAATGCCTGTTCTCGCTCATTTTGCACCATATTCTTTGTTGTATTTTTTTGGTGAAAAAGGTGCCAGAGCTCCAAGTGGAACCCACTCGGAACAGTTATCATCAGTGGCCTTGCAGTTAAACTGATAGTTGCAGTGGAGAACTCTAAACATTTTAGATCTATGTTGCTATGCATTTAAAACTTGTATTTAGCTCCTGTAATTCCCTGAGCTCAGATTTCCTAATGAACTTACAGTTAATGTAAGGATAAATTCTCATCACAAAGCACAGCTCATAACTGCTTAAGTTCACTTTATGGTCTGTTGATTGGCTAAGGCTGACTTAATTGAAAGTAATTATAAATAGACAATTTGTAAACCGTGAAAAAGAAAATCACAGTGAAAAATTAAGCCTCCATGGTACAATTCAGTGAGTCTTATGGTTGGAGAAAAGAAACTATAATGCAAACATAATTCCTCAGCTACCATGTTCTTCCCACTATTATTATTATTTGAAAAATAGATGCAAACAGATACAGCACTTTTCTACTGAATAACAGGTCCTGTTGCCACTAAATCGCTCTTTCTTCCTTCTTAGACTTGCTCTAAATGGGATACCATGCTCTGCATCCGAAACTACCAGTGGAAAAGCACAGATTGTAAAAAAAGTATTTGTTTCAATGCAACTGCATTAATATTGCCTAGGGCTCAGGTCCTTGTTTATATAACGTAGCTTTTTGGCATTGCTTATTCAAGTCTATTTGGATTAGGAAAGGTGATGAGCACTTATCTCCCAGTGCAAACAGGCTCTGGGTTGCTCCTGGAGACGTGTTTATCCGTTCTGGATTGAGCAGTTCAGAGGGCACAGAGCTGAATGGCTGCTGTGCCTTGGCACCGCTCATATGCGCAGCTTGGGAGACGTTAGGGTCTGGTGGATACAGGGCAGCACTGAAAATCAGCGAGTGTGTGGTCTGCTGTGAACCCAGGGTGAGACCGCTTGGAGACTGCAGTATTTCCCATTCTTTCTCCTTATCTTGACCCAAAAGCTTTAATTTTTAAACTCTTCATTAATGGGATTTCTTCTGTCTGTTGCTATGATATTCAGATACCCACGGCTTGGATTCGGTTGGAGTCTCTGGGAATTGTGTAAAGTAAATAATGCCGCTGGAGAGGAAGATGATGACTCTTGTCATCTTCTTGTTGTTTATAAAGCTACGGACAGAACCCCAGTGTGATTAAAAAATGAAAATAGATATAATGGTATGGGGCAAGGAACCAAATGGCATAAAGGCCTATCTAGACTCCAATACTCACTACAGAAAACAATTTCTTATGTATTACTTATTCTACAAAGTGATTTTAAAAGAGCTTTCTACCCACTCAGCTTTTATGTTGACTGTCAAAACATTAATATGAATTTTAATTACATAAGACTTGCATGAAATCTCATGGGCACTTGTCTTACTACTTTCTCTCTATTTATGATGACTTTTGATGAAATTTTATTAACAGTGACCAGCTACATGGATGTCTACAGCACTGCATAGTGTCATCCTTTTCCAACAATAAGGACACCTTTCAAATTAATCTATTGGCTTTGATTTCACACAGATCCCAAAGCACTGGCTCACTTCCATAACTGTTCCCAGAAATATTGCTTTTTCTAAAAGAAACACTATTATCCTACAAGAATAATATAAATATCTAGGAACATCTTTTTAGCTGCTAGCCTATCAGTCTGACCTTAAAGAAAACAACCTTACATTTCCTATCTGTGATTCTGTGATCTTACTCTAGGGCACACTCACATTACCACCGATCTGCACATGACACCTCACAGCAGCTGTGGTGTGTGTAACTCATCCTGGGTCCCAGTGTTCCTGCTTTACCTCTTCCCTGATCTACCAAGGTCTGCCTTCAGCTAGTTCATAGTGCATCTGGGGCAGCGGAGGGGACGTGTCAGCATGTTGCTGAGCACTTCTTGGAGGTTTACCATGCTGAACAGTCACATAACAAATACTCTAGCGCATACTGCCACAATACCCCAAAATTGAATAAATAAATGGAAAAAAGCCTATCTGAGTGAGCTGGCTCAGTGAGGTAGGCATTGTGGGGCTAAGGATTGGCTGAACCATAGTCATTACTCCAGCACATTAGAAAATGCAGTTTAACTGTAGTATAATTTGAAATGACACATTTTGGTATGGCTTTTTTTTTTTCTTGTTTCTTTGCTTGTTGCCAAGAACCTGCTACGCAAGAAAAATGTAGATATTTGAACATTCTACCCAATTCAAGAGAAAAACCGTATTAGAATGTTGAAATATACCTAAATGCATAAATTCTTAGTTTCACAACATTCTGTAACTTGTCTAAAATACGTATTGTTGAGCAAGAAATCTGGCCACCTTTGGCATTAGTTTGCACCAAAACATACACATTCCAAGATAAAACCATTATTGTTATGAGAATGAAATGAGGACTTTGACAATAGTTCACCTTTGGGAAAGTATATAGTGATGTACATTAAGGGATGATAAGAGGCATTTTATACCATCTAGAGATTAAAAATATGGGTTTAAAGCATCAATCTGCAAATAAAGCCATCTAATAGCAAGTAAAATGAGGAAGGTGATAAGAGTGTCATGATTCATGGCATGAGCCAACTGCATTATGAATGATCAATGAACATTATCACCAGAACAATGTCATGTTCTTACAATTATGGTGCATCGTAAATGCAAATATAATTGCTTTGTATGTAATGAAATACAAAAGCCACATTTAAATAATAATGTAAGGTTGTGATCCGAACTGGCAAAACCTTGAATAGTCAAGCTGACATGATCTCATTCTTAACCTTTTCACTGCTGTCAGAACAGAAATGGGTTTGGAGAAAGTGTGTTTATGAAACGTCACAATTTGCTGATGATGTTGGAAATGTGTGTTTGTTCTTAGTAGATGAGAGGCCAAAGCAAATAGATATATAGATATAATTTCTTCTTCTCTATTTTGAGGTCATCTTATTGATTTTTGCAGTTTCTTCTGTGTAGCTGAGAGAAGAGGTGAGCCAAGTTATAATACAGTTGATTATGTTATGTAGAAGGAAAGAGAGACTGCAAGAATTACAGTGCAGTATCAGAACTAACACAGAAATGGTAGCAGACACCAAAAATCACAGTGGACATTCAGGGAGTTTCTTTGATTCTTCACACCAATGCAGACATCAGACTGCTAGAAACAGATAAAGTGATATTTCAGTTGTTAATCTATCACTTACTCAAAACATGCAATGGTATAGGGGAGTACATATACTCTGTAATTCATTTGGATCTGCCATGTTACTCCAGAGGGGAGGCAGTAAGGTCCCGAGTTTTCTTGCCACTTCTTTAAAAAGCCATTGTGCGTGTTTCTAATATTAGCCAGTGTAAATAAACTACAACATGGGGAGAGAGCTGCAGTCAGTTCCTCAGAGGCCATACGTGTTCCATTCTTTTTGCTTAAGGAGCATAAAGGAGTAAGGAAAAAAATGCAGATGAAATCTTGGCATCAGTGTAATCAACAGCAAAGCTTATTTTAATGGGATCAGGAATTTGTCTCAACAATCATTCCTGAACGGCACTCTCTTGTGATGGAGTCCTAATGTAACTTGGCAAATGTTGATACTGTAGCTCTTTGCATTCCTCAAGTCATTGTGCGTTGCTCTTTCCTGCTTTACCCTGGTATTTTGATATAAGCATAAAGTAATGTCCCATTTGAAGGCAGAAGTACCTATTTTTTTAGGAGCTCTGGATACTCTAATGGCTTACAGTTCCCTGGTTTCTTGACATAGCCAGCTATTAAAAAAAGGCCAGATTGCCTCAGCTGGTTGAAAACTGGCAGCTGCTATATTCATACCATTCAGCAGCACAATAATGATGTCATATTTCAAAACATATATTTTGACAGATTGTCCAGGAACTGTGGTATTGCAAGGTTCCTATCTGCCATAAATGACTCCAAATACATACATAGCATAAGTTAGTCTCTACTCGTTGCTATGGATTTTAATAGGAATGTTGTATCAAAATATTACTTTACATGTAAATATGTAAAAACCTAGTGAAGGGCTAAACCACCAAATTTATCAAGGATTCTCTTCTGTGCATAAGGGTCTTTAAAAATGAACAAGGTCTATTATCACCTCCTGCCATAAGAGGAGACATCAGTGTAATTTTCATGTGCAGTCAGAAACCGGTAGAACGCTGCTTGTTAGAAATATGGTTAATAAAAAAGCAGAGCTGTGATGGCTGAGCTGCCTTTCATGGCATCATTGCAGTATGTTAAATTGTCTAAAAGTCTCCATTAAACTCTGCACGAAAACACTTGACCCTTTATTATTATTAAAACTTATTGGATTTTCAGCATGTCAATGGCTGAGCTGGAAAAAGCATTTAAGTTAGAACAAGGCCTTGCATGAAGATAATACCTCTATCTATAAAGTACAAGGAACATTAAAACTGCACACGGTAATGAAGTGTTTGACCCTTTTAGCCCTACAGTTTCCCAAAGTTTATAGTTCTAACGTTAATAAAAGAATTGTCATTACGAAGAATATTTTATTTCTAGGCAACCTTAGTTTAGTTTAGAATGTAGTCATAAAATATTAGAATTTTCATTTCTATAACTGCACTCTAATCATATGATTTACACATCTCTTAATATGCAATTTCTGTTAATAACACTTCCTTGAATTTGGAAGTTGTGATTGAAAATTAGTTGTCTGTGACAGCAATCTCGTGGTATGAAGAAAATTCCATAAATGCCTCAGTTACCTATCTCAAAAAGATTGTTTGCTGTAATTAATAGGTATTTAAAAACCTGATGTGTATTAAGATTTTTTGACAGCCAAAGGCACTAGTTTCTATATCAAAGTGTTCTAAGGGGATCAGATCCTTCTAGGATTAAACCCTTGAGAGACAGAGATGAGTGTCAAGGCCATAGTTATACCTAAAGACTTAATGACCTACAGAGGATATAGTCAAAGTGTCCACAAAAAGCAACTACTTCTGATAAATGAAAAATAGCAAGTGTCAGCATATTGAATCATCAGATCTACAAGATGCAAAGCATAGGGCTCAAAAGATCTCCTGCGTTTGCAGGTCCTGCCCACTAGTCAGTTATGTCATGAAACCCGTAGGTATACCAAGCTCTACCATAAAACTAATGAGGTTTTGCATAGTCCTGTTATTAGATTACTTGGGTATGTAGGTGTCACAATTCTGATACTCTCTTCTAATTTCTAGGGTAAATGTAAGCACTTTAAATCTACTTGCTGTTCTATCAGTGTATTTACAGAATATTATTATTTCCTTATGTTTCTGATACGCTAGGTTTTGTTCAAGCCCATGTGGTCCTACCTGAGCTAGCTCTAGAACCACAAGCAGAATAATTTCAGGAGCGTAAAGCCCCAGGTTATTTCTATCATAGCTCAGGCTGATTCTTGCCAGAACCCAGGACGATGCAGATTTTTACCCTGGCAATACAGACTGAAGGACAGATGCATAGACAGGCCGGGACATTAGGAATAGAAGCAAATATAGCTAGAGAAATTATGCATAAATGAACTCAATTTTCTTTAGATATTTGAAAGTGACTTCTCAGAGGTCAACTATATAAAAATAATGATTTCAGATAATTTCAGAGGAAATGTAGCAGAAAGAATAACCATGGTAGAATTATGTTCGGCTTTCAGAAGTTATATGACTAAATGAAAACAAAAGTTCTTCATTCGTACATAATATATGTCATATGCAATCATATGTGATCCTTTTCACTCCTAATTGGTAGCAGACAGATGTGTGTGTGTCTGCATATTGGTTTTGATTACTGCTGTTGGGCAGTGGCTGATCTGTAGGCCTCCATCAGGCAATCTCTGTTCATTTTTTTTTCTGTCAACACCTGTTTCTCTCTACTCTCTCTTGCCTTCCAAGATGAAAACTTATACACAAAAAAACCCAGAAGTTAGGGAAGATAGAATTCAATCAACTCAGTAATTCCCAGTAGCAATAAAACATTTTGTGATTGTTCTCTCTCTGATATGTACTTCACTTAACAAAGATTTTTGCCTGGGAACTTGCTTATCTTTAATAACGGAGAGGAGGCGGCAGACTGATCCCCTTCACACCCACCAATTTCCAGCGGCCCTCAGGGCTGAGCTCTGTGCAGCTCCCTGGGCTCACAGGGAAAAGCCAACTTCTCATGTAAACGTAAGACTGGCAAAGACTGGGGTTATAGTTGCACGAAGGGTAAGCTGCCAGAGGTGCGCTCCTCTTACTCTTGAGATTTTGTACCTTGTGACCAAAAGCCCCGTATTTCTGTATGCTTTAGAAACTTATCTGAAATCCACTTCAAAATGCTGAGGACATCTCACTGTACAAAGTTCCTCTAGTCACTGGCAGGTCATCTACACTTTGCAGCAAATTTCATACCATGTCATTTGTACAACATGGAATTGATCCTTGCTACATCTATCTAGAAAGAGTTTATATGATAGCACTCTTTTTTTTCCTTTGACTTAAAGAACAAAGGACATGAAGGAAGCGTGAAGCAATTTTTTTTTTTTTTTTTCTTCTAGTGAATCCATGGCCAACAAAGAAACATATTGGCTGAATTTACCATATGTATCTCGGGAGCACAAAGCAATTTGCAAAGACTGTAGAAATGAGCTTGTATTTAGGATGTAGCTTCTGGGGGTGCATCCAAGTGCAAGTTTACAGCAACCATTCAATATCCCTTTTCACTGCTTCCAACAGAGCAGTGCAGCAAATGTGTCTGACACCCTCTCACCTACCCCAGAGAAAGATATTGCTGATGGGTTTGTGGGTTCTTTGTTATTTGTTTGTTGGTTTGGTTTGGGGTTTTGGGGGCTTTGGTTTTTTGTTTGGTAGGTTTTTGTGTGGTGGGGGGGTGGGTTTGGTCCTTTCTCCTCAGGGCTGGAGGGAGAAAGGTTTTGGTGTCCATAGTGCTGATGTGTGGAAGCACCTGAGAGATGTAGAAAGGCTGTTCCTCATTGTCAAATACTAACGAGAAAAAATGTTTTTAACGATTTTAAATTCCCTGTAACAGAAGTACTGCTGCACTTCCACAGGAACCTGTGAGTCAGATCATAAATCTGTAGTACCTCTTTATAAATCATTCACAAAATATGCAGTGTGATTCATTCCTTTCCTTATGGAGAGTATTATGGGAGAATATGAAATAAATGCATTTTTAATAAGGTCTGATAGCAGAAGCATTGTCTCTTCAGGAGAGACCTGAGTACCAAAATAAACCTCTGCTTGCCTATGTGTTAATTAAACTGGCCTACTTGCTTTGTCTCTACTTCCCTTCTACTGGTTACACTGATAATTGGCTGATGGGAGTTGAAAATGAAATTGGAAGTTAGTGAAAGTTGTGAGGGATAGAAGAAACCATGTGTTCATGCATATTGAACTTAGTGGGGGAGAGAGAGACAGAGATGCAATATTTTTGGTATAGTCTCTTATGAATTCTTTCTTCCTTTATTTTCCTCTTTTCTTCTTTGTTACTGTTTTGTAGTACTATGAGACAGGCTAATCTCCTGGTGTTCTGCATTCTGCTAAAGTCAAGAATTTTCACAAAGAAGCTGGATTTTTAGACTAGAGAGATTTGGGTGACTTAAAGTAAATCTGGCCTAAAAGTATTTAAAAGATGTTTATCTAACCTCAGTCTGTAAATCTCTCCAGTTTTTACCTATTGCTACCTGAGCTCTGTATTGTGATCTACTACACAGACTATATCTTCTGCTTCATCTGTCTGCCTTGGGGAGTCGGTATCATAAGGGTCATAGTTCTGTGGATGTGCCAGGGTGGTCTAAATGCAATAAATTGCACCCACAGCTATTTATGCTCAAAGTTTCCATGGTTTCAGTAATTCAGGCCCCAAAACCTGAGTCAGAGTCTAAAGGACTCTGTTCATGATCCTGCATCCCCTTGTGTGTGATAGTTGTTTAAACTGTGATAAATTTCAGGTCACGAATCTGTACAGTCATTCCATGACAGAGTGAGTGTCTCTTATTCTTGGTATTGCTATTCGTCAGATACAGGGGCTGTATCTAAACAGCCATAATTTTGTATAATAGAACTGAAGTCAGTAAAGTAGTGAATTATCAAATTATCAGAGCCTTTACCTCTGAAAACCAGCTGTCTTTAGCAGTATCTAGAAACGTAAAAATATTATCTATTGACAGTATCCTTTCTGTTATTGCTATCTCTTAATTATTTCAACCAGCATCTATATTACTCCGTCAGATTACTATATGCCTGACTCTTATATTGCATGCTTTTATTATTACCTTTTTTCGAAGTATTGAACATCCAGGAAAAGAGAGATTAAATTTTCCCATCGTGATATGTTATTTGTGACTTCTGTCCAACATTAAACAGCATTTTATGTCCTACCACAGTCCCAAATCTGTACATTTAGTGCCTGATCTAAAGCCTGTTCAAACCCATGAAAGTCTCTGTGGAACTTGGATTCATGTAAGGCCTTTAATGCTGCTAAAATATACTACCTGATTGAAGATGTCTCTGAACAGTAATTACAGAGGAGGATTTGCAGTGACTGAAGGCTGGGCAGAAACACCTGGGGTTCATTTGGAGCTACTGGAACATTCATTACTTATTGTGAGGAAGGTCTACGCTCCCCAAGATACAGACAGACTTAGATTTCATTGTTTGATGCAGTCTTCAAAATTGTATAGCAGATTATGTAAATGAAAGAAGTTCTTAATTAAATGAGGAGAAGTGTACTGCAATTGGCGCAGTGCCTGCTGTGCTATTTTGTGAGCTGCTAGATAGAATTGGTTTTATCCTTCCCCATTTTTTGCTGCCGGTGTGTCTCAGACATTTGCAAATAATTTTTCTGTCACAAAAGTTGCTGAGAAGGAGAGAGAGGATTAGTGAGGTGAGGAGGTTGGGATCTGAGGGGATGCCAAGTTGTCATGGAATTGTAAGTAAGCACATGGACCAAATATTTTCTTAAAATACTCAGCACTGAAATAGTTAACAATGTGGGAAGGGGCAACCTCAGGGTTTCAGTTAACAAACATTTGAGACAAATAGACTATTTTCTGCTTCCCAAGGCTATCATTTCAAGCAATGTGCAGGCTATGGAAGAGAAAGCTGAATGAATTTACAAGCAATTCATGGTTTTGATGTTGCTCCTAGAGCTGCACAATCTGGAATATGCCTAAAACAAGCAGTATCATAGAATGATTTTGTGGCAAGGAATGAATTTCGCCACAAATTCCAGATGGATAGAATGAAGCACTGCAACATGGTTAATCCTGGTTTCATTTGCAGTGGTGTTTCCTTAGGCCCTGGGATTACGCCACAGTGAGTACAAAAGATGTTCTTCCATAGCACCAATTTTTCTTCATAGCCAGAAGATTCTGGCTTATATTGTCCTGTACCCTGTGGCTTACAAATTAACTCAAGGGAATAGCTATGTAAACCTTACAATTAGATGCTAAGAAGGAAAGACAACCTTCTCAACCCTCTGTGAAGGATTTACAGGGAGAGGCAGCCCTTAGGAATTGAAGCTAGAAGGGAGTTCAGGTGGCTCAGTCACCTCACGCTGCCACAAGGGCAAGTGCTGCTAGACCTTCTCTGCTGAAGTTTTGAGGAGCAAACATTCATTCCTGTCTGTGAGAGGGACTGTGAGACTGAACCAGGCATTGCAATAGCAAAACCCCATCTTTGGGAGAGGTGCCATCCAAATCCGTCGCTCCTTAGGATAAAGCAAATTATTTTGCATGCTTATCTTGAATTTGTCTCATCAGCTTTGCAGAATCTGAATCATTTAAGTTTTTCCTAATGCTGAACAGATTGGTTGGAAAAGTAATCTAAATAGTAAGTAATGTAAATAAAATAAGTAAATAATAATAAGGAAATGTAGGGGAAGTCCAGCATGAATTCCCTGACTGCTACAGCTATTGCTCCTTGTCTTTCTAATATGATTTCTTTACCTGGCTGAAAAACCTGCCGTTGGTTTCACCCTAATGAATTCTAGAACAAGTTATAAGAAACAAGTGAAAGACCTCTGAAACTATTTTTAATTCCAAAATGGATGAAGAGCTATTAATTAAACTCTATTAGCAAACCGGTGAAGCAGCTACTTTGCACAATAACAGGAATGAATAAGTTGAGAAGATGGATGGTATAGGAGAAAACAAACAATTATCTTATTTTAATCCTGACATCTGTTTACCCAAAGTAATTTAAGAACACTAGTTTTTTCAAAACTAAACAATCATTGGGAATTATCAGTGAGTCCATTTTATGGAAGTTATATCAAGAAGGAGCTAAGGGATTGTTGTGCTGTTCTGTCAGTAAATAGAATTAACTGACAACTGAATTTAAGAGGAGCTGTTTTGCAGATACTGATTTAATTCCTTGAAGTTACTTCTTACTGATATGTCTATATAGGTGTGGAGAGTTTCAGTTGTTTTGTTTTATTAAACCTGACTATTTCTGGAGAAAATATTTCTTTTCACTTTTTTTGTTTGAGGGTTGTTTTGTTTTGTTTCTTTTTGAGGTCTTTTTGTTTGCTTTGTTGTTATTTTTAAACCTCTCCAAAACTTATGGAAAATTTAGTTGGGGATTCCAAAAGTGGGGATGTTTTTTTGTTTGGCTTGGTTGGTTTTGTTTGTTTGTTCTAAAGAGGTTTTGTATATTCTTGTATCTGACTTCTCAATGTCACTGAGATGTAAAGGAAAAAAAAAGTTTTTTCCTTTTTAAGCACTTTCTGGTTTGTGTCTTTGCATAAAATCAAAGGCAAAGATAATAAAATTAGAGTAGAAGCATATTCTACCCAGCCTCCCCTAATGCAATTAATAATTAAGATCAAATGGCTTGTAAAATACCTACCAGTATGATTAAAATGCTATGAAAAGGTTGCTGTAAGAATAATTGCTTTTTGTTTAATGTAACCAAAAAACAAATCCATGGTTCAGTATCTTTTGTGTTGTTTGTTTTCTGTTTTTGAAATTAATGTGACATAAGGCATTCTTTATGCTAATGTTATAGCTCCTTGGATGAGTTTAACACCATTATCTTCTTTAATGAATAATTCATTCCCTGTTGAAAACTTAACTATATCATTTTTACAGTGTGTAAATGAAACTTTGAAGTGCAATTTAAGTTTAAAGAACTTCATGTTGTAGAGGATTCTCGTAAACTACCCAAAAGTGCTGTGCTAGTAATACTGTCTTGTACTGAAGTGGAAGCACGTTATGGTGAGCATGTTTGCAATTTTTAATTTTGCTGCTGCTTTTAAAAAATCTTGGGAGGAACTCCTTTTTGATTTCACTTTATTGGCATTTTTATACACTTTTAGTTATGTCTTTAAAAAAAAAAAAGCAAACACAGAAGAGCTCATCTCCTTGTTGTCCTTAATGACTGAGGAAGAACCTCTGTGAGAAGGTGGTAAAATGGGAGCAATGCTCTTTTTCCCACATTAGATCCCAGCCTTTTTGTAAGAAAACCTCTGACAGTCAAAGTCCTCGGTGCAAGTGAGAGGAAAGACTGATCGATCCTAGGAACTTTTGAGGCTATTTGGTTGGTGGTTTTTTTTTGGTTTGTTGTGGGGTTTTTTTGTTTGTTTTTGTTGTTTTTCTTTTGGTTTTTGCTGTCCAATACTCTTTCCTACCTAAGCAGGGGAGGGCTGCAATTTCACGTGGGATTATTTGTCTTTTTGTAGTGATCCCTACATGTTAACTGGAGTATTGGGATTTGTGATTCTATGCGACTTCCCCATCTTCGGGAAAGCTGGGCTCTCAGTCTGAACTGCTTTTCTTCCCTAAAAATGAGATCCTTGCTTTTTAGTTAGTGTGGATATGGGAGAAACAAAATGAGACATGATCTTGCTGAGGAACGATCGGCTGATTAATCACGATCTCATGTTGACTCTTATGTTGATCGCAGTACCTGATGATCTATTTCAAGGTTTAGGAGGAACATTTGGTTACTAGTTCAGTCCCAAACTGTTTTCTTAACATTAGAATATGGTTGTTTATATTTTTGCATCACACATTTTAATTACAGCTCTTGTGGATTTTATTGCATGTAAGTAAGTTCATATAAATTTTGCAATTCTGGTATCTGATGAAGAACTTTACTGGGCAATTGGGCTCATTTTTTTTCAGGTTGTTAGATAACTGTATCTAAGGAAAGACAGGTAACTGGAATATGTATTTATATCTGCGTAACGACTTGTTTCCTGATGCTTGTTGAGTGTCACCTGTAGTGAGACATGATTGATTGCTGTGCTTTGATAATAATGTGACTGAATGGGGCACTGCAGGGCTGGTGGAGTCAGATATAAGCCCTCCTGGGTGAGGAGGTAAATGATAAAACATGGGACTGTTTCAATAGAGGCATTTTCTTTGCACTAATTTCATGCTAAGCCATGCTTATTTTGAAAGTTTCCTGATATCTCTAAATCAACTCCAGAAGCTGGCAATTCATCTTACTGTGTAAGTTGTTTTTATTCTCAGTGGAAATAATGGCTTCTGGGTACCAGGGAGCAGCATGTGCTCCTTCTTCCTAGGGGAGCACATTATCAGCTTTATTTTTATTATGTCCTTGCAACAGATTTTCATTTCAGACATTTTAAGACTGAGAGCTGCAATATTTTATAAAACCCCACTTAGCAAGTGTGCCTATGCTTACTCTTTTTCTCTCTTCCCTCCCCTTCTTTCCCTCCTTCCAAGGTCTCAGAGCTTGCAAGTCAAAGGTATCTAAGGGGTGTCTCTCAAGTCAGGAAAGAAATGGGCCAAAAAGAAAACAGCTGTGTTTAATGATTTAATTTATTTATTGTATTTATTTTCCCTGTATTAAGGTTTTCTGTATCTTTAACTGATGATGTCCTCAGAGAAAACGGGTGCTTGTTCAGATCTGTATTGTTTTGCTGCCCTGCGCACACTTTCCCAAGGCAGGGAGTTCCTCAGATGCTTTTTTCAGGACTCTGAACATTACAAATATGAGGCACTGTTGCTCTCAGCTAGAGCTAAATCATTTCTCAGCTACATTATCCACAGAAAAGAGTGAGACTGGGGCAGGAGGAGGTATGAATCATAACATTTTGCATAATAAGCTCTCTCTCTGAACATATCTGGCTGTGGACAGAAAACAGTGTTTCTTCAAATGAAAAATAAATCCTGTAGTTAGTAGTAGGCTACTAACAATGGCAATTCAGCAGTCTTGACTCGGCGTCTGGGTTTGTGATATATTTTTGGTGTTTTTTCATGAGCTATCATTACTGAAAGCTTTGCACTTTTCCATCTGCACATTGTGAAACGTGTGCACTTTCATTTCCCTCTCAAATCAGTCATTTAATATAAGAAATGCTTTATGTTTTTTCTAACAACTTTAGATTGTACAAAACATTGAAATAATCAGTTTATCCTCCTTTTCAATCCAGAGTTCATGCTCTTGTCTCCCCCCTTATGTTTCTTTCTCTTTCTTTTAGTCAAATGAAATCCTTTAGTCAAATGAAATGCTTTGAAGTTGAGCACACAGAAAAATTAATTTTTACCTTGAATAACACAAGCAGTGATCACCATCAACTATTACATAGGAGAGTAGCTTTCCCATTAAGAGGTATAATCCCTATAATACTCCTATTCATCAGATAACATTTAAATGAAGAAAATGGGTGCAATTTAGTCTACAGTCCTGGCAATTGTTGTTACAATGTTATACAGAACTCAGGTAGGCTCAGTGAAAAAAATGATTAGCACACCATTTTTCCCTTTGGCATTGTTTAGCTTAAGGTGCTCAAATATAATTTACAATCGCTCTTCAATAGCTGCATTTTCCATACCATTATTGTGCATTTGCTGGTCTCTAAATTCTATTTGGCTCTCCCTATTCAGTAGATTTATTGATCTATTATGTATCTCAATATTTTCCTCAAATATAAGCTAAGGCAGTACAAATGCGTGATTATAATCGGTCATTATATTATGAGCTCCATCTTCATGAGGAACATGCCAGACGAGGCCACCGAGGAGCAGCTGAAGGACATTTTCTCAGAGGTCGGCCCTGTGGTCAGCTTGAGGTGAGAATGGCTGCCAGTCTCCCGCTCCCCAGTTCCCTGGGACAGCACAACCCGAGTCCTGCCGGTGACAGGCCTGAGGGATGGGATCCATCCAGAGGGACCTGGACAAGCTCCACAAGTGGAGTTCACCCATGTGAACTTCATAAGGTTCAACAAGGCCACGTGCAAGGTCCTGCACCGGGGTCAGGGCAACCCCTGGTAGCAATCCAGGCTTGGGGGATGGAAGGATGGAGAGCAGCCCTGTGGAGAAGGACTCCGGAGAGAGCAGAACCGGTGGTATTCAGTGAGTCGAGGTAAATGCATGTTGATGAAACACGTGAACAGAAGACAGGTTAACGTGTGCTACAGCAGCCAAACAGCAAGACTATATAGAAATTGTTCAGAACAAGATCTGAATTGAGGCACTGTGTAGCCTAGATAGAAAAGACACTTTTGCGTGCATGCTGTCCATCTGTCCCTGATAACTTTGGAATTTGCTGGTCAGTTTTAACCAACTCTGAAGGAAGAGTCAAAGTCTTAAGGTTCTTACATAGGCCCTGAAAATAAGCAGCAAAATTAAAATGGAGATCCAAGTTTTCCTGCAAAAGTGGCACGCAGATTTCAGACCTCGCTGGTTCTGTTTGGCAGCAGTCAGGCAGCGACCGCCTGGCACTTGCACAGCCAAGAGAAGCCCCAGAATGCTCTGTCCTTTTTCTGGAGCATCCCCCCAGCCAACACAGTGGAAAACTGCAGGGGAAGAGGGATGCAAGAGAGCAGGAGCATGTAGGGTACAAATCCACAGGAAAACTGGGAATGCTGTTCCTACTGCTTATTTGTTTTATTGTATGCTCCGCACTCTGTGCATTGACAAAAGTCTTGAGCAAATTGAACTCAGACCTGAATAACAGCAAAACAGTGTAGGGCTGTATGTTGCACATAAGCAATGGGATAGTTTTACAAGAAATTTCACCCAGCTTAAATCATCCTGGAGTCCCAATTAAGTGTGAAAGAATTATATCTAAGGAAGAATTAGTGCAACAATAATAATCATTGTGACTGAAAATCAAGGTGGTTGAATCAAAACTGAGCCTTGCTGATTTAGGCGTAAGAGGGTTCTATAGAAGATATGAATTTGAGACTGATCTGAAGAACAGAGGGGAGAGATCATGTAATTTCATGAACACAGGTAAGCAAAAATTGAGGAGACACATTTCAACCATCCACTTTAGAGAAGTGATCATTTTGAAGTAAGAAGGGCAGGCAGGAGGCGCACCTATTAAAATGGAAATATAATATGAAACGGTCTCAGGACTTGAGGAGAGAGTAGAAGTTTCATATCTGCTGAGCAGGAAAAAAGTGTCAGTGTTGCTATTTTCCTCATATTTTTGTCTTATGGCTGCTGATGGTATATTGCTGTTTGAATACCTTCTAGCTGAAAAGTGATATTTCACTGTTGATTTATAAGGAGGAAACTAATTGAAAAGAAGTTGGCAAGGTGACTCAGTGGCTGGGGAAAGATTCATCTGTTATGCTCCGATGCAAGTCCTGGCAGAACTAGTTACATTATCGTTATGTTTCTAGTGTCAAACAGCCAGTTTTCAGATTTTCTGACCCTACTGGCATTTTTTTATTTGTAGAGAGTTATGTATGGCTTGTTGACTGAGTTAAACAGCAGGGAAGGCAGCAGAGATCCTTATTGCCCTAACTGAGAATTGCTGCAGTCAATGGGAATTTCTCTAAGAGGTTTCCAGGGACAATCTGCCAGCCAAAAGGCAAAGGCAGAACTAAATTATCATAGAAAATTGCAGCAAATCTAATTAAGCTAGGTTTGTGGAGAGAGAAACTGGTTTTAACCACATGAATATCTATTATCTTCAGTCACTAAAGATGCTTACGACACAGCCCTCTAGCAAATCATGCAGTACCTAGCTAAAATCTATAAGGACCCTCTCTCATGTGCCTCCATATGGTACAAGGTGTTTAATATTAATCCTTAAGATGGCAAGTTTTTGTGACATTTGAAAAATACTCACATATGCTCATGGTGAGGACCAATATGGCTACAAATGATTTGTGCAGTGTGGATGACACAGCAATCTGCTCTCTCGAGCACTCGGTTTGCAACACAAGGATCAGAGAAGCATTTCGTGAGCAAATGCAGAATGCAAAATATTGTTCCTCCAGGAACTGGCACGCAGCACACATGGAGAATCCTGTGTACCATTCATCACAGGTTCTCCCTGCTAGAAAGAGAATATGGCAAAATCCCTTTGTAATATTTTCATTAAGGCAGTTGACAAAAAGGACAATGTGACCTCATGCCAATTAGAGAAGACTCTACTGGTGTTGCATAGTCCCAACCAGACTCTTCACTGGTGAAGAACTGATTCTCTTCTGCCCCTTTTCCCTCTGGCTAGGATTGCTATCATTATTGATTAATGATCATTATGAAAACACTGTCCAGAGACCCCAGTGAAGGTCAGAGCCCCATTACTATGGGCTTTTTAGTCCTGAGGATTTTACAGATGTTGTAAAACTTGATCCATTTTTGTTATTATATGAGCTGCTCTATATACTATTGTACACAGCCATGAGTCCTTCAAAGAGTGGTTGTCAGCCATTCTTGTGATGTTTTTCCTAATATATTTATACAGATCTAGACAATTACAATCCTATAGCACCCGCCAGTTGACAGGATTCTGACATACTGATAGTGTAATGTGGTTAAAGTTGGTCACTTGGGAAACTCTGCCACAGCCTAAGTAACACTAAAGATGGAGACTGAGGGCAATAAAAGCAAAATCTAAAGACCTGCTGATTATTGATTTTTGACTTCTGTTTTGCGTAGTGCATTTGGAAAAGGAGAGAGAGAAGAGCAGGAAAAGATAAATCAACATCACTTTGACCTCCTGATTTATTGTTTTTCACATGCATCTGTATTAATGGCTCTGAAAGCCATT
Organism: Caloenas nicobarica; assembly: GCF_036013445.1. Classification (NCBI taxonomy): domain Eukaryota; kingdom Metazoa; phylum Chordata; class Aves; order Columbiformes; family Columbidae; genus Caloenas; species Caloenas nicobarica. Next base: position 11,813,052 of record NC_088254.1, read on the forward strand.
TTACCTGTCTGGGAGTTACTGAGGAGTCTGGTCTGGTCCCATCGGATTTGCTATGCTGAGAAGTAGGAAGGAGACGTACTAAAGTTACCTAGTACTGAAGTACTAATACAGGTTTCATAGAAGGATGTCTTGGGCTTTTGACATTAAGAAAATTTTCTAGGGTGATTGTTTTCTCCTTTTTATGTTGCACACAACTCTTGGAGATGAGACTCTAAGTCATTCCCAAAGCTACCATTCTTGGCCCACAAAAAGTAACAAAATATTGTGGGCTTAGGCTCAAAAAACGTGTTTGCCAAGTGGTAATTACTGCTATATGGTGAAGGAGCTGAAGTTAGCCGTTGTGTCACACAATGAAAATCCTTCTCTGCCTTGTAACTATGAAAATCAGTTAACAAGTCAGCATAGCCCTGTAAAAACTTCTGCTGTCTTGAAGAGAGGCAGTTTGGGTCAAAACATGCACAATATGCTGACCAAATAAAAGATCTACATTTTTACCCTCTCCCAAATACCTCATTGTGTTATAAAGATTGCTACCGTATCTTCATCTTTCTCTGCAGACATGAATTCCTGTTAAAGACTCACTGAATTTTAATAGGCATATATTTTGCAGTATAGCATTGGAGTTCACAGTGCAGTTTACAGTATGATACGGTTCTAATAATGTGGAGTTATTTTTTTTTTAAATGAACAGTCACATCAAACAAATTAGCCTCTTAATATAAAATCAGTGTATATATCTTTGGAAATCTAAATGCTAGATGTTGTATCTGCAGAGAAATATATTTGTACAAGAGAAGAAGAAGTAGAGGCCTTTTTATGGTCTGGCTCCTAAAAATGTGTTAGTACAGGATCATACTCAGAATAGTTCAGCTGGAAGCGACCTACAGAGATCATTTAGTCCAACTGCCTGACCAATTCAGGAGTGACCACAAGTTAAAGTATACTGTTATATTAAGGACATCATCCAAATGCATTTAAACATTGACAGGCATGTGGCATCAACCACCTCTCTAGGAAGCCTGTTCTAGCACTTGACCACCCTCTCAGTAAAGAAATATTATCTAAAATCTGGTCCGATCCTCTCCTGGGGCAGCTTGGAACCATTCCCACAGGTTCTGTGACAGGACACAGGGAGGAGAGCTCAGCGCCTCCCTGTCCCCTCCCCGGGAAGCTGCAGGGAGCACTGAGGTGGGCCCTCAGCTGCCTTTTCTCCAAACTAGACAAAAGATAAATACACCTTGTTATTTAAATATAGGAGAGGCAAAAAGACAGCTGATGGGATAGGGCAGTGAGAGGCCCACTATAAGCAGAACCAAAGGTCTTTGCTGAGGGCAAATCTGTCCTGCAGTGCTCAAGCTGAATGATGAGATAAGGTGATTGTAGCTTCCTGGAGGATTTTATCTCGGCTGAACTCCCCCGTCTCTATTAGGACTTTGCCTTAAATACAAGGCCAGTATAAACAGTCACTGTCATATTGAAGACAATAGCTGTTAAAAACAAATCAAAGACCAACTTTTTTTTTTTTTTTAAAGGAACTCATGTTATTTTATCTGTATTTGCCAAGTAGGAGACTGATATCGCAATACAAGCAACTTATGAGGACACATGTAAAGGGCAGTAATTATAGGTCAGTTTGCCAAAGACTATCAGGAAAATACATAAAGTGCATGGCAACCCTAATGTTACAAAACCTTAGAGACTTTTTCAAAGACAAGGTTTTCTACCAAAAAAAAAAAAAAAAAAAAAAAGACCCACAAGGAACCTCCCAAATTTTAAGGCTAAAGTATGTGGAGTACAGAGAGAAAGTGATGACCTTTTGAGGTATATAAAATTCCAAAGAAATTTGAGAGGATAGATGATACAAGATGATTTGAACTTCTGTCAAATACATGAACAAGAGGCATGAACTAAAGCCAAGAAAGGGTCAAATCCCAAAGGAAAATGGGTAGAGTGTCCGCGCACAGAGAATAGCTATACTGTATTAAAAATAAGGCAATGATACAAACAGTCATTGCAAGAAATAGGATTAGGCAAATGTCTAGGGAAAAAACATAATTGTGGGATGTAGCAATTAGCTCCAGACAATGCAGTGATGCTAAGAGGATCTGATGGCTGCTTCTGATTTCATAATTCCCTTGCAGTTTGTGTATTTAGATTAACTATATTTCTGTTAAGCAAGAAGTGCTCTTCCTGCTAGGAGACATTGCCATATGTGCAATACTGGGAGCAGCAATAGTATGCGTTTGCACGCCTTAATAAAATATGAACCTTCATATGCACGCTCCTGTTCGATAGAACCTATGTATGAGTAAAGTCTGTATGCAGAATGTGTTCACAATACCCACTCCTTGGATGCATTAATTGCTGCATTAGATTTCTTTATTGCATGTTATTTAACTGAGGTTGAAAAACCCCTGCAAGTTCTCTACCCCACCCATGTTATGCTGAATGTAGGAAAGAAAACTTGGTAACTCCCTGGATAACTAGGGAGATCTTTATGAAGAGCTCATTTCCAGTGACCTTAAAATGCTTTGATTTACAATAAGATGGCTGTCTCCAGTGTCACTCCCGCTTCCTTCCTCGGTATCGTAAGACACACCAGAGTTCAACTGAACTTGGCCTTGTTTGCTGTCCCCAGATATGAAGTTAGATTCCTTTTCCTCTTGAGATGTGCAAGGGTGAGTTGACAGGCTACAGTCCAGTTGAGTGCTTTGTGGATTACAACCTTTGTAACAAATTTCTTTATAACATTTATAGCAAGTTACTTCAAAGCAATTATGAAGATCTTCCAAGAAACACTATAATTTCCAAAGACTGACTGTGCTAATAAAAACACTCCGCAAAACAAATTTATTTTCAAGGCGTAGACTGTCCAGTTTAATGATTAATTTGCACTAAACATCTCATTAATAGCACAGATAGTTTTGCCACTGCTTCTGAACAAATATAATTGGAAGATTCATCAAAAATTCCTTAATTTATTTAGTGCTGCAAAAGACAAAATAGAGAAATTAATAGCAATATCTAATGATTTATTCGCATGTTATAGTTTATTCTTTTGTGGTTGGGATCAGAGCTGTAGATCTGTACAGCTTGCCTGTTCCAGCAGCGGGTTTTCTCGTAGCAATGTTGTACTATATCCCACACTTCTGTGTGAAAGAAGGCTTGGAATCAGTCTTAGAACTGAAAGAAGTTGGTAAAACTCCCATTATCTCAAGGAACGCATACATGAGCTAAGCAAAGTGACCTGGTCAGTGCCCAAAGCAGAGCCCTGCTCCCCCAGTAGTCCAGCTCAGGAACCCAGCTCTGCCTTGGCCAGCGGTCCCAGCCGTGCTCCTTTCCTCCAAGTGTGAGGCGGGGAGCGTCAGGCACGCTGGAGTGTCCCAGGAGGGAGCGCCAGGATGCGATTGCTGTGCTCACCCGAAACCAGAAGCGCGCCTGCATCTGTCCATTTAGATGTAACCAAGAAGGATGACAATGCTGCCACTTTTCTTTGCTTGTTTGTCATTGTTTCCAGTGTGCAACTTCATCAGAGCAGAACTGTCATTCCCTGTGTGAACCAGAGCAGGAGATTTAGAAAAATGTGTTCTTTTTCTGCTATGGACACTACATATAAATAGGTAGCAATGTCTTTGGATTGATTACATTCCTTACTCTAATGTTTCAAGAAATACTTTATTGAGATATTTAGATCTCTGGTACCTTGCGGGGGTTTGGGGGAGTGGGGAGGGAGGAGTAGAGGATGGATAAAGAAGGCGCTGCTTTTTTGTTGTTCGTTTGTCTTTTTTAACTTGGAGCGGTTTTGTGAGTATTCAGTAGTGCCTCTTCAGGCTGTAGTATTCATATATCATGAGCCAGCAATAAATATTCTTCCCAGACTGCAGACATTTCAAAATTATTCCATCACAATCTCTGTCTTGCTTTAGCTGAACATGTGGCTTCCATGAACACTTTTACATGGAACTTTCAACCATTTTTGAGTGTCTTTGCATGAAAATAAAATGTAGTTGCTGTTATAAAGGCACAAACCAAATACAGAAGTATCATGAACGCAGCTGAGGAGAACTGTTAGCTGTCATTGTAGAAAAACTGTGCCAGCTTCTTTGGATACCTCTGTAGCTGAATATGCTTTATTTTTCTATTTTTAAAGAACTAAACTTTTCAAGGAAATAAACTTTATAGTAATAGTGTCATTCCAAGTTTTAAAGATGTGCAATTCCAAACCTTCTATGCCAGGTGTGAAACACGTATTAATAAGATAATCCTATGTATGAATGTCTATGCACCCACACAAACAAATATATAAATCTATATATTTATATACATAAAGAGAAATATGAACTGTCACTACCAATAAAATTAAAAATGTGTCTTAGAAACAGAAGAGTCCTTTTAATTCTTCAAAAGACTTATAAACAATGCTTACAACTCCTTCAGATGCTCTGGCAACCAAGATGGATGTTTTCATGTCTGTGTTTCAAATGCGTACATTCCACACTTCAGTAACCAATGTTGCTTGTTGACTGTTAAAATTGTATTTTTTGGTGCCAGCCTAGAACATCCGTGCCAATTTTAACAGCAGCTTAATACTACCATTTGATTTTATTTATTTTCAGAAACTAGAATTAAGGTTTAGGTCAGAACTCCTACACCCTATTTTGTACAGCTGAATAGCACACTGAAGTTTCATGTGGAAAGAGCTATTCCTACGCCCTAATTTGTATACCCATCTTAGTGCCAGAATATGTTTTCCTCTAGCGGGGCCTGTTAGCTCAGGTGCATTGTCACACTGGGAAGGCTCTTCCTCTGTCAAAGTCAGCTCGGTACAAAGTGATGTTGGTACCTGTGCTCTGTGTTGAATTACACACTACAGACGTGTCCCTAGAAGTTGTTGATTCAGTTCTTGCCTCTCCTGCAGAAAAACTTGTGACCTTCAGAAGTATCTGATTTCTGTTTGCCTTGGTTTCACATCTGCAGATAGGACTAAATATCTTTCTTCGCTGGCTTTTCTGTTTTATGTGGTTTAAGTTCTGTGGGGTAGGGATGGTCTCTTGGTATATAGTGTACAGAACCCCACAGGACAGCTATCCAACTTGAGGTCACTGACTACTATAGTAGGATGCATAATTTTACTCAGTAATATACTTAATAGAAAAAAGTAATATTAAGACTTTTGCAGATTGTAACTTTTGGGAAACATTCTATAAATAGTACAACATTGACTGCACCAGTTAATCAAGTTATGTTAGTGTATCCAACTGAAAGTTCAGAGATTCCACTTCTGAAGTGACATCAGTGGAATTCAAGCACATCCTGTGCAGTCTGAATAGAGGTGGACACTTTGGGCTTACACTTAACTGATTTTTAACTCGGAGGTAAACAATGTCATGAGTACGCATTCAAGGACCTTTCTTCTGGAGATCTTTAGGATCAGACATTAGTCTTCAGATGACATAAGTCTAGTCCAGTAAGTTAGTCAGAATGTCATTTGCTCTTTGCAACCAGTATTAGAAATTTAGGAGATACCTGATAAATTTTCTCCGTCTGTAACTAGATAGAGAAATAGGATCTCAGCTGCTATATTGACTACTGCAGGGAGCTTTATCAGTTACAAACATATTATTTTAGACTCCCGTTTGGCAACTAGTGCACCTATGCAATTTTCAGATCTTATTCTCCTTGTTGACTAGCATTCCACATTGTCCTTGACCTGCTAGCCAGAGGCTTAGGTATAGAAAATGAAGATTCTGAGTTGATAGCAATCTCTGCCGCTCCTTTAAAATCAATGGACTATCTAAGCTGACACATGTCAAGTGAAGATCTAGCCTTGATGCATTTTCTGACATGGTTTTGACGTGTTGTCATTGGGCAAATTTTCCAAGTAATTATATTTCAGCATTATATTGTGCCATAAGAGTGCTGATGATTTTACAAAATAGCTTTTGAAGTTCAGACATGATCAAAGCAACACTTGAATGACTTTGGCAAATTTATGGTGGTTTATGAAGAAGCCGGCCTTTCCTCTTCAGCTAGAGTTTATGAGACCTTATATTGTGCACTGCAGAAAGACAGTTTATCATTAAATCTGCTTCTCACAAGAGCAAATTATTCCAATTTATGGTTAGGTATATAACTAACTAGCGTCTCTGTGTCAGGTTGGGAGTCAGAGACCATCATAGCGGAATGCCACAGTTGCAACACATGATTTAAATAGAACCCTCTATCCTGTATCTCAATAGTGAACTTAGAAAAAGAAGTCACATGGCTGCTGGCACAGAGAAGGGACCTCTTGAGAACAGCAACCACTAAATCACCAGTCCAGGCTGAAGCATGGTATAAGGACAGTAAGGCACCCCTTTTTCCTCAAGAAAGTAAGGCAGAAGCACAGAGAGGCCTCTGTTTTTGTTAACAATTCATTAAATACTGAATGTCATCTAACAAAGACTTGTCCAAGTACGTTCATCACTCAGTGTGCTGAACAAATGGTAACAGTAAGCCCCTTTCCTTGCTATTTCTAAGTAGCAGTATCAGATTGAAAAAAAAAAAAACAAACCACCAAACCCTGTCTCTTGAAAATCATAAATATACAGAAGAAAACCATTATCTCTGAATTGGAGAGAGATTTTTCAGCCTTATCTTTGCTGGCCTTTCTCCAAGTCCTTCAGATGATTTTCCCCTCTCTGCAAAAACTATAGCCAAGAGGTGGAGAAAATTCATTCTTTTGAGTAAAACTGAAAAAGGCACTTTAATTAGAAAAGAGAGAATAATTTTAACCCCAAAAGGAGCAGGTATCTGGGTTTTCTTTAATTTCATTGCACCACATTCCATGCATTGATTCTCCTAATTATAAAACTAAGACTGAAGTGAGAATTCAGTGCTGACATTTTGGAGACGGACTTTGGTTCTGCTTTTGCAGTCAAGCTGTGTTTGCAAGGATGAAATTCAATTTGCCTTGCATTTCCTAATGCTGTAGGAAAAGGAATGTGAATTGTACATTTTTAAAAATGAGGGATCTTGAAATTAATGGAAATGGAGCTCTATGGGGGTTGGTTGGATCTTCCTCCAGCTTTTGGTGCTGTGACTGCTGGTTTTGCACACAGTTAATTGATCACATGTGAATTGCGAGGGTAGATGGTCCTTTCAGGAGGGTCAAGATGGACTTGTTGACCCTATTAATACTGTCCAGTGAAATGCATGTTTTATCATGTGTCTCTGGAGACTCGTGCTGATGCCCTCATTCATTATAGCAACTACACCAATCCCAGTTATGCCTGTAGTTGTTTCCAGATGTTGCTCTGGGAATATAAGAAATGAGAGAAATACAAACATACTTAATGTTATACCTTTGCTTAAACATGGCGGTGCAACTGAATTGTATTATTAATGGCTAACTCAGGAAAAAAAAAAAAAAGAAAAAAAAGAAAAATGCTGTACATCATCAAGACCTACAATTTAGGCTTTCCAGAGGGACTGCATAATTATTTCTTTATTTATGTATCTGAAAGTGTCTATTTCCAGTTGACCAACGTACACCTTTCATGTCCATCCTTACCAACCTTCTCATTCTTTCTTTTAATGAAATGCACTCATTAAATCTTTACTTCAAGTGATTCTTTAAACTTATAGCATGAGGGGAAAGACACAATATTTCACAGTGGTGTTTTATCACCCTTGTTCCTTAAAATGTTCAAGCCCGTAATATTGTTCAGCCCTCAGGTATAGAACATGAACTCCTGAGGTTGAACAGAATGATTCACTTGTTTCACTATGAATTCAAAGTGGATATGAAGCATAAATCCCCTTTTTCCCTCTGTAATATAGTAGCCATGAATCACAATGTCACGCTGAGTCGATCATAATCTAACACTTCACGCCTCAGCCAACAACTTGATTTGTCAAGAGAACAGGCCTGCAAGCTGCCAATAGCATTGATTCCCATTGGAGAAGACAGGATAATTAAGCCCTTGGTGAGCTAATTTCTTCTTTTATAAAAAATAACATTTACTTTTCTCTTTTAAGTAAACAGAAATGAAGAAATATTATGTATGTATAGAATAAGTTAAGTGTTTACTTTCTCTAAGTCACTAGTATGACCTTTTTTCCATTTCCACCTGATAAAACATGTCCGGGATCATTTTATTTCACCATACAATAACACACTGTGCTACATCTCAATTAGGAAACTGAAGCTAAAATTAATAACTCACTGTCTGCATGCTAACTGGCCTGCAACAGGGTACCACCATTCCTGGGTGGAAGTGTGAAGCTGTCTGTCTGTGAGCTTGATGATGAGCATGAATAATCCTTATGTTCTGCTGGAATTCTAGTCCATTGCACAGAAGTAATGAATCAAAGGTGCTTTGAGTCCTAAATATGGCTTGTGAGTCTTAAACATATATGAAGGTCAGCACCCATATTTCTAATATACTGTGATCTGTTTCCCATATGGACATGTGGTATATGAAGAGATTGGTCTGTTATGAGTGAAAATTTCTATTGTCTCCTGAAGAGGAAGGAGACACCTTGATTCTTTGTTTCCACTGCTTGTGAATATAGCCAACAAGTGGAGGGCTCTTTTCCATGCAGGGAAATACTGATGCAAATCAATATTATTTGACTATGCTTATGAATATTTACATTAAAATTAGATTTGGTTCTTGCATTTGTATCCCCAGGGTGCTTGGGAATTTATGAAACACCTAATAGTCCATGCAGAGCCTGGATAAACCCATTGATCAGACTGTAATAGATCCTTCAACTATTTTTCCTTTTCATTGTAGAAGAGAACAGCCAGTATTCTTCATCCATCAGGGCCAAATCACTCCATCCTTCTCGCTAAGGTTTGTGTTTGGCAGCACAACAGAGAAAGAGAAATAGAGACTTTCCAGGCATAAGGTTGGAAGGTTCGATCTTGTAATCAATTCTGATTTCCTATAATCATAAGTAATATTGCAGTAGACTCCTAGACTACCAGAGTCCCTGCTTGCTGTAGCCACAAAGTATGCCCCAGCATCCTGGAACAAACTCTGCCCTTACAATAAATGATCAGACTAGCTGTCAAGATGGAAAACAGTCTCTTACCTTCAGTAATACAAAGCAATTTGCATCTCTTTCTTCCATGGTTTATATGTAATGTAGCTGAAATACTCTCTGCTACACTATTGTATGATTTTTTGGGGACAGGCATTTACAAAAGGTTGCTGTGTTAGAGGGAAGGAACTGTTTGTATCTTTGTCATTTCTGGGCATCATATAATCCTAAGAGAAGAGAGGTAAAGTGCTCTTTGTGTTTCTCGTAGCAGCAGAAAACATGGACTGAGAAAGCACCCTCATTTACAACCTTAGAGCAAAGCTTGACTTTTTCAGTTCAGCAAGGTTATTAAAAAATTTCTGGTGATTTAGGCCCTAATCCTTTACTTCCTACTACACTGAAATTGGATATGGTTACAATATCATGTAAATGAATAAGCTTTTGTCCTCCAAGTCATTTCTTATTTCTTCCTACAGCTGTATCTCTTAACAAGCACTACCTGGTTTTCCTGTTATATGTTCTATAGTTGCTGCAAGACACACCATTCATAAGTCTCCTGAAACAAACTCTCCTGTCTTGGCATTGATGAAGCTTAATGTGGTCCAATTGCACTTGTCTTTTTGCAAGTATTTGCTTGGGTTGAGTTGCTGAGACACCACAGCTCCGTGCCCTCTGCTCCACTGGAACAGAATGGAACCAGCCCCTTTGAATATGGCTGCTTTTCCACTAATATGTTATCTGTATTTTCTTCTTTAAAAATAAAAGTTTCCCTCAGCAACCCAGCTGCTATTCAAATTAAGTTATATGTAAATCATGCTTGGGAAGGGAATTTAAGTGAAAATTACTTTTGACATCTGTTTAAATTTTCTCAGATTTTGTTTGCGGCTAATAACACTTTAGAAATCTGAAAAAAAAAATTCTCCCTCTTTAAGTGTCTGTGTTACTGAGGAAAAGCAACATAAGTTAAAGAAGAGTAATGAACTGTGACCACCATGTGTTTGACTGGCGTTTGGAAGCTATGAAGTTTATTTGTAAATGCTATCTACCTGTTGTCAAGTTAGGATCACTTTATCCTTACAAGGTAAATTGTTTCTAACACCGTGTCCTTACTCTTTTTACCCATCTGTGTGATGAGTGTGCTGTTTTGGGGAGGGCGCCCTCTTTAATACATACTTATATAGTACGTAAGACAGTCTGGCACTGATTTCTGAGTGGTCCTCAAAATGCTAGTGCTTATATTGTGTGCGCATATCCAGCACAAGGGCTTAGTTCCCTGCTGGAAATGGCTAGATAATTTTACATTACTGATAAATGATAATAATATGGGATTGAAGGATTTCTCTTAGTCATCTACATGGAACATACAGTACATAAGTCATAAACTTTTGTCATTTTTAGAGTTATGTATAACATTATCTGAAGATTACGTACACCACAGAGTGGGAGGAGAAGTCAAAATCCAAACGTCTTAATTGCTCCTGGTTGTATTAAAATCTCCCTGGCAAACTCAAATTTATCCCTGTCTTCCAATAATTCTTGTAAGATCTTTCTAGTTCCCTCAGCAACTACGGAAATTAACTTCTCTTTAGTATTTGTGATTTTCTCCAGATTGTGTAGTTACTACTGTAACTGAATAAATGCAAATGTAAAAATGCAAATATTTGATGGTAACCCATGACTGCAAATATGCTGGTAATTTTGTTTTAGAAACAGAATTTGTTTTAACTCTCCTGCAACATTCAGAGCATGTTTCCCTCTTCAGTCTCACGTGACACATTCAAGCATGAAAGTCCTTGAGAACTGGAAAGTCTGCACTTTTCTTGTTTGTCAGGTTTGATTCTGTTGTGCCAATAAAGGCCATGTTGTCTGGTGTTGTTCCATGACAGCAAACTCTTGCAAAAATATGATTTCAAACCATGTGGTAGTTAACATACACCATACAGTATCTGTGGGATTGCTTACTGCGGATTTTTACCTCTTCACAATTCTGCATGTAGGAGGCTTTGTGGCAGATAGAACCAGGTAATTTTGCAGCTGTTCATGGGAAGTGAGCAGCAGCTTAAGGGGAACTGCGATTTCCATTTTGAATCACTTTACAAAGGATCTGAACATCACGGTGGAAAATCTGATCCTTAGCAACTTTCAGAAGATATTTTCAAGCAAGCATATTTTGCACCAAACCTGTATTTTATGTATTAGTTGACAACTGCAAACGTTGGGTTTGTTTTTCACTTAGCTATCTCTGAATTTTAATGAAGGCAGAGATCAAAACACAAGTGAGTACTCCATAATCTAGCAAAACAGCACTTAATAATAATCAAGTTCACATCTCGTATAAAGACATTTTTGTTCCAGTAATTCATGCATCTCTCTATAGAAAACAACAGGAACTTGAAGAGAGATGTGTTAGGGTGGGGACAGAGGATTTTTATCTAATGTGTTTCGTGCCTTGATTTAGTGTTTGTGTAATATCACAGACATTTTCAGGTTTTATCTTCTGGGAGAAAGCAAAAGTTTGTTCCTTACAAAAGTTCAATAATTATTAGTATGAAAGAATAAATTTGAATTACACAGAAGTTACTTTTCAGTATCTTTGCTAGTTTAATGTGGTTTTAAATTATGAAAATATCCACAATTGCTCCAAGTATCATTTCCACTAAAATTATATCTCTTATTTTTCCCCTCAGGAAGACCACCAGCATTTTGTCACTTAGGCAAACAACATCATGGCATTCTGTAGACAGTAGACAATGTATCTGTGACACCATATTAATTCCCTTGACATACATTTATAGTATTATTTATACTTATTTTCATCTGGGAAAACTACTCTTAACTCACATAAAGGACTCCCAATAGACAAAGTGATGGTAAACCTGTAAAAACTAAATATACTAGAAACCTGAACATGGTATTTTAAATAATAAGCTAACTCATTTGTAGTTTAAATCAGTTAGAGGTTGATTTAATCACTAAGGAAAGTGAAAGAGCATAGATACTGGGAATCCCTCCACTTTGACTCTTCCTGGATTTTCCTTGGTCAGGCAGGGAATGTACTTCAGCAGATGGTTAAGTGGGTTTGTGTGAAAGATCAGGGAAACGCTCTAACTACAGCTAGCACGCTAACTTGGACAAGAGATTCTTTGGCTATGAATATCATCTCTTTGAGTGAGCTCCAGAGGAAAAATAAAAGACACTACATACCTGAAAAAGTAGCAGGAAGAGTTAAAGCTGGGCATCTGTGATGGCATACACAGTTTCTGGGATTTTCACCATTTTATTTAAATTGCATTTGCCTCTTGTTTTATGAAGCCTTGGGCAGATATTGGAATATCAGCTAAAAGTACTTCACAAAAAGCCCCAAAGCTGAGGACATTGAACCTTGAATTGCAGGACTTGAACTCAAAATGTGAATAGCAAATTATGCTGCAATGACCAAAGGGGCTCAAGTCTTGATTCTGGCTGAGCATTCTGGCCTTAATACAGCAAGGCACTTAAACTCATGCTTATCTTTAAGCACGTGAGGAGTCCCATCAAGTTTAAGCAGTCGCATGCTTGAATGCTTTGCTGGTTTGAGGCCAGAGTGCTCTGAACCTTACAGGATTAAGCCCTAAACCAACAGCTTCTAATTCATTTCTAAAGGCTTTCATCAATTCTTGCAATTCTGTATGCAATTGGATTTGGGGGACATTTGCTTGAAGTAAGAATGAGTAAGAATTTGTAGGACTGAGCTGTCCAAGAAGAGGTAGCAGGATGTTTAAATATACAAACAATGCTGCACAACCAGTAATGCTTACAATTTTTCTCCAAACAATTCCTGCTGTCACCAAGCAATGTAGGCTTTGTTGTTCACAACTATGATAAAAACATTAAATACATATTAAAAAAACCAAACCAAAACAAAAAAAAACCCCAAAAAACACAGAAGGGGGGTTACTTCTGTTTTTTTGCAAGACAACATGCATAGTATTACTTATTCTTTGGGCTCCTATAACCTTGATTTTAATGCTGTTCATTTATTTCGCCATTGAATCAAAGGGAAGCTAGGTCATATTCAATTTTGGAATATGATAGTTAGCACTGCTATCTATTTATGATGAGTCTTTGATCAACTTTGATCACACTGGCCAGGTTTCACCATTGATTTCAGCAGGGTTGGGATTTCCATACAAGGTTCATTCTATAGGTTTCTAAAATCAGAGCACAGTATATGCATGGAATACCTAGCTAGATTCTTTAGGAGATTCCATCTGCAGTCTCTTCGTTGTGTCTACAATTTTATTTACCTTGAGTAAGCTGCTTTTGCCCCTTAACATGCCTATGTTCTTTCTCTAAGGGGTTGATGTGACTTAACAGGGAAGCTTCAACCCAGTGAAATCAGTGAACACCATTTCTGAAATCCCTGCAGTACTTTCTGATCTTCTCATGCAGCATTAATGAAGTCACTTTGTCTTAACAACAGTGTGTCAATATTAATGCACATGTAGAAGAGGAGGAAAAGATGCCAAGGCAAGTCACACCTGGACATGAGAAGCAGATTTGAGATATGGGACTGATCTTTAATGAGGTGTGCTCACAAAGCTTATTTATGCCAGGATTATGGCCTGCAGAGACTGATGTTTGGTCTTCAAAAATCCACCAGCCATCTACACTCCTGAGCACTACTGAGACCCTATACAATACCATTTCCCAGCATATTTTCGTGATATTAATACCATGGAGTCAGTATCTCTGAAAACAAGTATCGTGGGCCTCTTTTCCCATAAAAAGAGTCAAGATGATTTAATTATGTTCAAAGTTCTGCAGAGGACAAGGAAGACATAAAAGTCGTAAATGGCCTATTTCCTAAACTTTGAAGCAGAAGAGGAGAGACTTTAAATTCAGACAAATAAGAGTGTTCCCAGTTCCTCTTTTAAATCTTGGTTTATTCCATAGATTCTGCTAGGTGTGTTTGGATTCGCATTGGCATAACTGATAACCAAATATATAGGTGAATGGAGACGAAAAGGAATACGAAAGATGATTCTTAAACATCTTTTAATAGGCTTCTAATGGAAAGGGTTTTTTCTGAACCTCAGAAATATGAGCACATTCTGTCACAGTGTAGCTTCAATATGGCAAAGACACTGATTCTGGAAGTTATAAATCACTTTAGTCCTTCAGCTCCTGTTTATGTGACTATTCTTCATTTATACAGCATGTGGAGATTTTCATCTGTTTGCATTGCTCAAACACAGGGGTGCATCAGGTGCTAGATCTACATTCATATGTTTGTGAGGGAACTCTTACAGCTGTAGGAGTCAACTGCAATTTGTTTCTCTGTAATGACATAGATAAGTATTGGTAGTAAGCGGGGGTTTTGTTCAGTATCAAAAAGTGAAGAGACTTCATTTTCAGCAAGGTGAATTACGGTATTAATTCAATTAAAAGAACATTGTGAACAGCTATAGACAATTTTTTCCTCTCACTATTAAATATGCTTGAATGGTAAGCCAGATTCTGCTCTCAAACCAGCCAACAAGATCAAATAAAGATTAAAAGCTCTCTTACTAGCAGTTTTATTCTGTATTTGGTGAGCTTATTATTTTATTATGACTCTATTATAGTAAGCTTGTTGCCTATTTTATTTTGGTTTGTGTGCTACAGAGCTAGGGCTGCCTTCTGTTTATGTCTCTTGGAATAACACCACCACCGCCCAAGTCTACAGCCAGACTTGCTCCTGGCAGCAAATTTGCCTGATGAAGTTTTGCCATCAGAAGTCTGAACAAACGCTGCAGATTCATTACTCTGCAAAGTAGATGTGGCAAGAGATTACCTCATGGCCTGTGTTTGTACAGTATTGGGGTACTAGCTCTGTGTGCACAAATGGAGGTCCTAACATTTATCATAGTCTCCATAATGACTTCTAGTGGTCTAAGGAAAAAAATTACTTGAATAAATAAGGCACACATCTCTTAGATCGCACCAGGGCTCTTGAAATCTCCAAAAATGCTAAATTTTGAATCGGAGCAGGTTTCCCATGAAACTAATTTTGAAAGCAATCTATTTCATGTCAATGTTATGCAAAATATTTCTCCTTTTTTTCTGTAAATATAGTCACCAGCCTTTTATTTTCTCCTCAGAAATTTTTATCAAAATCTATCTGAACCTGGAAGAGAGCAAGTTTTGCAAGGGTAGGTTTGCCCAATAAAATATTTTCTGGTGGTTCAAAAGCTCAGGCAGTTTGAAGGATATGTGTACAGAACAATCTCAAAGAGGATGTTTAGATATTCCTGGTGATGGTCAAGTGGCTGAAATGGGATGATATTGTTTTTCATAATGAATGACTGTGAGTTTGCACGGGTTTAACTAAAAGGGCAGCTTATATTCTGGTAGTTCTATCCAAAAGCTCCATGAGTTCTTGTAATGCCGTTGTTTTTGTCAGACTATTTTCTGTATTGATGCAATGAATTATTACTTTCTAAAGTTCATTGAGGAAAATACATGTTTTTCTTTCACAGTTAAACATATTATATTATTTTCGTCAGACCAGGCACCTCCTTTAATCACATTTTAGAGACAACAGTATTCAAACCAGACCATCCATATTGATGTTATGCCAACAGATATGTAAAGAAGTTCATCTGATTATCCTACTCTGATTATCACAATAAGATATTACAGGCTACATAGTGTCTTTTTGTTTTTCTAGGCAGCATAAAGAATGGAGTAAAATATCCATGAGTAAACAGAACTCCCCAATTACAAATTTTGTTGGGAGAAAAAAAAAAGAAATGTAATTTTATGCCTTTTAAGAACTATATACAGTCAGGTCTGGAAACTGTTTGAGAAGAAAACAGCTGGAAGAGAAAAGAAAATGCAACCAAACTTCTCTGAGAGGGTACAGTTCTTCAGCTGCCTCAGGAACACAGATAGTAATAGTTCGTAGACTGGACAAAATCTTGGACAGAATGAGTCAAGGGTCTTAGTTATAAAATTATGAGGGGGAAATTATGAAAATAACTACACTTTTTTTCCTAGATGACAAAATAGAAACTATGTTTCCATTGAAACGCAGACCCCTACTTTGTTGGGTGTAATGTGCTTGTATGAGTTTACCCGAATCTTTCAAAAATGCAATGCAGTTTTGTTCAACAATTGTGTAGCAGCCAAAAATTATTTTGAATTTTTCTATTCCTACTATCACTGAATAGAATAATCCTAAGAGGTATCACTGAAATAAATCAAGTGCTTTGATTTAATGCTAAAGTTCAAAATCATCTAGGTCCAGTCTCTACTTGTAGGCATCATTGCTGTCCATTCAAGTGAAACAATATGATTTAGAGATGATACTGCCACCTTCCAGTACATCATCTGATTTAGAACAGGTCCTTGAGGTTACAGTGCTGTTGATGTTACATTTTCACTGATGTCTAATCTAATAGAAAGATCCATCGGACCATGTTTTTTTATTGGATCTGCAGCTGGTGCATGCACCCAGTGTCATGTTCTTGAGAGAGACTCATGGATCTACCAGACCATTCTAAATTAAAATTCACTCATAAATCTCTCAAGGATCATGAGAAAAGAAACAAAAATCCATGTAGAATGGGATGATTTTTTTTAAAAAAAGAAAATAAAGCTGATCCACCAGAGTCTGCACTTGGCAGCAAAAGTGTGTGTTGACCTTAAGACCATGACACACAGCATCAATTTTACACTTGTATAAAAGAGGTCAGCATCAGGTCCTGGTATATAACAGTGACATAGATTCATGTATGTGAGTTAAAGTTGGGTCTACCCTAAAATTGTCACAGGGCCAAACTGAATAAAGAGGAACCTGGAGAGATATTTATTTGATAGGATGTCAAAATATAAATTCATCACCATTGTCTCTGATACCAGTATAGGAGAGGAACAAGAAGCTCCTTTTTCTTCTCTACCACACACCCCTGAGCCAGCAGTACTCTAACCCATTGTCTGCAACAGGGAGAGATCAGGCTTTGCACATAGTTAACTCCATGATGTTTTGATTGTCTAAAGGAAATAGCTTGTTTTGGAAACAGCCTCCGAGAGGCTATTAGCAATTTTAATTACATAGATTCTGTTTAATGCCACCCTATTTCCTCTTCCCATTCTTCTCATCATCTTTATTCCCTTGTGTGGAAATAGCATCTCCTTCCGCTCAGATGCCTTGTTTGCACATTGTTAACTCTCCTACTACTGCCCAGAATTAGTCTCTGTCTTTGCTCTAAATTTCTTTTTGTTTCTGCCAGGTTTTGTTATACAAATACAAATGTACTTATTTCATCAAAATGATCTCAAAACTCAGTCATGTACATATAGATCTGCTTATTTTCACTTTCTGCACCATTGTCATTTGCTGTCAAACTAACATGTTCTCTCAGGAAGGAAAATAAAACTCCTGGTGCACTTGTTTTATTCTAAACTTTTGGCCTGCTGTTTGTCATGGTTCTCCAGTTTCTAACTTTGTGTAGGCTGCCATTAATGTCCTGTCATTGCGATACCTCATTAGAATTAAATTTTTCAAGCACTGCAGTGACGTTGCAAAACAGAAAACAAGGAAGAGTCATTCAGCTGGTATGGCTGATAAAGCTGCATTATTGATGTCACTGACAACTTACTGAACCATTCAAAGAAAAAGGGCAAAAGATTAGGAAAAATGGTGTGGGCTTTCTTCTGTCTTCTCTGCTGTATTCGTGACAGTGGTTATCTCTGAGATGTTTGCTGTTGTGTAGGTATGTTATAAAGAGGGATATATCAAATGCTTCTGTACCTGGTAGGGAGGGAGTTTGCTCTACATGCCCTGTGCTGTTCTGTGTTGGGAGTGGGGGAAGCAGCTCTGCGGTTGGGAACACATTACACGAGAGCACAGTTTCTTGTCCTCTCTGTTTCCACTCCAGGCACGTTCCCCTCCGACCGCTGAGCGGTGGATTACTTGCAGCGCAGCTGGAAGAAGCACAGGCTTCCTGAGCGCTGTGTAGAGCTTTATCTACTCTTCTGCTTGGACAGACTGTATTCTTTGGGGTTCGGATCATGAGAGAAGACATGTTCCCAAAATACCATTGATAGAGGCAGTTAGTTCTGAACAATGGGGAGAGATGTAAAACCAAACCAAACAAAATTTAAAAAATGCCAAACCAAGCAAAAAAAAAAAAAAAAAAGCACTGTTATTATCCTGTCTCTGTTGTGATAAATCTTTACTTGCATTAGTTGGTTATTGGAAATCAAAATAGTTGTTTGTTTCCCCAGTGTTTAAGATGCCAGCTACTGATGAAAGGCGTTTTAGGGAAGGTGGCTAATAAAAGAACTGAAAATAGATCAAAGTGGTTAGATGTCAAGAGACAGGCTAGAGATGTTAAGACTGTCCTGGGACACAGGTTCTTAGAAGTCTCTAAGCATTTAGAAACCGTTGTCATCTTTGGGAATTAGCAGTCGAAGTACCCAAACTCTTAATTCCACGATGAAGGAGTTCTTTGAACATTTTGGGGGACTATTTTTCTCAGAATAATTTTTTTCTCTTTGTGGGATGATTCTATTCTCAAAGATTTCTACAGATGTACTTGTGCTGCTCATGCTTTCTGTTCACCAGCCTCATCAACAGAAGCTGTGAGAGGTGTCAAACTGGTAAATAGGCAGATGCAACTTAAACTACCTATTCTGTGAGCGACCTTGTCAGACTTCCCTTGCCAGCTGTTCCGCAGAAGTGCACCCCAGTGGCACTGTGAGCTCGCGTGTTAATAATAGTCAAAGGAGAAGCCTTTGTTAGTGCCATAGCTGGAAACAGATGTTAGCTGCAGACAGCCACCAAAGAAAATAAGCAAGAAGAATTGCTCTGCAAGCTGATAATTTGGAGGCGTACTTTGCTATGGGCATTCATCTGTGCATTGGTGGTGATCATTGATTCTAGTCCAATGTTTTACTTGATTCCTGACAATGCAAGGAGAATATATCAGCATCTGAAAGTGCTTCCAAGCAGTCTTCCAGATGTGGAAATAAATTATGATTAAAATGTCCTGATTTAATGCTGCAGAAAGTACCTCAGGCCATCCTACGTTTCATAAAGACTTTATTCATTCTGAGTCTGACAATGGAGGCAACATGAGTAAGGAAAAGAAAGGGAAACAACTCCATGAAATACTGAGGATAATGGAATTAGATACCTGTAGTCACATCTGAAAGAAAACATGTGAATGAGTGCCAGCCTTCAGGAGTCTATTGTGTACAGTTCGTGCCTTATATTTAAAAGGTTCATTTAGATGCAGCAATAGGCCTGTTTTCCGGGTCTGTCTCAAGATGGCAGAGTAAGAGTAATTACTCACTTCAAGAAAACAAATGCTATGCAAAAAGATTTCTAGAAGCAAAGGACAAGAATAATAGAAACAACAGTTTGCCAGGATAAAAACAAACTTGTTCATCTGTATCTAATAAGATTGGTTTAAAATTATACTGTTTCAAATAATAAAGAACTCAAGTGAATATGTGCATACATCTGTTTTCTTTAAGGGGAAATTTATTATTTAAAATATTCAAAACGCTTTCCAAATCTGGATCCCAGGAGTCACTGGCACAACTCACAAAACATTAGGAAATAGTAATGGGCAAGACTTGGAAGGCTTTCAGTTCGGTTTCAGTTCAGATAAGCCTGTGAAAGTCTGGAAGCTTGCAGCTGGCGCTGTTAAAAAGTTTGTATTTGTGAAAGCTCTGATTCAGCAAAACAATGTATTTAGCAAAGTACTTCAAGTTAAGCACTGTTTTAATTATTTTGCTAGAAAGGACTAGGCTTAATCAGGTGTTCAAGAGTTTTTCTCCACTGCTGCCCAGCTTACTATGCAATACAATCTGAAATATTTCTATTTCCCTCTCATCTATATCAGGAAAGAAATACAGCTGAATAAAATGTATGGATTTTTTTCCATTTTATTTTGAGGAAAAAAAAAAATTGCATTTGGGGTTTAATTTTGAAGGCAACTTGTATAGTGGTGATGCTCTGCAATATTGTAAGGGACCCGTCAAATATCATTGGATTGAAGGATCTGGGCCAGTGTTTTCTCCTTTCTTTGGTGTGACTCTTATTTTTATTGAAATATTTTGTCTCTCTCCACTCAAATCTGCCTTCTGCATGACGCAGTGTTAGTGTAATGAATCGGGTGCTGCTGAGATATGCTCTGTTCTTTGACGTTGTTGTCAGTCTTTTTAAATAAATGTGGTGGTAACAGTGGTCCAAATACATCTGAAAAGGTGATAAAATTGTGCCTCTAGGTTATCCCGCATTTCTAAACTCAGGAATTAAATTGTCAGTCAAACCACTGGGATATATTTTTGGCTATAGCTAAGAGTTGGATTTTCCTTCTTTCTTATGTTTTGAATGTTGCGTAGCTCTATTTAACCTTGAGACTTCAACTCACTCTTTCAATGTTGCTCTCTTCTGTTTGGTGGTGGTGGTTTGGTTTGGGGTTTTGTTTGTTTGTTGTTTTTGGTTTTTGTTTGCTTGGGGTTTTTTGGTGGTGTTGTTGGTTTTTCCTTCTGATTAATGTTTTCAAAAATAAGTCATGCAACATTTGTGTCATAACAATTATGTCTTCCGAATTGTCATCTCAGTATAAAAATGTTGCTGCATCTGGGTGAAATTTAGTTCAATAAGCAAGTAATTTCTAAAGCCTTCAAAGTGACTTAGTTCTTGACTTAAAGGGCGCAAAGCATTTTCAGCGTCTGTGCCAGCATAGCTTTTAAAAAACTTCATTAACAGTCAGGAGGTATCTCTCTCTTGGAGTCAACGTATTTTTGTTGTAAAATAAATATGTATTCATCAACCTTCTTTTAATAGTAAATATTTTAATCAGATTGTTTATTATAATTTCCTATGGTTTTCTTTCTGAGACTAAAGAATGGCTATTAATGCATTTATTAAAATGTTTACATATTTAAGATATTCTTCATCAGCATAAAAAAAATCACCATTTTAATTCAGCTGCATCATTAGAAGAAAAATACTTCATGATACTGGAAAATATCATACACCCACAGGAACAATGTCTGCTTAATTACTAAGGAATAATCTCCATCTGGTAGATGTGTCTTCCCACTTCATTCTAAAATAAGTCTCCAGATAATCTCTGAAACAGCCGCCTTAAACACACTGAGGTTTCTATGGTTATTAGTAGTAATTGTGTTGCACAACCAGGGGAATTTTATTTAGCATGGTGGAAGAAGCAATGTCATTATTAGTTGATTATTGTGAACAATCTTTGACAATATGTAGTACCAGCTATGGTTTCAACCACTGACACCTCATTATTCTGATTGCAGTTTGATTTGCAATGTTAAGAGGCAACAGGAAAAAAGCAATCATCCAAATCTACCTCTATCAGGCACGAACAATGGGAGGGGGTGTGTGTGTTCTTCACGGTATTCTAGAAATTTCCTTCCCACAAGAAAATAAAACCCACTAATTGACAGATGACTGACATTGTTTAGTAATTAGCACATGTGCCACAATATTTCTAACGCACCTGGTTGTATATGTGCTTTGCTGTATTGGGAATTGATAACAAGGCTAGAAGTGGATATGTTGTATTGTCCTGAAGTGTGTATTATTTAAAGCAAAGGGGATGGATCTCAAGACGTTACAAATCATTCATTCTTTGATTTGGATTTAACATTAAATTAAAGCTAAAATCCTTTGGGCCAAGCTCAGCACTCTGCATAGAAATGTGAGCGACACAAACCCTGCCACCGCCAACCTTGATCTTGCAGTGGTGGGGAGCACACCGTCCCTGCATCTCAGGGCACAGCACTGACAGTATGGACAGGATTCTGTAGGGTAGATGGAAGGTACTTTAGTCTGCTGGTATTCCTGCTAGTACATTCCCAGGAGTGATTCGCAGGTTATCATCTCTATTAGTAGGACATGGTAAAAGAGCTACTTGTATCTGCTGTGTGGAGGGAAACTGTCCCCCAGCAAGCCTGGGCGCAGGTGTGTTCTGCAGCTCAGCAGCTCCTGGCTGCGCTCCTGCGGGCGGGCTCAGCTGCCCGCATCGCCGCAGTCTTGCAAACCCACGTGCACGGTGTCTCACTGTGGTTTCTTGGTTATTTGGGACGAGGCTTTAGTCCTGTGGCATCTGTATGTTTGTCGTAGTCATGTTGTGTGACACCACTATATTTCACCATGGTGTTTGAAAAAAGTGGTATAAGAGTTTACATTGGATACTTATACGTGTCCGTATGTGTAAGCCCAGGGGGAAGGGGCATCTATGTTTTTCTTGGTTCTTTATAGGCAACACTTCTCACATTAACTTTACCCTTAGAAGCCCCCAGGCTGTAGGGGATGTCAGCTGCCCTGTTGAGAGCTCAGTGTTCTAAAAGCTGTTCTGGGGTTTTATTATAACCCAGGATGACATTTTTGCAAAATTAAAATTCTCAAAAGTCATGCTAATTTTAGGACTAATTTGGTGTTTAATAAATGCCTCCAATGCTTGTCTTTCTGTCTTCAAAGAGCACTGATTTAAATGCTGTTTAATACTTGTTTAATGTGTTTGCTATCGTTTAAACAAGTAATTAGAGCACGTGGTTCAATTAGTAGCCAAGCAATTGACTCTTTATTAGTAATCTTGGGGGAAAAGGGGAATGAGGACAAGGTAGGTGTATGACTGTCTGTACTAATTTGGACTTAGGAAAATTAGCATCTGTTCAACCTATACATATTGGCAGGAGCTACAACTGAGCTGGGAAACAGAATGGTAGTTTAGCATGAGAAGAGATGCAGGATCTTTGTCTTCCGCTAAGGACAAGGAGGCTCTTAAAAGACATAATGTTAAAAAGATAAAGCGTGCCTCTCAACTTTGAAAATTGTTTACTGGGGTAAATTCCCCACTCTGTTGTGTAGCAGGAATGTCAAAGGACTCCGTTAAATTAAACAGGCTCTCTATGCCCTGAACTGCCAAAATAAGTAACTGCATCATTTGGACACATCCCTAAATCAGGTAGACCAAAGGTCCTGTTCTCATAAGTGTCTCCTGGATTTGTAGGACACCTGTAGGCTGGGGCTGTGCTTTTAACACACCTAGAGAAGGTTCTTGCACTGGAATTGGACTGTCGGTAGTAATAGCTACAAATAAGAGGGGTTTAGACAATCAATTGAGTTAAGTTAGTTATTCTTTCTCTGAATTCTATTGATTAGAAGGTACTTTGGATAATGAAAGATATTCAAGTGTACACAGTATGCTTAAGAAAATGGCATCCTGGTTCAGCAAGTCTTAGCCAACACTGCAAAATAAATGTTTATTAATTTGATTGCTATTCCATTAATAAAATAAGTTGCACCGGAGGGCATTTTTAGAATTTAAAAATGAAATGGGAAGAACTGTTGTTTTTTTTTTTAATTTGCCTTATATGGTGCAGAAGATGATCAAAGCTGTTGCAAGCAGCTGCCTGCCAACAGGCCTGAGTTGCGTGCTGAGAGGCCGGGGTTTCTCTGAGAGCACTTTGTCACCTCTGATGTCAAGCCAAACTGGATCCTGGCTGAAAACTGATGGTGGTTTTCGCATATGCATTGCTGTTATAGGACTGTGATGAGTAGAGAAGGAAAAGAGCCTAAATATCTATTCCTGGTAGTCAGCTACATATTCTAGAAGCATTGCGGAGTCTTTTTTTTTCTTTTTTCTTTTTTTTTTTCATACCCGTCTCTCCTCTGGTCTGTTTTCTCCAGTATCAGGACAGTTTGATGATCTTTCTGTCAAAGGGACACTGTGTGACTGCATTAGTTTATATTAATAAAGTGGTTTGAGTTCCACTAACAAACTTCGTACAATAACCCAGGTCTCACAATCATTTGGACTTATTTTTATGTTGCGAAAATTTCTTAAGAGTTGCATTTCTGACTGGCTGGCAGTGACCTCATACCCATATCAAGCGTTTCCTGCCTCTTGTATTTATGATTATAAATTCCGTTTTAGAAGAAGATATCCCACTCTGTGCATTTCTACAGGATTACTGCACTTCTCAGGTGGTAGAGTACTCTGGCCTCCAGCTTCATACTGCATAACGACACCTGAGGGGTACAGTAATCACTCATTCACCACTGCCTGGTGTAGCTTATTGCTTAAATGCAGTGTATGGCTTTAGAAGAATGGAGAAAACAAAACCCAAGTGTGTCTGGGTCCAAACACAGAATGCAGTTTACTGGTTAAATTGATTCAGCACACTCAGATGATGGCACTTGAAAGGCAGCAGAGAGAGGCTCGCATCAGTTTGACAGGCAGGAAAGCAAGTGAGCGTGGCAGCCTCTGAGCTCGAGCTGTGCCGCGGGGAGCGCAGGCACGCAACGAGGGCCGGGCGAGTATCCCGGGACACTCGTGTGCCTCTGGAGTAATGCAGAGCCCCGCGTACTGAACCCTGGAGGTTAAGTGCTGGTCTTGTAACAATACTGGTTCTTTTTATTATATTTGAAGAGCGGAAGTGTAGATTTGTTTTCTTTTCTTTCTTTAAATGACATTGAATCCACTTGGGGTCACGCATCCCTTCTTGAAAACTGTTTTTTCTTTGTCAATGCAACTTTGCTAACATTTTTAGATTTTTACAGTATTGCGGGCTTTAGGGACTCTGGGATTTTGCAAGTGCATACTGCTGGCTGCTGAAGAGAAGAGGGTTGCTCAGAAAGGGTTTGCTTTGGCAGCTCAGGCCTATAGAGTGACTCGAAGTGATCAAGTCAATGGCAATTAGGGACGCTGACACCTGGAGTAGTGCAGTGACTATGTTTAAAAAGAAAGAAAAAAAACCAAACCAAACAAACACAAAAAAAGAACACCCTCTTTCCCCCACTCCTAAAAAAAAAAAAAAGAAAAAGAAAAAGGAAAACAACAACAACAACAGAAAACACCTCAAAGCTCTCGGCCAAATTTCAAGTCAATGTGAGTTCATTTATTGGTTTGGGTGGACCTAGAAATTATGCGGAAGTCTTTGGTTTGGGTTGAAACTAAGCCATACTTAAGGCTTTGCTGTGCAGTAACTCTGGCAGTCAGAAAAAATACATATAGAGACAAACCTCCCATTGTGAGGCCACACAGACCCTCCTCCCCCACCCCCCCCAAAAAAAAAGCTGTATTTGGCTAAAGGCAAGAGCATGACTTGCCATAATTCCTCCTTTCCCTTGGCCCGTTTCTGTGGCCGTAGTGTTTGGATCTGTCAGCAGCTTCACTCTCTGCATCTTGCCCCTGCCCCATGTCAGCAGCTCTCGAGGAAGAGGCCACATCAGCCCTGGTGCAAGATCTGACCACCTGTGAAGCACTTGCGGCACTTCTGCTCCTCTCGGCATTGCTGGAGGCACCGTAAGGGTTAAGGAGATGTCACAGACCACCATCCTGTTCATCCTCAGGTAGCCCCACTCAGGGTACAGGGAGCACCCACTGATTTACACGCTGGGAGCGTGAGCAGGACTTGGGATGGGCATAAATTTGTGCTGGCTTTGAGCATCAGTCAAATTTCGCTGCCTGTGAGATCTGGTTTTGCAATTTTGATGCTTTTTTTTTTTTTCCCCCAGACTTTTTATTCTGTGCACATTTTATTACCACAACAGAAGTCTGGGCATGTAGTTGTATTTTTTGTTGAATTGGGCATGTGTTCCCAGAAACCTGGTAATCAAAGCAACATGGATTTGGGAGTACAGAACAACAAAACCACCAAACATGCCCTGGAACAGACAATAGCTTACTGTATTGTTACATGTTTTATTGCTGGTTTTGGTTTTTGTTTTTTGGTTGGTTTTTTTTTTTTTTTGTTTTTACAAACTGCCTTTTTGATCAGCTATAGAGTTACTTAATCAAAGTAAGGGCAAAAGGTAAAGCATTGATCACACATTACTGATCATGTCATCTGCTGGTGTTTCCTGAGAATTTAGTTCTGCCTGCTAATAAAGCCCACTTGCTATTAGCATGCTTGAGAGGATGTGAAAAAAAGGTTCAGCACATTCATGTTATGAAAGAATAACAAAATGTCTTATTGTCAGGAAAGCCCACACTGTGGAGCAGGAGTCAGAGAATGCTACATTTGCTATTCTGTATGTATAATAAATAGCTGGTTAGGTATGTTACAGCTGAAATGTGAAATGTCAGTTTTCATTAATAAAGCAGTGCAGAAGGAGTGATGAAGACTGACTGGCTGGGCATCCTGAGCGGCGGGCTGTGGGTACTGCTTTTCAGAACAACCATGATCCAATCGAGGGATGTGCACTGTCTGCAGAATTTGTGATTTGGGTGAAAACACGGATTTAATCCTTGTGATAAAGAAAGGGAAGAACAAAAAAAGAGCTCTTAAGTCGGAAATAAAAGGTATAATTCACAGCTCATTGAAATCAGTGGGCATTATCTCATCTCAGTGGGGACTGGATTAGACCTCAAAAGGGTTGAAGCAACATAATGTTATTCAAGCAAATTTCCATTAGTACCAGAGCATGGGAGCTGCGGTGTTCAAAATGAGAGTGCTTTGGAGTGAGCCAAAGCACAGCCACAGCCACGTGATCTTGGTCAGAGGCTCCGTCAGTTCATCTCAGCTTGCTCAGAGTTCAGAAGAAACCATGGCAGTTCTGACAGGACCCAGCATGGCCAGCGCACGGAGGTGGTCCTGCCCAACTGTTTCTTGGAAGTGAGAATGTCCAAAAGGATTCTCAGTCTTTAAAACTGCATTTTATTAGAAAACCAAAGTGATACATGGCAACAGGGGAATTCTTTAAACAGACAAAACTCAGATGTGCTTGGTGAGACAGATTTAATAAAACGCTTGCAGGCAAATTTACCCCTAGCCTGCTCTGTCCTTGCCGAGGACAAAAGAGTGAGCCCTTTCCTCCATCTTTGTTTTTCAGTCTATCAACTTTCGTTTTGTTTCTGGATTGCAAAAAAACCTGCATCTTTTTGCAGAGACCTTTGCAGACCTTTTGATCCCTCGGGAAGTTTTCGTCTATCAGTGACTTTTGCAGGCACTTTTGGGGCTGTGTTCAGCAGTCCCTGCTCCATTTCCCAGTAGCAGTCTTAGTCTGTACTCAAGTTTAAGGTTTGTTTCATATTGGTTCTTTCCTTTTCACAGCCTACCCTGTCCTCTACTGTAGAAGGATCTCCAAATGCATGTATTCTTAATTGCTCTTCAGGAAGGTTTACTGTCATCTCTTCCTCCAGACAGCTCCTCTTGACCCAGACTGCATCAGGGAGCAAAATGTAAATCGTTTGGTCTTTTTCTCCTCAACCAGTCTTTTTAGCAGAATATACTTTGTACACTGACTAACTGTAGCTTGTGAACAAACAAAACACATCATAGGCCTCAGAATAAATTTTCCGGTAGATACATGCGTGAAGCATCTGTTAGGTGACACATATTAATAATATACATGACAGGCAGTGGAGAAGTAGAATACTGTGTTTCTCTATGCTTCTTGATATGACATAGTCTAAGAGCACAGGCGTGTGTGTGTGTAGAGCCGTTTGTTAGTAGAAAACACAGTAATGCAGTTTTCCTGTAATACAAATTATCTTGGTATTATGATGGGAAACATAGAGCCATTCCCAGTTTAGTGGGAATCCCACCTGATGGTTTCATTTCTGTACTGCAAGTGCTAATAGATTCCACACCCAGCTGTGTCATTACTAGGGTGTCATTCATGTGGAAGTGTCTTGCCACAGGTGATAGATGCCGTTGATCTTAATGTCTTTCAAATGTTGAAGCTAGGGAAATGGAATATCTATGAGAAATGACCTGTGATGAGATTTCATTTGTTACAAGCTAGATTGTTTCCTTTTCTGCTCTGGGTAAGTTTATGATGGTTGCCATGTGTCTTTTATGCATACTGGATATACAAGCATATATACAGCATTGATACTGACCAACAGATTATTACTAAGAGCAATAAGAAAATACAGTTTTTTATAGATCTGTTGTTTCTATGCCAGATTTGCCTGCAAGAAGTCTCCTGTAGCCAAATGCCATCACAAGGTAATGTGGTGTCACTGTGTACCATTGTCCTTGGAGTTAGCAGAGCAGACTTATATTTACTTCTCACTGTTCTCATTTCAAAAGCAGTATTTCTGTGATTGACACTGAAGTAACCAAAACACAAATGCTTGCTGATCTCAAGACAGCACTCTTAGAACCACCACTATGATGAGATAGCAGTCTGAGGAAAGATAAGGTCAACGTGTTTGTTGGATCAGAGACTGGGCCAGCTCATGGAGTGAAATACTGCTCCTAATTACAATCTATGCCACTTTTTGATGAGTTACAAAGTTGTCCACTCTTGAATATGTCATCATATAGGGTATGTATGGCACACAGCTAAGATATTAAGCATGGCACGTTTATATAGCTGGCACTAAAATCTGAGGTGCACTTTGCTTATGTGAACTTGTAGATTTTCTTCCAGATCAGATAAAAATAAATGAGCAATGATCTTTTGAGGATCTGGAGAGAGAGAAGTGAGTCTCACTAGGCTGCATCACTTTCTAAGAGAAAGGAAATAATGAGCTTAAACTGAAATAAATTATTTTTACAACTATTCAGGAGAAAATTTTCAGCTATGCAGAGGGAGTGCATAGAGTCAGAGCTGCCAGCACTGTCAGTGCTCTGACAGCTAATATGACTAAATGAGATCAGCTCCCACCTATCAGAGCATCAGGAAGGGTTCAGAGATCGCTTAAGATAAAATGACTGGCAAAAAAATGAAGTACAGGAGCTTTCTTCTTTTGAGGTACAGTAGGCACACAAATCCCATTATTTTTCTAATAGCATCTTACACACACCTCTCTCTCACCACTTTGAAACTCATTTGAGCTGCTCATACAGTTTGAAAAATGCCCTCCTTGGTTGCCTTGTGTGGGATATCCATCTGATTTACTTTGCTGCATGCAAGATAGTCAAAAGAATCAGGAAAAATGGCTTTTGGTGTTTTCAGCAGATATTTGGTTTCTTCTCTGTACCTGATGCTATATTTCTTTTAAAGGAGTTTAAAAGAAAAAATTTAAAAAGGTCTCAGGTCTAAAAGTCTGAGAAGAGAATCCACAGGTTCCTCTGTCTTTAATCATTCAGTGTGCTCAGGAATTTTTCACTGAAAAATAGGGAGAAATTAATATTGCTTCACAGATGGGTTCAAGCATGTGTTAAGTATTCAAGAAGTTTAAAATGAGATACAATACATTAAAATGCAATTTTATCCATGTCTTTCTGGTCTGCACTGTACAGCACATTGCCCTGTTCTTCATATGGCCTTGCAGATGAATTAACAACCATAGGATAAATCCATTTGAAAAGGTGAAATTATGAGATCCTATGCAAACAGCATGAGTTGCATTTCAGTAAGTTTTACAGGTTGTCTCATACACAGAAACCTCCGGTTGTGAGTCTCGGTGTATTTTTAGTCCTTGAAAATCCTTTGGTTACAGCTCAGATTTCCCTTTAAGTGGCAAAATGAGTGCAGTGCATTCCGGTTGCCTGGATGGTCTCCTTTCTTGGAGGACGTAACCTTGTCCTATAACTCTTCTCTGCTTGCCAGGCCCAGACAAGATGGCTCTGCTGAAAAGCTGTCACTACAAATCGTCATTGACTTCAGTGGAGGGATGACTTTTTTTCCCCCTTGTCGTTTCCATAATGGGATTAGAAAGATTTACAGGGTTGCGCTGTTTCAGGAGACCCAATAGCTGGACTAGTGTCAGGTCCTTCCATGGGTATGCTGTGAGCTTTGTCACAGTTTTAGTACTTGACATAGTACTTTGAATTAGGATAGAGCACCGTATTCCTGTGAAACCACAGAAAACATCTTGAGGGTCTAATGAGTTTCAGTTTATGCCTGCTGGTTATTCTGAGTCAAATCCTTCCAGTCTGGGAAGGAAAATTTGCAGAGGATTGTGGTATCGGCCAGCTTTACATAGCTAGAAGATCTCTGTGTAAGAAATTAATGGTTTTTGTTAACAAGAGTTACTTAATGTGAATTTCTTTTAATTTTTCTTTTTGTGAGGAAAAGTGTGAACAGTCCACAGAGCCAACTGTAGGTGCTCCTATTTTTGGTCGGCTATTTTGACCTCACTTCATTGGGTATGGGTGAGAAACAAGTGGAGACAGCACATCCAGTGTTCGGTTTGTTCTGCTGCTCCTTTTAGGGCTCTTCACAGTTTTGCAGAGAAAAGGTCCCTTACTGACAAAAGTCTTTAGTTGCCAAAAAGGCTTGGCATAGGAACTGATGAGCTGGCTGCCATAGCTGCTTCTCTGAGATGGGCTGGTCCCCCAGGAGTGATGGTGTAACTCAGCCTTCTTCCCCTGGAGTCACATCAGCTGAGAACAGGACATGGCATGCGACTTTCAGGGCCCAGTGTGGGACAAGCCTTTTCCCCTTTCCTCCCCTGCTACAGCACAGCACAAGGCCCACATGCCCCCAAGGAAAATGTACTTTTTTCTTTCAGTAATGCTGCTTTGAAGTGTGAAGCCTCTTTTCAAGACTGTCCTAATCTCTGAGTTCTTTAGGACTGCCTGGTTTTGGGACACAGTGCAGAAATCTGGTGTTTTCAGTAATCACATGAGTACTGTCACAGAGATGAAGGGTCTGGCTGACTTTGGGATGTGAGGTTGTTATGATTGTTTAACTGACCTTTTGAGGGAAAAGCAGCCAATATAGTGTATGTCTGACATACTTTGACTGTCCAGGCCTACTCTGTACCTGAGAAGTCGGCACCAACTACATGATAAAATGGTGAAAACCTACACCCATAAGGCACCTGTCCATCTACAGGACAGGAAAAAAATGCTCACAAGAACTGTTACCCTCATTTAGCAGAAAAGGACACTGTTCCTGTCTATCTGAAAGCAATGCAAAGGCACCCTTTGTCTCACAACACACACAAATGTACTCCATCTGAAATCAGAGGATGAGTTACCTCAGTAAAAATGAGGTGCGCAAGCATTGCCAGTTCCACGCCAAAAGCCTTTCAGAAACACCTCATCGTCATCCGTAGCCATTGCCACTTGGTCTGAACGTGGACAGAGCTGTCAAAAGCCTCAGAGGAGGCTGTATCAGCATCCTACTGGCATTGTCTCCCGATTTCAGTGCTGTCGGTTTCCTGAAATGCTTTACTACCCAAAGTAATAAACACAGGTAGATGTTCTGGACTCTCTTGTCAAGAACAAAAAATCTGTACAATACAAGTCCACCTTTTAAACAGAGAACCTGTAAAATAGCTCTACTTCCCAAGTATTTTTAATGGTAATGAAGAGAGCATAAGATGAGCTATATTGGAAAAGCAATAAAGGCCAAGTTGCTGTACATGACATCTAATTTCTGTATCAATTGATTTACCTGCTATTGATATACTACAGTATTTATATACCCTGCCCCTAAAAATGAAACATTAGGTATGGCAAACTGTTCCTCTTTGTGAACACCGGTGTAGTTAGAGCCCGTACTCATTTTTTATTACCTTGCTAATAGGATAGTCTAAGTAGCACTTTTCCCCCTTAATCTGGGAATACCTATAAACAATTAGGGCCATCTGCACAGCTAGCTAAAGAGCCTGGAAGACCATGACAATAGCTTTTGTGGAGAAGCTGTGATAAACCTTGTATTCTGTGAGAGGACTGCATTTCAATTTATGTGTGCATTTCAAGTAGGGTCCTCAAGAGCACTTGCTCCTGGTATTGCCCTCACTGAGGCTGCTGGAAGTTGTTAGGTCACCACTGAAAAAACAAGCAAAATATCTTTCTGTCTTTCATCCTTGCACTGTAAATGGCAGATAGGGAGCTGCATGGCTGGGGGGAGTTCGCATCCCGGTTCACTGGTGAAAACATGATTCTGTCCTTTGGAACTGACAAGTCATTGCTGTGTGACAACTCTCCAGCCGGTTTCAATCTCGTTTTGATATCTACTGGATAGTAAAAGTTGACAAGAAATCCTGCTAAGTGTTCTTCAGACAGGTTCTCCTCTTGGCAATCACAGCAAAGCAGCAGAGGTTGAAAAGCAGCGAACGAGCATGAAGGTTAAATCTCTCTCTCTGGTAGGTTATCATGAAGGTGAAGCTAAGGCACATTACTAAGCAGCATGAGAGCAGCCTGGCTTACTGATGAATCTGCTTCGCAAATAAACAGGGACATCTACTTATCACACTGTCCTGCTGATATCCCTCACACATACCAGGGTTACTTGCTTTCTAAATGTAAGAAACTTTTTTTTTTTCCTCACGTATTCCCACCTCTGTGTTACAAGAGTACTCAAAGTCAGGAGGCCACTGAACCAAGTTCACTTTAAAAACTTCTGCTATGGCTTTCTAAATCAGCCTGTGAAATAGCCGATTAAACACTACTATAACCAGATCACACTCCCTTCATATGATATTAAATTTTAAAAACTTACTTTTGGCTAGTCCAAAACTTAAGGCTGCAGTAATGAGGGCTTCGCTACAAAAGGACAGGTCGCTTTTAGCACTGCCTCCTCAACATCTGGCACTCACTGAGAAATTATAGCCTGTTGTGTTTAGATGTGTAGATGCTATGCGATGGTTCAAAGCTTACTAAGGTTATTTTTTTTCTTCTCGGTTCAGGAGAGCAAATAGCTTACATTGGCTTGTTTTATCAAATTCAAGCTGACACAGTCACTCCATAAGAAACATCCGTATTTCCGATATATTTATGACCAAATGTTTCAAACACCACAACCAGAATATGTAAAATAATTCACTTAAAAGACAACACAATTGGGAGGTGTTCCAGCTCTGTTCTGGCAAAGGTTACTGGAGATTATGTATGGACATGCACAGCTAACAGTGCTGCTGTTTTAACACAAGGATAAGAAAGGGCCTTTAAGTAGCCTGGAATATTTGGATAACCTAAAAAGCTATTAAAAATGTTTAGAAAACAATGCATTGAAAATATCAAAGTGAAACATGTCCTGTGTAGAGTCTAGTGTAGAGTCCAAGACTGGGCACAAGGAATACAAAGCAGCTTTGAGAGTGGCATTCAGCAATTCTCATGCAGATTTTTTTCCTTATCTGGTGTAAAAATTGCAGACCTTGTCTGCTGTTCCCGTACATCCTTCATTTCCTTTCCAGGTACCAGGCAGATCTCACCGTGCCTTTACGTATATCTTTCCTGCTCGGTGCTGCACCAAATTACTGCCCCTGTACCTTCATTAGGTATGTTGAAAAATATCACTAATTTACAGTTTTTTATTTAAAAAACCAAACAAAACAAACCTACCCTATAAACTCAAAGCCAATCTGGACAATTTTAAATTGCTCAAATTGTCTTTAATTACTGCTGTATTTTCTAACAGAATACTTATTTTAATATACTACTTACTGTAGGTTCTGTTGCATTAGCATAACTTTAACCCTATAGGAACAAGCAGCACTACTATATATGTGTGTGTGTATATATATATATATAAATTTTTTTTAAAAAAATATACCAATAGAGGGAGATATATAGCTCTGATTGTAGGGATGTATTGAGGCAGCCCATTTTGCATGTATGTATAAGGCTGATATCCACAAAGGCAACTAAACACAGTTGATTTCAATAAAAGCCCGGTGCCTGAATGCTGTGGTAGCATCTAAACCATCTATAAATGCTTCTCATCTTGTACAGCACCTGAAAAGTTGTGAAAATCACCACAAGTGAGAAAGAATGGGGTTTTGTGATAGTTTCAGAAATTGTTACAAAGACACTTTACATATCCTTTTGCTATCAACAGCACACATGCATTGTGCTCTGCAGCATGTCATCAAATGCTTCAGTTAATTACTCACTAATTATAACACTGTTGAATGGCTACACTGTGGCAACCATATAATTATGGAGCATGAAGTACTGAGCAGTTGCAAGGCTGAGCATATTGACTGATTACAATAAATCCCCTGCTTATTGTTGGTATTTTTCACCTGCTTAACAATTGTAATGTTTGCATATCATACCCTCAAACTCAGAGCAATATATGAAGTGTTAGTAGCAGAAGTTAATTAAAGATAAAAGCAGGTAAGCTGTACTGAAATGGTAGTGTATGATGACAAATGTGTCTTGAAACACAAAACCTGGAAATGGCCCGTCACAGCTGCCAGGGCCCAGCATTCCTCACACCCACAGTGTAACTCCCTCACTGGAACAGGGAAAAGGAGAAAAGGGCCACTGATGTTGTACAAATACAGTATGTTGAGTCAAAAATCTCAGGGCAGCTCACAGAGATGGGGAGGGCGTTTAGCTCTTGTGTGCTTCCAGGCTTCCAGCATCACCAGGGCGAGAAGCCGTTGAAGGAGCTGCTGGAAACGTTGCCAGCTAATGAGCCCTACAGGGACTCTCCTGGCACGTCGGGGCTGGCTGGAACACCACGTGCCCGCGCTTTACCAGCAGGTTCCCCGTCTCTGGCTGGCAGGAAGCAGATGATGCACAGCTGGCTCGGGTTATACTTCCCAGATAGTTTCTTACATCACAGGAAATGTCAAATAACCATCTTATGCTTTATGCTTGCTGGTACAAAGTATAACTAAAGATCTGCATCTACCCTTTTTTATGTAAAGAAAAAAAATCCAGTCCTGGAACAAGATATTTTTCTCCTTGTGCTTTCTACAAATCATTTTTTTCTGGCCCCTCAAAGTACACTGATGTTCAGCTGTCACTGCCATTCATATCTTACCCCATGGCGAAGAACAAGATAGAAAGCTGTTCAGCAAAACATGCTAATTCATTAAAACCCAATGAAAGCCTTGCCTCCTCATGCTGCTACAAGTAGTTCTTACTTTGTTCTCGGAGTGGAATGACGAAGCAGGAAATGTCAGATCAAAGAGTTTTCAACTTCATATTTAGGAAAGTGAGTCACTCAACAGTTGTGCAGCTCTTCATTCACTAACAATGCCACCTGCCACATAAATACAAACTCAGACGAAGGCTCAATGCTTGTCATATGCATAATAAACTTTTCACTTCCAAGTAAATGTGAAGTTCTTTCCACAAAGACAATCCTTTCTTATAATGTACTGCTAGTTCCTTCCTTGTGAATAGAGGGTGACTCTTGGAGTGGCCTTGCCTTTTCTCTATATTTAAGAGCTCTGAAAGTTGACAAGAAGCCTCCAGAATCTGTGAGCTATTAGTGTAAAAGGGCTGACAGTACACTTTGAAGCGTCTGTCTTTATTGCTGGTGTTCATTATCAAAAAGAATAAAATGTTTTAGCAAGATGTGATAAATTAATGCCATATGGAAGACCGCAACAATTGGTGGGTCTGGATTTGGGCTACACTAGGAAGAAGATAATTGCTGGTGTAATTACACACAGATCCAGACAGTGGTGTATCTGACCCATGGTCATTTTTATGCCCATACCAAAATGACAATAATAATCCAGTGGTACAATGTCACCCCTTTCTCCTCTCCAAATCCTCTTAGCATTGTTGCTGCTGATAATGCATCTCTGTAGTCTGTATGTTTTTCTCAGAGCGCTGGGTTTGTTTTGGAAATGTTCCATTCCTCAACCATCATATAAACTTCAGTGTAAGTGATAGCGCCGACCTGGAAGAGTTTCAGGACACAACAAGGGAGGACATTTACTGCTTTTCAATGCCTGCTGAGAATGTTGGACTGCTAGACTCATCTGTGGATGATATATGTAAAGCGCATGGATGTTTGCCAGTCTATTCAGTATATTTTACAAAGCAGGTTACTAAAAAGGGAACTCTGGAATGACAGCAAGACTCTTCACTCTTTGTACTTTATCCTACCATAGTCCTGGTCCCTCCTTTTCTTTTTTTTTTTTTTCTTTTTTAATCTGAATATATTGATGTCTTTTGTATTGTTGTAACTGAAACTGATTTGGGCCAATCTGCTGTAAATTCTCTGAGATATTTGTGCATCTTTGAGCATTTTCTCATCCAAGGCAGCATTTCCTTTGGAATTTCAAAACAGTTCTTCTTTGGATAATTTTCTTACATTTGTTTCCTTCACATCCACAAAGTTGCACTAGTGAAAAGTTTAATCCCTTTCTCCCCAGTGTGTTTCTTAGAAAAATATGACTCATGCCTTTTAAAACTCCTTTTGTTTTGTGAAGATGTGACCTTCAGAACATTGTCAAGATGAGGCCAGGTTATCCGCTGGGAACAAAACAGAATGAACAGGTTTCCCTTTACCATTCTTGTATCTTCAGATTTTGAGCGTTTTTGAAAGGCTAATACGAATCTTGCTTCTCCTCTTTCCAAACTCTTTTTGGTCCCTAAAAACTCTTGCAAACACAAGTCTTGGACAGTTTCCCTAGTTTTGGGAGTAGGGATTTGTAGCAAAAAAACCTTCAGGCTTCGATTTTGCAGAATGAGGTTCAGGGAAATGTGTTTCAGATCATGGGACTCAGGGGAAACCTGCACAGACCCGTGTGGGGCACTGGAGATAGTGGCTTTGTTTAGCACGAGCTCTAGTCACACTTAGAAAGCACCACAGAATAGAATGGGGTCAATCCAGTACTGCTGCAATAAATAGGAGCTTTGTAATTTATTAGCCTCACAACATGCAGAAGTAATAAGAACACTAGATCAAAATACTGCTTCTGATTCCTGTTCCATGAAATGTGGATATCGGTCAAGTGTTGTTGTGAGCTCTGAGAAGTTTGGTAGTCTGAACTTTTACTAATTGTACAATTCAAAGAAGAAGGCTGTTCCTGTCTAGAAAGGAGCCAGAGGCATACGTGGTGTAAACCTGCGGTTTCATTGATTTCAGCAGAACCAAACAGGCTTGTACTACATCAAGAAATATGATGGGGAATGATCAACAAATGATGGGAAATTAACCATTTTAACCCTAAAAAGCCAAATCGGCATACAAAAATCTCAGTGAAATATACAGGAGCCATAAGCGCATAGATTTGAGCACATAGCTTAGGGTACTTGTGATGTAGCTTAGACACTGAGTTAATTAGAAAATGAATGCATAAGTGTAAGAAAGGTGATGGGTAGTTCTGCTGTGAGTGCTGAGAGTTCAGTAGAGCCCTGCTCTTCACTCAGGTCCTTTTCACACTGAAGGTGCAGTTTTAGGGAACAAGAGAAGCTGGTACAGAGGAATGTGGCTCTTTTCAGGTTGTGGAGAGAACTGATTTTCTTTGTAAAGACTTTTTCCTTTAACTGTGCCAAGGATCATTTGCTGATTTAAAAGAACGTTTTCCTCTTTGAAAGGGAACAAACAGCACCTCTGTTTCATCTATATCAAGAGGTACAGCAGTGTGCAAGGGTAGCCAGGTGACAAATAGGCAGCCTGTGCCTGAGCACTCTCTTTGTTAGATGCGCACGCGGAGCTGAACCCATGTCAGGAGCTGCAGAAAGCAAATGTTTGTTGCACATGCTCCGTTAGTCCCGTTATCAGCTTTGTAATGAACAAGAGAAAAGGAGCTGGTTTGTGACAAAGCTACTAACACTAACACACAGTGTCGTTCATGAAGGAAATTTAATCTTGTGCTTGCAATTTAATTCAGAATTGACTGTTAATAATTTTTTCCTCCCCAGATATTGCCTTTGTACTGAGTGCAACCGTAGGCGCTGGGCTCAGCTGGGCACACGGGCACAGGCAGCAGCAAGGGGCAGCGGATGGTGCTGAGCCCCCTGCGCGCCGGGCTCCGTCTGCACGGAGCTCCGCCAGCAGATCCAGCTTCTGTTATTCTTAACGCACTCATCTATCAAAAGACCTGATAATGCTGCAGGAAATCAGAGCTCTCCCGAGTCCATAGCTGTAGTTACCAAATGAGAATTAACCTGCAGCCTTTCCCTGGGCCAGCCCTCCCTGCGGGAGAGTGTCTGGCTCCTGACCACTGGCGCTGTACGGCATCGGGCAGGGGCTCAGTGTCCAGGCAAGGGCACACAGTGTTAGTGAGCACAGAGATGTGAGCAGAGACGGTTCTTCCAGGGTAGCACAGGTAAAGGCTGTACTAGGAAAAAGCAGGTTTATGATCTTCCGTGTCCCAGGCAGCAACAATATGGATGGATGTATCTCTGACCTGACACACCCCAGCCCTGGCGCAGGGACAGACTTGTCTTCAAAGCTGGTGAACATCACCAAGGGTGCACTGGGTCCAGTGGGGAGATGCAGAGCCCAGCTTCACCTGCTGGGAGCTGTGTGCAGGATGGACTTCAACCTAGAGGGTTCTTCCAGCTTTTGCCGGCTTGTCAATGGCTGATTGAGGGGGTATAATGCTGCAGCAGGGTGGATTTTCTTTTATTTCAGTGATGAACAGAGTTTCTGAGGAATAAAACTAAAACTGGGGACAATATGAGGAATTTTTTAAAAGGCCAAAACTTTTTTTTTTAATATTTCCCAAAGAAAACTCTTCAACTTTCTTTTTTGGTGAAATACTTTTTTATGAGAATACAAACCACTGTTAACAAAAGAATAGGTAAGCTGGCTGAGTTAGATGAAGTAAATCATTTTTTCTTGCCTCAAACCAAATGTTTTTTTGATTTACCTGAAGTCTTAAGTTCTTCATTGAAGAAATGGCATAAAAGGAAATCTCAAATTGCTTTGGTTTGACCTGATCACATTTTTTTCAGC
Source organism: Caloenas nicobarica (assembly GCF_036013445.1). Taxonomy (NCBI): domain Eukaryota; kingdom Metazoa; phylum Chordata; class Aves; order Columbiformes; family Columbidae; genus Caloenas; species Caloenas nicobarica. The sequence goes on from NC_088254.1 coordinate 11,851,609, forward strand.
TTTTCCTTTCTTTTATTTTGGTGGGGTTTTTTTTTGGTTTTTTTGGTTTTTGTTCGCATGCTTTCCTCTGCAGTGACTCTTCTCTTTCCTCAAAATCACTCTGTGTTTGTATTAAGCTTGTGCCTGGAGTTGGCACAGAGCAAGCAGAGCTGGTTTATGACCTGCATAGAGACTTTTGATGCCAAGGGTATTCTTTAATGAGACTTATGTCTACTCGGTGACCCATCTGTGCTCTGACCGAGCTGGTACAACAGGGCCTTAGGGCAATGATGAAATAGGCACAGTATGCTAATCCACATCCTTGGCGACTTTTCACCATGTGCATGTCAGCTTCCCTCTACCCTGAAATTCAGACAAGAGAGCTATGCTGCAATCATGTAATTCTGTTTTTGCATTTTCCTTTCTAATAAAGCAGGAATGGGAGACATACTTCCCTTTAAACCTGTCTTCAATTTGACAGTCTGAAAATACTATTTGCTAACTTACAATATAAGCTCTGGATTTGCCTCTGTCAGGAGGATCCAGGCTACCTAACAACCAAAAGAGACACAAGAGAAATTGCTGTTATTCTATGCAGTTTTCCTTTTGTTCTTTAAATTTGCAAAATTATTTTTCACATTTCTACCGATGAAAACAATCTCAAACTGGTTGAGACACAACTGTGTAAAGAACAGAGCCTCGTACAATAGGAAAGGGAGGAAAACATAATAGATGACTGGGCTGCCTTCTTTCATTTTTTGACCTTTAATTGAAAGATTGAAGATAAGTAGTTCCTGGGAGAAAGCAAAAGGCTGATTCACTTACCCTGTAGCTTTGAGTGAAAAAACTTCCTGGAAGCCTTACTATATATTATGAATCATCCTCTTGTCATTCCAAGAAGTTCATTGCCAAGTAAAATGTTAGAAATGGATTGATAGTGGAGTGACGGGCAGTAGGGCCTAAGTGAGAGGTTAAAGGTCTCGAGATAATACATTCAGGCATCCCTCAGGACATTTTTGTAAAGCTGATGTTTCTGACCTCAGAAATCCTTGTCTCGCTGTGTTAGGATTCACTGCTCTCTTAGAATAATGTCATTTTGAAAAGTTCACTTGTTTTATATGAAGTTTCAAAAATGAAGACTGTTTCAGTTTTCTTTCAAGGAAATCAGAGGGAGTCGTCATCGCTTTATGCTTATAGAACTGTAGAGCGTGTGGGCTTGACTGATTAACACAGTGCCATTTCAAACCCTGTAACATAAGTGAGAGTATCTATAAAATAGGTTTGACCACAGTAGCCACAAGGGAATCAAGTATGAAATCCTTGGAGGTGGTACAGTGTACTATGGGTGTAAGAGAAAAAGCTTTTGCAATTTTGAGAAGATAGAACAGGGATAAGAAGAGTAGCGGTTCCTCTGCTCGGGATGGTGATCAAGTGTTTCACAGTATGGCAAGAATTCAATTGACCTTGAAAGTATTTGAGCCTCTTATGCTTTTCCCGAACCACGTCCTCTCAAGATGCTCGTCAGGACATGCAATCCTCACTGTTGACATAAGAGTTTGTCATATATCCTTAATGGTAACTGCTTCCCTTTTTCAAGACCAATTTTAGTCAAGAATGATAACTCAGTGACCATTTCTTAAGCTGACTACCAAAAAAGTGAGTGTCAGAGAATCAATGTTCCTATAGATTAATACGATATTTTTATGACGCCATGTAAGTGTGAATTGAGGAATGCTACTTTTTCTATAGTTGTTCACTTTTGACCAAAGGCGAGGACAGGGGATGAGCACACCTTTCGCTCTCTGTGATCTCTTCCATCATAAACATTAGACCAACGTGCATTGCTTCCAAATCTCCATATGGACAGTCCCTCTAGCCCTAGTACTCTGCAATGAGTAAGAACTAGTACATTGTTACCAGTTTATTCAAAGGGCAAAAATACCCAGATGTATTAATGCCTCTTTTAAAGGCTTGATTCTTAGGACCGTCGTAATGGTACAACTTCATTGACATGTTCCAAATTTACCTGAGAACTGAAACAGACTGTGAGACTGAGCAGTAGCATTTAAAAATGTTGCAGCTTGAATTTAAAATGAGCTCTTCACTGGGCTGAATACAGAACTGAAGAGTGAAGGCTTCTATGCCTTTTTCTGCTGATATTGTTTAGCTGGAGACAGCTTTCTGCAAGACTGGATTACCAGGGCAAGAGTGCATTGATTTATATTCTGAAGGTTATCTTTCTAGTGGAAAAAGGCACAACAGTGTGTGGGGGTGTTTTAAAGTAAAGATTTTGGGGAAAAATGTATGCTAAAATAAAACTAGAGTTGAGGAGGAATAGTACTGTGTGAATTTCTAAACAGTGAACTTTAATACTGGAGGAGTGAGGGGTTTATATTCTGGTTGACTTTTCGTTGCTCCTACTTGTGTGCTCGTATGCATCACAATAATGTATTTTCACCCTTGCTTTTTGCTTCAGCCATTGATTCATTGACTTGTTTGTTGATAAAAGATAGTCAGCTGAATGAATCCCAGGAGGGGATGACCAGATTTTTGATCACTAATGGTATGGTACCTCAGACTCCTCTATATGGAATGTCATCTGATTTGATTTATATAAAGAACAGTTAATACAATATTATCTAAAGTGCTTTTTAGGATTGATTTATATACTCCTACTTTAACATTAATTGGAAAGTATCTATTGTTATCTCTCTAAAGGTCAGCTTCTCCTCTGCTTACTCACATGAGTAATGTAATTGATTGCAGTGCATCTGCTCATGACAATAAGGAGAGCCTGATTTGATGCCATGTTGAATGGGAATAGTTTCAATAAGTCTGTATGTAGATGTTGAACAACTTCAGAGCAATACACCTTATTTCTTGCATGCCTTAGTGTTGCTTCCTTTCTTATTTTGTTTAGCTAGAACACTGTTAAGAAAAAGTTTGGGCCCTTTTACAAATAATTTCCAAGTTTACTTGTAAGGAGATAATCCTGGGCAGCCTCAAATCCTTCACCATATGTTCTGTTTCTTGGTCACCATCTGCTTAGAGCAGAGCTGGACAAGTAGCTGGTCGGGTTCTTTTCCAGCTCTGGATACTTCCTTTACTGTGCCAGTTGTGCTGTCACACTAAGATAACATGGAAATTGCAATTTCACTATTGCTCAGCATTATGCATGTTGTGTTGTCAAGACTTGGAATTTCAGCTCAATATAGAAGGAAAATTGACTTGGAAATTTTAAGTATAGACATATGAAGAAGTACGAAAAAATATTGTTTGTTTGAACTAGGTCTTTACCTGTATCCATGCTTTCGAAAATCACTCCTGTAATTCTGCCTTCCTATCATTTTTCTGAAGTGAATGATGTCCATATGCTTGGTTTTGTTCAATTATTTTTGACACTGTTTATTTCTGACACGTTAGCCAATCGCTTGTAGTCACAATTATCTCAAAGGACTGGAATTAACATTTTAATAAGATATAATCTGCTTCCATTCATAACTTCTGAGTTTTAAATTATAACACATATAATACTTTACTGCTGAATCATTTGAGGGATTCTACAAAATGTAAAGATAATTGAAATGAGGATTTAAACTTGGATTATGGAAAGGAGGATTAAATTCAATCTGTGAACAGCTTGAAATATTTTATGTTAATAGAAACACAAAAATTCTGACAGATTTAGAGCGTAGAGCCCGCTGTTCATTGGGAAGCAAGAAATAGATACATTTTTCTCTATATTGAAAAATGTTAGAACTGTAAAGGGGAAAAAGCGGGTTTTATTCACAGATGTGGAACAGTAGGAAAAATAAAGTTTATAGCTTTAAGAAATCCTGTGTCCATTAATAGAGTTACTTCAATTATAGAAAAATAAGGCTAAAAGGTACCTCGATACCTTTTCTAGTCCATCCTCCTCCTCCAGAGCAGGATGCACAGGATACTTTTGCCAGTCCTGACAGATGTTAATCAGACTTGATCCTACAGACTTCTGATAGCAAGGCATCTCCAGTGTCCTCAGACAAGCTACTCCCAAACTTTGCTATCTTTCATATTAGGAAAAAATTTCCTTCCTATAATTACCCACAATTACATGCCTGGTTCATCTGGACTCAAACTTTATTTTGTCCCTCCTGATAACTGCCATTTGTATGCTTCAAGACCGTAGTATTCCTCAAACACCCTCTCCACCCATCAATTCTGTCCTTGGGCTAGTTTACCCAAATTCCTTCTCAGAGCTGTTGTTCTCTACAGGGGTTTCTGGTATAATCCAGGTAGCAGTTGCTTTTTTGTTTTTTGGCTACATGGTACCATTCACTCACACTCATTTTGTAATCTGCTATCTGACTTTTTTGCTCTCCTCAGTCATGCATTTCTGCCTATGACTGTTCCTGCATAAGCAGGAACAACTCCTTATCTTTGGCCTTAATTAGTTTTTTCTTTTTTTTTCTTCCCCTCCTCCCCCCAACACTGCTTTAGTTAGTCAAAATCATTTTGATTTCTGTTCCTGTTCTCTAGCATATCTGCAGGCTCTCCCTCTTTGGTGTCATCTGAAAGTTTAGAAAGCATCTCTCCTTGATAAAACCTTGAATAGAACCAGGCCCATGATACAGCTCAGCTTCTTCTGTAGGTGGTTGCCTTCTTACCCTGTCATTGAAGGAAATTAGATTTTTTTTTTTGACACAATTTGTTCTTGCAAAATCCATGTCAGCTGTTACCTACCTTCTTGTCATCTTCCAGGTGCTTACAAATAATTTTATTACTTCTCTTTTTTTTTTTTCCCCAAGAGTCGAAGTTTAGCTATCTATCTGGTAAAATTTTCCAGCTTCTCTTTCTCTCCCATTTTTTAATATTAGGACTGGATTTATCCTTCTAGCAAACCCTTCTGTCTCCAAGTTCCCATAGATAATCGTGTCTGAGGTTTCTTCAGCTTGTTCTCTGCATATTTTCTGATTAAAATTATCAGGCCTAGACTGTTTGAAATCACCTTAATTACCTAAATATTCTCTAACATATTCACTCCTCCTTCTCCTCGATCTTATCCTTTTTTTTTTTTGATGTTTAATGCAACAGAGTCCTACTTACAGTTGACTTATTCTATTTGTTAAGAAGGTATAGATGCCTCTGTCAGGTCCCTGTGCATAGTGCACTCGATGTCATTCTGCTACAACAACATTGAGGAGGTTATAAAGATTCTGCAGCAGAAATTCCACGTTCCGTACCGTAGCTCTCTGAAGGATCTCGGAGTTGCGGAGCGCAGCAGGTCCCTGTGCTGCGGTGCGGCCACGCGATGCGCCAGCCCGGGAGTGCGGCTGAGCCCACGCGGGAGCTCCGGCGACAGGACCGCCCTCAAGGTGTGCTCTGCTTTTACAGGCAAGGCGGTCCTGCCGAGTCTGTTACCTCTGAGGGACTTTCATGTCCCTCAGTATCAAAGCAGAATTTTTAACTTAGTTATGTGGCATTATTGCAGTTTCCTCCTGTAACATGCCCAGTTAGCATGTGATCTGTTTATTAACCATAGAATCATGGGCAGCAGGGATGTGGAGAGGCATCCTGGCCAAATCCTTGTGCAGGGACAAAAATAAAAATGGAAGCGTTTACGGCAAGTGTTTGCCTTGTCTGTTCTTAAAAGCTCTGCAACCCTTCTAAGTAATTCTTTCAACATCTAGCTGTCCTAATAGCTAAAAAGTTTGCTTTTTTGGTTTAAGTAATTCTTGTCGCGTTGTAAGGTTTTTTTCTGTCCTGTCCTCTCCTACTGGAAAAGCAGAGAAGTTCGTTATCTTTCGCTCCATGGCAGTCGTGTATGTACTGACAGATTGCTGTCTCATGTCCAGGCAAGGTGGTTCTTCAATATTTACACCATTTCCCTTGAAATATGTTTTAAATGTGTTGGGGACAGAGAATAGCTTGTTCAATTTCAGAGCTGACAGAATGTGAAATCATATATTGATTCTGTTATTAACCTAAAATATGTTTGATCAGCTTTTCTCACTTTTCACTGCACAATCCTCCGTAATCCCGTATTTTATTTTTATTACATCTTTATATTGTCACAGTTACAAGTTTAAATAGGATGAAAACAGAACCTATGGAAGAATCAAATATCAAAGCAAATATTTGATTTTTGTATATTTTTCAGAAAGCAAAATTTATCCCTATAGCGAGCAGACACAATTACTTGGACTTAATGGGAATATGTGAAATTATCATGAGTCTGAGCTGGCTTTTCGCTGGAATATAGCTTATCGTGCAAGTGCAGCAGTCACAACTTTCCTGCCAGTAGTTTTCAATGAAAATATAAAGCACATAAGGACATATATATGGTTCCATGCTAATGTTATTATAATAGAAATTAAACTAGGCTGTTAGAGTAATATTAGGTACCAGACTTCTGTTTGCACAATTAATGAAACAAACTATATTTGTAAGCCAATTTGTAGGGCATTGACATTGCAGGATTTTCCAGAATATGGGTTACATAAACTGTTTTATGTTTAACAAGGCACATGTGAAGACTTCAAGCTGTGACTGCAAAACATAAGGTCAACCCCTTGTGGAACCAAAAAGAAATACTAGGATAAACAGAGTCACTTCTCAAAATTCATAAACTGATGGAGTAACTTGGGGGAGGAAGAGAGGAAGAATAGTATCAAACAAGAGTATTATTCAGCAGAAGCAGTAAAAAATAATAATGGGAAAGCAGATTTAACACCTTCACATATTGACCACACATTGATCCTTCACCCTGCGAAGGGTGAAACCTGAGTCCAGAGGGCTCAGCCAGAGGAGCTGAGGGGATGCAGAGTGGGATTTGCATACAGTTTCATCATTCCACAGTTATAAAGTGGGGTACTCTCAGTAGTGTCAGTGCCTTGCAGAAAACAGTGTGTCTCTGAGACAGAAAGAGGAGGAACAGATAACAAAGGAGACGATGGTGGAATAGGCTACATCAGCATCAAATTCGATAAGGTGTTGCATTTCATTTGACATGAATTCTATTTAATGGCCAAATTTACTTTGAGAGCAAATTTCTTCTCTGATACAACAGGCAGAGTGGAGCGATACACAGCTATTATTTGTGTTTGCATAATATCTGTACAAGTATACTTTATATTCTATTTGACTTAACTGCGTGACAATCTGGATATCCCAGTGAACACAGGCACAAAGTACCCTGATAGTTACTGCCTGGGCACAGCATCTCAAGTGGCTTCTAATAAAAACCCATAACTCTCAACATCATGCGTTGTGTGGAATCACACACATTCCAAGGTCCTAAGGCTTAGGAGTGAGGTTGGAATTAAAAATGAAAGGTATAAAAAATGCAGGTTTTGTGTATAATTAAAGTGAAAGTGGAGCACATTCAAATACATTCAAGAGTCAGCATTTGACTTGACAAGATATACGTCTTCATGGAGTGATTAGAATGTCTCTACTTTCTTGTTATTCTCAATTCTGAGTTTTCTTTCCTATGTTTTCTCTCTGAGTAGTATCAGTCAGACTACATGATGGGACTTGGATATTGCTCTTAAAATACAGCATCTCAGGCAGATGCAAGAGGTAGCACAAAAGATCTTAACTACCGTATGTAAACTCTGCTGGACCTGAATAGCAGGAGAAACTTATAAGATAATTTTTGTGGTACTGTGCATATAAGAGCATCCCGAAAAGCTTGCACATGGGAGAAGATCTTTGTTGGGAAAAGGATGCAGCCATTGGCATATTTGAGATGATTGAAACCAATGACCAAATGCTTGTTAAAAGTTAGTTATTAATATTTATGCTGAGATTTTCAAAGGAGCCTAAGGGAAATGTATGCTCTCGACTCATTGAAATTCAGAGGGAGCTGAGTGCCTAACTCCCTCAGCTTCTGCTGAAAATCCCAGCCTTAATCTCTGTGTGACAATCTGATTTTGATGTTTTACAAGCCGTACTCCCAATAATAAGGATATGCTCAAGAAACTGGGAGAATGCTGTGAGTGCTTATATTTATGCCTTTATTTTGACATAATTGTTTAAAGGACTTTAGATGAAAATTTGTAAAATGAAGCAATTGCCAGCTGAAAGCCTCATAATACAGGCTTCAGTCTGAATTAGTCATGTAAACATATGCGTTAAACTTTGTAATGGAATTTATGAAACTTAATGAGCAAATTTTTATTGTGCTATAATACTGTGGTGAAGCTGTTCTTCCTTCTTCATTTTTCTTTGCCTACAGCTACAAATAAATTTGACATGCCATATTATTATGTTGTCCTAGTTCACTTTAAGTTTATAATGTTACCTAAAACCAGAGCTTTCATTTGAAATTCCTGGCAAAAGTGATTTTGCATCATGCCTTTCACTCAGAGTGATATACAAAATGCACCCAATCATTTTAAAAATAAGTTGATAGCATTTTTTATCATATTGCTTTCTAATGTTATTGCAACTGTGAATCTTCAACTAACCAAGACAGCCCAGTCAGCTTATTTCTTCAAAGACTCACTGTAGCATTGTGAACAAGTACAAACACATAATGGTAATTTCAACTATCAAATAGCTGCTTTTGTTCAAAGACACTAAGATCTATGTGACTATGCAAATTCAGTCCTTGGTTATACTCTGCCATCCTACTACCATCAAGCTGATTGCAGAATTGTAACCAAAGGAAGAAGTTTTACTCCTACTCATGCATCTGTGACCCTGACTCCATAATCCCAAACTATTTTATTTATGAGGTGTGCAAGGGTGGAAATAATTTAGTATTTCAGCACATGTTTCAGCTAGTTGCCTTCCCAAAAATGAAGTAGCCCACAAAGTCCAGTTCTTTCTGCAGAACTGGAAATTTTGCAGAAGTCTTTACTGTTGGAACAGGTGGAGGATTCCTTGCTGCACTAGCAACATCCACCTTTAGTAGCTCAGCTTCTTCCACGCTATTGTTAGTGTAAGCTATCCACTTAAACCATGGGTCAAATGTGCTTATAGACTCATAGAAACATACCATAAAAACTAGACTGATTGCTATTGCAGTTAGGCTACACAGTGTTACAATACTGGAACAGGATAATTTCAGGCTTTCAAATGACAGCCAGTATTTTCACAATGATGTTCTTCTAGCTGAAAGCTGTAGTTTGAACCCCAAGAGCTGTAGCAAAGCAGAAGCAAAATATGTACAATTCACATTAACATTCCGTTAATGTTTAGAGGTGTAAATAGTAAGGTAACTGTATAGACGTAAACACTACACCTGGTGAGTGCTGAACCACTTGATCACTCCTCTTGTATGTGCTGCACTAGAACAATGGGCCCTGACTCAGGCCCACTGACTCATGGACTGTTTGGCTCTGGTGCCATGTATATGATAAAGAATAGTGGTAATACTCAGCAATATCACGCCTCATTGTCCAGCCAAAACCAGAGGATTCATTGCTCACTTATAGAAACATGTACTGAAATAGACCTTAAAGTTAATCTGACTGTATGGTTGAAAGGCTCAATACCTCTCCCCCAGTATTCTTCTGGAGTATGTTCACTGAAGGCAATATGTTACTGGAAGAGCTTATGGTCCGCTTGGCTCAGACTTTCCAGGCATCCCAATCAAGGTTTTGTTTTAATGAGAAAGAATGCTGTGTTCTGGGGCTCATAGTTTAATTAGCTGTGGGCTTTTAATATTCTTATGCCTGATTAGGAGTCCAGGTATCAAGCAGAGCTGGTTGAACTCCTTTCCATATGAAGATGTAGGAAAAAATAATTAAACTGAAGAAAAATGCCAACTTTTTTGTTAATGCTTCTCCCCTACCCTCTTTGGTTAATTTTGAAGCTCCCCTTTTTCAAATTTGGAAGATTTTAAAAAAAAAATCCACAATTTCATAGTTCTTCTTTCATCCTTCTTTTAAACAGCTCTAGAAACTGACCTTTTTCTTCCTACTGTGGTTTAAGTTTCTCTGCCCACGGCATGAGAACACAAGATTTAATAGTGAACACAAATGATAACATTGGTTAACTTGGCTTCGGAAGCTTCTTTCAGCTCCTTCTGTTAAGAGAAAATCTTTGGAACTCAAAGATCACATAGTGAAACCCCAACCCCACTGAAGGCTCCAGGAAACTCAGTTGCACTTACTGGTAACTGAGTTTAGCGTCTATTTTTATGGTAAATATGCCCCAAAACTGTATCTGGGCAGGTTTTCTTTAAAAACTTTTAAAAATCTAACTATTCAACGAGACATTATCGAAGTTGTAAAGACGTGTTAAGCATTGCCAATCCTGTTAACATCATTGTGATGAGGACAAGTGCAGTAGGAGTTATCTGACAACAGGCAGCAGGGCAAATCCTTCTCTTCCTAAGCAATTCACAAAAGTGTAAAACAATCTTTTCATCTTTGTTTTGCAAGTGAAATGGCACCTTTGTCTTCAGAAACGTGTAAACTGTCACTGCCTGAAACATCAAGCTGAGCCTTGTCGTGCCCGTTTATATGAGACTGATTGTGTAGTACTAATCTACACGCTTTGAAACTGCTTCACTTGCTAAATCCAGTTGAAGACTGAAAAGTGCTTGATAAATCCTTAGAGTGCTTCAACTTTGAAGAATTCTTTTGCAACTGAGACAAACAGGATTAGTACATATGGCCTCCCATAGGGGAGCTCTGGATCTCCCCGTCACTGACAGAGAACCCTTGCCATTTACATATGGCCTCCCATAGGGGAGCTCTGGATCTCCCCGTCACTGACAGAGAACCCTTACCATTTTTCCTCCCACTGGCACCCCTTGATCAGAAAGGTAAAGAGACCAACAGGTTTGTAACAGCATCTTTATAGCCTGGGCCTAATAAAATATCTGTTGAGCTCACTGTATTACAAGACTGTGATTCAGAACTTTCTAATTTAGCTGTAAAGCATGTTCTGGGCAACATTTTCTGATAGGAAAGTGTGCTGAAGTCACTGGAATGCTTTCTAACAAAATCCAGTGGATCTGGATTGAGTTATAAAATTGTTGTTTCTCTTTTTTTTTTCTTTTTTTTTTCCTGTTGAGGTTCCAGCTCCATCTCTAAATACATTCTACTACTTTTTAAAAAATACAGATGAACCAAAGATTACATGATCACTGTGATTAAGAGTTTAGAGATCGGTTCTCATAAGTACATTAAATGACTATTTTTAAAATGAAACCTTACAAGCTACTAAAGGCTAAGCAAACTGTGGCCCTGTGGTCCCTTAGCAGGTACTTTCACCTATATGCACACATGGCTTTTACTCTTTTCTCCCTTTACTGAGAGTACTGGCAACCACCTGTCCTTGTATTCAGAGGAAAAGCAGACTCTCCTCTGGCAGCTGGGAAGTGTGAGCAGGATGGAAAAGCAAAGCCTTTTACTCAGCACTCCTTCCAAAAGTACATGTCATTGCAATCCAGTTTGTAAAAGCTAATGGAGAACTATCCTGGATGCTGAACACTGTCTGCAGAGCTGAGAGGGATTTTGCTGCCAGGGAAAATGCCTGGCAGGTTCAGTGCCTGGAAATTTAGCTCATTCATTTTGGAAGTATTTGAAGTCCATCAAAAAGAATTCTGTACTAGGACATGAAAGCACAAGTGACTGATCGCACAAAAGCCCTGCTCTGCCTCTTCAATGCCGAGGGAGCTTTGGCACTTTTGAAAGGCAATCTGCCCATTTTGGGTGAGCTGAGCACTTGCTTCCCCCTGCAGCCGTTCTGGAAAGACAGACAAGGTGTTCTTGCACTTGACAGTCCAAAATGAAGAACACATGAGCACGCACTGACAATACTGAGTTCAGCTAGTGAGAGCCACTGGTGTACAAAGGTTTCTCTGGTATTAGTACGGCTGCTCCCAATCTTTATGTAATGATTGAGCAGCTAAAATCCTTGCTCTAGGAGGTGTGAGATTATTCCCTATGCCCTCTTCAGGCTGAGGAAGATGAAAGCCACATTGTCAAATGAACTGCTACCAGCATCCACACTGCAGGCTCTGTCCAAAGTTGAGGTGCCCTTCACCCCCGAGATGGGATCGGGCCAGAGTATGGAAATGTTTCATAAGATTAGGCCCAGGGGTAAATGAAGGGGGTCTACTTGAGCAGAACACTGACCATGCTGGCAATAGCTCTAGTACCAAACGTAGCACAGCATTGACGCTTCTCAGCAGGGTGGTTTAATGCAGGGGAAGCGACGCACTGAAGACCCACAGGGAGTGAGCTCAGGTAGCCCTTTCTGGTACCATGCTGTTGCTGTATGGAACAGATACTCAAAGAGAAACGCAAGACTTCAGAAACAATTCTCTATTTAGCATTCCCTATTCCTTCACTTGGGTGTCTTGCACCTCACGTAGTCTTCTGCCTCCAGTGAGTTCCCTTTGTAACCATGATTAGTGAATTCTGCTACCAGGCTGGAGCGCATTTGTATCTGAGCCTTAGTTTTCTGCTTGTCTGTGTGGTCTCTAGCACACAATGCTTTGTAAATAACAGCAAACACTGTGGCTTGCAATGATTTTCAAATCATGTTTAGGACAGAGGCAAAGCATCTTTGACGGGTCTGCAAACTCAATCTTGAGATACACTAGCCTTTTACATTGCTGTACTTTGAAAAGTTAATAGTACACAGTTTAAAAATTGCCTAGCTAGATAGTAACATGACAGATTTTAAGCAGCTTTAAGCATCTCTAATACAAGCAGTACTAATACTAAAAACTTGTTATTTCAGTCTCTTTTTTTTTTTTTTTTTTTCCCTTTTTCCTGAGGGGAAACCCTGCAATGATGGCAAATGTGTATCTTTACTGTCGCTTCATAGAAAAGCAGGAAAACATACAGAAGAAAAGCCTTCCTCTCTGGCTGATTTCCCGAATGTACTTTGAGTTACCAACTACATTTAAGAGGCTGCTGGAGCTTCTTTGTACAGTGAGAAAGTGCTGAAACAGAAAAAGCATTGAGCAGAATCTGCAATGACTTTGTCATGATGATGGGCATCAAACACAGGGTTTTCAGACAAAATCCTTTATCCTGCAGATGTTCCAGCTCAGTGTGTTGATCAGCACATTGCCCCAGGAAATTGCCTTGCTGATCAAAAAGTGTCTGTGTGTGCTCCCCTTGCACATATCCAGCATAGTCCTTTCAGGACAACTACTAGTTTGAATATGCAGGAGCTAGCAAAATTGTGGACGAGCAGTTGAAACATTCCACTGGTGTGCCTTGGCTCATTAGAAATGCTGCATCTAGAGTAAGCAAAAATATTCTCTATCACAAGTAACATTCAGCACTTACGATATGCATTGGAATGTAACCTTTGCGTCTTTGTTTAATGCTCTCCTTTGGGAACAAATGCCTTTTGAGATATCAGGAAATGCAAGCTCACTCATGGTAACATTTAGTTATCCTTTCAACTTGCTGTATACAAAATCTGCCAGTGAGTGAGAATTTTCTTGGTACTGTAGACATGAGGCCAAATCCTTTCCTGGTGTTCTTTCTTTCACTTCGCTAAGTGATGTCAGGAGAAAACTGAGTTTTATCTCTGCATTAACTTTTTTGCTAGAACTATGGCCACTATATAAAGTTGGCTAAGTGTTATTTGTTTCTGTGCCAGGAAATATTTTTCCTTCTTCACCAAGATGATCAGTGAATTTGTGCCTTTTCTTCGTCAGGTGACCACCTTGTGGCGTTTTGCATCTGAGTTTTGAAGATACCAAGGGCCAAATGCTCCAGCAAACTTCACTGACAGCTGAAAGGACTCGACAATGAGAATCCATCTTATGGGTGAGCACTCAAAAATTGAGTTTCCATTACGTCCTTATAGTGATAAGACTTCAAACAACAGTCTGCCTCTCCCATCAGTCTAATGGTTAAGGGCTGAACATATGGATGTGAGTTCAGCCACTTACCTCTCTGGGTATTTACGTGAGACATTAGGTTGGTTGTTCAATGCCAGAAAGTCACTTCTATAGGGAAGGTTAGTTAGTGGCAGGCAGAATTGTCTATCGGAAGTACCTCTCTGCCCCATTCCCAACTCTTTGCCATGTTGGCATCTCAGACTAGGGCCTAACATTGGTGAGAAGACTATTTTCATAGTGTGTGAGGGAAAACAGATCTGTGGCAAGGAAACACAAGGCAGTACATAGGTTAGACTACCATTTGTGGACAGCAGAACAGTGAGTCTGTACTTGTATCTTGAGAGGCAAAGGAGAACAAGGAAGGACTGAATCCTTCTCTCCAGTATCCTTACCTAACATTCTTCCAACCCAGCTAAGCCAAAGCAGAGGGAAAAATAAGGAGGCAAAATATTTCTATGCCTTGCAAAAGGGAAGGGAAGAACAAAGTGTGATTCTTCAACCCACCGTTTCATAGAGAAGCAACATGTGGCTATAATTCAATCCAGTGCTCACTCATTAATTCTACAAAGCATTTGCACTTTTATTTAGAATTTGGATTTTGTAAATCTGATGTGTTCTACTATGGACCAGAAGGGAAGTTCATTAGAGAAATTGCAAGGCTAAGGCCCTTTCACTTCAGAACAAGACTTTGCATTTTGTTAATCAGGTACATTTGTCATTTACACTGATGATAAATATTTGACAAGTAATCAGCTCTGGAAGGAATATGATTTACTGCTGCAATCTGGGTTTATGCTATTAATAACAATAATAATGTCTGGCACCAGTGTAGCCAGTGTAAGCAAAGGATAGAACAGATTTCCCCAGCTCTAGCTGGCTGAATGTGGTTTTCCAAGTCCTGCTGAGAAGGGTTTGCCAGGGACAGGCCTGTTGGGATCAAAAGGACATGGAAAATGAGAGCAGAGTCTTGGTGCAAGTTTGTCATTGTGTTTAAGGATGGATTACTGGGTTTGATAGTGTTTCTCCCATTTTATTTCTCTCAGATGGATTTAATTTAAGACTGAGCTTTTCAATGTAGTGCTGTGAAAGGATTTAATTTTTGAAGAGAAATTTGAGTAGGATTCTGAATAAACTGTGTTGAAAATTTTGTCTTCAACCTTTTCTTGCAGAAAATTAAGCATTTGTTGAGGTGATGGTTGGATTTTGGGTGTTTTTTCCATCCATAGAAGGCATTTGTTTTCCTTCAAATTAAAGGAGATCTGTTTTCATTCAAAGAATGAAAACCTGCAAATGTAAAACATTTGTTTTGGTTGGAGAATTGTGTCCTCTCCCCTAATAATCCAATTTTACTTGTTTAAACTTCCAGTATTTTCAGGAAGGTGGGAAGGAAGATCGAAGAAATGAATTTCCAGAAACATCTGATATTTGTGCACATTTCAAGAATGTCACCCTGTCTTGGATCTGTACATGTTTTCCTCAATTGCAAAACTGTCTTTGGTCCGGATATAGAACTGTTTGCAGTGAAAATAATTCCTGCCAGGTTCATTTCTGCACTTCTGGGTAGCTGTTAACTTTTTCTGCAGTTAGTATACAAAGAATCAATGCAGTTTCCTTTCTAACTCAGTTATTATGCAAAGGGTTCAGACAAGATTAAGAGCTGTCTGACTGACAGCAGAGCAACTTTGCCATTAAACACTCGTGAATCACTCACAACCGTGAGAGCCCTCATACTGCTGAACAGGAGCAGGCATCCACCCGCTTGTGCATTGGCACAGTGTTTCTTTTTTCTGGCTGATTGCTTAAATAGTGCAGCTGAGACGTGCGTGGCCCTGCTGACGGAACGTGATAGGTCTCAGAGGGCAGCAAAGGTTACATGCCATTTTGATGATTTTATTCAGTTTGATTCCTGGCTTTTCGAAGCTGCAGAGCTGCAGTGTAGCCCTTTTCTGAAATCTTTCTGATAGCTGTGTCGTCTCAAAGAACTGTCACCAACATTTTATTCATATATTTACTTCTTTATTGAAGAACTGCTTTTCTATCAGGTATACCTGTTTGGAATGAGAATACTGTTTTTCTAATGCACTTCAGTGTTTTTCATTTTGTGTGAATACAAAGTTTGGACGCTCTTTTCATCCTTTCTATTGCAACCTTTGTAATATATTTGATTGATAGATTTTATTACTATGGTTACTCCAATTTTATACAGTAGATTTCATTTGTGAGAGTAGTATCATGTTCTGCCCTCATTCAGCCTACTTTGTTTATTATTGTTTATTGTGGGTTTTTTCCACTGCTTTCTTTGGAAACAAGCTTACTGCAAAAGAGGGAGCTTCTCATGTCTTTAAATCCACTATGTCCTGCACTGCTAACTTACAGAGAGAAATATCTTATGTACTGAAGTACCAAGAAATTTTGCTGGCTGCAAGAGTTCACAAATCAAAATCATACAGAGAGTTTCCATCTTATTACATGGCTTTTTTCCTTTTTTTTTCTTTTCCCTTATTTTTTATTTGAATAAAGATTTTGCAGGGCAAGTCACAGTGATTTACTTGCATGCTGCAGGCTGACTTAGGATGCTTATTCAATCCATCTGCTTCTAATGACACTAGAAATACCGTAATGGATGGAACATTCATGGCCTGTTCTAAATTGGATTAGATGGTTTACTAATGTAATACCAGCAAGCCAAATCAGCCTGTGATGCCATGGGGATTAATCTATAGGGAATATTTGATCTCTAATGCCCATGTGCTCGTTGAAATGCAGTCATATCTTTTGATTTAATAAACCATTTTTCTATTTCCCAGTGGTATGTGTGTATTTGAGCAGGATGAGCTAATTGGTAGAATTACCATTTTTAAATCAAACTTCCTAACTTACTGTTAAATGGAAGAATACTAAGTACTTCAGTCATAGAAGATCTAAATGTTGTTTATGCAATCTCTTCTTGATAGCTTCAATGCTAAGGACCACACAAGGATTTGGTATTCTCTGTTAAAAGACAAAACTAATGATACTGATATATCTTGTAAAATAATCGTTCATTACTGAACTGCGTTGTCACAAAAGATATATATCCCTGTAATTCAAATATGTTAGATCTGGTTTTATTCTGGTCATCACATGATTCCTTTAAAAACTAACCCTTGATATATGGAAATTTACAGATTAATGATCAAATAAGTTATTAGGAATGGGTCGAGAAACAAGGAAAAATAACACAGTGCCATGTTCTTGGGTGTTGCTTGTTAGCACTGTACCGTTTGCTGAGGTGTTTGCTGCAGATGTGTCTCACCTTTGGCTGGCAGGTGGCTGGTGCAGGTCACAAACAGAGCGGCACAACAGAAGGAATAAGAGAACTGCAGAATCACAAAGCCAGAACTTCCTCTCTGTTCAGGTGTGTGCATCTTGGTGCACTTGTACTGATTGACAGCTTTTACTAAAGTGAATGTAAAATGTCTACATTATGCCCAAGTAACTTCATTGTTAAATTTGCTGTTACATTTGCCCTCCGACTTACGTTATGTTATAAAGGATGTACCACATGGAAGCATGTGTTTCTAAACTTGACCATTCACAAAATATCAGACCATAAAGCAATTACATGCTAGTATATAAGAACAAGATTTTAGATATTTTTAATGGTTTAAATAATTTATTATTACTAATACTTCTGTCATTCCAAGTCTTTTCACAGTAAATGAGTAAATCTATTTGAAAAGTGTTTTGAGAAACAGTACCATAAAAACAATGAGGTTCCTACAATTTTGTCTGAAACCCTTTTCCAAGAAGCAGTACAGACAGAAATCATGAGAGTATTTACTAGTCTGTGTCAGATGTTTTGGATGACTTATGCAACTTCTTTATAGCTAAGTATCAAAATGTCAGTCAGCACAATCACCAGTACATCATTCTGCATCAGAGATTTTCTGTTCATCCACTGGTTTTGTGGTAATTAGAGTGGTCATTAAGGTATTTTGCTTCAAATGATAATCTAGCAAATATATCAAAGAAAGATAATCAGACCATATGTTTAGCTTTCCAACTGTTTCAGGTGGCAAGAGATGTTTGATCTTTTGACTGCCACTGAAACATGTCCTTCCAAAGAAATCTCCAGATGCTACTATATCAGCTGAAGTATTCTTGCTTGCTGGAGTTGTCTTATCCTTCATTAGACCAGTTGTCTTCAGATGACATCCTTAAAATGGCATCTTTTTCACTAGCACTGAGTCATCATGAATTGTGTACCTCATTCCTTTAGGTTTCTGTGGAAGTCTTGTCTCTCTATAATGTTCCGTATCTCACGGAGTCTTGGTATGAAGGCCAGAATCTCACTATATGATAATCTGAGTATATGAGGAGACATAATGTTAAAGAAACAATTGTAGAGAAATTTCCTGTGGCTAGGTTGGTTAGTCATCACTTTTTTTTCCAGCAGGGAACTTTCTGATAGATGTGGACAGCTGTTCTTTGACTTATGCTACTAGCTGTAAAATTTTTCCAGCAATGGTAAGACACTTGTGGTAATAAATCAAGTTTAGGAGAACCAGCATGCATTATTTATTGTGTTTGTATGCTACTGACATGAAGGGACACCTTTTCAAATACAATCGTTTGAATTGCGCACAAGTACTTCTGTGCAAGACTGGAGACTGAGTTTTGCATTTGACCAGAGCTTTGCATTTGTTTGTGCTGACTCTCTGGACTTGAGGAACTACATCTGAGATGTTGATATACTGGACATTTGACACTGAAGATTATATATCATACCCAACATGTGAGTGCTGCTGTTATGCTGTAAATTTTAGTAGTTAGTCAATTTAGAAGAGACGTATAGTTAGAAATAGTTACTACTTAACATTCAGAAAGCATGCCAGATGCAGTCATGAAATAAGTATGTTTGACTTAATTTTTAAATAATGAAGAATAGCCTAAGTAATAGAAATGGAGAGATGTTACACATTGAAGTGTCTAAAAATATTTTTGCCTGTTGGCATACCACTGTAGTGCAAACATTCCTGATACTGTGAGAGAGTGGAGGGTTCAGAGCTTTTGTATCGTAACTATATGGAGCCCCAGGAGTCTCACTGGTGCTTGATACTTAAAATCTGCTGAAGAAAATCCAAAACATATCTATATAATTATTTATCCCATGTACAGTGTTTGTAAACATTCAATGAATGTATTTATTCAGCTTGTCATGGAGTTATTTGCAAGTGATAATGACTTTGAATAGAACCGAAAATAACAGGGAGAAGTGCTACATTAATTCCAAATGGCCCAATAACATCGAGACCTTGTGCAGTCAATTCAGTGACTGGGACTCTTCGGTCTGTATGTAATAACTCCAAAAAGCTGTTATTTTGAGGGCATGTTTTACAACAACTTTAACTTCTGATCATCTGGGTTATGTCAAGCTCAAAATGAAAGATCACCATGTTTTGGACAGTGATAGAGACTTCTTACGTTTCTGATTTGAAATAATAATCATGACAGTAGAAATAAAGATGTAACCATTACACAGCTACATGCGTATAGAAGCTATTTATTTTCCACCACTGTGGAAAGTAATGAGAAAATGGGTTTTGAAACCCTTGCTCACCAGTGTATGCATATAAGCTGTCTGAAATCTCGTCTAAGTTTTCCCACTGCCGAGCCATAGAACTGCTTCCAAAGACTCCTGACTTTACTGATGAAGAGCTATAATAAATTGTTCCAGTAAAAATTTCTAGAAATGTTCTGATGACACTCAGAGCCCAATAAAGGTAGAGCCAGTAAAGAGTGACAAACAAGCAGCACTTCACTGTCACTGTAATGCCAGCAAGGTAAGCACACTGCTCCTGAGAACCCTACAGTGTGTGTATGTTACCAAGCACACCCTGCCTTGTGCAAGAGAAGAAAAACCGTAGGATGATGATGATGACTTGGAACAACAGAATAATAATGTTCTGGTTTTGTATTCCACCACTTTGTGCTCCTTGACTTTCAGAGGCGGCCATTTCATAAAAGTCATATTTGCTTTCCTTTGATTTACAATTATTGAAATTTTAATAAGGATTGTGCAGTGACTCCAGACATCACATATTGTCAGTGAGAAATTATAACTTTATTGCAGCACACACTGACAGCCAACTCATAAAAATGAATGACATTCTATATCGTAACATCTCGTGGGCTGTTCAGCATGTTAATAGCTCACTTCATCTTTCTTTAGCATAACGAGGCAGACAGTGTACCAATATTCAATGTGAAAATGAAGATTAAGAAAATTTGAATTGAAGCAAGAAAGCAGCATTTAGCAGAGTTTCAGGCAACGTTCAGATAGAAAGTTTCAATTAAAGTACTGTTAGGGAGCCTTTTATCACTGGAGCAAGGCTTTGTTACCAAAGACCAATACTTACTACAAAAAATGTCTGTTTCCAGCTGTACTTGGCTTTTGAAATGCTACTTCTGAAAGGATCTATAATCTTCCTCTTATCCCATAAAGCACCTTTTTTCGTAGACTCAATTGTATGAGGTTAGATTGATTTATAAGCTATTTTTCCATTGTAGATCAAACTAAAAAACTGAAGTGATATTTAGGAAAGGGAGCAGATATTTTTAAGACTAAGATAATACTTTTTGCTATGCTATTCTAGAAACAGATACAAATATTTAGGAGCCAACCTACAAACTATTGCCACATAAGGCGCTGATTACAACACGTTAGTGTCTCTGAAAAGGATACTCATAGATCTACTTCAACTCCAAGAGATGTAGTTACAACAGCAATATTTATGATACAGAAGTACTACCTAAAAATGCATTTAAAGAAATGTAAAACAAAACATCATGGCTGATAACCTGTCAGGTTGCACTACATATTGATTTTTACTACTTTAATAAGCAGTTCCCAATGTACCTGCCTAAACACGGACAAAACTGTCCATTTACTGTCCCAAATCTGGGAGCATTATTAATCAAAAACTCTGTAGTCACTGAGAGCCCTGGTTAAGACACCACTGCAGACTCACTGCAGTCAACTCTGAACTTATTTCTCCATAGTATGAGCCTGAATCAACCAACTGTAACTACTTTTATGAGTAAAATTATCCAGTAAAATTATGCGGCTGAAGTTGTGGCTTGCTTTAATTTTGGTGATGATCAATGACAAACTCTCATTTTAGCTTTGTCAGGACTCCTTCTCCAGTTCTAAACACAATCGAAGAAATATTTTTTTGAATAGTTTTTGAAAAATCCTAACCCAAAATATTTAGTGTTTCTTTTTCAAAAAACAAGTTCTTTTTAAACAGTTTTATAAATCTGCATTGTCTAGTGCAGTGCCTCAGCCAAATGTCGTTCCCTTGATGTGAAAATATGTGTCATATCTGTTGGAAGGATATGTGTCCCATGATCTGCATAGAGCAGGATAGATCGATATTCTTCTTGGAAGAGGATGGCAGATTTGATCCTTTATCACTCTGGAGGAGTCTTTCAGTGGAGTCCCTGTGTGAAAAATGTCAGATCAGCGCAATATTTCATCCATCTCAGAAATATTTGTGATTAACCAATTTAGTTTGGGGTCTACAGTCATCAGTGGTGAAGGTTGCTGGTGCTCCAGGGCACCAGTCCCAGCCACACTGTTTGCCCCAGAGAGCCCTCTGCTGTTGCAAGTGGCCACAGGTCCAGGACAAAGGGATTTTTTTTTTTTTTTTTCAGATCCCATGATAAAGAGGATAAATTAATCTTCATACTTGTTTTTTGCTATCATTCGAACCAAAAAGTGATTTCATCTGAGCACTCCCATAACGTCTGACACATACAATGTTGCCAATTGAGGTACATGAAATAACAGTAACATCCTGAAAGCACAACTAAAGACACATCCAATTTGCAGCCAATTTAATTGAATTCTTTACACTCGTTCCAACTACAAAGAAATTAGTACTGTATGTTCCAGCTAAGAAAACCCCCACTCCTAGTGATGTATGCTCTCTGTGGAGATCTGTCTACCCAAATTTAATGGTCCTCCTCTGTTTGTCTGAACTGCTTTGGCTACTGCTTTTTTCACCCTTTTGATTTTAAAGTGTTATTCCTTCAGCATGCTTTTCAGTTCATGCCATTTGCATTTTCTATCACCAACCAAATATTCATTCTGATTTGTTACCTAATGGCCTAAGCTGACTCCTGATTTGATTCTTCACTCATTAAGACTTTTCATTATGGATGATTTTGAAATTTATGCTGATGCTTTGGAACATCCACTCTTACAAAGGTTTAATGATTTGTTGAGTCTCCTCAGTTTATCACATTATGTTAATTTTCCTTCTTGCAAAGTGGGCCATACATTAGAATTGGGTATGTTACTTAATCTTCATCATGGTAATATACTACTCTTTTTTTCCTTCGCATTTGTTTCTTCTTGTAGGCTAACTCCAGATTTCTCCTGCTTTCCTTGCTTTTCCTGTGGTTCTTAGCAGCTACCCAGGGGTCAGTGGTGCTTTTGAATCAATGGCTCTGCATGAAGACAATCCCCAGAGCCAGCCAAAGTCCCCTCCCAGGTCCTTCTCCCTCCCTTCTGCTTGTCTCCTCTATGTCTCCTCCTTCTCTTAGCCGCATGAGATTCCTGTTTGCATTCATTTGGTTCTATGTTCTGTCAAGTGCACAGTGGCCATGTTGATATTTATTGCTTTTTTTTTTTTTTTTTCATTAAACTAAGATTCACTTCTCTGTATTTCTGTAAACAGAAGAGATTAGGCTACTTCACTGCTTTTGGTGGTTTGCCTTTTTTATGTACACTGTATCCATTCCTAAGACTACCCAACCTTCTGAATATTTCTTTTCACTCAAGGTCAGCTCCTAGCTTGCTAGAATATACTTGTAATTACTTTTAGAATTAAGAAAGCTTGGCTAGTCTAGCTAAACTTAGTGAGTTTTAATCCAATCTATACCATTCTTTTTATTTCACTGGCAGTTGAGAATGTGGTAGTGAAATAGCTTTTCCAGCAGCTTCATATATTTGATTTTATCGGAAAGTCTTAGTTCCCAGATCTGATTGCTCATTGGAAAAACTCAGAAGTAATTCTCTGAAGCTCGTGAGTTTAATTTATCCCTATGTCATAAGTGAGTTCAGCTTAAGACCGGAGGTCTGACGCAGATAAGTACAACTTTAAAGGTTATCTGGCTTTCTCCAGAGTTTAGGAAGTATAGCTGCAGTGAGGAGTTACCAGAATGTAACCACTGTCTGGCAATGTCATGGGCACCAATAAATTTATGGAAGGGAGAGCAGAGCGAGCCATGTACATCAGCTGATGGCAGGTGGGGGTTGTCTCCCAGGTTGATGGACTCACTTCTCACACCTGCAATATGAAAGTACCATACGCTTCAGCCAGTGACAGGTAGGGACTCTGTTGGTTGATGAAATCAGCTCTCTCTTGCAATACAAATATACCGTAAAGCAGAAATTATTTGGTCAAAACTTACACACATGGGAGGGCTTCGTGTGCCGTGTCACTTCATTTGAGGATGATTGCCTTGAATTCATAAGAGTTCAGTGTTGTAAATCTGGTGCAATCTGGGTAAAATTATATGGATTGCCTCATTTTGCACCAATTCATAGAGTTCAAACTTTTCAACTGGTAGTGTGCAGCCAAACAATTGCTTGAGCTGATGTGTCTGTCTTCCTATTTACCAAACTTCTTTTTTCATGATCCAAGTATCTGTGATCTTTTCCTCTTTTATGGAGATTTGGACTGGTTCATCAAATTTTGGTTTTCTGTGTTTGGTTATTATTTAGCTAATGCCATTTGTCCAAGGAATCTTTATTATAACTGCTGAATACCTTTTGTGGTCAAAACACAAAGGTAACATTATTCATATACATTGTTTGTGGTGTCACTGGCATAGAGAAAATACCCAGATATACTTTCCAGTCTACACAGATCTTGAAAAGCAGTTGCTGTTTTGCATAATTATCTGAGGGATACCTACAGATAGATGGCTTCACGTTCCTTTAAAGCTAGTGCATAAAGTACAGTCAAGCTGCTGTTGAATTTCTATTTTCCAAAAGAGCATTTTGGGTAAAAACAATAGCTTTCTGCCCTTTATTTTTTTCCCTATTAAATATATACTACACTTATTATTAAAGCTATTTGCAGGGGATATGGGCTTTTTAATTTGGTCTTACATTTCAGTGTTTCAGTGTGGAAGTACCTTATTTACAGGTTTTATCCCACCTTTTCTAGAAGAAAATCCTTCCACTTTTATACATACGTATATATGATTTCACAAGGAAATGCCTGAGTTCTTGTAAGATTCATTTAGTCTGTTCATGATTACTTGGGGTTAGTGCTATACTGTTTCCAGGCTGTTTTCTTCTTTGATTCAACTTCTCAGACAAATGGAGATTGACAAAGAATAGGAGAAATTAAACAGACTTTTTATTAACAAAGCTTTTCCAGCACAGACCCTGCTCTCAGCAGTTCATCTCAGAAAACAGAGAGTAGGAACCAATTTTCTACAGACTTCATGCGCATCTCTTAAAGATCCAGTACCTCTAACAAACTTTTGAAGAATCATCTGCAAAACAGTGGAAATCCAGACGCATCATTAGTAGTATTCTTCTGTAATATCAATTTTGAGAATGTACATCACGTGAGGGGGAGGAAGCAGTTGAGCCATCTGGGATCAGATCTGCTGCTGGTAGCTGGTAGAGAAGAACTGAAGTATTTAGGTAATACTTCCTAGTCGAATAGATGGGATATAGTGGTGTACCAGACACCCGAATTCAAATTGTCAGCGCTAATACCTGGTATAAGTGCTAGTGCCCCATGTATGAAATGCATTCAGCACTGGAGTAGATGGTCCTAGGAGTGAAGTCTCCAGCACTGTTGACCTCAGAAGGTCATTTCTAGCACCATTTTATGTATTTTCATGGATGTGTTCATTAAAATATGTAACTGACTTTCAAGATCAGTAAAGATTGTCATTACCTTTCCTAGCAATTAGTGATACTGTAGTTTTAGGTCAGGGGAGCGCTTCTTCATCCAAAAGTTAATGATATCTTTTGCTATGTAGCTTATAAAAGCTGATATTCCACATCTGTCTTTAAGTACAGCGAAAGATTTTTCAAGCTACATGGGACAGAATATAGGAATATCTCAAACTAGCCAGCCCCTTACATTTTAATTATTTTTAGTGATCCGCCAGGTTATTGCATTCATGGTGGAAGTGTATATAAGGACAGTGAATGATTTATACCGGTTGGAGTTACAGCATCAAAACATTAGCAAGGGCAATGTATGGTACGGTACGTCACTTATTTAACCCGATCTCCTATTTATTTTAAAGATACAATAAAAATGAAAACATTTGGCATGGATATGTGCTGATCGCATGTGTCTGTGTTTTAATGCAACATATCTAACAACAAAAAGGAAGGTGCAAGATAGTTGCATAAAATCAGTAATAGATAAATGAATGTATTGCCTGAAAGAACTTGAGAATAATTTTCCTGATTTTAAAACAGCTGGAATGGAACTGAGACCAACTCAATGAACATCCTTGTCTGTTCATGTCTGTTTCCTCATGTGTAAAACAGAAATAATAATATTTTCCTCCTCAATATGGTGTTACAAATCTCAATTAACATGCTTTCATTGCCTCAGCAATAAAACGTTTTGTTCTGTTGGTCTAAATCCAATATAAAAGCTACACATGGGCAACAGCAGAACTGGACCCTATGGTATTATTAGAGTCCTAATAATCATAACTCCAATCATAGTTAATTTCACTTAGGGAGTTAAATTTACAAAATAAAAATATGAACCCACAGTTGTCCACAATCTGAGAAGGGACAGTGGGATAAATGCGAGATTAAACACTTGCTAAATTATTATCAATTAACAAATGCAAACTCCGTCATGTTGACAAAGCATTAGAGTAGCCTGGAACTATTTAATTATAGCCTTCAAAATGTTTGATAGATAGACCAAAAAAAAAGGCTTTTGTGGGTTAATGCAAAGGAATCTTATGCTGCCCTTTTTAAGATCAACACAGTGAACACAGGGAGAGAATATACTAATCTTAGTTCTGCAGATAGGAGTGTTGTTATAAGTCTAGTGTTGTAAAATATGTGCTTTTGATTCATGGCACATATTCAGTGTTTCTTCCATATATTTCTGGAGGTAATTTGATTTAAATCACTGTTATCTGAATGGAGTATGTCCCACAAACCAGAACACAATAGATGCTAAATATTGACTTTTCAACTGGAAGAACGTATTCATTATCCAACTGGAATTATCCTATCTTAAATGTACGTAAGAAAACAGAATCTAAAAGCTATAGAATTCCTCTTGAAAATTAATGTTTATTGCATCAGCAATGCTCTTTTGACTCTGCTTTTTGTTACTTCTGCTGCTATCAACTATCTGATATTAGATGCTCTCTTCCCATGATGGCTTACGTAATGTTATAATCTCATTTAAAATTGTCGTGCACAGTAGACGGTTCTGACAATTGCTGTTACACGTTTTCTAGAGGTAGCATCACATTTTCTAATTTTCTGATACCAAAAAATGGCCTTGAAAATATTTCTCTCTTTATTTAAAACTTTATAGATGATATGGAACCTGCATTACAATGGTAATGAAAGCTCTAATCTTTTTTCTTTCTTCTTCATTTAAGGCAAGTTTTCACATGGGCTGCTTTCAAAACTTTTTAGGCTGTTTCTTTGTATCTGTTAAATTCCTGCTTGGCACAGCACACAGAAGAGCAAAGGAGAGTATAAGCCAGTGTTACGACTCCTCACATCCCGCGTTGTCTGCGGCCCAAAGTAGGACAAATCACTCCGACCTAATCTTAGTAAGAGAAGAAGACTGCCAGCCTGTATGGAGGCCTGTCGGGCCCTACATCTGCTGGCTTTTGTCATTCC
Organism: Caloenas nicobarica; assembly: GCF_036013445.1. NCBI lineage: Eukaryota > Metazoa > Chordata > Aves > Columbiformes > Columbidae > Caloenas > Caloenas nicobarica. The sequence continues at coordinate 11,878,308 of NC_088254.1, forward strand.
CAGTATATGTGCATTTGCAAATGGTGAATTCAAGTACCCCGGCTTTGTCTCTCGCTGGTTTTCTCTGTGTTGCAATGCATAGGGGACTTAACCTAGACCAAGTGTCATGTCCTTCCTATATATTTCTTGGCACAGACAATGTGTATGTTTTAGGTTTGCTCCAGTTCTGATCATCTTTGGCTGAGGCAGTTCTATTCCAACATGAAAGTTTGTATTTAGTTCTGACTGGAGAGAAAAATAATATCTGAGACCAGATTTTGGCTGGAGTTTGATTTGATTCCCAGACTCACTTCTGCTTTAACCACCAAGCTGCTGCATCCATCTTCTTTTTCTGAACTAATAAGTATTTATAAGGTTAAAGATTGGCAGCTGCCTCATTTGGCCAATTAGGGTACTTACCTGGAATATTATCCCTGTTGTACATAATCCAAAACAGAGGCATAGTCTGGGTCTCATCTGAGTCTCTCAGCCATTCAGCTATTTACTTTTCAGGTCTTTCTGGCTATTTTTTCCAGGACGTATATTCCATACCCAACTTCAGAAATTGTTCTTGTGAAAATATAACCTAGCAAATATCCTTGACCAAGTTTAAACTTCAGTCACAACAGTGACTGCATATTCAGAAACCCCTCTGCCATTGCAAACTGCTAAGGACAGGCATGTCTTCCATGATGAGAATAATTGCTGCCCTTGATAAATCCCTCTAGAAGTGCTTTCCTTAAAATCATTATTTCTGTCTCACCTTGAGTGGGCCCGAGGCAGTGGCCTTCTGTTCAGAACCTTTTCTGGAAGAACTTAGAGACTGAAAAATCCAGATGTGATTAAAAGATGTAGAGCTGAGTCACCTCAGCAAACTGATCACGCTATGCACCTCCATTGGCATCATATCAGCTTTAGTCGAGTTGGTGTGGGGAGAGGGGGAAGAACCCTCTGGGAGGATGAGTTTTTTAGTTATGTGAACCAGAAGCTGTATTTCTGATATCTTAGATATCAGTTTTCAGCTTAGTGGAGCTGAAAGTTTTTTATTTTTACAGCTTTCCACTCTACTTAGCTTCTTGCCGAGTCATAAAATCTAAGGTACTGCAATATTTAGTCTATTCGTGTCCATATAGAGAGCTTATATCTGCAATATCCAATATAAAGGTGGCTTTGCATGACTCCTATTTAAGCAGACACTTGAGGATCCCTGCAATAAGCAAGTGTAAGAAGAATCATCCATCCTGTAACTACTTGAAAAGGTGTAATGCATTTCTCTCCTACATCCAGGCATCTTTAAATGCTGGTTATTCCTGACTGTCAGCATGGCCTGTTGTAGCCACAGGTATTGGAAATAATTGAGAACATCCATCAGATACCTCTGAATTCTAGCACAGTACTATGCCTGTTCAAAATTAAAACTGGTTAAAAAAGAAAAAAAGAAAAATGTGGTGGAGCAGTTTCACAATAGAAAATGCAGATTTAAATTTACCAGAGCATTTCAGAGTAATCTGTTTGTTTTATCAATATTTTTTAATTTTAATAGCAAAATTTAGCATTAAAAATAATATAAGCCATTTCGGTTTTAGTTTGTGTAATAGAATATAATCAATTAAAAGTATGATCAAAACAATAATGAAATGAAAAGCATTATTGAGATGAATGGTTTCTTCAAAATTATTTGACATTTCTCTCAAGCATTCTTCTAGAATTTTTTAATTCATGGGAAGATAGATATTTTTGACCTTTTTCAGATTCAGCAAGAAAGGGAATTTCATAATAGTGATAGATATTTTGCAGAAATTGTACAGTTAAAATTCTGTGGTAAAGAGCTTTGTTAATATGTTTTGAATGACAGTGGAAATTGTGGTGGAATTATCACAAGAAGAGTGAAGCTTTTCAGCACAGTTTGTGATTTCAATGAGAGTGCCTGCTTTGAGACCAGCTCACTTTCTCTAGGGATTTCACAGCTCTAAGGACAGATATAAGGTTAGGCACAGGGATCACAGGACTAAGCCAGAGGCAGGAGCGGGAACCAGGAATCAGAGGCTGAACAGGCAGGAGTGGGAATACAAGATGGATGCAAGAACTATACATAGCTGCATTACAGCTTGAGCAAAAAGCACGAACGGGGATAGATTTGAGCAGGTTTCATTCCTGCGTGGTGTCAAGAGTTGGGCGCTCCAGGAGCTTCCATGGCAAGAGCCCTTATTCTGGCCCCTGGAGTCACAGTGTCCAGCAACAGCATGAGACAATCTCTGAGTGAACGTGTGTTGATTCGCTGCCCGTCACCTACTGCTGACTCCCAGTACGTCATCATAGAGAAGCGTCTCTTTTTAGCAAATGTTCTTGCGTTAAAAGCTACTATGATACAGCTTAAATAAACTGAGGGAATTAAGAGGCAGAGTTCCTAGAGTGGGTTACTCATGAAAAGGACAAGTTCTTATTCCAGTAGTAGCAGAATGTACTGGAAATAAATTATAGCAAATAGCAGCTATGCAAAAAAAAAAAGTCCTGTAAGTTCACCTGACACTAAATAACACTATCATAAAAAACTCCACATTTGTGACTCTGTGACTCACAGTGACTCTGTGTCCTGCGTTCAGCTGGATAGAGCTGATTTTCACAGGAGCCTGGGAGGGGACAGGGCCAGGACAGCTGACCCAAAGTAGCCAAGGGGGCATTCCAGACCATATAATGTCATGCTCATTGTATAACTGAGGGAGCTGGCCAGGGGAGGAGATCGCTGCTCGGGAGTGGGCTGGGCATCAGTTTTCTGTGTGGTGCACAATCGAATTGTGTATCCCTCACTTCGTATATTCTTTTATTGTTACTATCATTATTGTTTATCTCTTCCCTTTGCTGTCTTGTTAAACTGTTTTTATCCCAAGCCATGTTGTTGGTTTTCCCCTATTTTCCTCCCCATCCCACTGGGTGGGGGGGAGGAGTGAGAAAGCGGCCATGTGGTACCAGTTGCCGGCTGGGACTAAACCATGACACTCTGTGAAAAATTTTGCTTTCCTATTCAGAAAAAGCAAGCACAAGGAAAAGAATGGTTCAAAATATCTGCATCTGTACAATTACTTGCAAAATGGTAATCTCAAGACTATTCATTTTGATGCTTTCGCCTTTTTACTAGATTCAACTGGTTTAAATAAGCTCAGGAGAAGGCAGTCATTAATATAAACTCCTTGGGTTTTTTACAATATTTCATCCTAAGTGCTTGGGTACTATTGCTAAAATAAGCTGTGCTTTAAGAAGGTGTCTGGTCTCTTCTCCGCACTGGTCACAGAGGTCCAGAGAGAAGAATTACAGTACATTTTACTTAAAATCCAATAACGCATTTAACTTTGTAATCCAGTTTATATCTGCATTACCTGAGATACTCATAGTGTTTTTATTTAACTATTTTTACTAGCTAATGTAGATACTTCCAGCAACATAGCCAGGAGACCATGGAATTAACATAATTTGAAAAAAAAGAAAGTGAACAGCTGAAAAGGGGAGACAGAATCCCACCCAGAGAGACTGTGAGACAGGAGCTGATTTTTCAGGGACAGTGGAGAGAGGAAAAGGCTTGTGCAGTGGCTGTGGCAATTCTCTCTTAAAAACCCAAACAAACAAACAAACAAACCCCAAACACATTGCTGTATTTCAGTCTCTGTAAAGCAGAACACTTTTTCAAAGTAGTTGCTGAAACTTTAATCTTTATTTGATTGTGTCTGGGTTTCTTTTATTTGTGAATATTCCAACATCCAGTCTTTGATGTTACTTTTGAGCATAGCCTTATCAGGTCCTGAAAATAGCTTCGCAGGTGAAATTTTTTTTTCTATTGTATTAGTCTGGTTTGAAAAGAACCTAATTGACCTGCTCTAATAATAGGTTTGACTTTAAAGTTTGATCCCAGCTTACAAGGGTTTGCATCTCTTGGTTCTGTCTTTTCAACAGAGATATTTTTCAGCTTCTAAAAGGCTTTTAGCTTGTCCACATGCATGGACAGTACCTGATAGACCCTACTCATTTATTCACTAGTCTCCACAACTGTGAAATGTGATTCTTTTATGTTTTACAACTTTAAAATGCTTTCTATTTTTAGGTCCAAAAGAAAAATCCATTTTTCTTATTTAACTTTTAAAATACTTATTTTATGGTACTTTACATTCTTTGTGCTTTTGCCCTGGGGCATTTGTACAAAACATGTTTTAAAATGTGCACGTGATTGATTTCATTTTTGAGGCTGGCAACAGGAGTCAGGTTTCATGCCCTCTGAAACTGCAGGAAGGTGATGGGGCCTTGTTAGAAAGAAGGACTATGGCATTTGCCTTGCAAGGAAGAAGAAAAGTGATATTGAAAAGAATGAACATGACAGGCCTTTAAAAAGAACGGGCTGGATTCTTTGCTGGATCTGTGCTCGCCCTGCCAGGTGAGAATCTGGCCCAATATTTTTTCTGTAGTCTGTAACTTGAGAGAGCCATGAAAAGCCAAGCCAACAACATTTTATTGTCCATACATCTTATTGTGTTGATGGAGAAATACGATGATTTATTACTGAGAGACAGAAATAGATTCTGTATTTGAATCGTCTCTCCCATTTCCACTCTATAGGCCAGTGTAATCGAACATGTCAGGTCAAAGGATGGAAAATTTTCCTTCCAGAGGAAGGCACTGATTGAACTGTTGAAGTTTGATTCTGCATGTTGCACTCAGGTGCAGTGGGTCTTGCTCGCTGAAACAGGTCTATTGATGAGAACTAGAGCTCTACACTTTACAGACACTGGGCTGGATCTGAACAACCAGACTCCATGTTTATGGAGTCAAAATTCTCACATCAGTTAATGGGAATTGTGTGAGAACAAGAATTTAGTAAAAAGGGAGGATGGAAGGGTTTGGACCTGTCCCAAATGACTCAGAGAAGGCTCTGCTTCCTGCCCTCTCTGGTAGAAGTTGGGTGTTGTGAAACAGCCAGTAATGCCAAGACAATTGGCAAGTGAGCAAGACAGAAATAATAGAATTAAAGGGTAGAAGACTTTTTGCAATTAAAATTGCATGTACTGGCATTTCTAATATGTGGCAGAGATCCTGCACATTTTACTCCTGAGTAACAAAGAACAGAGCTGTGTATGTCACCATGGAAATGTAAATGGAGCTCCTTTGACAAACAGAGAAATGTATGCCATTCCTTTATGCTCAAATGAACTGTTAGTAGTGGGATGCAAGAGAAGAATGTTATGTCTGTTACAGAAAAGACATGAAAATGCAATTGTAGTACCTTGTTCTCCATTCTGTTATATTTTTTCAGGAGTTTAAAACATAGAGGGGCAAAAGAAGAGAGATGTTTTGGTTGGTGGTTGTTTGTTTGTTTTTACTAATTAATTGATACAGTATTTATAGCAGGCAGTACAAAATAGCAGTGATCAAACGTTGCAAAGAGCACAGAGAAGAAAGTATAGATTTGTGTGCTGTGCTACTTCTACTTAGGCAATCTGCTTAATTGAAAAAAAAAGTACGGATATTTATAAATGAAAAGAAATTTTAAAAGGAGTGGACAGCTGTGTTATAACATCATGAAGCTGAGATTTTTTGTTTAGTTTTTATGATCAACAGATGTTTGATAATTTATCTTCTAATTCTGGCTGCATCATTCTTTTCTGTCTTGGGGCATAGTTATGTGTAGGGTACCAGGAAAAAAATGGTGAACAGCAGCCTATATTGAGCTCAAGAACTCATAACTCTTCTAATATTCTGAACATGTCTGCTTCAATTTTTGCTATGTGCCATTTGGAACAGAGAGCTAGGTAAATAATACAAAATCTTCTCTGTTTTCTGTGTTGCTGCTATAACATATGCTTGTGCTTGATTCCACCAAATACTTCTGAGTTCAACTCCCACAATGACTGTGAGAAGTGAGTGTCTAGCTCAAACATTTGGATGTTTGAACTAGAAATGTTTTAGGAGATAAGCAAGGGAGATGGACTTGCCAAGCCAGTTGCTCCAGAGTCAAAGCATAAAGGCAAAGAAAACAGGGAAAGATTTAAATCCGAGCTCTTTATTTACCTTTTTACTCCCTCTGGAGTTATGTTTTACGACTGTCATAAGATGCAATAACTTTAAACTCTACAGAAAGCCAATAAACTTTACAGTATCCTGTTTTCCTCTTAGGAATAAGGTTGGACAAGGTTTCTGCAGTTCAGAAAGGAAACATTTTAATGGTATCTATTGTTCACTTAATTTTGCTTGTCTTCATTTCTTTCTAACAGAAACTACCCAGTAGCTTATTTAACTCCTCTTCCTGATTTAAATTAATTCATTCAGAGCAGCTATGATGCTCCACCCAGCTCATGTTTTGAATGTGGAATCTTAGATATTCTCAAGGCAGTTTGTCACCAAGATATAAGGTGATTTCATGAGTTACAGAAGAGATTTTTGGGTAAAGTCAATTGACAGAGTAATGCAAATAATGAGCAACCTGAAGTTTTTCTAGTAACAGAAAAGGCCAGTAAATTAGTAATTGCCTCTGAAATATAAGCATAGAGGCTGCCTAGTGACTAAACTGGCTTATTAAAACATACTCGGGAATGACCATTACCATGTTCTTTATACATTACGAATTAAGTTTATTTTTTTTTTTAACTTGGAAGAAATCTGTGTTTGGGAAAGCGCAGTGCATTCAAAGATAGTGATAATCATCATTTGTGTAGGCTTTTCCCCCCGCAAATCTAGCTAAGATGATGATCTTTGTTTCCTTAGTACTCAAATGCAACTGATTTTGAAATAAAAAAATGATACCAGGCAGCAATATTTCATGGTCACTTGGAACAGAAAGTACCCAGCTGACAATGCAGGAACACTTTAGGGAGACAGAATATTGTATGGCCAGAGTGCACGCAGTGCTGGGGAAAGGACTGTGCTAGATTGTGTCATCACTTTTGACAAGTTATCTCTTTTTCCTTTAAAAGTTAGTGTTTCCTTTAAAAGTTAACACTCCGCATCTAGGATAACAGTCCTTTAGGATAACTTTAAGGTAGTCGTTTCCCAAGTACCTTCTGAAGGATCTAATAGTACTTCTCCTTTCTGACCAATGTGTCTCATGGCCTAGATTTTGCCTTAATGCCTGATAAATAACAGGATTTTGTATAACTTGGTGTTCTAAGAGACTGCAGCATCCTCTTCCCCCACCATATCTATGTACTACTTTATACTCCTTGCTGTTGTCCTTTGGGCTGGTTTTGATGGAGAAGTTGCATGAGGTTGGCTTGTTACCTCTTCATGGAACGTTAACGGTACAGAAACTGCAATACCGTGCTATCTTCTCATATTGGCTTCAGAACATTGCTTGCCAATCAGTGCAGACTTCTGCGCTGAGCTTAATGTTCTGGGAGATGTCTCATGATGCAACTTTTCTGGTCTGCTCTGTATTGTGTTTTTCAGGGGTGATACTGTTGGTGGTTTTCGCCACAGCATATTGTGATGTGCTTATGGGGAAGACTAGAAATTCCAGAGTGAGGCAGAATCAAACTGATTTCCCTCACAAAATCCAGTAGTAGTTATGAGGTAGGTTTTGAGCTGCTCTCCAGTAGCTGAGGGAAGCACTGTGACCATGATGATTCTTGTGTGAATAGTGCTTGGAGTCTCATGCCCAGCTGGATTTGGTTTGCAGCTTTGTGGGAATGAGAATTCTGAGGGGCTGTGGTTGTAGCAGGAGAAGGAAGAGCACATAAGTACATTTGAAGAGATACGTTTGCAGGTCTTTATATGGAACAGTTACAATCAGCTGCTTTTAGAGTAAGTATACCCTCGTTATACTGTCATCCCGAAGGAACTGCTTTGCCTTGCATTGTGCATGCCAAAATAAAGTATGCTCTTCATCTCAAGTTATTTTTTATGATACCTACAGTTCAGCATAAAGCACACTACAAAATTAATACCATTTTGCAGTAATTGTTCTCAACCCAAGGGGTTTAAACAACCCTGGATACATATAACACCTTAAAATCTCCATGCTGTTTAAAATGTCTCTGTAGCCTAATTTGGGCTACTTATCTCATAAAACCCCATCTTAACCCAAAACTGAATGAGTAAATGAAACGGATAGTTCTAACGTTGTTTTTCCTGTATCTGTGGCTACAATAAACATGTTTGCTTTGCAATATAGTTGAATTTTGCACCCATCTGCCCCTACCTTGTGCTGAGTTTTACGATAGGAAGGTGAAGAGAGCTGGCATGTGGTTAGGGATAGGGACACAGGCTGGGGAAACAGCTCAAGAAGAGGGATGTATAAGCAACAAGTGTGCCTTCTGCCTTTAGGATTTGTTACTGCAAGGACATAAAACAGCAGCACTTTTATGGCACTTTTATGCTGTAGTGAGTGACTTGAGAATGAGATGATTAAAACACAACAGGCAGAAGGAGAGCTGTAGTTTCTAACTCTTCCCAAAACAGTAATGAAGAGCTGGATACAGAAAAATAAGATTTAAATTCCTCCCTGAGCAGTTTATAAGATCATGCGGTTCATTATATTTAATAATAGATTTTTCTCCTGTTGTATAGATTTTTACAGAAGGACTTGGTGAACTAAGTAAATTCACGTTAGCACACAAGTTTTCCCTGTCTGTGGCCCACGCTGCTGGTCCAGCCCCGCCAGAGCAGTTTCTAACACCTCTTGCTGTGACCTGGTGAAGAAGAGTTTTAGCACAGTTCCTCTTGTCTTCAGCTCTTTTTTTTTTGCCAAAGCTTTTCTGCCTTGGCTCACTACTGAGGTCAGATTTAGATGTCTGATTTTTCATTTATTTTTACTGAATCTCATAGGTGCCTTCATTCTTTGGAAAGGACTGGTTGTGCAGTTCGCCAAAGAGATAAATTAAATCTAGGGCCTATAGTGCACACAGAAGCACCAGAAAAACACCAGTTTTAAAGGGGACGTGACACTGGTTATATGAACTCAGTTCTGCCTGGAGTCTAAAAAGAACTTCTGGCTGTCTAACAGCCTTTGAGGAGAGAACGAGAAAATTAATCCATATGAGCCCAGAATTGCTGTGGGTGCACAAATGCATGGATTTGTGATATAATATAGTGAGAGAATCATCAAAATAGAGTAGGGATGTGGCTTTTGGTCACCTAGAACAATGAGGTGTTAAATGGTGCTACTCGTGTTCCAGAAGGATTACTCACATGGAAATAATATGCCAAAGATAGGGATAAGATTGAAAGGATTTTAAGGGTAACAAAGAAAAATCCATCCCCAGCTCTCTCTGAAATAAACTGGTAGTTTCAACATAGTTCTGGGATATTGATGTCATATCACAAAAATTAGTGGAATTTATACTAGTTGCATTTTAGCTGTCAGATTCATCAGGGAAAAAGTAGTTCTCAAACTTAACTAGTGCCTGGTCTGAAGTGGAGAGATCAGCCGAAGCAGTGTGGGCACGGTGCGCAGGTTGCTGTGAGCAATCTCACACTACAAACTTTGTGAATTTGCTCTCTATAAAGAAAAATGGAGCTTTCTCGGTCAGGCACTATTCACAAGGAAAGACTTCATTTCAGAAAAGGAGAAGGGAACTTGCCTAGAAAAGACTAGTTTGGAGACACAAAAAGAGCAGCCAATTTTGTGCATTGTCTGTTAGGCAAGGATATAATAAATGAATCAATGGCATGGCTTTCTGCTAATTGTGGGGAAGGCAGCATTACAACATAGGTCTTAGCAAGTTTTGTGTTGGCTCTTTTTTTAAAAATGATTTACAGTAATGATGGTATTCAAAAGAAATAGCAAGATCATTCCCTATACTTTAAAGCGCCATTCTCAGCTGAATCTCACTCTAGGCAGAGTAGGAAAAGGACACAGTGATGAAGAGGAAAATTACAGAAATGGACAAACTCAAGCTATCTCGAAGACTTTATATAATAATAATCAAAATATGAAAGCTGTCTGTATCATTTTTGATAACATGGCTCACATGGACCTCTAAAGCCTCGCAGCAGAAAACAGTAGCATGAAATATATGAGGGTCCAGAGCAGTAAAGTCCAGGAGAAGAACTGTACAGCAGATTTCTCTAGCAAGAACTACAGAAAAATTCTAATATAATCTTTCTAATTTTCTAAAGATTACAGGTTTTGCTATCTTGGTAAACTGGACAGCTATGCTTGCAGGAGACCTGCTGTGTGCAGAATTGTTGCTATTATAAATAATAATACAATTATTAATATTAATAATAATAATATGTACCAGAACATCAGGTACAGACCTGAATTAACAGCGCTGCTGAAGCTAGACAGAAATGTTATACTCTGATGAATAACATTTTGCCTGATATTTTTAGAACATCAGAAAAAGCTCGTGGATCAGATAAAGATTTTAATTTTCAAAACATCATGTTACTTCAAAAAGAGACCACAAGCAATTTTCTCTTTGATCTATTCTCTGAATGGGAATTTCCTACACGTTGTCTGTCCATCAGCAGGATAAGATGCAGTAGATGGCACACAGCTTATTTCCCAACTTTTTCTGTGTTAGTATCAGAAATGTAATGTTAGGCACTAGGTTTGCAGGTGTAGACACATCTGTGAATGACAACCTATTCTGTATTTGGAAAGCTAGAAAATTCTCATTGAACTAGACAGCTAGAGAACTTTTCACAGAGTAATTATATGAAAAGGTTCCAATTCACCGAATCTTTCTTTCCCATGTGCTTGAACACCAGGAATACAGAAGAGCTTTTTATATCTGTACATATGTAGCTAGGCAAAATGTTATACTGACTTCTACTTACTAGAAATTCGTATCTCATTTGTTCTATTTAAATGCCCAAAGGATACACTACAGTCAGGAGCTGACAGATATCAAGGATCTGCAAAGATTTTTTGAGACGAGCTGAACAAATGCTTGAAAATAATGGAAAAAAAGAAGGAAGAAGGAAGTAAGAACAAACTCGGGACAGTTACATTGTTCAAATGAAGTGAGGTTGAGAGACATGGCATTGTTAGTAGATTGTGTTATACCAGTAAAACACAATAAACTGATTCTGTTCTGATTTACATCTGTATACATCTGAGGTAATTTATGGCAATTGTAGAAAAATTCTGGATTGCATTTTGAGCAAGTTAGATCAGTATGTGCTGCACTAATCACAGTATAAAGTTCTAAACCTTCCTATCACAAAAAAATATTTTTATAGTGTCATTCACAAACAGATGCTAAAGTTGCTGCCTTTCACAGGCTTTTTAACTAATTTTACCACATGAAAATACTAGTATACTGATGGCAGAGAAACACTAACAAAATAAAAAATAGAGGACAATATTCTTTTTTGGTGCCAGAACTGCATAGCAGTGCTCTTCACAATGAAGTATTCTTATCTGATAAAAGATTCCACAACTAAATTCATTCATAAAATGAAGATTAAACAATTTTCTTGTATCTCCTCTTCTTTCTAGAAGGATCATGACAGCACTAATGAAGGTTAAGTAGACTGAGAAATTATTTGTAGAATATCTGTGGGAGATCTCAGATACATGTGGCTTATATAAAAAGCATTGTAGCACCTACCACATCATGTGTCATGTCAGATGAAACAAATCTTTCTTCAATTCCCCAGGCATTTCAAATAGAATTACTCTAAACACAATGGGTGAAGAATCCTATTAGCTACAAGTCAAATGTTCAAACCCGTTCTTTTATCTCCTTGTTTTATTATATTTGGCAAAAGCGCGATTGTGTTGAGTCCTATATTGAAATAATAATTTAAACTGAAGCCATAGTAACATGTGAGACACGCAGTGCCCCAAAACAGTTGGCTCTGCATGAGCAGGACAGCAGACAAGGAGCCTTCCTCTGCTAGATTTGTGATCCAGGCTCAATCCCATCATTTAGTGTTCAGACCAAGGCAGTGCTAGGACTCTCTTAGCAGACAAAGAGAAGTGAAAAGCTTTGACTTGTCCCTCTATACATTCATGGACTTGTCCAAATGTGGAACTGAGGAAGGACATGTGGATTGTAAAAGGATTTCGATAGATTTGGAGAATTTATGAGGCTGGGCATGGTGACCTTATTATGGACTGTATACAGAGTACAGTTAGCTTAGTAGTGAAATGTCTGCAATACCCACAGGAAGGAAAACAGTAGCTCATGATAGGCATCTTTTTGCAAAGACTTGAGTTAAAGTGTAATATCCAAACTATTAGTTTTGCTATTTTCGCTGTTGCTGTGAACCTACAAAACTTGTCCCATAATGGAAAAATCCCATGGTGGAGACTAACAAAAAACTTGACTGTTGCTGAAGGAGAGAGATTTACTTATTACAGAAAAACAGCTATCAGGGAACCAAACTAAAACATGACGCTTGTTTGAACGTGCCTGGAAAAGTTAGTCTTGCTTGTGTTGCCATCAAGCTGGAGAGGTGTAAGTACAGCAGGCAAGCACATATAGTGCTTGCCAGTCTCAGGAACCTGTGATTATACACTTCATTTCCACTGCTAATGTATATGGTATTTTGTTGTTTAAATGGAATTTCTGACCAGTATACACATCTCTCAAATGGGAAAACACCACAAGTGCTTGAATTAAGGTGAATAGACTGCATAGTTGTATGCAGACTTTGACAGTTGCTCAGCAGTTTTGACATTTCTTCCCAAAAGAGAGAAACTGTCTGACAGCTGGGGATGACTACTATCTGAAAACTCACAAAGGGAGCATGGCCACCTAACCGCTTATCCATAATAGAGATGCATCTATTTTATGAGATTTCCCTAGTGTGTGCTCAGACCCCATCCTCAGTGCTTATGTCCAAACCCTGAATGGGGGAGGGAGGACTAGTTTTTGTTACATATGAGATTTTCATTAGATTAAATTAAAGCAAATGTTTCTTTTGCCCAGAGCAGGAGTACTTCAACTCTAGAAACTGCAAGCCCAAACTTCTAATAGACTGACTGATGTCTGTTCTTTTCACTGTTGCAAAGAAAGTCATAGGCACTATACCAATATCAACTATTAGGTCAATTTATGAAGGAAGACATGCAAAACCAGTCAAAAAGGGCAGTGAAGCAAATTAAAATCACTGATGCCAAAACAAAATCCTTCAAGGTCAGATGCTAGGCAAAATAGTCACATTGGAAGGCAATATACCATAGCACTCACACTAGCTAACAGAGAATTCAAGAGGAATCATATTAAAAAATAGGAAAGATATTTGTAGCAGAAAATAGAAATGTAGCAAAATAAGAGAAAAAGAAAGCCGTATAGCACTACAACAAGAGTAAGAGTTTTAAACTCCAATGCAGTCTTAGTGCTAACATATGGCTGTGAGAGCTGGAGCTACCCAAAGTGTAAAATCAGACACCCTGAAAAGCAAATGTATATAATTCTATATAATTCTGATTTCAGATAAATATACTTTTAACCAGCATGGAGAGACAAGAAAACAAAATCACTGGCAAGCAGCTTGTCTCCCTCAGTATGAAGAGCACACTCAGTAGATGCGCAGGGTATGCTTCGGATGCCAGGGCACAGATGCTCGCCCAGAGCTGTCAAATGCAAACTTTCCTGCGTCACAAAAAGAGGCTGTGTAAGAAAAGCCCTTGGCAAACCCATTAGCAAGCAGGATGCATTAGCAAGGCAGTCACAACTCTGTAGGGCGCTTGGAAACAGCAGCAAATGGCAGAGGTAGTGAAGACTAGTTTCTGACCCATTCACTTACATTGGCAAGGAGTTATTAAGCCAAAGATTACGGTCATGAAAATGGCCACATCCTTAGATCAAAATAGCCAATTTCTTAGTTAATTCAAGTTAGCAGAATCTTCTACTAAAACTTTGAATTCTCTGGCACTTGCAGTTACTCAAAGCTATCTAATAACAGCTGCATCATTTGTATAATTATTTTCTACAGAAAACAGAACTTACCAGAAATGTCAAGATGCTTTAATAGTATACAGGACATCAGCAGGTAAGGGCCATGAGTTCGGAGTATCCCAGTTTACTTGCTGCGTGTACTGTGAAATGCGTTCCTCCCTATGGCTTTGAGCAACCTGTATGAAATACAAAATATGACCTTCCCCATTCACTGATTTGAAAATTGGTGGGATAAGATGACTGTGCTCAGTTCCTGCACGCTGGGGGAGAGAGAATGCCTGTCCTCCATTTGGAGAGCTCTGCTCTGATGTGGCTTCTGCAGGGCAGGCGGGGGGGAAGCTGTGGCAAGAGGGTGGTGGGAAGGCTGCTGCCTGCAGCAGGATGGATGATATACCTGCTACACATTTGGACACCTGGTCCCAGGTTACAGAGAGGGTACATAGGCTGTGATTACAGAAGAGAGCACTTCCTTTGAATTTGAGCACCCTTCATCTCTGTAATCCAATGTATTTTCAGTTTCATCATTAGATGTACACGAAGGTATCAGTACCAGGCTCAGTTGCTTTTAGAAGCTGTGCTAAGCAGTTCTGCTTTGGAAGAATTTATTCTGTGAAGTAAATAAATAATTAAACCTGACAAATGTTTGGGTTTTTTTTTTCAAAATTCTAAAGAACTGCACATCGCCTGCTGGCACTTCTGAATTTTGAGTGCTGCATATCGAATTGTTTCTGCTCTCCTGTATTTTGCTTCCCTTTCAAAAGCTTTTTCCACTGCAATTTGTAAAACATCTTGTGGGCAATTCCTCTGCTTTCAGTCTTGCCTGTCACATTGCTTTTCCTTCACAAATAGTATAAGGAAATAGAGAATGACTGTCTGGGATGATATAGGTCGTTTTGTTGCTATTACATATATGGACAGACTTCTGTTGTAAACTGGTTACCACCTGTTTTCTTCTGAAAATGGAATAGCAGTTTTCTTCTTTCTTACAAAATGCATGAAACATCTAATTAATTTTTCTCATATCCACTCATTTACATAACAAATCCTCATAGGACCACATGCTGAAATCTTAGTCAAAATTCTCAGTAATCCATTAAGACTTTGCATGTGTTTAATAGTAGTGTTATAATGATTTGGAAAGAGCGGTGAGGGGGAGGGGCAGGGTGGGTAGTGTCACATTGTGAAAATAAATCCAAGAAATCCTCTGAGATCAAGTCTTCCAGAACATTTGCTTCTCAAATCTTATGGCTTGAATGTTTTGTACCACCAAGTTGTTCCTCTTGCAGATGGATTGGACAAAATTGCTTCCTGTCTTTATACATTCGTTTCTTCCAGGGAATTTGGAGTCTGACACAGGTTGCCCTGTAGAGACTGGGAAGGTATATTCTACCTCCAGCTCTGCAAAATCAATGAGAACTGTTATGGAGGGACTGAAGTCTTGTTGATAACTTTTGAAATCTGGAGTTTTCACTCGTCACTCTTTTACTTTTTATCTCCCAACAATGCACAAAGGATGAGTAAATAAATATGCTTCCTTCTGCCCCATCAAAATGTTACAAACTCTTTCCGTTCTGTCTCAATAAATTATTTATCATATTGAGAGCTATAAGACATTTGTGCCACAAACGCCATTCTTCCTGTGTTTATTCTTTGATAGGGAAGTATCAAGTCAACAACATTCCTATTTTGGCTCTGCTGGGATATTGAACAGAATGGCACTGGTGAGTGATTTAGCCCCAAAAGAATTTGGGGCTTAATTATAACTAAATTCAAACATTTCAAACTTTCCATCCTTTCCCAAGTCCTTGGCTTTTCCTTTAGATCCATCAGTCCGTACTTCATTGGGTATGTTCTATTTTCCAGCATCTTGTCATTTATGACAGTAAAATACATGGTCATGAATCTGCCTAGAGGAGGTTTTTGAATAAATCTGTGCGCATTTATAAATTCAGGTGAACATATAATTCTTAATATCCTGCATGGCTACATGATAAATAATTGTCATTGACTTCCCTCATTTTTAATTTCAGTGACACAAGACTTGTTGCCATACATTTGAATAGCAGAAAGAGTAACAAGACAGAGCATAGTACAGTTGTTTGTTGTGTTTTGTGGGGGTTTTTTATGGTGGATATCAAATAATTTTTTACACCTTGTTAAGAGCATTTCTCCATAGAACTTTTAAGGGGAAAATGAATTGCAATTGTGTAAAATGTGGTGTTTAATTATTCTCTTTAGTCAGTGGCATGCTGGGAATATGGGTCTGAGGAGTGACAGCCAGATAGTGCAGCCTCGAGGAAAGCTTTGAATGGATGCACTTCTTCATGTTCAAGGAAACCAACCATGTGGCGTTGGGAGCAGAGTGGACTGTCTCTGTCATCATTTGCCTGGGGCTGATAATGCAGGGAGGTGAACATCCCTTAGACAGGGGGCTCTGTTGTAGGTTCTTGGGACTTCAGGTGGAACTGGCAGTGCTTGGCACCTTGAAATGACCAAACGGTAGCCTATGAACTGGAAAGCAGGCAATTTAGTTAATCATTGGTCACAAACAAACAAAAAATATGGGAGAAAAGCAGTGTGGCAGTCAAGGCTGAGCACAGGTAGATGGATTTTAACCATTTATAGGAGCCTCCCTACGGACTGTGATGGATTTTAGAGCAGACCATATGTGACTGTTCAATTGGCTTCAACAAACCAAAATTATCTGTAGCAAAATTTGATTTTTCATTGAAAATTTATTTTTTTTTAATCTAAAGCACTCGATTTTTTTTCAGATTAAACAAGTGGAAGAACTGTCAGTTCCAGAACAAAAAGCTGATCTTTTTCACAGAAAGTAACTGCATCCTACTTTTTTTTTCCTGAAACTATTCTTCTCCAATTAAAAAGACTGTTAATAGTGAAATACAATCTAACAATTATGACAAATTCTCGTGTTCATTTAGATTCTGAAGTGGTGCAGTATTGTACTGACTGAGTCTTATATCTCTTCAAAAAGCTGCTTTGCAAAGAGCAGATGAGTTTGGTTCTTGGCAAGTGACTTTTCATTTCATCAAATTATAACCCAGCTTGGAGATAAAAGGGCCTGTGATTTTTAGGTTTTTTTAGCTCTAGTGGCTGATTTCCTGAGTTTTCCAGCCCCTCTATTCTCTCTCCCTCAATGAGATTCTAGATCTCAACACTCAGTTCAGTGAACTGATATTATTAATACTCAAACTCAACTCAAACTAAGAAAAAGGGCTGTATTGAAACAGGGCTGTATTGTGACAACTACCAAGACAGAATGTGTCCCAGAGCCAGTGTGGTCTAAACAGTCTGTCTGAGGAACAGGCAGGGAAACAGACACACGTATGAGAGTAGTTCAGTGCCAGAGATGCTTGGTAGATCAGTTTGACTTCACTTGGGAACAAATCACAGTCCCGCTCACTGAGTCCCACCATTTCCTGCCAAGAGAATCTGCACAGATCAGGACTTGGGCAGCCACCTTCTGAAATGCCAAGAAACTTATGAGTGCTAACTATGGTCTCTGAGTGCAAGTAAAGGCCTTTAATATCCCATAATATGTCGCTACCCTAAAGTAATTCCAACAAGGTAACTGCTTAACTACATATTTCTAACTAAATACTTGTGTAATTTTGAAGGAGTATTTTTCCCAAGGTGGTCATAAATTGTAAAGATAGATAGCCTTAGTCAATTACGATTTTGAAGGGTAGATGTTGTCACCATTAAAAGTGGGTACTTAGAACATATAATAGCTGTGTCACATTCATCACAGCATCTCAGAGACAGGATGCTTAAATGCAGTGAGAAGGCTATTAATGCAGAAAGGTTTTAAAACTGCCATCAGATCTCTTGTAGTGAGTACCGGTGCTTTACATAAGAATTGTGTGCACTGCTGATAAGGTAACTTGTCTGAGCTCAAATCATTGGAGAACAATCAAATATGATAAATGATTGCCAGGTGCTGCCATTTTCAAAGTAGAGACACAAACTTAAGATAATAGAGCTAAGACAATTCACAGAAACTTCAAGGAGGGGATCCTGTCAAGTATTGTGTAATTCTGACACTCAGTCAATGTAAATGATACCTGATTTTTATAGGCAATAACAGGTTTACTTTCCATACATCCAAAACCATCTATCTATATGTGGAACACACAGTCTATACTGAAAAATAACATTCTATATCTAACGTATCCATAATTATTATTTAGAACAGCTACACTCATTATAGAGACTCCCATAAAACATTACCAGACCATCTGTACTGAGCAATTGCAGTTGTTATTAACTTGGTTCATGGTCGAGGATGCACAGCACTATTGCAAATGATGCCTGAGTGAAGTTCAAATTCAACGCATCAGCAGAGTAGGCATTTAAAGTGAAGTATAATTTTGATTTTATAATAGAAAATTGTTATGAATATTGTATACTTTTATGTTCAGGAAATTTCCATGAGCTCACATGCAGCAGGGTGAAAATATACCTAATTTTTTCAAAAAGAAAGGAAACACCTGTTTGGGGACCAATTATGAACTTCGTAGAACTATCAGTCCTAATTACTAAATAGCTACAGGATTCTCATTTAAGCAAAATCAACCATACTTGAAAACTAAACTTAGGCTGTAAATGATGCAATCATTCATAATTCATGCTGCCACAGTACACAAAAGCAGAGCCTACAGTAGGCTGGTTTTAAATCTTTTGTGCAAATTAATACAGCCAATACTAGATTTTAAAAAGCTGTTAAGGCAAAATAGATCTTTTAAGGTTACTATTTTTTATCCAGCATTTAAAAAACAATCTTAAAGTTGAGTTCATCTGCTTTAAAAGAAAGGCATAGCAGAAAAGGCAATGTTATAAGCAGTTTGTCTTTGAGGAGAGTGATCTACGTTTGCTGCTGAACAGAAATATTAGCTGCTAATTAAAAAATGTTGTACTACCATTTGCAAGACCCATACTTACTTGTAACTGGTAAGTTAAATCTTAAATTTGGCAGTAGATAATATCTACTGCCCATACATTAGTGGAATCAATGATCCAAGGTAATCCAAGGATAATTTCTCAGGCAAGCTAACTGAGGGCAAGACCTCAAGTTCTCAAATACCGCTGCAGCTCTCCTGAGGAAGAGAAGACTCTCAATATCAATCCTTGATTTGCAGGTCTCAGCCTTTTTGCAGGCTAGAATGACCACACAAATTAGTTGTCCAAGCTCAGGCTGAGGTTTGTTGCTGTTACCCTTGTCAATGGAAACTGATTATAACAACCGAATATCAATTCGTGTTACGTGTCGTTTTTATGTGAAATTACTTTCTGAGCTCAAATAATTGCCAGCCTATGCATGCATAAATATTAACCCCACTGAAAGTTGGTTACTTAGTACAATACTTTCAAAAGTAGCAATTTTATGGTTTATAGTGTTATTCACTTATCATGTGCAAAGTTTAGGTGTAGCTGAGAAGTTTAAAGCCTATGGTATTTTTGTGTACCAGTGCTAAATACTTTGTAAGCCACTGTTAATCCTATGAGTAGCCTGAGAGAGTATTTGCAGTAAAAAATATATTAATCATATTTAGTCCTTTTTTCTGTTTGCAAATTGCTTGAACAGATTGTGAGATCTTCTTATTTGTTTGACATCAGTCAAATATTATGGTGAAGGAAACTGAGCCTACTGTTTGATCACAAATTGCTAGCTGATGTTGTAAATATATATATAAATATAATGTACTCCTATACATATAATTTCATATGCCATCTGTGTGATCCATCACTTCAGAAAATATTCAGTTGCCTGTGCCTCAACCTTTTTTCAGCACAAAATGTTACATTTCTCCAAAATCTCTTTCCATGGTGTGCTGGTTTGACTGAAAGCAAGTTAATTTTCTTCATGCAGTTAGAAACTTTTCTTTTTTGTAGCATGGTGGTTGTTTGAATTTAGTTTGAGAACAAGAAGATAACACCCTGGGACAGAATTAATATTTTTTCTTCAAGCAACTTTCCAGTGGTTTTGAGTTGAAACCAAGAGAATGCAAGAACTTATGGTCATCTTAGGTGTTGTCTGGGAGCCAAGGTCTTTCTGGGCTCTCGGTCTGCAGGTGTGAGGCAGATAGGAAGTGGGGCATGGATGGGACAGACCTTGACTGACATCCAGGCTGATCAGTGAGAATACTCCATGCCATTAGCGTCACGTTTCATATTTAATGAGAGTTGGGTTTTCCAGCTAGTTAGACCTGTTCTGGTTCTGCTCTGTTTTGGTTGAGTTCCGTTCAGGAGTTTCATTCAGTTTGGCCTTTTGCAGTTCTCCCATTTTTCAGTGGGCCTCTGGCCCTTCCTGCCTTTTTCTCTTTTCCCCTGGGATCGGCTGTTCGGGGCCAGAGGGCTCTTTTCCCAGGACTGGCTGCTCAGCATGGATGGAGTTTGTGAGGAATTGCATTACATATCTTTTATTTTATAGTCTATTTTCCATTTTACATACATAGTAGTAGTAATAGTAGTATATTAGTATTATTTTGTTATTTTATTAAACTATGTTTATCTCAACCCATGTATTCATCTTTTTCCTTTCGATTCTGTCCCTATATGGCGGGTGTGGGCGGAATGAACGAGCGGCTATGGTGGTTTTGATTGCTAACTGGGATGAAACCACGACACACAGACATTCCTAGCAATAAAACTGGTTTTCATGTGGATTCTACACTATTTAACCCCTTGGAGTCTGTTTATGCCATGGTGACAGTGTCCAATCTAGTGTCGATCAGATCCATGCTGGGCTGGCAGTCTCAGTGGCCCATATGTATGTAGCGCTCACAAGGATGACTGATACACACTGTCCCGAAAAATCTCTTTGTCATTAAAGCTGATCTAGGAACTCCTAGTTACTCTTGTTTACTCCTGATTGTACAACTCAAGTCTAGTAATATCATGTATTGCTTCCATCTTTGCGTTCACACTGGCAAACCCCGTTAAATGGGGCCTTCTTGCAGATGGTCCCTGTACGAGTACGTCTTTGGTTGATGATAAATGGTAACAAAGGAAGTTCCAGATTGCAGCAAACCACGCGTTCTTGTCCTTCCTCTCATATTGAATACCTATATACTCATTCAACCTTTTACTTGAAGTTTGCAAAGATGTGAATTCCCTAAAGGATGTGCTGAGATTTTTAATTTAACTCAGATTACTTCAACAAACACAATGCATTTGCATTTTCAGGGCAGGAAAAACAATGCTTAAATGAAACTCATTCCTATATTTTGAAAATCTGCAAATTATTTGAACTGTTATTGGTTGCTTCAGATTTCATTAAAGAATAATGGGATTAAAAAATAGCAAGCCACAGTATTCCTTCATAATTTGAAAATATAATATTACAGATAATCAAATGTAATTGTCCAGAGGTTTAAGGAAATGTTTCAACAGACAATAATTTATATAACAAGAAAGAAAACCTCATTGTCCACTTAGAAGGGTTAAAGGTGAGGAAGCGGGAACATAAACTATGCTATGCAATCAAATTCTTGAACATGATTGCATTTGGTTTTGTGTGCAAAAGCCACATAAAATAATGTGTTCTAAGAGTAGTATTTACTTTAAAAAAATCTCTCTGCATATGTATTAGTAAAGATGAAAGAAACTACGTAAAAGTTCAAACATTCAGCATGTTTAACCATTTATGAGTTGTTTATTAATATTTTATTAACTATTGCTTAAAAGAACAGGAAAAATGCTGCTCACTAATTCAGAGAATGTAAGTGATCTTTAGTTTAATGATTTAACATATAACCTTTAGAAAATTATGAAACATGCTGGTTGCTATGGTAGACATGGATTTCTCTGATGGAATAGATGGGAAAGTAATATAATACACATTACATTCTCTTGCATGAAGAATATCATTCCCTTTACATGCTCAACTTTATTCTTCTACAGACTTAATTTCCTATCTTTACTTTTTCTTACTGGATAGTATTGTTTGCTCAGGGTAAAAATGAATCCAGCAATTGAGTGGCCACTTTTTGAAAGCAGACAACCTTGTGATGCACTTTTTAAAAGTATCTCTTGCATTTACAGCAGTTGAACTGTGACAGATTTTGAAAGATTGTGAAAAAATATTGCTATTTCTGCCAGCAGGAAGTGTTCGTGAATGCAAAAGCGGTACAGAAAACAGAGCTCAAATTCATACTGTGCAGGGTATTTTTACCACCTTGTATATAATACACTATACATCATAATCTCACCCTAATTTCTGGTTTACTCTATAGGATACACATTTTCATGCACCATTCATAATAACAGTAACTAAAACAAATAGTGGTTATTATTTTGACTGTGATTGTTTTTAAAATGCCAGGTAAGCATAACAGATAGTGGTTTGTCTGTGTAGACTCTGAAACAAATTCTCAGTAAAGGGGGTACAACTGAAGTTACTGAAACATATCAAATGATTCGTGTGACTGGAACACTAAAATCTGCTTGTAATCTAAAAGCTATGAAGTTGGTATAAAAATATCAGAGAGAATGGCGTGCTATAGTAAGGACATTTAAACGTATAGACAACTAAGAGGAGAAGAATCTGGGAATATTGCAGACAAATGTGTTAGCTAGGGAAGTCCAAAGGCACACCTTTGGCAACATGTACAGATAATCAAATGCAGCTAAAGAAGAGATGAGCATATCCTTAGCACATAACTGAAGAAAACAAATAAGGGTTGTATGGGTGAATAAGTTGGGAGAATAATGCTGGAAGTAGCATGAAAACAGTAACAAGAGATCATTAAAGTTCCTGATAGTTCTATATTAAAAGGCCAGTTTTCCCAAAATCGGACATTTCTATTTTTTACCTGAAATTTTTAGTGTCCACAGGTGTGACAATCCCAACAGTTATGTTTCAAAAGGGGAAAAAGTTTCACAGCTGGAAAATCTGATTAAGACCAAAGAAAATTACAGTGTGTGAATGAAAATTCATCATGAAATGAGGATACTGCCAGTGAGTTTTGGTAGGGCTAAAGGGGAAGCCTCAATCTTTTCTATAAAGGTGTAGATATATGTATCAAATACATACCTTAAAACTCATGGATGAGCCAAAGATTGAGAGAACAGCAGCAGTGAGGACAGGATGTCCACACAGAAACGACGTAAATAGCCTGCAGAGCTGCCTTAAAGAAGTGCTTTAAGACAAGCGGGTGCAAAGTTACTTATTCTGGGATGCAGAAACCTGGCCAAAATACATAAGACAAGATCACGCCTTTAGAAGAGAGCAAACTTGTATCTCCTTCAGGCCAAGGTGAGTCTTGTTTGGAGTTGTCCAAACAGACTGTAAACAAGCCAGCTCCTCGCTGTGTAGGCTAAAGCTAGGGCAAAACACAGTCCTCAACAATCTAATTTATCCTGCAAGAAGTTCAATAAAAACTATCCACAGTACCTCTGTGTTTCACTACAGTATATGATACTGATGTGCTCATATATTTGTAGATACGACTTTCATATCTATAAGAGGTATTTTTTAATGATGAGTTGTTTTTGATGGTTAACTAGACTTTCCTAAAGTTCTGTACTAGCTCCTCTCTTCCTCTAGGCAAGAAGATTGAAATCACTAATTTTCATCTTCAAAAATCTACCCCAATTTTCTGCTTCTGTCAAAAATTTGTACAAGGCCTGGAATTTATATTGGGATTGTGGATAAGTGCTGTTTCCTCTGTGAATTTATCCATTTGCTTTATACATGCAAAATAGTCCACATGCAGACACAGAAAAGGCTAACTTTTAACAATGTAGCCTTAAATATATTTGCTGCTATTCACTCCAGTCTCTGTGTATGCTTAGAGTAGAACTGTTGGCTTCCAGTTATAATGCTAGCATTCAAGTTCTAATTCAGGGCTTCGGTTGTCTGATTTGTCAAAGTGTGGGTATTGCATCTAACATAGTGGATATCTTTGTTCTGAAATCTTAGCTGCCACTTCTCTCATGGTTTTCATCAAATAATATTAATGTTTGATGGGTTTATTTAGATTACATGAATCAGTTAATGTCTGTGCTCATTTGGGTTTGCAATAACAATTGTAGAAGAAAACGTGTTTGTAGGCTCATTTACCTTTTAAATCTCTCTCCGTTCTTACGTGTATCAATTTTTTTAAAATGTATCTCTAACTTCATGTCTAGGCAGGTTTCTTGGAAAACTGGACATATGTCAGCATTTACTGTCTAGATTATTATTAACTGACGGTGTCTTTTAAAACAAGAGAGAATACTTAGTTGCCCTTTTACTGGTATTTTATGCCCTGAATATGAAATGAGTTTTGACTTCCAGGTTTGTACCCTTTTTTAATCTGAAGTATTATCACAAGAATAAACAGCTTGGAAACAATTCTGATATTAATTGATGTCTAGTTGTGTTCTGCAATCTGAAGCAATTTCATGTGTATTCGCTGAGCCTGATTCTCTAGGACTCTGAGTTTGGTATAATCGAAACAATATTTCATGACTTAGTTAAAGTAATTGGTAGTTAAAGGTAAGTAAAATATACGTTAGGAAAGAATCAGACCTTTCCGTTTTCTTTGCAAAACTTTGTCGTACTCCCTTTTTCACAGATATTCTGTCTTCTGCTTACTTTACATATTTGGGTAGATGTTGCGACTCTAAGAACTTCACAGTTCAGATTTTTTAAATGAAAGCTGAAATTTCCAAGCATTATTCTGTAAAAAAAATCAATGTGATATCAGTGCACATATAGATTAACTTACATGTTACTTTAAATGTAAATATTGTTCCGCCATGACAAGGAATGATATTTGAGACAATGAAATGGCTACTGCAGCTAGAAAGTTCAAGAGAATGTGGCTATTTATTTCCTGATACCAACAAGGAGAAGTAATGAGGGAATAGATATTTAAATTACAGACCTAATAATTCTGCCATCCCCACTTAAAAGTATGGAGATACTAAAATTTTCTAGCTAGAGATTAGCTCGTGTGTGGGACATCTGTTTCCTGGTTAAAGTAGAAGAGGTTTGGATTGGTTTGGAGTATTATTAAGTCTAACACATAGGTTCCAAGCAATGCAAGTACAAGGTCAGCTAAATTTTGCAGGAAAAAGATAACATCAAAACCAACATGCAGTGCGGAAAAGATAAACAGTGCCATGCAAGGAAGTTCGGGTAGGAGGACAGGGACAGAGACACAAAGCCTGAACCAGTGTAGAGAGAAACAAAGAAAGAAAAAAAATGCTTACAGGAGATGAAGAGCCATGGGGCAAAATCAAGGACTTCATATTCCACTGCAGTAACTATCCAAGAAAAAGGGAAAACCAGCAGCACCTACAGTGCTTAAGAATACTGAGATTTCCAAGGAACAAGAGGATATCTGCCATATGACCTTAGCTGCTTCAAAACTCTTGATTTAAATGCTCTGCAGGAGAAAAAAAGAAAAAAAGGAAAAAGGAAAAAAAATGCTGCTATATTTGCAATTGAGCTATTAGATCACAAACTAATTCAATTGCAGCTGAATCACAGGACCAGCTGCAATATGAGCCCCAGAAATATTGATAATATTACAAATATTACACTAGAGAAATGTAGCTGAAAGCCGGTGATACACAGTATATGTTCTCCGAGTCCTGTAAGCAAAAACAACCTGTTAATAGGAAATCTGTGAAACAAGCAACATTATCTCTTGGAGTCTGTAAGAGCTGACAGGCAGGAATACCTTGCTGAGCAACATGTAGCACAAAAAGGAGCAATTTGGTCCATCAAAGTGCCCTCAAAAATACTCCAAACTGAAAGAGGGAGGACAACAGCATCCCAGTATGGTGGGGATCACCCACTCCTCCAGCAGCCCTAATAAAACAGATGAAGAAGAAACAGGCAAATATTCAAAGAAAAGGTGTTGTTACATCTTCTGAAACAAGCACGGGGTGGATCTGCCTCCGAACAGTGGTGACGAAGTTTTTGGTAAACTAGAGGTTGGCACTGCCTCAGAAACACAGAATAGCGAAGAATAATACTGGTCATAAACAGCCCCTGAGGGGCTCTTGCCTGCTTTGCTAACCTTTGGGGGTGACCATTTCATATTAAGTTATACGAGCTCTACTGTCACCTGATAGTTCTCTTTATCCTGTGCTAAGCACCTCTGAAAACAAGTAACTATGGATGCTTCCAGAAAGCATTCTAGTTTACACTGAACTTAGAATAAATGGAATGAGGCACTTTCCAGGTGTTAAGTTCAGAGCAGATAATAGTTTATTTTAGGAATTACGAATTTAGAAAGGGCAAGGAAAAAATTATGCAGTGTTATGGCATCAAGTTACAGTGACTTCTAATGAAGAAAAGAAAGAACACAAGGCTGGGTGGAGAAAAGCTAATAAGAAGTTTCTCTACCTTGGACAGTTATTTTCTTTATCCGTCCAAACTCTGATAAAGGTACCAGGAGAAGTATCACTACAAGAGTTAAAAGCACCTTAACACTCCGGGCTCAGTTAGTTTCTTTGTCAGTGGTTTGCATCCATATTCCTATATCCAGGGCAAGCATCATCCACGGGGCTGCAAAATTCCTGCTCCGGTTAATGTTATTTGTACATATTGAATTAGTATTGTCAGGTAAATAATCTTCTCTCCTCTTACACTCCTGAACAACTTACAACTTAGTAGATCAACACTGAGAATTCAAATCCATTCAGGCAGAGAACAGAACTTGACCTGGATCTCCTACATACTTCAAAATTTACCCAGCCTTTAAGATACTAGGAGAAGATTGATGAACGCAACTCTGGCCCATTTGAGAATCTTATCCTGAAAAAACCCCAAAAGACTACTCAGGAAAGATAATCCAAGTCTGTAACTATCTGAGGGCACTAAGTGAAACTGCATCTTTTTTTGAATTTAGTACATGGAAAAAAATAATTCACTCAGCTTTTATCTATGATTTTGTTTAAAGGGAACTAAGTGTAAATTCCAGACAATTTAATCACTGATATTACAAGACAGACACATGCTAACAACTTGAACCAGAGATATTCTCTAGAAACAGCAAGAGAGGGGGGAGCATTCTATTTTCCAGTAATGAATGTTCAGTTGAGATAATTTATGGGACAGTAAGAGATGTGCAAACCATATAGTGATTGACAGTAAAAAGAGATTTCTGCCCCATGTGGTCATGGTATAATTCTGCAAATGGGACTATAGGCTACAAATACACCAGCTGACCTGGCTCCAGTACATTCAGACAAGAATTGTAATTAGAAAACTGAAGGTACTACAGTCTATTGAAATGCTGTGTTCAGACAATGTTAACGCTGCAGTGAAACATGAATGATTTGTTGCCAAATGGGAATTTCAGCAAAAGGTATCTTCTCAGTACCCTCAATGTCGTCTGCAGAGTCAGCGGGATTGGCAGCCAAGAGACGGGTGGTGATGGCAGAACGGACAGAAAAGGACCCCGCTCCAAGGACCCCATTCTGGTGGTACTGGACCATCACAACACACAGAAATGTTTGCACTGAAACTGATGTGATCCAAACAGGATTCTGTTCGCTCTTCAGTGACTGTAGCCCTTGTGGGTTGATCTTGTCCAGCCACCAGCTGCCCACCCAGCCGCTCTCTCACTCCCCTCTTCAAATGGACAGGGGAGAAAAGAAGATGGAAAAGCTCGTGGGTCAAGATGAAGAAGGAGAGATCGTTTACCAACTACTGTCATGGCAAAAACAGACTTTGGGGAAAATTAATTTAATTCTTGCTAATTAAAAATAGAGTTGGATAGTGAGAAGCAAAGCCAAAGAATACCTCCAGCCGCCTGAGGCTCACTTCACTGCCCCACTCCTCATCCTCCCCCCGACCCTGAGCTCCTCTGCTGGGCTCAGCCATGCCCCGCGCTGGGGCTGGTGGGGAACCTCCTGGAACCGGCTGTGTCCAGCACGGGACAGCCCCACCCTCTCCCCACAGCCCCTGCAGCCCCCCAGATACCCAGACCTGGAGGTGTGAACCCAGCGCAGTGGAGGAGGAGGGAGACTGCTCGAGGGCTGAGCGCGGTCGGCAAAGCCGGCGGCCAGGAGAGGTGCCAGGTGTGTGTGGGTGAGCAGGGCTCCATCCCGCCTCAGCACCCACACAGAGCACTGACACCGCCTCAGGCACAGCCCTGCTAGCTGGGTCTGCTTCGTGATAACGGCGACAAAGAAGTCAAATGCAATTGCAAAATAGTGGCCAACAGTGAGTCCATTCTCAAAAGCAGAGACAGGACAGAGAGCCTTGGTGCTTCAACTCATTTGGAAGACTAGGAAGAAATTTGGCTTGGAAACTTGCAAGATGCCACCAAGAAAAATTAAAGCGGCGAAAATGCCAAGGTCAATCCCCCACCACAAGTAATAAATAACACAGTGACAGACTGAACCAGCACACATGGCTTTACAGGAGAGGACGCCCAAACAGAGCCAGAGGGGCTGTGGAAAAGACTGTCCCTCAGGGAGGCTGTGGGCTGGCAGGCAGAGCTCGGCCAGTGACAAAGGCTGTGGTGCCGGACCTGCACGGGCCGCTGACGGAAAAGGAAGGAGAGAAGATTTTGGAGGAGATATCAGGTAGTCAGTCCCCCTGCTGATGACTTGAAGCCAAGCTGCTGTTGCAGAATCTGAGAAACACAATTGTCACCAGAGGACTTCCAGCAGAAAAAAAAAAAAAAAAAAAAAGAGTATATATTAGCATGCTCATCCCCAAACAAGTATCACCTTCCTCTCTAGCAATTCCCTTCTTTATTTGTAGAAGAACCTCTACCTGGAGAAGGGTGTGATGATTTCCTTAATAGATTATGCTTGAAGATAAGCTGCAAAATAATTTCTTTTCTATATGCTTTAGCTTCCATTTATTCCAAAGGGAATGTCTAGATTCTGAACTAGGGTTAGAACTACCCAGGTCAACAATTTAATGACTTTTTTTTTTTTTCTTCAGTGAGAAGGATAGTAAAACAAAGAGATCTAGACTAGACATTATATCGCAACTCTCTAAATATGACATTTTAATAAACAATAGCAGCAAAACAAAAGCTGCAAAAAATGAGCTTAAATTTTATATTTAAGCTTCAAATTGGAAGACAACTATGTCTGATGTTGGCTGATAAAAGAGAGTATTCTGAGAAGTCATTGTTGCAAAATCTGCAATGACACAAAACCAAACCAAAAGATTTCAGTTTTGCACCGAAGTAAAAAACCAGGGCTGTTGTTGATGAACTTGGACCCCACTGGGAGCGAACCTGACTTGTCTGCTCCGACTCTGTTGCAGGTGTTAAGCGGAGCAGCGGCACCTTCCGAACGGTGGTTCCACGCTGGGACAGGACCTGCCGTTCCTCGGGCGGCAGGTGAGTGGAGCAAAAACACCCGTGTTCACAGGTAACGGGACAGTTCGCCAGGATACAAAGCAGAAGAAGTAAAACGATTTACTTTTCAGAGAGAAATCTCTGCTTGATACCTTTCCCTGCAGCTAAGCCAAATGATTTCTTTATTGATTGCTGAAGAGCATTTGCAGTGTCGGCTGGAGCCGGGGCGGGAGGTGGCTCGGGCGGCTGCCGGATTCCCCGAGATGCGGCCGAGCAGCCCGACAGGGCACCCCGTTACAGCCGCTGCCCCCCAGCCTCGGGAGAATCGGCACCGGCGGAGCGGGGCTGCGTTACAGCCGGGGGGGGCTGCAAGGGACAAAGGCGGGGAGAGAGGCTCGGAGGAAGGAGAATAAGGAAAGGGGACACGGGGGGAGCGGGGACGGGGAAGCGAAAATAAACAGCCGGAAAAACGCCGAGCAGTGAGTGGGGCGGGGGGGGGCGGGCAGGTGCGCGGGGGCGGGCGGGGCCGCCCGGCGGACAATGGGGCGCTCGGGGCGGGGGCGGGCGCAGGTGCGGGGCGGGGCGCGCGGGGCGGGGCGGGGGTGTGAAGCGCACCCGCGCGGGGCGGGCCGGGCCGGGCCGCCAGCCGCTCGCCGCGCCGCGGAGTTTGTTGCGCCGCCAGCCGCGCCCGGAGCCGCGCTCTGCCCTGCCGCAGCCCCCAGTAAGTCTGTCCGGCTTGCCTGTCCGTCGTTCCTGCTCCCGGCGCCGCGGAGTTGGCTCCAGCCGCCCCCTCCCGCGGTGCCGCTGCCCGGCGTGCAGCCGGGATGCCGGGCGCTGCGCGGGGATGCGCGGGGCGGGTCTCGCCTCACGCCCATTGTTCGCGGCACCCCGAGGCTGGGGTGGGTGCTGGGGGGTGAGCTGGGGCCGAGCTGGGCCGGGGCTGAGGGGGGGCGGCTGCCAGCGTCTCGGTGCGTGTTTCGGCGAGCCCCGATGTGAGGGGCTGCGCGGGGCCGGCCGCCGCCGGTACGTGTCTGTGCCGGGCACTTCGGGCATTTTGGAGCTCGGCTGCTGTGGCCGTTAATTCTTCTCAGATGTTTCTACTTTGCAATTATTTGCTGAGCTGGGGGCTCAGCCCTTTCTGCACGATGGACTCAGGAAATATTTATTTATTTATTTTAAACGATGTTATCTCCTTCTCGGTTGTCTTGGAGCACAAACGGACATGCTGTTAAAGGTCTCTCTCCGCAGCATTCATGAATCCCCTTTGCCATCATAAGGCATGTGCATCTAGAGCAGAGTAAATCAGTGAGATGTATGAGGCAAATGTATACTCTGTGACTGACAGCGTCTCACTGAACACAGGCACCTGTGAGCACCCTTTCCTCTTACAAGTCCGTGTCCTGATCACTTTGTTCACTGCCCCCACAAAGGAGTATTTCTTTAGCTGTGCAAAGTGACAACGATTCGAAATGTGTCTCGTATAAGAACTGGTGCAACTCATGACCCTGAACTGCTCGCGTGCAGCAAGTGGTGCTGGGCGTTAATCTCGGCGGACCCGACCTACCTGAGTGCCTTGAATGCTTTTTGTTTGATGGTCCTTGATGGACTTAGTAAGTGCATTAGTCTGTTGAGGCTTGGAGTTTTTAGCCCTCGGGAACAACAAACACATTCCGCGAACACCTCTGTCTAACGTAGAGTTTGATTTCAAAGGGAAAATCCATGATATGGAACTGGTGTTGTGAATATGGAAAGTGATATATAATTTCTTTGAAGACAGAAGAAATATTGAAGGGATTTATAAAACAGAATACAAGATTTTTGCAGGAATAAAATGTTTGCATTATCTATCATCAATATAGCCATTTAATCCGTCTCTGCTGTCGAAGTAATTTGTTTTCCTTTTCCATTTTTATTGCCCTTTACATAATGATTTTCTATTGATTGAATTCCTTTTCTTTGCTATTACTGTGGTTGTTGGTCCCTAATCCAATTCTTAATAGCATTTGTAACTACAGTTCAGTTTATGCCCTCATCTTAAGAAAAAAAATCATACAGGCAGTGAATGCCCTTATTCATTTCACAACTTTGAATTTATAGGATTCGCACAATATTGATCCCCTTATTGTTCGTTTGTGTTCTCTTTCAAATGTTAATATAACTTGGCCCATTTCAGGCAGGTCTTGATTGAGAAAGTGAAATAAAAATGCATTGGCTGCCTTTGATCGTTTTTGCTACTCCCATTGTGTGTTCTCCAGTTACGATATGATGCAAGTTGTAAGTCTGTACATGTCTTCTTGCCTCTCACTGCCCCCTCCTCCTTAATATTCTTCCTCTTCACCAAAATATTTAGTAATCAGCAAGCCCATTTTTTACATAACTCAAATTTGGTTAAATAAGGTGCTAAAATACACAGGATTGCTTGATTGTTTTTCCTTCCCTAAGATGTGTATAAGGAAAGGTTTAATAGACAGTGGAGAACCAGAGATTTCTTTCTTTTGGAAAAGAACCCTTACCAATGTTTATTGAATTTGCTCGTCTGCATGAAGAAAAGAACTGTTGTTTTGTTATCTAGCAGCTGTAGGAAGATTGACAGCTACAAATTGCAAATCTATGAAGGATCTGTCCATGACACAATTTTTAGTTCATTTAGATAGTTATCCTACACATCTTGTCATTTGCAAAATTATATAAACAAGATCAGTAATTTTGCGGAGAAGATGTAAATGCAGTGAAAATACTGTAAAGATTTTGAAGCTCTTTGGGATAATTAGCAGAGCATGGTCTTGCCTGAAATATGACATTAATACAGTTAATTTAAATTCAAATATGAACACACCATTGTAAACAGTATACTGTACAAAAGAAATACATATTTTGAAACATGCTAGTTCTGTCAGAAGAACATTAAGTGTAATAGTCTTTTTATTAAGATAAAGAGAACATCATTGATGTCGTGGCGTGCTTTGCATTTTTAAACAGAATCTAATGAATTACAAACATTCATTATGCTACAAGCAATTGCTGAAACTTCTCAGGACCCCAAAATAGAGAGTTATTTGTATACTGATACTCGCATGTTTTCCAATTATGGTTTCACTGTAAAAACAGAAATAAATAAAAAAACTGTTGTTCTGAAATGAATTCTCTGCTAGCTCCAAATGTTTTGCTGATCTATTTCTATCTTGTAAATTTATGTTTAAATACCTCAGTATGTTTAGGTTATAGAAGTTTCTGTTGGGAAGTGTGGGAAAGCCACAGGAGGGGGCTGGGAGCCGTCTTTGTTGGATCTTGGAATAGTTAAGGGCATATAATCTGCTGTGGAAGGTCAGTCTTACCAAATGTCTGAGAAAGAAGATAGCTGAAATTTTCAAAGGTCAGAAAGAGAGATGTGCTAATTTTAAAGGACATCTTGTATAAATAGTGCTTATCTTAACATGTCAAGATGCAAAAAAAAAAAAAAAAAAAAAAAAAAATTGCTCTGTGTTTTTATCTAAATGCTTACTTCAGTAATTCATCCTTTCTTAAATATATTTGTAACACAGTTTCTCTTCTTCTAATGTTATTTCCATTCTCTGTGGACTCAAGAACAATCCGGCGGCAATGGGCTGTATTTATAGGCCCAAGCCAACTTAAAACTTCTGAATGCCTCAGTTCTTGGCTATTCTTGGCATTGCACATTGTGGACTGTCGCTTTCCAAAAATGGGTTTCTTTGAAACATGTGTGTCTTTGGAGTTCAGTTTCATTTTACCTCCTCCCGGGCTCCCACGTGTGTGTGGCAGAGCTGGTGGCCGCAGGCAGCAGACAGATGACGTGAGCTCAGCGCTGCCGTCTGCCTTTGCTACCACCGCTGTTGGCTGACGCGCTCATGGTCCATGAGGCTGATTGTCTTGGGTCAGTACAGGTAAAATGAGGTGGTTCCTTTGGGGCTGTGAACGCAGCGGGAGGCTGATAACCTCTGCTGTTCACCAAATGTAGGTACTGAGAAATTATTACTGAACCCTGCTGCTATTTACGACTGTTCCGAGTTTATTTTTAAATATTGTCTCTTAATCCTTTATCTTGAGAATTAATTCCTGCTGTGGCACTATATTTTTAAATTAACTCAAATCTGAGTGGATTCAAAATGCAGGAGACCCTTTTATAAATGATAATGTTAATGACAGATGACAAAACACAGGGGCTGGAGAATACATACCAGTTTATCTGTTGGTTTGTGGTACTTTCTATGCCATACTACAGCTACATTGATTACCCCCAATACTCCAGGTGGTTCTCCTTGAATGAATTGCAGCAGAGTACACATATGCAGGAACTCTAGGTCATGAAACAAGTCCTAGGTTTCATTTGAAGTAATCGAGTATTGTTGATCCTCCAAGGAAGTGCTTAATGCTCGTCTCTTTTCCAGGCAAGAAAGAGGTCGGTAAGGATATCTGTTACATGGGGAGTGAAGTTTTAATGGAGAAAAGTCTGTGTCTAAAGTTATGGTGATGTTGTGGGTGATTTAATTGTGAATTAATGTAAATGGTGTCTAGAAAACCAGACAAATCTTCAAAATGTAATTATAAATCAAAATAAGAGAAAAGAAAGATGCAGTATTTTTGGAGACTGATACCTGGCAGTGTTTTAGGGCAAGAAACAAATGATGATCTATGAAATAACTAGGAAGTTCTTTTTTCTGATGGTACAAAACATCTATTTTTTTCCTTTGTAAGCTGAAGATCACTTGACTTGTCTCAAACATCTGAACTGTGTGATAAAGCTTTCTTTGGCAAGGAAGAGTCATTGTATTTCTCAGTGTGTTCTGCTCCTGAGGCAGGCCTGCGAACGCAGTAAGTGCTTATGATGCTATTAGCCAAGGGACTGTTCCTTTAGCTCAAGTAGGAAAGATCTTCACTTGGAAGAGAGGCTCTTGAGTCCTTTCTTCCAGAGTAGGAGGAGGTCCTATCCGTTTTGCAGTAGTATTTTTAAGCAGCTTCAATTACATATTCTTAACTTTGTTTCACTAATGGGAGTTCACCTTTCAGTCTCTCTGACCTTTCTCAGT
The DNA here is from genome assembly GCF_036013445.1 of Caloenas nicobarica. Classification (NCBI taxonomy): domain Eukaryota; kingdom Metazoa; phylum Chordata; class Aves; order Columbiformes; family Columbidae; genus Caloenas; species Caloenas nicobarica. The sequence goes on from NC_088254.1 coordinate 11,912,451, forward strand.
GAGGTTAGCTTCCACTGAAGCCACCCTGCCTGTTTTGTTAGGTTGTAATTCCCTTTACAAAGTCGACTTTTGCCTTTCTTTATTCTGTCACTTCTGGGTTTGATCATCTTCCTTCAGTTCTCAGAAATATTTCGTATTCATTAATCCCTTACCCTTCCCAGTGATACACCACTTTTGTCTCCCTCAGTCTGTCCAAAGAAACCAATTCCTTCTACTCCAACTGTTTGGTTTGCTCAATATCTCTAAGATCTCTTTACACCTACAACTTTTTCTCCCGTTTCAAAGGCAGTCATGACAATGTGACAGCACACATTTTCTTCCTCCAGCTGTAGCCTGTATCTGTAACTCTAGTATTATGTTTCTGAACTTGAATTTTCACACTACTGACACTGCACATGAAGTTGTCCCTGTGAAGAGTTCATCCTGACAAGAAGTATTACTATGGAAATTGGTGGTCCATCCATGTTCTTGAAAGCCACCAGAATTGATGCTTAAGGACTTGCATTCTGTGTGTGTGAGAGAGAGCAGAACCATTGTACAGATCATCTAAGACACTTATGCAATCCTAATTTTCTGTGTTAAAAAGCTAACTGACAAACTGCTGCTGTTTGGATTCTGTTTGCTCCTACAACAAAAAGAAGCAGTCGTCTTGCATTAACAGCCTGTGCCCCCTTTCCTTGCTAGTCTTTCAAGGCTCAGAATTCTCTCTTGAGATCTATTCCCTTCTACAGAGCTTAGTTTTTGTCTACAAAATGTGTTAGAAGACTCTTTGTGAGACCCTGAAGTACAGAATTCTGCTTTATTGCAGCTGCTGTAGAAAGGAGTGGCGCAGCCCTGCATTTTCTTCATGGGTGGTAGATTCTTACTGTCTCATCATGGGAAATATTATTGTATTTCCAATACTAGCCAAATTTACAAAATCTACTTTATAAAATGCTTTCACCTCATTTATTTGTTGGTGTGGGGTAAGGAAGAGAGTGAGTTCTTCTCATATAGCGAAAATGTCCGTTACCGAGTCAGATGTAGCCAAGCTGAAAATGTCAGATCACAAAGTTCAGCATTTTTGAATTGGGATTGAGGTGGGGGAGACTGACTTATACTTTGCCATTTCAACAAGTATTACTTTTTTTGCTTTCCCATAGTTCAAAGAACAAGTGTACAAACTTGTCTAAGCCTGTAAAATTAAAAAGAAAAATCACCTTTAGAAGGAAGGGAAACCAACCATTTCGCAAAGATAAGTATCAAGATGGGACACTTCAGCTATAAATGAGAAACTACATGGACATTATTAACACGAGAATGTGGGTTTATAGGGCGAAGTCTAATGAAGTGATAAGTCTCTTTTTGTTTCATACAAACATAAAAAGTGAAAAATTCCAGGAAATGAACAGTAGTCACAAAGTCAAGTATGCAAAATTTTTTGAAACTAGAATGTACATTTTCTAGACAGTCCAATTAGATCTCTCAATTACATGATAACTAAAAAAAAAAAAATTGTGAAGTACCCATATAAAGAGATCTTTGATTTATCCAATATCCATCTCGTTCTGTGTCTCACCCCTCATTTACTGAATATTATTGTGACCCTGCTATGAGAGCAGAAGTTTTAATAGTCAAATCTTTTTTTCTTGCTCTACTTCACAGCTTTTTAATGATTTTTTCGGAGTAGCAGTACCACTGGGGCTCCTATTGATACCCTGTAGCAGGTACAAGTATTAAAGCTTCTGCAGGTTGGATCCTGGGCTGTCCTGCTGATCACTAAGAACTGAGGAATGTTACAGTTTTTGGTCATGTTTGTTAAGCTTGGATCAAGGACCATTCTTTGCATTTCTGTTGTAGAGACAGGATTTGAATCAGTTCTCTGGAGCAACTTCTGACTGCGTTTATCAGTGAAATCTTCCTTCAGTTTTCTATCTCTTTTGCTGCAAACCTCTCACCTTTTATTACAAAGAAAGATTGGGAATTATATATAAACTTTTTTTTCCAGCAAGTTGCTGTGTAAGTCTTTGTTATGTTTAGGCAAGAGTAAGCAGGCTGAAACTACCAGCAGGCTTATCACTCCTAGCTTGTGAATGCGTAACACTACTCTGATATTTTCTTTTTTTTTTTTAAAACATTGCTTTTCTGTTGCTTAATACCTTCCTATGCTGATAAAAGAGGTAAAGGGATTGTGCCTGCTTCCTTTGTCTGTGAGCAATGTTTGAACCTTTGGATCACCAGGCAGGTTTATGCCACCCGAACTAATGAAGCTGGTTCTGCTTGCACAATGTTAGTGTGGAACATAGTACATACTTCGCCAGATCTACCATTATTGTATAATTTTCCCTAGCAATCTTGAATCCCATTCAGATCTGGAAGAGTATTCCAATTAATTCATCTGAATTCACACCCTGATGACTGGATATCTCTTTTTCCACATGTTCTTTGCTCTAGTGCCCCACAGAAATCTGACCTGGTTTCTCTTTCCAGACTTTTTCACTCTCATCCTCATCATCCAAGTTGTGTTTTTCATTCCCAGGTTGCTTCTCCGGACATCTTGTCCAGTCACTGATTTCTTTTAACACATCCCTCCCCACCTCCTATACAGGTTCATTGATCTACATATTTCTTATTGCTCTCGTCTTCACTTCCCACACAAACTCACTTGTCTGATCTATGGTCTCCTTACTCCTATTCTACTCTGGTAGTGAGTCAACTCTTTTTCCCATTTGAAAACTATCAACCCCCCACTTTTTCTCCAAATTGCTTGAAGTTGTGAGGAGAGAAGCTCTACCTGCTCATTGCCTAGGTAGCCAAAGTTGTGCTGGCTCCACCAAATAAAATATATATATGTGGAGAGAGTTTTGCCATGTCCCTGAATGTGTAAGATAAAATATGTTGAACATATGCTGAATTTCCAGTGAACACAGCTGTTAAACTCTATAACCCTACAGAGAATTTCACACACTTATAAAGTAGACAAGCTTCTCTTCTACCTTGTGAATAATTTCTCTCTGTCATTATGACATGTTAGAAATGATGTTGTTTCAATCAAATGTCGAGTCTTTCCACCAATGCAGGAAAACCTTCAGATTTTCTCAGGAAAACATGGCTTGTCCATGTTAAAACATTCCCATTTTCTTTTAGCAAACTAGATATAACAATCAGAGAAATTGTGATGAAGCATTTATGGAAAAAGGATCAGAAAAAGGTTTTTTCTTTCCCCTGTGTAAAATGTCAGCATAAAGACATTTGTGCAAACCCATACCTAGTTGTACTTATAATGGCATCCCGTAGCAGGGAATGTTGGGCAGCCTTAGGTAGGCACACAGCTCCCATCCTACCTTTGGCACATCGTGGGTAATCTGGAATATTTTTCTGTGTGCAGATCCTCAGGCCTGCTGGGATGTGCCTGTGCTTGCACTGTGCAGCACTGCATTGAAAGGAAAGTCAGTTAAGTAAGAAAAGTCATGTGAATTAACGCAGGCAGAGTGCTTTACTACTAGGATATGGAGAAGTTCAAGAGTTCCTGCAAAATACTTCTGTACACAGTATCCCTGTAAGTGTCTTGGAGGATGAAGCTATACACTGAAAAGCAATTACATCTGTGGGTATACAACTAGCATGTCTACAAGTGTATGGGTGAGAACGAGAAAATATGTGATAATGTTGGCACCAGAAGTTTCGGTAGCAATCCAGCTTGACTGCATTACTCACAATTGGAAGAGATATGTATATATTGATGGATAGATGCAGAGAGTGAAAGAGATTGGTATGTATGTAGGTATTTATCTGCTTGAAAATAAGATGGAGTGAAGATAAAATGCAGTTAAATCTTAAAGCACTGCAATCTGAGAAGTAACACTGTTCTGTAAACATTTTATCCTGTGGAAGTGTTCACATATATGGTTCAGTTCATTATCTGTGAGTATGGAGTTTCTGAAGATGGCAATTAATTGCCAAACGAGAATTGACCTTGTTAGGCTTTCAATTGTCAAAAAAAAAAAAAGTTTTAAAATTTAATTTTGTATGCAGTGAGAGGAAATACATAATTTTCATGAGACTTTTTGTTTTCTTTAAACTGTAGAGGTAGAACTTTTCTTACCTGTGCATTATTTCAGTGCACAGTGAGCATCTAACAGACATACTCATTGAGAAATTGCTGAAAATGTTGTTAGCACTTTGCTTTCTGGCAGACAGTCTATAATCCAGTTTGTCAAATGAATTTTCTTGATTGCCTTGCAGCATATGCAAAGTACTTAAAATGTCATAATTACCTCTCTGAAGAGTTGAAGGGGAGGGGGGCAAAGAGAGAGCACAAAAGAAAACAGGCAAAAATTCAACTTTCTATTCTTATGTAAGTATAAAGAAAATGGTACCGTATAAAGGCAGCACAAAAGATGTAACAGAAATGTTATAATGAGAGCAATCAAATCCTTTAAAATGCTGGATAGTGGTTCTGCCATCGGGGGAAAAATCTCTACAGATTGCTGTGTAAAACATTGAACATGTATTTGGTTTTGGTGGGGTTTTTTTTTGTTTGTTGTTTTTTGTTGGTTTATTTGTTTTGTTTTGTTTTTCAGCAAGCTAAACTTAAACTTTCAAATGCACTTGCTGTCCAGCTTTCACTTCAAGTATTTGAGTTGTCAGCTCTACAGGACTTTTATATGTGGGATGCTTGCTATACTTTATGGGTGTCTCTCTGCCCCTAAGTCCACTGTTCAAAATTACTATAAGGACCAAAAAAGAACTTATTTAATTTCTGCTACTGTGATATTTAATGTATTTTAGAATGCATGTAAACAATTGTCATTTTTGGCTTTCTACAGAATTTACAACTTACAGTGAATTTGTTACCTACACCTAAGCGGGGAGAAATGTTTTTCCAATGTATTATTATATTTGGGTTATAGCTAGTTTTAAGCTATTGTTTCTTCTATGCTAACTTTTATTCTTCTTACCAAAATCATGCCTACAATACTTGTCAGGAATCTGTGGAGGGTAAAGAGAGAAACTCTTATCAAACAGTCAGGGTTTCACAGAGGAGTGAGAAAACACTGTGCAAGATTCATGGTATGAATTAAGCTGCTATTTGATTAGCTTTTGCAGCTGTTTTCCCAACCACTCAAGAAAGGCCGATGTGTTGCACAATAAATCTAGAGATCTTAGAGGCTGATATTCCCGTATCTTAGCCCCTCAATGTCTAAAATGTCAGTAGTGCTTATAAAGCAGAAAATTCTGCTTGGTATTCCGGGCAGTGTGCCTTCAAAGCCAGGCTGGAGGGAGCCCCAGGATCCTTGCCTTTTGGCTGAAACCCCCAAGAACTGTCTGGAGAAAGAAATTCTCTTACTTGAGAAAAGACCTCCTCGGTCTGTTGCCAGGAGGTGTCACTACAGCTTAGGAGTAACTATTTTGTCCCTTGAGATAGGCTTCAATAGTTTTAAGGTCTCGTATAAGTGCTGGCATCATCAGGTGGAATAATTTACTGCCTTTTATCATATGTCTGAAGAAGGAACACTGAAATTGTGCAGTCTACTAATTAACAGACAAATAAAGGGATGATGCTAATGTGTGCTAAATGTGTGACCCTCAAAAATACCCTTACTACATTGGCACTGAAGTATGCATGCAATGTGAGATGTGTACATCCTTCTGACGGGGAATTAGTGCCTACACAGAGCTATCTGATGCACCATTTGTGCTCTCTTGGTCCTATTCCTTTCTCAGGGTTTTAGCAGAATCTTGGCAATCACTGATCAGACATATTACACCAGAATTAGCATGGCAAGATATCTGTTGAAAACCAGGAGGGTGAAAGTGTCAGTCTGAAGGAGATGGAGCCAGGAGTTTGGGCATCATATCCTTAAATGTTGCTGATAACACTCTTTCAAAACAATTTAAATCACTTATTTTAATGCATGAGAAGGTTTTTATTCTCAATCACTTTTGCACAGCATATTATATGTATTTTATACAGCCTGCTAATGAGCTGAAAGACTTGTTAATTATATGTGTGTGGAATGGCATAGCTGTTGAATTATGCACATCACTTTTCTTTAAAATGAAGCATTCTTCTTAAGAGTATTCTGGTTGAAAATGTACAACTCAGGTTGCTATTACTACTAACTCATCTACTGTCACTCCATTACCATCAATCTGAGGGTTTTGGTGCTATGAAGAGTCAGTCTGAAAGCTGGAAGAGCTGACTAGGCAGTAAAATTATGCTATTTAAAAGCAGCTTCCTGTGTCACATAAAACAGCTGTTGGGAATTTTACTTCCCCTGAAATAAAAGAAAAAAGTTTAATAAAGGAGTGTAAAATCTGCAATGGTTCACTTAATTTTCTTATTTTGCCTGTCTGGTTTGTAATTCATTACAGTTTTCCCATTTAAAATTGTCCTCTTGAAAACAAAACGCAAACTAACAAACAAAAAACCAATAACCAATACTGAAGTTATACATGTTATTTACAGCAAAATATTCATATTCTGATACCAAGTCAGTGTTGTGAGAATTGGAAACTTAAGTATAGATAGGTGTACCTTTCCTGAATTTATTACCCCCACAAAGAGTGTAAAATGTAATGGTAAAGCTGATTAGCTGTTTCTTATCTTGAATTATTCCAGAAAGCTACAAAAATTTGCAACGCTGGTGATACTAGTTACTTACTAAACAGCATGTTTGTATGTAAACTTGGTGTCTAGTGTAGAATTGAAATCATTACGCGGAAATAAGATTTTCAAAATCCCTGTGTCTTTTGCTATGAATTATTCATGTTAATGAATACTGATATCCAGAATGGGATGATGTTTAATTTGCATGTGTTGGAGGTCATTCTCATAGATCCAGGGGAAACATGCCTGATGAAAGTGAAGTGGTATACCGTTGCTTTTATCGAGAGCTCTAACTGCCATTTGTATTTACACTGTGAGGCTGCTGTTAAATTGTGGCCATGTAGTGCTCTTTAGTGAATGTGTGTGATCAGAACAGTATCAGTGTATCTTTTAAGCCTCTGTTGGTGAAAGATGTGCAAAAAAAGTGAAAACCCATATGGAAAACTTGCAAAATCATGTCAGTTGACTGTTAGGCATCTCTGTCACTTAATCTTCCTTGGTACTTTCAGGTTTCCTTCTGACATTTAAAGTGGTGGTTTTAATTTGGGAACCTTAAGTGGATGGAGACCAGCTTATGTTAACAGTTCTCTCAAGTCGGTATTGCGCTACCTATGTCGGAAGCTTAGGGTGTTTTGGGCATGCGTCCCTCAGAGAGCATTTTAATTTGCTGTGCTCCGTCTTCTTCCCAAGTTGTGGGCTATGGGGTCTGCCCCAGGCTGAGGAAACACTCCTGCATTTCTACAGGTGCTGTTGGAAAGCAGAGGTAGTTTAAACCAGGATTTCTATTACATTTAAATTTATGGACTTTAACAACATCATGATTGCAGCAGTACTGGTAGGCCGAAAGTCTGTCTGAACTGCTTTTTAGTGGCAAACATTGATTCTTTAGAGAGAGAGAGGAAAAACAAAAACAAAACAAAAAACCTCCACACCCAAACAACCAAAAGAAAAAGCAAATGCCAAAGCACCCCAACAAAAACCCCTCAGTTTTAAGTTTAGAAAAAGTTGGGTGCTTTTTTCATTTTCTGTGAGTAACTGTGTTGTAAAAGTGAAAGATTTATGGAAAGTGGAAATAGGTAGTGAAAAGGCATTTTGCTGAAGATTTCTGAAACTTTGTGGGGGAGGGAGAAGGTGATAAAAGCAAAGCTTTAATAGTAATATTATACATGTAGTAAAAGGAACCACAGCTTTAACTTGATATCTTCTGGTTTTGAGTTTATCAGTTTAGATGATGGAGTCACATGTGGCTAAAATAAGCAGAAGAAAGTCATTGGACCATCGTGATCCCAGGCCCTGGCTACATAAATCGGTATTGCCTCCAACAAAGCATTTGTAACACCGTCACTTGAAAACCCGATCAGAAACTGTGTGTGTTCACACTCAGAGCTGCATTGGTGAACTTCAGACTGAGGTTCTTCTACATTTTTCTCTAGTTTTTGGTATTTTTTTTGCTATTCGTAAGAAACTTAAAGAGAGCTGCAGTGTGTCAGAGTATGTGCATATAGGACATGTACTCATGGGGAAAGGAACAGGTCCAAAGAAAGAAGAAATCCTAAATTAGTTCAAAGGTTTCTTCAGTTTTGTTGTTTATGCAGAGAGCATTCAAGAGATTGCATTTGTTGTGCTAGCATCAGCTTGTTTCAAATAAGCCATGAAATGACTATTAGACAGATTATCGGCCTTAAAGGATTATACGCATCTTTCATCTTAGGTGCTGCTGCAGTATAAACACAATAACAATAATCAGCTTAGTTAAGTTCAAGCAGGTGGTCTAAAGGGAAAAGTGCATTTTCGCTCCATCTTCAGAGCAGAACAATTTAATTATTGTAGACAATAATTAGGGAAACTGCTTAGAGGCATTGTGAAGTCTTATGTTCTAGGTAACCACGCTTGGGTTTTTTTTCTGGATATTCTTTTAACCTACTGATTTCATGACATGACATGGACATGAAGAACTTCATTTTTTCTTATCTGCTTTGTAAAGGAGAGTGGTGTAACATGGCAATATGGTGAGTGGATTTCCCTTCCTAGCTAGTTGATAGCTTTGCAGTCATTCAAGTTTTGTTAATGAAAGCAAATTCTACTCTTTTTTCTTTTTTTTTTTTTTTTCCCTTTCCCATACACAGTACTGATTTTTCTCTTCCTGCATTTGAAATGTAGAAACTTTGCACGTAAAGAGACTCTGTGACCATTTCCTTCCGTGGTGTGGGAACTGGTAGCAGCTGTGGAGCTCAGCTGGTGGCTCTCAGTGGCTTTGGCTCTCAGTGGCTTCATCACGTTCTCCCTCGGCTGCGCTGGCTGCTGCAGAGCCAGGGGGTGCTGGGGGCTCCTCAGACGTGTAACGGCTTTGTACTTAAAACTGAGGGTTAGGTCCAAAATAACTTTTAACCACTGCACATCTCATGGTAACTTGAGATTTGCCCTTCCATAACAGACAAATGCTATTTTTCTCAAGTTGTTAAATATCAAAATAATTTTTTTCTTTGAAATAAATTACTTGCTTTACTGCCTATTTGTAGTAGTAAGTATATATGCGAAGTTCTTAATGGAATATTGATACTATACAAAGTATTTTTTATGCTTGGAAATAACTGTAAAACTAAAAAAGGAAAATGGAGCTGTACAATTACTTATGGGGATTCAGGGACTGAATGAGTTATTGTTTAGTGTTTTATTATAGGGCTTAATTAACTGCTTGCCAGACTTTGTGGATTAATGTCAATTGTTCATAAACAATTTGGAGTACAATTTATTGTACTGTCTTGGAGAAAACTCAAATGACCAAGAAAGTGTCTGAGGTAAGCAATAATTTCTGTTGTCATTTAAAAATATTTTCCTTTCTACAGAATTCCTTTGGGTGTTTTCTATGACTGGTATAAAAGCATGACACGTTTAATTTTGTCAAAAGGTGTTGTTATTAAGAACATGTATGGCAAAATGATGTAATATATGACTACAGAAGGCAATGTGAAAGAGGCACAGTTTTAAGACTTTGAGATAAAGCCATAGGAGATATGGTTAACTGGAGATTTCAAAAAAGCCTTTTCTTGGTGGCTTTTTTTATTTGTTTGTTTGGATTGGTTGGTTTGTTTGTTTTAATAATGATTTAAGACTAGCTTAGAAAATGACATGGAAATCTCTTGACCTAGAGATCAAAAAAATAGAGGCGATGAGATTCTGTAGTGGTAAACTCTACAACAAGTGAACAGATCAGTGTGCTGGGGCAGGGAATGGAGAAAGGAGCTAGGAGGAGAAGGCAGCCTAAGAGACTCTTGCACAATCTCCATTTAAAGTGGTCTTTCCTGCATATGGCTAAAAATTTCTTTTTTACCCCATGTGTTCAGAGAAAAGCCTATGCAGTTTAAATTTCTTAACTGCTCACTCTTCTTGATTTATGTCCAGACAACTTGTTGCCACATTATTTGGCTTTGTTTGGGACAACACTTAGAAGACTACTCAAGTCTAAATATTAAACTCGCCAGAAAGTAAGTTTCAAATTAGGAACCTAGGCAGAATGAATAGTATGTTATAAAAAGCCCCTTCATATGCCTGAAGTCTCTATATATGGCAACAAGATTATTTATGACAATATCATGAGCGAATTGGTTAAATAAGAAGGGTGATACAGCTTGTCTGACTGAGATGAAAGTACATCCAGGACAGTGCATTTTCAGACTTTTTGCCACGACCTTGTTTTTGATTATTCTTCATGGATTGTCCAGATAGAGGTGTCAACATGGTGATACATTGCAGAGAGTAACAATATCCCCACGCTGTGCCACAGATAAATTGCAAGCAGAATGAGCAAGAGACTGACTCCTTTTGAATTGTGGTTGAAGGGGGGCATTTCATCCTTCTGTCTCTTGTAGATCCAATTTGAGTTTTTGGAAGTGAGATGCTATTTACCCTCACAAAAAAACCCTCTACTAGCTTTCCTCATTGCAGTAGGTTTTGCTTATAATAATGCACAACATAACTGCATATTTTGCCACAGATTGATCTGCTGGGAACAGAGTGGAAACATACATTAGTGAGACAATGTAAAGATTTCACGCTTCTGCTGTTTCTGTAGTGCTTGTGTTTTGAGATAAATGACAGATTCCAGGACACCAATTCTCCTCCTCATTTGCACTTTCTCTAGGCACCAAGGAAAAGATCTGGAAGCCTAAACATAGACATCTCATGCCATTTTAGATGCTTTGGGTACCAGAGACATCTGTCAGGGCTAACGGGTGTGACAGATGACTTAATGCCTTCTTTAGCAGCAGTTGAAAGCCATGGTGAGATGCCCTCAGGCATCTATTATAAAATAGCACTAGATGTCTGTATTTAGGTACCTGCATTGCTCCTTAATGCTTTGTTGTAAAATGAAGTAAATCAGGTAAAGATGATTTAAACAGTTGTATAGGTATGTTTGTATGGGTTTAAGAAATAACCTGGGGTAATTCAGTAGAGGAAGTTAGTGATAAATGAGAATTAAGCTAAATTTCCAGTTTAAATTGTGTTAAAAATTTATTGTAGTACAATGTCTATGGGAATTTAGTTGTATAACAAGTGAGGTGGGGTCTTTGTTCTTTAAATGATCAGTTACAAAGCTCTAGATGTTCAGTCATATTGAACTTGGTGTGTATCGAACTGCTGAAGTTGCTGCTTGTAAGCTAACTAGTGTCAAACTTGCTTCACTAGATTCGCAGAGATTTCCAGCAGTTTGAGTACAAAATCAGTGTTTCCGTGTGACTGGTGCCATTGTGGAGACAAGAGTGTCATTTGTCCAGGGCAACAGTGTGATCGGGCAGAGCCTTTGGGCAGGGTGTGTGCGGCGGGGAAGCTGTGGCACCGGCGCTGGGCTTGCTTTGCTGTTCGAGCGCCTTTGTGCACCCAGGCTGGGACCTGTAACCTGCTCTGGGACCCGTAACCTGCTCTGGTCCTTCAGCTTTTATTGCAGATAAAAATGCAGGGACGGGGAGAACTGAGAGTCAGGTTCTCTCTTGCAGCAGACGAGGAATAAGAAACCTGTCTGCCACCTCAGACTGTGCCCTGGACACACTGTTAGTGTAGAAGTAACAGCAGCATTTCTATTTTGAGGCATTTGGTAGCCAGATAATGTAGATATTTAAATATATTCAATAAATTCTAAATAACAGTGTTCTGGAAGTAGTAGTTATCCATTGAGCTCTGTGATCAAAAAGAACTTTGAGTATTCCAGTATTATATTATGTATTTACAATCCCTGTAGTCGACATATAGTTAAACAATAAGGCACAACAGGCATTAATCTGTTTGAAATATACTCCTGATGTTGGAGGTATTGCTGGGAGTGAGCTGAAGCATGTGTACTTTAACTACCTGACTGGTACAGTAATCTTTTATGAATTCATTACCTGGGGCGTCTCATTGCTATTATGAAATTGTAATTTAAATAAATAAATAAAATCTGCAGGGAGTTGCTCTTCAATTTACAGGGGATTTTAACAGAAGTTTGTCATCACTGTTGGCTAGTAAGGGAAACAATATTTACGTGCTGCCTTCTGAAGACGTTGACTTCATTCATATCAAGTCTAGTGTATGGCACGGTCATAGCTACCAGAGCTATCAAAACTTCAAGTCTCTACACAACTTTGTCAGTAGTCCAAGTAACTTTTCCTTCACATGCTATGCATAATTTATTCTAAGCAAAGGCAGAAATAATTTGTGCTTTAAAAACAGCTGGAGTGCTGAAAACCATAATGCAGGATGTGCCTTTTTTTTTTTTTTTTTTTTTCTAGAGAGGTGGAAAACAATTACATGAATGATTTCTTTAATAGCACTTGATGCTTTCCAGTATGGAACATCTAGTTAAACAGTGTATTATTGCAAAGTACAGGAGGAGCAAACGAAAGTGGGAACAGACTTCTTGTTTCTTCTTTTTTTGTGTGTGTGTGTCTAATATGCAATCACAGTTAGTACAAGATGTTTTTATTTTAAAATATGGAAGTGTAGATATTCATAGATTTTAACATCTGCTCTTTTCCAATTGTTTTCTTACCAGCTATTCTTAAATATTTCAGAGAAAACCCAAGAGCTTATTAAAATTTTACTAAGGAAGCTTATTTTTTTCAGGGCACACAAGATGTTACCTCTAAAGAAATATTAGTGAATTACCTCTTTCCCTTGGCTGTAATGATTCTATAATTATACTTTGTCACGAAGGAAATCCACATAGGTTCATTATTTTTCACCTTTTTGAGTAAAAGCTAATCTTGCTCTGGAATGTGGACAGATGGGAATAATCATTGTAAGCATTAGTTATGACCATTTCTGTGCCAAAAATTAGTTTTGTTTTTTTATGTTTATCTTCTTTTGGTAAGGGAAAAAAAATCCATGCACATCCCACCATGTTTTGGTGGCTCTCTGCGTAGTGATAAACTGGAGAGCAATGACACAGAGAACTTTCATAGGCTGGAAGCGATGACTGCAAAACTGACATGGGAAAAGAATGCCGTATTATGAGACTTCACAATTAAGAAACAGGCAAGAATGCATTCTTTTGATATATATTCATTTTCTTATGGGGTAATATCTTGTCAGATATGGACTTGGGAAGAGTCTTTTCTATTGGGATCTCTTCCTTGTCATCTTTATTGTGGGGCATGGTCAGCTCCCTAGAGCTGTTTGGAGTATTTCATTTAACTGGTTATTTGCACATGAATATAAAAACCATACAAAGCCCTTGGTTTCTTCCATATGGTGTTGTTTCTGTCATTTTGGCTTCTAGCACTAAAAATTTCATATTTGTTTTAGGATCGAGTTATCTGTATTTCGTGGTAGGCAGAGGCTGCGGAAGGGGGTCCCCTTGTGGAACTGGCTTGATAATGTGTGTTACAAGCTCTCTGCGATCCTGTGAATTCAGTTATTTCTTGTCCTGCTTTTGTACTCTAGGGCTCCAGCATTTCATAAACACCATTTAAAAAAAAAATAAAAGCAAAGTAGCCTGTGACTCTCATAACTGTGAAGAATGTAAGATAGAAATTTTCACATTAAAGCTAATGGCAAACAAATGGCTAAAAATTTGCAATATCTCATAATGAATGGCTAATAAAAAATAATTTAAAAAGAACAAAATGTATTCCTTACCATTGTCGGTAAACAGCTGGCTGAAGTATAAGGATTTATATATCATCCTTAAATGTATTTATTTAAGCTCAGCTAGACAGCCAATACTGTCTTATTATTTATATATTTATTTAAATAACTAATCCTCTCTGAGTCCTACTAAGCTCCTGGCTGCAAGTTTTTCCTGTATTAAACTCCCCAGGTTAGTAATGCACTGTGTAAAGCTACTGTCTTCCCTTGCTTTCGCATTTTTGCCTTCCAATTTTGTTGTATCTCATCTTTACTGTGTGAGAAATGTCTCACTTGGTTTCTCTGTACAATTTATTGCTCTGCATAGCTTGCTTATATCAGATCTTGTGTATTCATCTCTTAAGGAAACTAGATATTCCTAGTCTTTAAAAGTCTCCTTCATGTCTCTGATAATTTTCATTGTCCATCCCTGGACTGCCTCCATGTTTTCTAGTGTTGAGTCATGTAATTGCATTATTGTATTTTCAATGTTTATTCCATTTCTCTATGTAGTAATACTTTCCATGCATGTTTGCAGTTCAGATTGAAGCTAATGTGTAAGCAAGACTATGCAAGAAATAGTTCTAACAAATGGCACCGAACCTTGTTTAAAAAATGGTTTTAAAACCCATCTGTAGCAAGTTCTGCTGCCTTTCAGATCTTCCTTGCTCCATCTTCCTTCTGACTTTAGCCAGGACACAAAAGCACTTACCTCTAGTGCAGAAGGAGGGACCTAATTCTTGATTCCTGACTCCTAGACCTTGCGGGTGTCCCTGGCAAGTCTGCCCCTGTGCACTATGGCAGCTGCAAGGAAACTGGTGTGCTGTCAAGAGGAATTTTCCCAGTATGGCTTCTCTGCTTCCTTCTGCTCATAAACCCATTATGAGCTACCTCAAGGACTTAAAAGTATGAAAATCTGGCATGTGCAAAAAAAAATAAATGCGTATATATATATTTTTTTTAAATGTTCATATCACTCAACTGGCTTAACTGCAGAGGTCGTGCCAGGGGAGGGCTGAATAACCCTATTGATAACAGCTAGTTGGTAGAGCTTGCTTGTATTGTCCAGCTGCACCCAAAGAGTGGTCCATGTTGTTCCTTCTGGAGTGCTTTGCCTTGTGTTTGAGCTTATTAATTTGCTATACTAGCTCGTGTTACAATTTACTGTGTGTTCTACAAAGGCAGGGCAATTCCTTATGTCACTCTGCCTTCATCTCTTTTTGCCCTGGTAACCACTGTCTGGGATACTTAGGCAGGGAAAGATCTAGTAGCCCATTTACTGAGGGTCTGATAGTAAACCAGAGAACTGGTTAGACGATGAAAACTGGTCATCCTTAATCTGCACGCTTCCCCCCACTGACTCAGTTCACTGGTGCGTTTTCTTTTGAGTTTTGTTTTGTTTTTTCCTTCCTGTTTTGTTCTTTCCAGAACAAGAATGTAACATCAGTTGGTCCTGCTCCTTTGGTGCAGTTTAGACCTTTCAAATCCTCTCTGAGCTGCATAAGTAACAGAATCAATGCTTGTAAAACTTAAAATACTTTGACTTTCAGGGTGAGAGAAACTAGATAAGTGGCAAATTTTATCTTAAACTCTACTTGAGATCTGATTAAAGCCAGCCAAATCTGTGGCTGCAGAAATTCTTCAAGAGGGTAAGCAGTGCAATCAGTTTTATGTGAACCTTAAACCCCACATTTCAGTAAACCAGAAGTACTTTTCTGTAGGTGTTGTGTGTTCAAAATAATTACCAAAAAAGGGCTATTGTAGCATATATACTGACACATGTCAAATTAATCCTTTAAACTGGTTGAGGGCTATTAAAATTGTTCTCCACTTTCCAAATCAGATATTTCTTTCAGGGAGAAAAAACATAAAGTGCTGAAATTTATTGAATGTAATTAGCCATAGCTTGCAGTGCTAGTTATTTGCTTTTCTTCAGGAAGCTCTAATTCATTTACCTGTCACTTGATGATATTACAGATGCTGAAGAAACTTACAGGGAAATCGTGTATTGTTAAGTGCTTGAGTGGTGAGAGGTTTTGAAACATTTAAAAAAAAGAGGTGAAAGAAATTCCTGAGGATTTTTACGAACATGTGGGTATGAACATCCTACACAATCTATCTTGTAGTGTTCTGATGTTTTTTAACTATAGAATGAATAACTTGGCACACTACCTGAGAGATGTGAGTTTGTAAGAAATAATTATTCCTCTGATACGATGCTGCCCTTTCTAAAATGGATTTTATGACACAAGATACTGTATAGTGTTGCTACTGTAAATGTAAAATTATTAACTGTTTGATCTTCATATTTTGACAGACATAGTTATTCAGCAGTTTCTTTATATTAAGTATATGTGTAAGTGTATGTACAAATGAAAAAAAGTCACTAATAATTGTGAATAACCTGCTAGAGGCTTTCTTTTGATCTCCCAAATCATGAGTGTCAACTGTGTTTTATTTTGTACATGTATGTATACATAGTACCAACCTCATGGAGAAAAGGATGAAGGTCTTATTTTAAGCATGGAATAAACTCATACTTCTTCCATACGGCAAGAATGGATGCTAAGAGAAAAAGGAGGCATATTGGAAATAGAGGAATAAATATTCTGTTCTTCTAAGTGCACAGAACTGACCTTTCTCATGACTACTTGACTCACTGCATAAATGGCTTATATGATCTACAGGGCCTATGTAATAGATGCACTCCGGTAACTGAGGCTGAAAATTCAATGATCAACAGGTAGCACCATGGACTGTTTAGAAATGCAACAATTTTCCTACGTGCAGGTCTTGAATTTTTTTATCAGACTTTCATAATACTTACTGATCTACTAAAGAACTAATAAAATGAATGTAGATCCTAGACTAAAACATAGTCACGTAGGAAGTCAAGGAAAGGAGCCAGGAGACCTGCATGGTTAAACAGGGAACTGCTACGTAAGCTCAAGTGGAAGAGGAGAGTTTACAAATCATGGAAGGAGGGGCTGGCCACTTGGGAAGAGTATAAGGCTGTTGTTAAAGGATGTAGAGAGGCAACTAGGAAAGCTAAAGCCTCCTTAGAGTTAAACCTGGCGAAGAGGGGTCAAGGACAATAAAAAGAGCTGCTTCAAATACATGGCAGATAAAACTAACACCAGAGGCAATGTAGGCCCACTGATGAATGGGGTGGGTGCCCTGGTGACAGAAGAAACAGAGAAGGCAGAGTTACTGAATGCCTTCTTTGTCTCTGTCTACTCTGCTGGAGGCTGTCCTGAGGAGCCCCGTACCCCTGAGGCCCCAGAGGAAGGCAGGGCAATGGAGGAGTCTGCCACAGTTGATGAGGACTGGGTTAGGGAGCAATTAAGCAATCTGGACATCCATAAATCCATGGGTCCAGATGGGATGCACCTGCAGGTGCTGAGGGAGCTGGCTGAAGTCATTGCTGGACCGCTCTCCATCATCTTTGCCAAGTCTTGGGAAACGGGAGAGGTACCTGAGGACTGGAGGAAAGCAAATGTCACTCCGGTCTTCAAAAAGGGCAAGAAGGAGGACCCGGGTAACTATAGACCGGTCAGCCTCACCTCCATCCCTGGGAAGGTGATGGAACACCTTATCCTTGGTGCCACCTTAAGACATCTCAAGGATAAGAGGGTCATCAGGGGCAGTCAGCATGGCTTCACCAAGGGGAAGTCATGCTTGACCAACCTCATAGCCTTTTATGAAGACATAACAAGGTGGATAGATGATGGCAGAGCGGTGGATGTGGTCTACCTTGACTTCAGTAAAGCATTTGACACCATCTCCCACAGCATCCTCACGGCTAAACTGAGGAAGTGTGGACTGGATGATTGGGTAGTGAGGTGGACTGGGAACTGGCTGAAGGAAAGAAGCCAGAGAGTCGTGGTCAATGGGGCGGAGTCTGGTTGGAGGTCTGTATCTAGTGGAGTCCCTGAAGGGTCAGTACCGGGACCAGTATTATTCAATATATTCATCAACGACTTGGATGAGGGAATTGAGTGTACTATCAGCAGGTTTGCTGATGACACCAAGCTGGGAGGAGTGGCTGACACGCCAGAAGGCTGTGCTGCCATCCAGCGAGATCTGGACAGGCTGGAGAGTTGGGCAGGGAAAAATTTAATGAAATATAACAAGGGAAAATGTAGAGTCTTACATCTGGGCAGGAACAACCCCAGGTTCCAGTATAGGTTGGGGAATGACCTATTAGAGAGCAGTGTAGGGGAAAGGGACCTGGGGGTCCTGGGGGACAGCAGGATGGCCATGAGCCAGCACTGTGCCCTTGCGGCCAAGAAGGCCAATGGCATCCTGGGGTGTATTAGAAGGGGGGTGGTTAGTAGGTCGAGAGAGGTTCTCCTTCCCCTCTACTCTGCCCTACTCTGCCTCTACTCTACCTCTACTCTGGTGAGACCTCATCTGGAATATTGTGTCCAGTTCTGGGCCCCTCAGTTCCAGAAGGACAGGGAACTGCTGGAGAGAGTCCAGCGCAGGGCAACAAAGATGATGAAGGGAGTGGAGCATCTCCCTTATGAGGAAAGGCTGAGGGAGCTGGGGCTCTTTAGCTTGGAGAAGAGCAGACTGAGGGATGACCTCATTAATGTTTATAAATATGTAAAGGGTGAGTGTCATGAGGATGGAGCCAGGCTCTTCTCGGTGACAACCAACAGTAAGACAAGGGGTAATGGGTTCAAGCTGGAACACAAGAGGTTCCACTTAAATTTGAGAAGAAACTTCTTCTCAGTGAGGGTGACGGAACACTGGAACAGGCTGCCCAGGGAGGTTGTGGAGTCTCCTTCTCTGGAGATATTCAAAACCCGCCTGGACGCCTTCCTGTGTAACCTCATCTGGGTGTTCCTGCTCTGGCAGGGGGATTGGACTAGATGATCTTTTGAGGTCCCTTCTAATCCCTAACATTCTGTGATTCTGTGATGGAAATTGTGGTCATACAGTTTGCATGCAATCAATAGGTGCCTTTTAACACTTTTCCTATTGCTTGAAAGCAAGTGCAGTATAACACATTTCTAACTCCCCTGCTTAGAGATTATGTTCAGTACAAGCCAGTAAGGAAGCCTATTTATAGAGGAAGGGAGCTGAATGCAGAGAGGTTACAGGTGTGTTACAGGGCCAGTGGTTATCTGTGCGAAGCTCTGCACAATGTCTAGACTATTGCATGCTTCACGTCCTCCTGTAGGAGGAATTTATACAGTAAACATGTAGGTAATGCCTGAAAACAGCAGATCAAAGTCATTATTGATGTAAACAGATACAATCCTGCTGACACGTCCATTGTGGTCTGTAGTTTTGAAGCTTTGGTGTTAACTCTAAAAGGAGCCAACAAAGCCAGATGAGCAGAAAGCAGGATGGTACATGAAATGGATTTTTTGGCAAGTGAAAAACTGCTCATACTGGAAGAACTTCATGTACATATTGCTTCTTCCTTTCTCTTCAGCCTCATGTACAGCAACGCTCCACCATAAGTTTTCTTTCAGGTGATAAATCATTTTGAGGTCTCATCTACTTACTGACTTCTGATATATGTGGAATAAGGTAGCAGAATCTATCCCTGGTAAACCTAATTATATCTCTCTGTGACTGTGAGAAATAATCTCTTTGTCTCAGAAAAGACTGCCTGTATCTAAGACAACCCTGTGAGAACCTGGGAGTAGGGAAGAAACAAGCTTGCATGCAGAAACATAATGCTGTCATTTTAAGGAATTTGCCCATCCACTTAAAAAGGAAGGAGAGAGACACTGGCAAGTCTCAATGTTTGGGTCTTCTCCGTGTTCTCACAGTAACTTGGAAACATCCAAATGTTATCAGAAATCTACGACCAAATGTGCCCTATTCTAAGGAAATGTTCAGCAATGTGAATTTCAGGAAACTTTAGGTCTTCATTGAAAAACCACTTCACGTGCCATAAATCACTTTGGCTGTGTTTGTTAAATAAATTCTGTGCTACAGAATAGCATAGAATGAAAAAATCAAAGTTGACATCTTACCTTTAAGGAGAATGGCAAAACTTACTTCAATTGGGTCATTTTTCATGCTGAATCTCTAGGGTGCTAGAAAGGGAAACAAATAGTTTATGGGGGGTTGGGGGGGAAAGCGTCAATACCCAGAGGCAATGCTGAATTTGGAGCTGATGGTGAGCCAGTCTTGCTGGTTTAACAATTGCTAGAGTTCTCTGATACATTTTCTTCTGTGCTTTCTAGAGATTTTCCCCCCCTTTTTTATTTATGTTTGACCATGTCTGTGCATTGTATTGAATGTAGTCTGATGTTTATTGATTGAAATTCAAGTTAAAATACAACTGCACACATTAAAGCATAGTATGTTAAATTATTAGAGGTGTATATATATGTTTTTAATCAAGAGGTAGCTTTATCTTATGGCTCTCCCCTATTTGTCAGTTTTCTTCATGCTCCCACTGTCAGTCATCACGTGCATAATCTATGGGCTACATTGTGGAAGCAAATTGTTACATTCAAGGGACAAAATGAACTGGTTAATATTGCCAAAACATTTGTCAATTTTTCACATTAGGTGCAAATTAAAAGAAATATTTTGCTAAGCAGAGCTACTAATAAGAGCTATATTAATAATGAAAGATCATTTAACAGCATGACTGCACAAGCAGAACAAGCCTTTGAAAAGGTCCGAACTTATGACTGCGACTGAATAAACCCATTAATTCCTTACACATTTCCATTCTCATTCCAGGCAATCAAAATGAAAATATGCAACTCTTTATTACAGGTACAGAAGAAGTGCAGTATTCAGACTATCACAGTGTATATATATGGTTGTCTATGAAAAATCATGCAGCCTGGGAACACCATATTTTTAGATCAGAAAAAAACATGTATTCTGTGGTGGATGTTTTGCTTGCAGAACTCCCCTTATTGATCATATTTCAGGTGCACCATGCTGAAAACATTTAACAAATCAGAGTAAATAATTAAGAATTAAGAAAAACATACCATCTTGCTGATTTCTGACGTGCAATGGGGAAACAAATAAAACTACTGAAGTATTACAGCTTTTGTTCTCCTGTTGATCAGACTACTCTTGCTTGTTTTAAAATATGCTGGTTTAACACTGAAGGAGTCACTCAAATATATACATATACTTGAGAGGTGCTGCTGTGGTATGTTGATATGTCATTTTTTTAAAAAAAAAGTATTTGTAGAGAAATTCTGTCATGAGACAGGAGGTGAGAAAAGGTGGATCTTGCCTAAAATCAAAAGAGCTAATAAATTGCTGGGGCTGGATTTGCAATGGAAGAATAGAGGTAGATAAAGGCACCTGTAACTGTTTCCCTAACCCTTCATTGTCCATTTCTGACCTGCCTTAACTGAACCAAAGTCCTAAATGACTTAAAAACTCTGCTTAATTGGGATCCATGTTGCTATTCTCTATCCCAGCTATTTTCTTGCAGTGTAACAAGGGGGAAAAGTCTAGTAGAGCTCTTCCTTATTGCTGCTTATTGCAATTTTACAAATGAACGGGAATTCTTCCCTTGAGCTCCCCTGCCACACCAGTACTGAAATATCTGATAGACGGAGTTGCCTAAATACTTGGTAGACAACAATGCCTTTGATATGGTGGGGAAATATGGGAAAAGAAAATAGAGAACAAGAAGGATTATTTTAAGGGGAGAAATGAGATATAGGGGAGCAAAGGAGACATAAGCAAATGATAAGAGTTTACAACTGAGGAAGAGAAGATAAGGTGATAATGGGAGGAGATCTACTTTTTAAAGAGATACAGGAAGAATTCTATGCAGAAAGCTGTAAAGTGAAGGAAGGCAAGAAAAAAGAGAAATTGTAAGAGGATCATCATTTCAGTCTCTTAAACAAATAACTTCTAAACCTCTTCCTTTTAAGCTTCCTTTTAATGTCAAGGACATTAGAGAATACATCAAAAAGACTGGCTGTGGAAGTGGCTGACAGCAATCAGGAAATTCGGAGTTAATGCTAACACTATCCCTACTAGCTATTGTACTGCTGTGTTATTGGGGTGGCTTGTGCTTGTTGTCCTAACATTTAATACAAGATGTATTGTGCTTCCTATCAGAAATAGGACACGGTACCCAAATTGGTACACCAATTACTTCTCCTGTCATTCCTGTTTAGACTTTGCTTCAGGTACTTTTAAATGAGAATTTCTGAAATCTTGAAATTAAACCTCTAGTTATTAGACATGATCCTTCAGACCTTGTGTAGGGAGTAACTTGTTTTCATTCTATGTTTGATAGGTACTTCCCTGCATATATAATAGAGTGGCCCTGAATGAATTCATATAGGCTTTCACCTCGGGGAGAACAACAAGGTTAAGTAGATGACCCTGAGTACGATCCTTTGTCTGTTGACATTATTTTTAAACTTTTCTTCCTTAGGCTGTGTCAATGTGTACTAAATAAATGATAAAAACCATACGTAACAAAGTGCACACTCACCACTTGAGCTACAGAGGGTACCTCCCAGGTAGCTGAGAGGTTTCTGTGTGTGAATCATTTATCTGGGGGAGGGGGCAGGGGGCTGATGGTGATATTCTGTCCCCAGTTTTCTCAAACAACAGGTATTTAGGTACTCAGCAGTGGAGATGGATAGTATCTAGCCATATTTTTAACTCAAGCTTATTAAAAAGAAAAAAAGACAATTCACTATTACAGTGTGTTTGAGCCGTCCAACCATCTTGATCCAAAAATGGGACAAACTGCTGTTTTTCCAAGTAGCTATATTGCTAGTCTTTAAGTCCTGCCACAGCAGTTTGTCCTGGCAAAACATAAGACTGGTAATGGTAAAAGTGCTAATTTCTTCTCTGATCAAACAGGTATACTAACTGATGAAATACTCAGTAACCCTCTTCCAGAAGCCAGTTTTATTGCTTACTTCCAATAAACAGAAAATACAAATAAATAGTCAGGGACATAACCATGTATAGCAAACGACTTTTTAAAATGAATGAAGTGGCTTGATTCTAGTTTAAACTGTAAGGAGAGTATTGTCTATATGCATGATGTGGGTGTCCTTATTTTTCTATGGATGCCAAAGCAGTTAATATTAATTTGCTCACTTGCTGGTTTTAGAGCAAAAGAGAAGTTTCAGATGGAACAGTGATAACTGTTGTCCTCAACTCTGAAGCCGATCCACTAAACTGAGAGAGAAAGCCTGTCGGGAGGGTCACTTTGAGCAAGGAAGCACGTTGACCAGTTCAGGCTTATGATACTTGGAGCACTAGACAGGACGATGGAGCAGCTTATCATTGATGAAATTAATCTGGGTCCAAAAGGATTGATTATTCCACAGACTATGCCTTCTAGGTTTTATGTTTTCTGCTGTAAATATTTATTGCTTTCACATTTTGTTTGTTGTTTCTAAACATAATGAGTTTCTGTAGCGTAAGCAACCCGCCTGCTCTGCCAGCCCAAAAAGAGACCGTCAGTGCAAGAGAAGTGTCAGGAGAAACCCAGCATGCCTGTGATGTGACACTTTGTCTAATATATTGCCATGTTATTCCTGCAAAAGTTGGCTAATTAGTCATTAAACTAAAGTTATCCCGACAATCTTGTCCAAAATGTCACATGAATAACATTCATTCAGAACCAAGAGACAAAGATGATAATTTTTTTTCAAGCCGTCTGCATAATGTTGCATTGGTTTATGTGGTGCCTTTCAATCTCTGCGCATAGTACGTGCCCTTTTTAGCAAGCGGCATGAGTTAGATTTTAAGAGGGGCAAACAGTCCTAGGACTTAAGTGCTAGAATGAAAGATCCACGTGTAGACAGGGTTGCTGTGTGAGTACGTGTCTTCAAGTGCTGAAATGTTTTACAATCCTCACTAGCTTGGGTGCAAGATTTGTGTGGGGGGTGACTGAGGCAATACTCTGGGTCAAGAACTCCACTCTGGGATGCATAGGTTAGAAAGAGACGACATACATTTCTCTCTGTCTTTTGCTGTACCTTTAAAAAATGTTATTAAATTATTTTATGTGGTACTGTAAACAAGTACTGCTTAGGAGGGAGAGGGATATATGTACCAGCCTCGTGACCTAGCTGCAGAGAGACTCAGGCTGTGTGAGATTCAGTAGCAGACTCATGGTGTCTACACTTAATGGAATTTCTCTCTTTCTGTTTTTAGTGCTATTTTTAACTGAATTAATAGCCAGTTAACTTGCTGGAAGCTACATTTGTAGTCTGCCCTAGGGAACAGACATTTGGAGAGTGCCTAGCATAACCTTTAGAGAGATGTTAACTATTCTTAATTGTTTGGCTGTTACTTAAAAATGTAAGGCTCTCTAGACCACTGAGAACCAGTGAACGCCTCCATGTGCCTGGGCGTGCAGGGGGCTCTTGTGGCCGGCCGGGAGGTTCTCCCAACAGGCTGGTGACCAAATCTCCTTCAGTGTTAACCAGCTCCGGTTTCAGGGCCACTGTCAAAGAGCACTGACCTGCCTCGGCCATCTCAACAAAGTATTATATTTGGCACAGCTTTGTGCACTTTTTTCCCTGTGAGAAATTACGTTTGAAGTTCCCATCTCCCAGTGCAAAGTTCAGCTCTTCCCTCGTTGTGCCTTTACAGTGCTTGGCTGGGTTGCTATATTTTATGGGTTCAGTATGGAATAACTACTAACTTCTGTTCTTTGTGCTTTTTTGATGTTTAAACAAAACACATCACAAAAAAGAAAACCAAAACAAAACCAAACAAAACACAAACACACACAAAAATCCCCCCCTCAACTGTCAGCAGTTGAGGTAATTTTTAATGGGGCTTCTGTACTGTATTGCAGCAAGCAGTTACTGTATGTATATCCATTTTTTGGTTTTCAGAAATGTTGGAAAATATTAAATGGTGCAGGGAAGAACAATAGATGTATTTGAGGAGTGGAGAAAATACCTGCAGTGAGAGATTTGATGAGCCAAGCCAGTGCATTTTATCAAAAGTTTATTAGATGTCTAATTCTGCAATCGGGAAAACAATACACAGGAAGAGTACCTTAATTCAATGAAAAAGGACAAAAAATGGTCATATCCGGAAGAGGACTTTGTGGTGGGGTTTTTGGGGTTTTGTTTGTTTTGGTTTTTTTTTTATAGTGGATCTAATTATTTATTGAAACAAGATATTGACGGATGCAGTGAGTTTTTTAGGTTGTGATGATGCTGATTTGGAAGTGCATGCTTGAGTAAGTTCCCAAGTTTTTGAAGTGAGTAGGCTACTGTCAATACTTTTTAATTCTTAGGGATGACCCTTTCCTTCAAACTTGTAATTGAAAATACTGAAAGGATGTTATAATTAAAAAGAAAATCCTAGACTTTATATGCTACCTAATGATCACTTTGTCAGGGCCTTGTAGATCACAGATGAAGAGCCATTGTGATACTCAGAATAAGACCTAGTTTAATCGGAAAGTAGCTACTTTGGTTATTGGACTCATAATTGAATTAAATGAAGGTCAGATTTAAATAACTGGTGGTCCTTCTGACTTTAAACTCTTGTCAGATGAGTAGTAGTAGTAGTACCTCTTTTAAATCAAAAAAGTCATGAGAATGTTAAAATCCTAAAATCTGGGAAGATGTAAGTGGAATGACTATATAAACTACTTGATGTTCTCTTGGCTTTAGTTACTGAGCAATTGAGAAGCAAATTGGTAGCAGCCAGGAACTCTTCCAGTAGAATAGATGTGACTGAGAAATTGAAACAGATCATCTCAGGGATGAAGATGGAAACATCAGCTGCTATTGAATAGACACGGAAGTGATCAAGTTTATATGGGAAATGTTAATGTGGATGAAATTATCTTTTTTTTAAAATAATAATAATATTTTGAGGATGATTCCACAAAACTTGGAGTAAGAAACATCATTTGTCTCTTCTTCTCAGTCTTTCATCAGGAGGAAACAGGATATTAATGTCTTTATCTGAGCACCTGTCAATGAATTAAAATTCACAGACAATCTACAGACAAAAGCATTTCAACTGACTCCATGTTGCTGAATTTGCAATATAGTGATGCAGTTGGTGGAGTCAATTTTGACAACTTGCTTGGGAGATAGTAGCTTCCCAGTTTTCTGCTTTCCTGCCTTGTGCCTTTTAGCAGTCTCTCATGGGTACGGATGTATCAATATTGCCCCCATTTCATCTCCTGAAGTAGCTGTTAGTTGCTGATATGCCCATTGTGGATCACTGGAGAAGCTAATATTCCTGCCAGCCTGTGGTCTCTTGCACAGTGTGTCTTTCCTCCAGTGGTGGTGCCAAATGCTCCCTTGCCATTTGCTTCCAGGAAAGCTTTGCTCCAGTGACTCTGTTCATAAAAGGAAAACTTTGGTAGCTGAATTATTTTTATTTTAAGAAAGCCTCTGTGGTAATAGTATTTCTCTAAGAAAATTGAAACTGAAGTTTTGTTTTTGAACCTAGTTTGTTCTTCCGGTTCTGTTTGACCAATACTCAGGTGGGATACTGGCCTCTTCATTGGATTTGACCTAAGGGGGAGAAAGTTGAGGTCAGATGTAACTCTCATTTTAAGACAAGCTGGATCCTAAAAACTGCTTATGTGAATGATTGGCTGTTGCGGTTGGCAGGATCTTTATAGAGATTTTGAGATCTGCTATTGTGGAAAAAATGTGCATTTAATGTGTAGTAATATGTGATAAAGTCAATATTGCGCAGTGCTCTCTGTATGCTAAATGTGGTGTCTGGCAGTTAGACGTTGGGCCCTATGGTTTCCTCTTTTGGAGCTCCAGCATCACCTTCAGCGAGAGCAGGATCAGGTCTTTTGTGCATAATCGTTTCACTATTTATCAGAAGACTTGAGTAGTCATTTGGGCCTCTGGCTCCAGCAAATGGTTCTGGAATTAGAAGCTTGCAACGCATTTCCAATATTTCTTTCAAAGGCAGAGTCAGTTTATCGTTAAGTGACGTACTATGCTTTTTATACAATTACTTTTGGGCCTCAACCAACAGCCATTAAGTATGTGGAAAAGCTCCTATTGACTTTAATTAGGGCTGGCTTAGTTGCACGCAGAAGAAGACTTAATTGCTGTCTGAAGCTAAGACATAACAGTGAGAGGTACTTTATAACTACCAGAGATAAGCAGATAATATTAGAATGATTTTATTTATATGTGAGTATGAAATACAGTGGTCTGTGTAATTCTAACTGGGTTTATTACCTGTTATTTACTAATACATAGAATAAACTTTTATTTATTGAGTAACTACACCCTGACTGTACTTCAGCATAACATGAGATCCGTCTGCTTGTTTGAAAGGATCTGGAGCAGAGTAGTTTATTTGTGATTGATTGGGGCAGGTATGGTAACCTCACCCCCAAGTGCAGAGGTAACTATTCAGAGATGAGATCTGGAAGAAAGAGATCCAAAGGTTGAACCGTAAGGTTCTTGTGAAGAGCATCCTGAAGAGAATGAGAGAGGCAGAGAGAGAGAATCAGGAGAAAACAGGGCCAAGGGAGGGGAAGATATTGAACAGTGTATGACCAGTGCTTTTAAGCCAGGTCTGAGAGTGAAACAGAGGGTTGGAATATTGATTGATACTAAGCCTTTTGCTAGGAATTGTGTTATACTTCCAGGAAGAGCTGGGAGACAAAAGAGCAGGACAGATGTGACCTATTGGGAAAAATGGTATTAGGATGGCAGCGAGATTGAGGAGGAAAAGTTACTGGAGCAAATGGGGGATAAAATATGAAGAGTGAAGAAAAACTTATGTCTTGTTGATAGGGAAGAGGTGGAAAGCAATGAAGGATGACACAAGGAAAAGCAGCTTATATTTTGCATCTATCCTCTGAAGAAATCATTAGATGCACAAATAAAAGAGGAAGAAAAGGTTACAAAAGAGAAAGAAAAGGTTTCAAAAGAAAAAAAGACAAAAATAGCATAAAGAAGTCTAGGATTACAAGCATAGCATTCAGCCAGGGCAGAGAATTAAAGTATTTTAGCTAGAAAGATGTCAGAGCTGAAGGGCAAAAACATTTATAGAAAAAGATGTGAAGCTGGTCAGTTCTTTCCTGCCAGAAATGCCCACAGCAACACAAAATACTGGAGAAAGCAGATGTTGTGGATGATCTGGGCCGGTATGCTGGCAAACCAGGCATTGCTTCTGTAGAGAGAGTTGTGGTTAGGAGTATAGCCTGGGGAAAATCAGAGGTTCACAGAAATAGACCTGAAGAAGAAGAGGAAAGAGACTTTTTGGAGCAGCAGAGAAGCCAGCATGGTGCAGAAGCTGGAAGTCATTGCACAGATACGTATGAAATGGGGGCAACTGGGGAACGTTTTGGATATTGAGAAAGACTTGGTAATTTTGTTAGAGCCCTTCCAATCTGGGGACATGTTGCATGTTAACACACATCCCCCAAAAAAAGCAATGTAAAATTTGAGCTGTTTTTATGGGACCAAAGAATTAGTTGTGTTTTATAGTGAAGGTATATTTATTTAGCTCCTTTTGGCTATATAAAATTGCTTTTGGACTGTTTTTAGGATTCTTCATAAAACAAAGACATATTAAATTTACTTGGCAGCTGTGGGGTAAAGTAAAAATGAAATAAGCTGTGCTTGCTTGGTGTGGGGTTTTTCTGGTTTTGTTTGTTTTCTGTTTTCCTTTTAAGCAGATTTTGACAGTTCTCCTTTTATTTTAAGCAGTTAGATTCAAAAAGAGCGATTACATTGGAAACTTTTGATTCTATTTGGCTGTCGTGAATTGTTATGGGAAGTGTCCTGGAGTCTAGTTGGTGACCTAATTCAATGTAGATTTAGCAGATGAGGTCTGCTGTCTGGGTTACATGTGGCTGCAGTGGTAATTAAAGCACTGAGAGGTGACACCGGTTCTCTTTTGTTGTGTGACATGGACAGTGTGCCGTACTGAGGAGCGTTAATGAGAAGGGAACTGTACTGACTGAATTACTGCTGTTGACCCTTGCAAACTAAAATAATAGAATTCAAAATAACAGTTAAGTTTTCCAAAAAGTCACTGTACAGGGATTTTAAACATGAATGTCTGCATTGACATGACTTTTTTTTTTTTACTGCGGTATCTCGAATTTCCCTTTTTCCTTCTTTGTCCCATTTTCAGTCATCGCAGATTCTTTTTCTCTACCCAAAGCAGTTGGCAAAACTATAAACTGTGGCTTATGCACAGGGAACATGCCACTATTTTTTTATTTTGTTGGGGAAAAAAATTGATTTCCTTTCATTTGTTTCAGCAGCTCCTTAATTCTGATCAGCTTTATTTGCTGCCAGCAGTTCTGCTCTCCCTGCTGCTCAGTGTGATGCAGCAGTTCAGTTAAACCGGTTCGTGCTGAGGACGGTGGTTGCTGGTTTCTGTGCCCATCTGTGGGGCAGCATCTCTGAAAGGTGCAGCCAGCCTCTGCCAGCAGTACCTGCATGTTCCTGTTCATCCTCCTTTCTTTTCATGTCTAAAAGCCACATCTTCTGTTTTCTTGTCACTTGCAATAACTTCTCATGTTATGAATTTGTTTGGACTATGCTTAGTTTTTCTTCTCGAGGCTGTTGTCCATTTCTCCTAATGTAGGATGTTAGATAAAATATTGTGTGGCTGTCAACTACAGACATCGTTTTTCTAGAGTAATGACCAGATTAGTCCCTCCAATATCTGAAAGCATTGTACAACCAGTGGAGCATTTTTTTCCGGAACTGTTTTTTTAGGACTAATTAGTCATTTCCACCCATTAATGAAGAGCTTTTGTTCAATTGCTGTGACTGACAAAGCAGTTTTCTATATACAGTATTTAAAATAATATACTACCATTTCCAGTAGGTATAGTATTCAATAAATAAAAAGGTTCATATGTTGATGTGCCATCCTTGATGTTAAAACTGGAAAAATAAAGCAAATACTACCTTATAAATATGGAACAGTGTTTTCAGAGGAATAAAAGTAGTAGGCAAATATGCACTAAAGAGGAATTATCTGAAACAAGGTGCTTGGTTGGTACCTCTCAATATTGCTACCCATGTAAAAGTATCCTTTTCTATAGAGTTTTGGATTACTTATTGAATTTTGAATGATGAAATATTTTCCATCCTTATTAGACTTTATTCCAGGGCTATGACTTTCTGGCAAACTTTTACTATTTCAGCATAGCTTAACTTTGGATACCTATGAGATTCTCCTGAAAATTTCAATTTCAGTCTCCTCTTTAATTGGAGTCTTAGCTCAAACCTCAGATCAGTTACACATTCTTGTGTTTCATTTGTTGTCTTTCCCTTTTTGACTAAAACAAAATATTTTATCTGATTTGTGGTGGTGGTGGTTTTGGGTTGGTTTTTTTTGGTGGTGTGTTTTTAATTGCTGTTGGTGGGTTTGTTTGTTTGTTTTGTTGTTTGTTTTTTGTTTTTTTTTTTTCCCATTGTATGCAAGACTGTTACTTGTACATCATTTACTCTGTCCTGCTCCTGTTGCTGGAAGGTGATATGCTGCAGTAACTAACTGCTGTTGAGACCTGACTGCTGTCAACCTGCTAAGTGAATGCTTTCTTTAAATACAGAGCAATCTAGTAACTTCTTTGATGTTAAAAAGTGGAACTTGGCAAAGTGCTCTAAGTGAAGAGGTCAAGCTGGAACTCAGCTAATGCTTTGTGATCATAAATGTGATGTAGGAGTTACTGGTTTTCTTCAGGTTGTTCCCCGGTCGCTTTGCAGATGCACTAAGGGCAGGCTCAGCGCTGCTGTTCGCTGCTTCAGTGCAAATGCTCATCTTGCATTGGTGAAGTCAAATCAGATCAGTAGTTAGCATTGTTAGGATAATGCAGCAAATTGGTTTTCTAGTTTACTGTGGATTTAATTTGAATTAAATCTAAATATTCTTGCCTTTTCTTATCTGCGTTAGCAGTTTGTCTTTCTATGCTTTCCTCTTTGCCCATTGGGTCTGCCCGTTTTACTTTGCTGTTAATTTTATTATTATTTTCAAGCTATCTTTTGAAAACTTAACTGCTGTAGATTGTTTTACTGATAGGTGTGTTCTAGTGCTGCACTTTTCAAGGGGAATCTCTTTGTCTTCAAATAGAAAAATAGCCTCTGATCTGCTTACAAAAGAAAGAACACTGAACACTTGAGATGTACTTGCCAGTGGTCAGTTATAAGGAGATTTGTGTCAAAGTTGATTTGGTCTGTGCTTAAAGATAATAATTTTTTTGTTGCTTATGTATTAGAAATTCTAAAATGTGAGACTTACACAGACTGAAAAGCTGCCTGCAAGAAGAAACTAAGTATAATCAAAGCTAACAAAGACTTCTACATTGCTAGAACATTTAAATAAAATTGCATCAACTCTGTTGTGTTCTGTCCATTATGGCCTGAACCTTTAAATAATTGTGCCTGTAAGTAACTGTTTATTTGAGTAAGGGTTCCCATTTCTGTGTATATTGGCAAGAAAAATTTCTTGGATTTTACAAAAGCTTTACAGAATTGTGGTGTAGATCTTGTTACCTTTATCTAAAAACTTCAGTTCTCTGTTCATGAAATGTAGTATGTGACCTAGCTTAACATGTGCTAATTGTTTTGGATTCTTGCATTTTTAAGGGATAATCTTTTCCAGATATGAGTGAGCATCCCTCACCCTAAAAAGATTTATCATAGGACAAGTTCAAAACTTTATACACTTTCTATACGCTTGGCTATTTCGTCCTACACGCTTAAAATGCAAGGGGCGAATGTAAAGGCAGGCTCGCTGAATAATGACCTCCAGCTCCTGAAGGAAATAATTCTGAAGACTATCTAAAACAAGAATGGGATTTTAAGACTGAGTGAACACTTCAGACAGACAGCATATAATTCAGAAATGGTACCTGTGAGGAGGTAACAGATGTCATGAAAGGGAGGTGAAAATAACCCCCAAGTTGTTGTGGGAATGTGCCACTGAGAAGCTGGGAGCATGATGAAGTACTTGATTATACCAAAACATTTGAAGATAGAGCTGTAGTGTACCTTAGTAGCATAATGTCTTTATATGTATGCAGCCTTCATACTAAATATTATGTATGACCTATTAAAAGCAAGAAAGCTTATAGAATACCCAGCAGAAATCCATCTAGAAATTCAGGCAGTGAAGAAACAATCATCTGGAAATTGCCTGATCTAAGGGAGATTAAAGAAAAATGTTTTTTCAAAGGATTCAGGATTTGTTTTTCTCTTTACATAGGCCCATTATGCAGGAGAAGCAGTGAACCTTCGTTCCAATAAAGAGTAATAGTCAAGAAGGCTCACACCGGGCTCTTTCTCCCCACCCGTTTATCAGCTGGCTGTGACCAACTGAGCAATGAGTACACAACCAACCAAAAATGTTATCTCTCTGGGCCTGTGAATGCTCAGAAAGACTGACATATTTATTTAAAAATGGAGGAAAAACCCTGTCCTTGCAAGCATGCCAGTCACTTCTGGCCTTTAGAGTTTAAAAGGATGAAATTAATTCCTGCCAGTATTGATAGCTGGCTCACGTGGCACTTCAAATGCAAAAATCTGAAAATTGGGTTAACTGTATCAGTCAGTACACTGTCCTGCCAATGTAGTGTAAAAAGCAGGGTTTACACTGAAGAAGACGTGTGATTTCTGCTCAACATGTCTCCCCTGCTATAGGTGTATTTCTTACTCCTCTGCTTTGGAGGGATGGGCAGAGGGAGACTTATGTATAGTTGTCATTATGCCAGAACATGCAGGGCATGTACGGTAGGCCAATACCCGTCTCTCAGGGCAGTCGTTGGAAGCTGCTTTGCCTTTCCAGGATCACCTGTAAAGCTTCAGTCCATGCCTTTAGTGACATTGAAGACAATGGGGTTTTAATTGTGCCATTTGAGGGTGAAGCAGCAGCTCAGAGTAACTGAGGGCCCTGCGGGTCTGAAAAATTTGATGTTGATGCGTTGGTAGAAACTAAATTGACTTCCCTGGTTTAGTTTCATTTTGAGACCTAGCAATTAGTGGATGGGGAAGGAGGCAGGGGAGCAGTTAGGGCAGGGAGAAATCACCTTATTATAATAGCTGGTTACATCTGAACCTTTTTGAGGGACAGTAGGTATGGAACCATATGTGGCTGTTCTTAAACGAGTTTATTTCTACATGGAACAATACTTCAGTGGTATTCACCATTGAAATTGCTGTCTGGATATGCAAACCTGGATTTCCACAGAGGCTCTGCTCTGTTTTGTACGGCATTTAGAATTTGTTTTAGTTGTATTATATAAATGGTAATAAACTAAACTAGAAGTAATGACAGAAATGGATGGTAGGGAATATAATACGGTAGCAGTTTGGAAAGCTGACATTACTACTGGTGTTTAATGTACAGCTTTATCATTGCATTAACATAGTTTTCTTACCTGACTCTAAAAGGGCAGGAAAAAGTTGCCTATGCATAGTAATGTAAATTAAGATAAATATTAAATGTTCCAAATTAAAATGGTAGCTGAAGTATAGTGTGTTCTACTGAACTCCAGGCATACTTTTCCATGGAAACTATCAATTTATATTGGGGGCCAGGGGTGGTGGTGGCATCTGTTTTAAGGAATAGTGTATTTTTTTTTTTTGGCCTTTTTTTTTCCCCCCCCACAATTTATGTAGGTAACAGAAATAAGATGAGCTTGAAAAACAGGTATGTAAACACATAAACAATGTTGTATTCCTTTCCCTTCACAACACTCCAAGCAGTTCAAAATTGATCTTGCTTCTGTATCCCAAACTCATGTTGGTGGATTTTAAATGCTTAAAGTAGTCAGGGTCAAATCCCTATTTCAGTATACAGCTAAATACAAATATATCAGTTATAATATTAAAAGCCCTGACAGTAATGAGTGCAAAACCGTAAAAGAACACAAATTTTCCTTCAGCCTTTGATTATATTCTGGTTCTTTTAAATACTATGACTTCTTTGCAAGTTATTGAGACATTGAAAACTATGATCATCATCTGTCTTTATCTCTTTTACGGCTAATCAAGTTTGATTTGAAACAGTTTACGTTATAAATTAGATATCACAAATAAAAACTTTAGTCAGATCTGAATGGAGTCTTCCCCTTTCTGGCACTGTTTTATGAACAGAAAATGAAATGCACATAGGCTTTTGGCTATACTTGAAGAGCAAGAGGGATCCCAAGAAAACTTTTCTTTTTTCCCATTTCATAGCATAGAAAGCCTAGTAGATGCATAGCCACATAGTACATAAGTGTAATTCATTGAAACTTGAGTAGATGAATAGAAAATAATCTGAGGGGAAAATGTTAATTGAAAAATAATTTATGTTTCTCTATACAGTTTACAGCAACATATGAAATCCAGAGCTGCATGTGGTATTTTAATGAATATGTTCTTTTAGAACATAAAAATATATTACTGTGGTAGTATTTTATCAAAATGCAAGACTTATGAGAAGAAGTAATCGCTTTTGTTTAACAGATGAGTAAATAGTAAAGGCCTACAGAAACTGTCATCAAGTATAACTTAACCTGTGGCAAACAATTATCCTTACAGGTTTTTTCAGCATCTTCCTTTTTGTGTTAACACACATGAACCTAATAAAGAAGTTGAACTATGAGGAAGGGGGAGGAAGCTAAAAATACTAAAATGCCTCTTTTTTTTGCCTCCAAGTAGTAATGAGAAGTCTAATAAACAGTAAAAAATAGGAGACAATGTAGTAGTGTAATCAAGCTTCACAAGTCATGAGTCGTCATCTCAAAATCTCAAACACATTGATAGAAACCTTTATTCTTCAGACTTCTCCAAGATCACAGAATCACAGAATGTCAGGGATTGGAAGGGACCTCAAAAGATCATCCAGTCCAATCCCCCT
The DNA here is from genome assembly GCF_036013445.1 of Caloenas nicobarica. NCBI lineage: Eukaryota > Metazoa > Chordata > Aves > Columbiformes > Columbidae > Caloenas > Caloenas nicobarica. The sequence goes on from NC_088254.1 coordinate 11,946,949, forward strand.
GCTAGAGCAGGAACACCCAGAAGAGGTTACACAGGAAGGCGTCCAGGCGGGTTTGAATGTCTCCAGAGAAGGAGACTCCACAGCCTCCCCGAGCAGCCTGTTCCAGTGTTCTGTTACCCTGACTGAGAAGAAGTTTCTTCTCAAATTTAAGTGGAACCTCTTGTGTTCCAACTTGAACCCATTACCCCTTGTCCTATCATTGGTTGTCACCGAGAAGAGCCTGGCTCCATCCTCGTGACACCCACCCTTTATATATTTATAAACATTAATATATATTAATATATATTTTATATGTAATATATATTATATATTATATATAATATAGATTAATATATTATATATTTTTATATATTATATATATTATATATATTATATATAAAATATATATTTATATATATTATATATTAAGATATCTCAGTCTACACAATTTTTAAAATGATTTTTCATATGGCAGGGGACTGCTGACTGTCACTGTATGTCTGTGCAAGGCCAGGAGGGAATGCGGGACACTCCGTCCTATAGTCTTGTGACAATTACTTAATCAAAGATACTCAAGCCCACAGAAGTAAGCTTGCAATGAGTGAGACCTGACCAGTGAGGAGCTCCCTTACACGGTGACATAACCCTTTCAGAGCTGCCTGTAACCTGCTCGGGAGACTGGGGGATGTCCTGCCTGTCCATGTGCTCTGTGGTGAGTGTAGTGGGTGCCCAAGCTGGGATCTGGGTGGGGGACACTGTGCGTGACACCATGAGTGGTGTCAAGACCCCGACTTTCCAGCCCTATTCTGGTATATGTAACCACAGAAGTAAAACTTGGCTGTGGATTGAAACTTGTATTAGTTCATGCCCTCATTTTTGTACTAATTCACTGCAATGTATCCTACATTAAGATTTCCAGCTAAATAAGCTTCATAAATGCTGTTGGAAACGGTTCAGGGCAGAATTGCTTGAGCAGTCAACAGTGAAAGGAGAGCCCTGTGCCTTGAACCACGAGGGATAAAACTAACTGAAAGTGGTCCCTCAGGTCCCCAGCATATGAACCGAATTACAGAAGACTCAAAACAATATTTTTTCAATGTAATTATTTTATTTACATACAGAGCATAGATTTCTAAGCAGAACTGAATTTAGACAAAATTGTTTTTCTTTCTGTGGAACCACAGCTGTATTTTAATTTACAAGAAAGGCAAATGTATACTGGTATTGTGGAAACTTAAAGGGTACTTTTATAAAACTAACTACCCCTAACACATGAGTATGTAATCTTTGAAGGCCGCATTTACTGAAATTAAAGAACAAATTATGTACATCCAGAATGTCATTCAGTGCGCTTTTGATTGCTTTGGGATATTTATCTTTGGCAATAAGAGTAAAGTTGATTAGCACAGCCAAGAAACAACAGGCTTTTCAGTTTTATCAGCAGGAGAGCTTTGTTATGGGCAACAACTTTAAAAATTATCTCAGGAGGGTGGGATTAATCTGGGGAAATGAAACTGGTTAAACTGAGATTTAATGAGGTTCAGGTAAATCAAAGACAGGAAATTATATTATTCTTTCAGATTATGTAGCAGTTTTGTTCTTGTAATATAGAACTGGAAAGAAGCATGACTCCTCATCTGAATACCATTGTATTCTCTAAAAAGGTCTGCTTTTATATTATGACGTGTTAGTTAACAAAAGCAATCATGCAAAAAATAGAGTACATTAATGCTAGCCAGATAACTTCTTATTGTGTACAGCTGTACAGAAAACAAATACAAAGTTAATGTTTAAATTTATCAGATATTTTCCATTAACTCTCTATTTAACAAATGATCAGCTATTGTATGTAATATCCAATCTCCAGAAGTCTTAATGATTGTGGATTTGCACAGTGAGAGATTAGCATAAAATTAGCACTGATGCGGCTATTAAAGAATCTCAAAAGATTCTGATATCCTGGTACATAAATTGGGCGGCTGAGCACATCTGAGCTTTGTCAGCCCCCCCAGGCTAGCTGAGTTCAAGCATACTGCTGTTCCCGGGGGTATAGTCCCCATATTCCTACCCACTGTTTATTACTTTGTACTAATCTTGAAATTCAACAAAATCATTTATAAAGCTGTAGGGGATGTGCTCCCAACTGGTGCATCTTTTAGGATCAAACCTCAGAAAGGATGCAAATTGCCGAGTGAGTCCTGGGCAGGGAGTACTAAGTGTTTTCGTATCTGCGTTTGCTTTTTTGGCACAATGCTGGAGGCAAGGGGAGAGGGGCAAGGTGGGAGTTGGGAGGTGTCCTTGTTGGGTTTTTTTGGTTGGTTTATTTGTTGTTTGGTTGGTTTTTTTTTTTCACTTTCTGAAGTTTGTACTTCTTGGAAAGGTATGCAACGGTCACATTGTGTATCATGTCAGGGTATCTAAGTATATTATGGCTTGATGTTGTCTGGTACCTACTGTAAATCAATATTTTTAACATAAGAAGCAAATTCACTATTTTGTGATAATGTCCTGTTTCCAGTGATTTCCCTCAACCCTGCTCTTGTCAGAGGGTCACACTGAATTGCAGCTCTTTTCCCTATTTCATACCTCTACTGAATACTTCAATCTTTAAAGTATCTAACAGGACTCTCGAGGAGCCAAGCATATTTTTCAAAAGAATCTGTTAGCCCTGTAGGGAATATTGTCACCAAAATGAAATATTTCCAAGATGAAGCAAACTCTTTAAATAGCCTCAAATTAATTCGGAATCTTTTCAGCGCCAGTGTTTGGGATGATGTGTTTTCTTTCATATTCCTCCCCCGTCTCTTCAAACTGGCTTGTTTGTCCCTACTGGATACAACTTCCTGCTACTTGCAAAGCAGTAATTATCCTAATTATGCTTCAGCATTGAAAGCCATCTTCTGGAAGATGATTTACAAGAATTACATAAAAGAGATCTATATACAGTGACATACTTGCTTGTTTGGCCTAAAGCATTTTATGTTTTCCAGCTTAATCAGAATTCTTATGATGAGTAGAGAAGTTCTAATGAGTTTCTGCATGAGTCTGTGCCTGAAGATACATTTGGAATTGTACTTGGCTAGTTTTTTCTCTATGAACAGCTGAGATGGTAAAGCAATCCTTTACTACTCTGACTTGCTATGAGATGTTTGTTATGGCCACATGAAATCACAGTTGCCACCAGTGTAAGTTTCCAGTAGTTGAAAAGTTAAAAATGAGAAAATACTGAATGAAAGCTAAAAATAGTATCAAGAACAACACGCAGATTGATACACTAGTTTGAAACAACACATGGTTCTTTTTTCCCAAAAGGACAACTCAAAGAAAATATGAAAATGGGATAATCTAAAAAAAACCCCAAACCTGAATATTTTGATATCTTACGGGTGATACTTGGGACACAGGTTCAGACCTCTGCATGGTGGGAAGGGAAAACAGCTGTGTGTTGGTTTTTGGATTTTGTTTGCTTGTTTTACAGTAAAGACACTATTGCAGCATTTGGTGGTTCTTCTGTCAGATACAGTTATCAGAACAGCTGAAAATGAGTGGTGGGGCAAGATATGGCAGTAATTTGATTTATGCCTATTTGGAGTTTTGTAGTCCAACCCAAAATTAGTCTCAACTTTGTTCTTCGTAGGTCTCTTGGAAAGTTGGCCACTGACACATGGACAACATGCACAGTAAACTGATTTTCCAAGATAATGAGAGTTATGATTCAGTGAGCTTGAATCAATCCTAAAAAGCCCACAGGAGTGTAACAATATGCCTCATGATTTCTATTAGAAGCCCATTTCAAAACACTTCAGTTGTAGATAGAATGTTTTAAATGCAAAACATTTTCTGAGTAATTTTCTAAGCTCCCGAGCTTACTGTGGTGCTAAAAGGACAATCTTTAAAAGCTGATTACTCTTCACTCTTTAGAAGTCTCATACAAAAATCTAGAATGCATCCCAATGCCATTTTACTTATTTCTATATATGCTACGAAGACTAAGAAGCACTAACACACAGCAGGCTAATATACATATAGAATTTATTATAGAATCGTTCAGGAGCTTTGCTTCTCATAGGTTCTGCCTCTGACTCTAAAATAGTGGTGGAAAAGTGGTTCAGTACAGAAAAATCTGGTGGCTTCTGGTGGCAAAACTGTTATAACAGAGGTAGTTGTAATGAAGAGTAAAGTAATTGAATCATCTACCATAACATTCTACTTTCAAAATGTTGAGGCTCTGATGATATGCAGTCTGGTTCTATAAAACAGTTAAGTATTTTCTTTAGATGAAACGGGATATGCAAAGCTGTTCTATTAAGTGTGATGCCCTCCTCAAAGGCCTTACTATGTGTTGCTGCTAGCACTGGGGAATGGCTCATTAAAAAATAAAAAATAAAAAAAAAATTTGGCTGATGCTTTCTTAAAATATAACCTTCAAGCATATAATGCCTCAGTTTTTTCTCATTGCCTCTAATAGTCAAAAGGGTATAGCGTCTAGTTTTTCACGTGGTGCTTATCATCAAATATTAAACCTTTCTTACTGGGCAGATTTTTGAACAGGCAATTTTACCTGAATTTATAGAACTACAAAAATACTTCAGCTGCTGACCAAGCAACTGGAAGCTTTCACCCACGTTTCAGTATAGGTTCAAATCCTGTTCTTCCTGACTATGACCTGCAGTTACTGGATGCGGACACTTCAGAAACCTTTATGTGATCTTGACAGAGTTTGAGCGCTAGATATTCCCACACCAGGCAAGGATGATACTGCTAATTCTTTAATTATATTAATGCCTCTTAATAAAGAAAAGTCTGCAAAGTAGTTGAGATGTGAGCATGCAGCTTTCATAGATATGGATTGCATAGGGACACGCATCTCATGTTTTGAGACACAAAATGTAAAAGGAGGACTTCTGTCTATAGGAAAACTTAGGAACGCTAAATTGGTTTGGGAAAGGATTAGATAATCTGATTAGTGTGCAATATTTTTCAAGTCAAATATGACCTCAGAAACTTGGCAACCAAATTGTTTTCCAGTTTCTTGCTTTTTAGCTTGCTTTGGTGCTCATGCATACTATTTGCCTACAGTGGGTCAAAGTGTCTTGTATTGTGGAAAAAATAGGCAAAAAGTAATGACTTTTCAGATTATGCATTTATTTAGGAAAATTACGACTGAAGAAGATTGCATGGCATAAAGCTTAGGTAGTGGTCAGCATAATGGAAGGTGAAACATGATACTGACTAATGCAAAGTAATGCACATTAAAATAACTTCAACTGCTTATAGAGATTACAGGCATGTAATTAACTGTAATCACTCAGCAAAAAGGCCTAGGTATCTTTGTGGAAAGGTTAAACAGATATCCCTTTGAAGTAGAATGTGGTCCTCAGGAAAGTTCATAAAGTTGGACAAGCCTAGAGAATGGTATTTTAGAAAATAAACCTGAAAATATTGTAATTCTCTGTTTGGAATAAATTGTTTACCACAGTTTAAAATGTTGTATTAATATTAGGTTCTGATCTAAAAATGATACTGCAAAGAAGGTAGGGAATGGTGGGTTGGTATTCACTGCTGTAGGACATCATTGTAGCAAAAAGCTTAGCAGGATTCAAGAAAGGATTAGACATTTCCTTTTAGAATGAGAACACTCATGTTTACAAAAAATGGGATAAAAACATTTGTAAGAAATATACCCTCGAGCTGAAAGACTGAGAAATCAGCCACTGACTGAAGGTAAGTAGAAAGCAATTTCTCTTGGAACAGTTTGTTGTAGGATTTCTCTGTGTTTACTGAAGCTACTCTAGGAAGTAGCATTGCGGACAAAATATTAGTGTTGTTTAGCATAGCAAAGGTGGTGTGAAACTCTCTCCCTCCAGTGTAGGAAACACGCACATCTGTGACAATATTCATTGTGATGAGGAATATATTACCCTGACTGTAGATATTATATGTTTACATTTAAAACCCAGGCAAATTCAAGCTTGCATTCTTCATTGTAGGGATTATCAGCACAAAGGAACTCACAAGGGAGCTCATGTTACCCAGTGTGTTTTAAGGTCTCTTGCCAAGGATTTCAGTGTTACTAGCACTATAGTTGGACATAAATTTTAGCAAAGAAAATTCAACAAAAAAATAGTGCCAACATGAAATCATACAGCCTAGATCCTAGTAGGATTTTCTTTTTATAAAATTACACCTCTCATTTCTGTAAAGTTTTCCAGAAAAATCTTTCCCCTTGTTTCTGTGCAATGCCAACAATTTTATTTTTGTTAGATTTATTTTAATTTTTTATATTCATGAAATGTGTATTTTAAAAAAATTCAGGCGGCAGCAAAACTAGAGACAAATGCTGTCTTGATTTTTTTTTTTTTAATTTTTTTTTTTTTTCCTACCTGGAACTTTTAGAAACATTTACGCATTTGATTATTCTTTTTGAACAAACTATCCAGAGGCAAAGCTATAACGTTTCTTTCTCCTCTTGTTTTTTCCCCTCATTTTTGAAAAAGACATTTGTGAGTGTGAGCGTGTTTAGTGATGCATGGTTCATCTGTCTGGAAATAACGTTGGACCGCAGAGCATTATACTTCATACCCCAGGTCTGTCTCTGTCACCATGCCAGAGCAGTTGAAAACCACAAGATTTGGTTGAGCTGTAAGTTCCATTGGCATCAAGGGTCCTCAGCCCCTCCCTGAATGTGCCAACCCCCATGCAAAGAGACCAGACTCGGGGAGAGGTGGCTCAGCCCGGATGCGGCTATTCCTACGTGCTCTACAGTCCGCACAGGAACTTGATGTATTCAAACAACTTCAGGGCTGAGACCCAGGCCAAAAAAGCCATTTGCTGCCACCCCAGCCCCCTTTTGCCCAGCACATTTGGCCTAGAAGGTTCCTGCTGTAAAAGTGAGCTTGTATTCCCTAACTAGTGTTTTCCTTCCCTTTTACAATATCTTTAGCTGCATATGGCACCAAAAGGTAGGAAAAAGTGGCATCAGTGAACAAACCATTTCTGCTCGAGACTGTGAACTCACTAATAACTGAGCCTCAGCAAACTTTTGACAAACTACCTGTATCAAAAGTAGAGATTTTCTCACTTAGCATTGCATATGGAGGAAGAGTGACTGCTTTAAACGATCTTCTATAGTGTTATAGTTTATTGTATTCATTCCTATTCAGCGAGACCCCTTTTTTGCTGAATTAGCTTTCCTGGAAACAATAAGCAATACTTTCTGTCAATCACCTGGCAGGCGATGTTGTTTCCAAGAGTGCTGATTAAGCGACACATGGAACCAAAGCCTATAGGAATCACTTAGAAAAAAAAAAATTCAATAAGAACATTTTATGAAAATTCTTTTAGTAGGTTTGAGTTTTGAAATGAAACATGAGGAGAGGACACAAAAGAAGGCAATGCTTGAAAGCATACAAGAAATAAGATCGGAATGGAGAGAGCTGATTTTAATTTTTCTCTCCAATTTACTCTTACATTGTGCAAGTCATTTTGTCTCAGAAGTTGAAATTTCTCGTTTCCCCTAGAAAGCTGTTATGGATTCATATTGTTGCTTTTTCTTTTTACAATATTGTCATCTTTCTGGAAGTCTATCAGCATCCTGATAACATCACAGCTTGACACCCTACCAGAAATCAATGATGCAGAATTTTTGTAACTTATTTTATTACATGCAAATTCACAAGGCATGGAAAAAAGAGGCAGCTGCAAACACTACACAGGCACTCCTGTCTTCCAGAAATCTCAGTTCCCAATGTCCATTTCCCCGGTATTGCTTCCAAATATAGAGAATAATACAGAGAATGACTCTTCTATCTGCCACCAATTTTATATTAATAATTTAAAAAAACAAACAAAACCAGCCATTTGTCTTTGTGGAAACTAAAAAATTGCTTGCACTGTGGAAGAACTCATAGACCTCTGTATAATATTACTTTTTTAATTCCTTAAGACTGAAATTATGCTCAATGTGATATTAAATAAGCACAGCTGTATGGAGCCCTGTTAGGAAATTGCAGCTAAATTATTCAGTATTGTAGCCATGCTTATCTTCTTTCAAACAGACAGGTAAGATCCTGATCTTACAAATTGCTTACTGTTTTGTGCCAACTACCTGTGTCTCCTTACCTTGAAAAACACATCCATACGCTTTTGTGTCGCCTTCAAATTACACTCATTAGACATATACCCACTTAAGGCATTTTATCACTTGGATTTTGGCTTCATGCCATAGCTGCTCAAATAGTCTGAATCTGTAGGACTTGACAAGATGCATCCTAGAGTCCTGAGGGAACTGGCTGATGTAGTTGGCAAGCCACCCTCCATGGTATTTGAGAAGTTATAGCAGTCAGGTGAAATCCCTGGTGACTGGAACAAGTGAAGAATTGCACCCACTTTTAAAAAGGGTAGAAAGGAGGACCTTGGGAACTACTGACCTGTCAGCTTCACCTCTGTACCTGGGAAGACCATGGAACAGATCCTCTTAGAAGCTGTGCTAAGGCACATGGAGGACAGAGAGGTGATTTGAGACAGCTAGCACAGCTTCACCAAGGGCAAGTCCTGCCTGACCAACCTAGTGGCCTATGATGGAGTGACTATATCAGTGGACAAGGGAATGGCTACTGATGTTGTCCATCTGGTCTTCTGTAAAGCCTTTGACATGGTCCCCCACAATATCCTCCTCTCTAAATTGAAGAGATATGGATTTTATGGGTGGAGTGTTAGGTGGATGAGGAACTGGCTGGACAGTTGCATCCAGAGGGTAGTGGTCAACAGCTCAATGTCCGAATGGACACCAGTGACAAGTGGTGTCCCTCAGGGATCTGTAATGGGACCGCTACTATTTAATATCTTCAGCTGGGGCTGATGAGTGTGTGATTTCTTTTGTGTGAGTAGGCCAAGAACTTGTCATAATCCATACCAGATTTTTATTTCTTTAACAGTTTAATGGAGTGGGACATAAGACTTGCCGGAGCAGGGATGGAAGTAGCATCATGTTGAAGAGGCTTATTGTAAAGAAGAATGTTGGGCTCTTTGAGGCTTGTGAAATTAAGTGTGGTGAGGGCTTTTCTGAAGCTGAAGAGTTTGGAAAATACCATATTTCTGAAGGTTTTATTTGGACATGGAATTCTTCCACTAAGTAGAACCTTTAGTAGGCAAGAGGGTCACTTCTGTGGAACTCTGAAGTTCAGTATACCTGTAGCTGAACTGCAGAGGGGCTTGATACCTGCCGTGTTGTGAAGCACAGGGTTTTAGAATGCTGATATGTGAAACATTGTGTAGCAGAGCTCCACACAATGCAAATTCACAGGCCACAGCCCCACCTGCTATTCACTCAAGGTCTAATTAATATGAGTTTGGAAAATCAGCAGTGTCTTAGACTTCAAAATGAGGTTGATAGGGAGTGTTGTCTATCTAGAAAATCAGAGGAGTCAAGGAGCATCTTATGCTGAATAAACATCTGAGGCTTTCATTTTCTGCCCTTCTTACAAAGCTAATGCCTTTTCCAGGTTTAAATTTGCAATATCAAATAAGTTGCAATTGCCACAAGTCCAAGGTGTTAAATAAGTATTCAATAAAATCCTGTAAAATTACTAGTGTGAACAGGATTTTTTAAAGTGGATTATATATAATGGCCATGTTATTTAGCCTTGCACAGGGAGACTTACTCTTTATGTAGATCAATTGTTTCTTTTTGTTCCCTTAGGGGAGAAGAATAATGGGTGTTCGGCTTTGGTTAAAAATAAATAAATAAATAAATAAATCAGAACTGTTTCTCTCTCCTTGGGTAAAGAAAAGCCGATGCCAGATTTGTGACAGGTCTGGCTTTAAATGGATAAGAACCCTTGGCTTTTTATTGGGACCGGAGGGAGCCCAGAACTTGCCTCCAAACTAGGTCCTGATACTGAGTGATAGATGGTTCTGTCTGAGGTGCCTGCAGCTTCTCCTATGCTTTCCCTGCAGTGACAGAGAGAACATTAATTTTCTGTAAGTGTATTGCTGCAAATATGACTTTAATACTATTCTCAGATGTTTGAGTAAAACTCTAATGTCTTCCAGTAATTCTCTTCTATAATCATGTGTCACTGATGGTTGTAGACAGTGACAGATGCCAGACCATGTCTGATTGCCGTTTTCTTTGTCTCCTGCCTCCAGTTACCTTACTGGTTTGTATAATGCAATGTTCCTTGTTAGGCTATTCTAAGTTGATTATCCTTCGTATAAAAGCAGTGCAGGCACTTGACGGATAGGCATGTCCGATAGTAGATCTAGAGAGCTGCCAACAACCAGAGGAGGGTGGAGACGAAGCTGGAGGCAGTGACCACTGCAGCTGAAGGTATAAATGAATGTGTACTTGTGGCTTATTATGTGCAGGTTTTTTTCCCAGAACCGTTACTTTGCAGAACCTAACCTCTTTTTCCATTCCTTTCTCCTTCACATATTTACTACACAGATATCTTGGTATTGCTCTTCTGATGCATCACTAGGTTTCACTTCCTTTCTTTACACTTCCCCTTAATGAAATCCAAATAATGACCCATATTGCTTTGTAGAGTCTTGATGTCTCCTTGGTATCCAAACTTGCTCTTGCATTTGTTCCTTCCTGTACATGTGTTTCAACCTCTGCTTTGTCTCTCTTTTGTTTAGTGTCTGTCACTGGCAAAGTAAATGTAGAGGAGGGGGAGATTTGCAATAAGGAAGTTTATCTGCTGTGATTCTTCCATTTTTTAGCATCCCTGCTGGAGAAAATTACTCGAAGTGTTGCATTTCTGGCTTTAAACAGTGTCCCAGATAGCAAAATAACACTCATGTAGTTGCTGATTAGTCTCTACTAGTATAATACAATTTGGATTTGTAGGAAATTTTGAAGGCTTCCAGAAATGGTAGTTGGCATTAAATTACTTTGAATATTAGGAATACAAGCAAGTGCAGCTGACCATTTGCCATTGTAAAAAGCCTATATAAGCAGTAGAACATCTGAGAGGCACTACTTTGTGAAAAAAACAGATTTTCAAATGCAATTGCCACTAATTTCTTAGCTGCTGAGCAGAAGAATAACTGCAACTAAATTTCTATATGATTATACTTAAAATTTGAAGTCAGCAGCCACTGTGAGCTTATTACTTCAGAGAGAGAATTTAATAATAAATGCTGTTTTGATTTTGACCAAAGAAAAAAATTTATCTGGCTTAGTAAAGCAAGCTGTGCATTTTGTTCTGTGAAGAGGAAAGAGACACTGTTTAGTTACTGGCTTGTGAAGATTGGCTGGGTTTCTTTAATTATTAAAATAGTTTTGTTGTTGGCCTATAGAATTATCTGAACCTTCTGTGCGCAGACTGAGTTATCTAAAACAAATTTTTAATGTCTGGGTTGGTCTCTGCTGGGTAGATTTGCACATTGCCCCACCTTTTCATTTCACGTCCTGCCATAGTTGTGTGATGAGAGAAACAAGAGAGGAAGTGTGTTGTCCAATGGGCTAAAGGACGTGTACAGAAGATAACGAGAAGAGCTGAGTCCTCATATTGCTGAACTAAAGTATAACTCGCCAATAAAGCTGCTTCCAGGTTTTGTAGCAACTTTTTTTTTTTTTTTAACCTTTCTTCAGACCAGAAGACTAGAGGTGGGCAAAAGGGGATTCAGACCAATGTTGGAACCAAAGGCATAGCTGTGGTACAAGAAAAGATGTGGCAAGAAGAGAACATAAGAGAATATGTAGAGGGACAGATGCGCTCTAACGAGAATGGGATTCATGCCATTTGGAGACAACATCTTTTCTGTCGATGGCGATCTCTCTCAAATGTACACATACATGGAGAAAGAGTCAAAGAGAGTATGTGGGCCCTGGCAGGCAGAAATCGGAGCAGCTCTAAGAATTGACAGGTGTCGCAATGCTTTATGTTGATAACCTGTTCATAGCTCAGAGTGCAGTAAAGACTGCAGTTCATTAAGAAAATGAATATTTAGAAAGAATGAAACAGCTAATTGAATTTCTAATAAAGGAGTGTTCCCTTACTAACTGTTAGCACTGACAAAAGAGGATACTGTCTTTCCTTCCCAGAATTCCTATGAATATTTCTAGTTTTATGCCTTCATATTTTAGGAATAGGTAGGGCTTTTATCTAGGTAACACTGGCTTTTAAAATTTGGAACAGTAGAATTACAACTTTTTTTTAATTTTTCTAAAAAGGCGTTGTCTGTTCTTGTGATGTTTCTCTTGCCATTGTTTTTGTTGTATCACAGTGTCATGAAATTAAAAAAGTCCATCGACTTGCTGATTACTGTTATCCTAACACAGGTCCTGGTAACTCTGGATGCCTTATAGAAATTATTTTCTTGGCATAGAATGGCTCCCAGAGAAATTGAACAGTCGTGCCATGGTTGAACGCAGGTTTGAGTCCTTTAGTTGCCGTGAGCTAGTAAACAAATAGCTCTTTGCAAACTGAGATGCATAATTTAATTCAAAACACATCTTCTGTAGAATTGACATGTGCCGTGTAAGTGCTGCAGCTGATAATCTTTCAGGAGACAATTCCAGTGACTCTATGGATGTGTGTGTTAATGCTGTCACCATTCTTCTACTGAATAGCCTCATTTTAAGCATGTAGTCCTATTGCTTTTAATTGAATAATTTGATGAATGGAAAAGGAAAGAGCTTTCTCCAGGAGGACTAAGATGGTAACATCAAACACATAGATTAAGGAATGGTGCTTCAGGGAGGAGCATTAAACCTTAATATTAATGTTATTGCCACTGAGATAAGTATCTTAAGCTAAATTCTCAAAGGTTTGCAAAGGGTTTAACCACACATGCCATTCAAATCGAGGGGAGTCACCAAGCTAAAACCCCATGTAATGTTTTGAGAATGTATCTCCTGGGTGTTGATTTCATCATCTAAAATATATAGCATAAAGGATAGTTGCTGCATGAATACCAAGTTTTAAGTCTCTCTAGGGGCTCTGCTAACAGCACAAACCATGAGAGTGTATCTGAGTTGTTTATGAACAGAAGCAAAGTCCCAAGAGTGATACACAGTTATAAATTCATTCCAGTCTGTGCCTATCTATTGTTATTTGTAATAACAGAGAGAGCAGTTTTCCTCTAAAACAACTCCCTTTAAGAGCTTTAACTGAGGAGCTCTGCTTGAAAATCAGTTCCGATAGCTGAGGAGCGTTGCTGGAGAGAAGACTCCATTTTCTCTATCAACATGTGTGTATTTTTTCACACTTTCATTTTGTACTTAACATTGTTCTTTAGTCAATTCGTGTGACTGTGCCATTTATTTGCAAATAACTTTAAGAATGCATTTTATTTACTGGACCTTATTTGATAACATAAAATTGGCCTAATAGAATATCTATTTTGTTAAAATGTGCTATTAACACACAAGCTATATAATGACATGCTTAAGAGACCTCTTTACACACCTAAAATGCTGGTTTGTATGTTTTTTCACTAAGAAATAAGAGATGAAAAGCCTAGTGAACTTCTGGATGGTTCAGTTGTATCTTTTTCCCTGACAACAAACCCAGCTTAGGCCCAGTCAAAGCAAAGGAATAACTTATTGGAGAAGACAAAATGGATTTTTAACCTTAGAATTTTCTTCGGCAGATTTCCGAGTTTTTATGAACACAGAATTTCGTATAAGATCTAATTTGTATTAAAAGGATCAAATGTTGCTGTAGCTGTCATTCTATTGACCTAAATAGTCACATACGATTACTTTAACTTGTGCTATATTTGGGTACTAAAAAAAGATATTGTATTTGTTCAGTGTGTGACAGTATGCATGGGTGCTGCTCGAAGCCCTAACGGTGGCTGAGAGGCAGAGCTGTGCAGGAAGGAAAGCCCTGGCCTTCCCCGGGGCTGTGGCAACTCCCACCAGCTTAGTGAAACATCAGATGGAAAAGTGAGTGAAACGAGGACTCCTAGTAGCAAAGCAAGCTCATAGTACTTGTGACTACACTGGCATCTTGAGTCCCTTGGAGAAACGAACAGCACATTTTACACATTGTTTCTGTATTCGGTTAGTAAGAGGCCCTGATATTTGTTCTTATCCTGCGCTGGTTTTGGCTGCTACCTGGAAAAACTTACCACTTCTTGCATTTTACAGTATTTTGGGGGAGTCGTGGTCCTGATGGTATGTTTTACTTGATGCATATATGCATCATATATATATGCACTGTGGGCACAGTCTTGTCCGGCATAATTCTTCCGATAAAGTATTTGTTTCACCAGCAGTCACTCTCCTGCTTATTTTGTACACTTTTTGTTTTCATTGCTTTGTTGTTTCCTTTCTTTGAAAGGTTACTGAGCAGTACTCTACGCACACGCTTTGGGTGTGTGAAGGGGTCTCTCCCCAAAGAGTCAGAGTCGGTACCTTGGAGATGGGAAGGAGTGGCCCAGAGTTTCCCACCTTCGAGAAATGTAACCCTGGGGCTGAAGGGTGCCACGTGTGACAGTCCTGCCTGCCCCAGCTTTGACAGCGCCTGCCCCTGCTGCGCGGGGCTGCCGGAGGTTGTCAGCCTGCAGAAGAAAATACCGACGGTAAATTCCCACAGCATATTTATTAAAACTTCTTTTAAAAATAAATAAATAAATCCATAGACAAACAAACAAAGCAACACCAAACCTGCAGCATTTTTTGAGATCATTAGCTGGGATCATACTGGATTTGGTTTTTTTTAACAAAGAAATACAGTCATTGAGACCCTTTGATCAGTAGATATGAGAGGAGGCTTTAAATTAATTCTAGGTCAGCAGCAATAAGTAACGTGTGTTTTAGAATAGATATGACTGTGTTTGGACTTCAATTTAATCAACAGTAGAGTTTTTGGTAAAATGTATCTCTGTAGTAATTCTTTAAATTCATTTAAGGTATGCCTCTGGGAAGTTACTAGTTATCAAAACAAACTTTCTGTTACTGTGGAGCTGCATAGTAGGAAGAAACTCATAAACACTTCTGTTCGTGTTTTCTGCCAGTTGGTTTGGAAACTAATTGGAAAGGGTTCTATCACGTCCCTGTTATTTCTTAAAGAAATGTTATTCCATTGAAATAAGTGGTTCTAAAATATGATCTTTTAAAGACTTTATTTTGGACTGCTGTGTTTAGTTTGATGGAAAGAGATTTTTCTAAAGAGGTTTCTGTGATAGTACCATGGTTGAGTACATGATGTAGGTAGCAGCTCTTTTAAGTGGGTGATTTTACTGCATGCACAGCCATCTCTATTTTTTTTTCTTTTGTGAAGAATAGGGAAAAGAAAATGTATAAAAACAGTAATTGAAAAGGGCAAGTTGGCATAATACACATTGCAGTCAAAAACACATGCAGCAAAGTTTCATTTCTACTGAGATATTCAGACTGTGCAGTATCAGTAAAGTCAAAACTGTGGTGGGTTTGGTTTTTTTTTTTTTGGTTGTTGGTTTTTTTTGGTTTTTTGTTTTTTTATTTTTATTTTTCGGACCAGAATCCTTCTCTGTCAATTCAAAGTGCCTAAGCAACCAGGACAAGAGCTATTCTTTATGTCTTAGCTCCGTCTTGCCTAGGATCTTACTTTTTAAAATTTTAGTTATTTAAAGGAGGCAGCTCAGACCATTTCATCACCACAGATGCAGTCAGCAATAAAAACATTCAAGTCAGCTGAAGTCTTCCTATTCACTTCAGTGCTTGTTAGCTTGGGCTGCATGGTGCTTGACCTCTTGCCTTTATCAAACCCCCAAAATTTCATGAACTTGTAGAAATCACATAATATTTAAAAGTAGTACTTATTTTCAGCTGTGAAGTACTTCTACATACTCACAGCCTTAGTGCTCTATTACTGTGTTCTTACCTGCTGGCTATTATAGGGGAAGCCTTGACTGGAGGCCGCAATCAAATTTTTAAAATATGTATGTCTTGAGTATCCCCACCAGTGAATTCCAGCTCCCTCATTCCTAAGAAACTTACTTTAAGTACTTTTTGAAAAAAAAATAAATAAAATGGGATACTAGAAAACATCTGTGGGTAACAATATTATGTTATAATACAAAAACTAATCAAAGAGCAAAGGTATCCTTGCTTTTCTCAGCAGCACGACGTTGGGCTGAAAGCTGTGTGTCTAACAGGAGATGTGAGAGGTCTGCAGTCTCTCCCGATGCCCGAAGCAGGGGCAGGTGTCGGGGTTCCCTGGCCAGGAGCAGCCAGCCCTGTGGGCAATGGGATGGCCAGGTCTGCAGGGCTTAGGGAGGCAGCAGTGCTTGCCCAAACCTGCACCTGGGCTGTTCAGTATGGAATGGAGTGTAGCCATTGTGTTCTGTTCTTTTACATAACTGCGAAAAGCAGTTTTGTGTTTATTCATTAAAAAATAAAAAGGCATTTCAGCGTCTTCAGGGTGTGAGGGAGAAAGCGTCTGCTTGGTTCCTATGAACTCCTGCAAAGTTTGGGAACTGGACAAAGCAAATAAATTGGATTCTGGGGTTGATGACTGTAAGACCTCTGAAGCCAAAGCTGTGCAATCGATGTGTGACAGTGAGAGTTCATCTCTAAACCATTGCATTCAGATTTACTTCTCTTAATTTAGGTCATTAGCATGGTGAGAAAGGCTAAGCTGACTACTATGAATAGCCAATCTCAAAAACATGTGTTCTAAAGGCTTTTTGAAAGTCTACAAAATGTGGCTTAAAGGAGCTAATTCATAAAATATTATTTGGTCTGTTTCCATGGGATTCTTGAAGTATTTCCCACTGATAACCATGCTTTGTTTACAGTCTCTAAGAGAGTTTTCACTCTCTTGGAGTTCTTCCACAGCCCTTTGGGCTCCTATTTTTAAATAAGTAGGGGGGTTTTGTCCCTGTTTGGGGTTTTTAGGTTTGGTTGGGGTTTTTTTCCGTTTTTGTTGTTGTTGTTGTTGTTTGGGGTTTTTTTAACCTCCTTGAAGGAAAACTCCTTTTGAAAATCTGGGAGGAGACAACAGGGAAAAGTTAGCATCTCTCAGCATACAGCGACTTGTGACCTTAAAAAAATAGATATATCATGATTACTTTTAAGTTTTTTTTCAAATTTTGCTGACTACTGAATGACCTTTGTTTTTCACAAAAAAATGGCTGTTGAGTTGATTAATGAAAGCTTTCAATAGTATTCAGTACAGTGGCAGTACAGCGATTGGTGTGAAGCAAGAAATGAGACTGTACAGCAGAACTAAAACGTGGCACAGCATTTGCCAATATTCAGTCTCTTGGTTCATCAGAGTTAGGAAAAATATTGTTCTGCTCTACTGCTCATTTCTTTCACATGACACTAAAATCTTAAGGAAGGTAAATAACTCTTAATGGATTTTAGTTTGTCTTGAACAGACATAGTAGTCCACATCATTAATAACGCTAAGCTAGTATCTAGATGAATATAGAAACAAAATGACAGAGGATTTTTGAGAAATTTAAGCATGGGAGCTCATTTCTACAACAGGAACTTGTTCTAGAAGTAAACAGACTAAGGTATTTCTGTATTTTTGTAATTGACTGAATAGAAAAGTTATGTTTTAGGAAAGTTACAGGTTTTGACCAGCAATATATAAATATCAACTCATCATTACACATAAAATAGGCAAAAAATTGTACATCTAAATAGTATGTTTTTTAAAGAGCTCTCTTGCCCTTTTTTTTTTTCTTAATTTTTACCAAAAGGACACAGAAAGGTTTGCCCCAAATATATTATTTCCTCCTTGAGTGTAGACTATTAGGACTTAACGTTATTTGCCCAGGAGACGTCTTGCATGGTTGTCATCAGATATAAAGGCAGATAGTAGTTATAGTTAGAAATGGCTGTCTGCCATTCTGTTTAAAAGAACTTATGTGGTTTTTCTAAATGGCTTAAATTCCACATTGAACCGACCTCTAAGGCTGGCAGCATCAGTATAGAAAAGAAACCAAGCAGGTTTATTTAACAGTTTAATCTGTCTAAAATGCATGTGTGCAACTGTCCATCCCCTTGGAAAGAAAATGCTCAGAGAACAGGTTCTGAATTCATTCTAACTTTATCATTGAGATTCTGCACATCCCTTAAAACCTATTCAGGCTAAGAAATGCGCATAAAACCAAAATTTGATCTGATCAAAAATGGCAAAAGTTTTTATTTTCCCATTAAGACTACCAGAGTCTACCCTGATTTGCTAACCAGTGTTCTAAATTCTCTTCTTTTATGCAGAAGTTATCTCAAATATGTGTAAGAGGTGATAAGAAGTTTGTGATAAAGTAGACATTTGGAGAGGACAAAATCTTGAGGTTCCTAGTATTAATATTTATACAGAATTAAGTCTCTCATGCAATTTCTATCAATTTGAAGATTTACTGCACTCTTCTCCTTTTTTTTTTTTTTTTTTTTTTTTTCCTCCCTCCCTAGTTCTCCTGGAACAAAAGTAAAATCATCTGATTTGTCAGTGATCGTTTTCCCACATTGAACAGTATCTCAGTCTGTGAAACTGTCATATTGAAATGAGAATCTAGCCTGAAAGATACGCAGTGAGAGTAAGCCTGGAAAAATCTATTTTTATACTTGCTCTCATCAGTTAAAGAAGTATGACCTAATCTGTGATCCATTGATCATAGGCAGCCCAGTCCATAAGCAATGAATTCACTGTATGATTGTGCTTGCAAAAATTAACCCCACCTCTGCAAGTAAGCAAACTGTGGTGGAAATAGAATTAATCAATGAATAGTCAAAGCTTATGCTAATCTTCACTTGGCTGTAAATGAAAATCATTCCATAAAATGGCCCAAAGATTTTTATTACATAGACACAAAAACAGTGACTTGAAGTATGCCTACTGCTGAAATGTCTAGATGTTGCAATATTATTTAAGAATAAGAAAGGTCATAAGCTTAAAAAATTTGCTCATTTAAGAATGTAAGCAGGACAGTATTTGACTAAATTCTGACTTTCTTTTTCTCATCAATTATTTTGATCCATAAGTTAAGGTGCTGTATTGGTGTAGTAGTTTGGGTATCTCAGGATGCCACTACGTTAGCATTTCAGTTCGGAAGCACACTTTTGAAATGAATCTGCCAATCATTCTCCATGTGCTTTGATTTGCTGACAGAGCAGCTGTGAAACGCCAACTGAACGTCTTGTGCACGTAACTAATTAGAGGATGCACTGCAGGAGCAGACCTTGTGCCTTCTAGCTGGCCATTGGTCCATGGGACCAAGTAAAACAAACCAAAATATACAATGTGTAGTAGATATTAGGTTCTCACCACAAACTTCTGTGTCTGTAGCCCTGGTTTCCGTGATTAGCCTATACTTTCTCTGATCCCATTTCCATGACTCCAGGTGCACTGCAGGTTTGTTCCATGGTTGTCTTCCTTCCTAGAACGTGCAGACTACCAGAAAGGCCACGCTGGAAAAACAACAGGCATAAATTCCCATGCTACTCTCTGTGAATTGAATACTTAGCGTCTCTTGTTTCTCTACAGTTCAAGAAATAAAAAGGCAGAAAGTTGACTTTTACCAGAACGAATTTTGTTTTGATGAAAATTCAACTTAATAGTTTTACTGGATCTTTTTTTAGCCCTCTGTCCAGTTAAAAATCAAGTTAAATGATACTCAGATACTGTAGTTTCATACTCATTGCGCTAACAATAATAGACTGGAACTTGTGTAGAGTTTCCTTTAACTACCCAAGCCTTACTGTGAAGACAGTGATTTGCATGAATTGTCCTGATTTAGTCAGTTCCCTGGCTTTCATAACGGGGTATATTTGGTTGCCTGGTTACCCATTTGAGATGACTGTATTTTAGATAATCATTGATGGAAATATTACCCAGAAGGTGAGTGAGCAGCATGATGCAGATTTTCAACAGGCCACAAATGTAAAAATAGATCTATGCAAGCAGAAGAGAAATTGTAATAGATATATGTAATTTACATATTTGCTCACACTTATTGAACAAACATACACGCCATTTGTATATGCCACTTTGTTGTTGTTCTTGCATCCTAAAGCTAAAAGACAGTCGAAATTACAGAAGTGTGTGCTTTAGATCAGCAGGAATGCTGATAATGAATATCCTATAAGATGCCAAGAGCAGAAATCGAGAAGGTGCGTAGAGAAATCAGACTTTTGTAGCTGATTAAAAATCTATTTATTCTGAAGTCTGCAGCAGCTCAACCAATCTTTATTTTGTAAGGAAAAGTTAATTTGTTTATAAAAAAAGAAGTGCTATCTTCAGTATGTGGAATAAAAGATACATTAAAATGTTGTTCCTGATGAGAGGTGCTAGCTGTCTGATATGACATGGGGCAGCAGTGTAAGAGTAAGCCTGCTTGGAAGTGAAGTCATGCTGTACAATACAGTGACATGGAGTGTTTAAATGTCTCACATCTGTTTAGTTCTTTTGATTTTACTAAAAAAAATTTTAAAAAAATAAAAGGTCAAAATTTACTTAACATAACTGCTACTTTTGCTGTTACAACAGACAGCAATGGGACTGATATTTTTTTTTTTGTTGGCAGTCCTTGGATAGTTCGTGTCCGCGTCCCATTTCAGGAAGGGATGAAAACAGAGGGTGGTATAAGTTGGAGTGGAATATAGCCAGGCACAATTCATCATCCTCAAATACACCTGAATTTTTTTAACCTACTTCTGTCATGTTAACCCTTTTTCTTTGTTAATTAAAAACATGTAATTATCTACAGTTAATCAGCATGTGATACTTTGCTTTCCTTTCAGTCTGTACCAAGGTAGGAAGGGATCTCTGATTAAAAACACACCTCTCTAGTCATTAGAAACCCTACTGCCATATAGCATCTATTTATTGTTTTAAATGCAATTATGGGTCTTGGTCTTAAATGCCTTATGGGTCTTGGTATTTATTTTCCTTGTGGAAAATTTAACCCCATCATTCACCAGTAAATAGTGTAACCAGCTGTCTACAGAGTTAAAGAGCAACTTTTCTGAAGGGCAGCATACATTGTGACTGGCTTCCTGCTAGTCTTACTGAGAGAGTTTGAGAGAGCGGTGCCTCTTATGTGCAACTATCGGGGCCAGCAAATAAAACGACTTTGCAAGCACATCTGACATGCACTTTGCATTGTTATGTGACCTGGAGTACAGATACTGTGGTGGGTGGTGCTGCCACGGGGGCAGGCGACAGCCTTACTCCTAAGAAAGAGAGTTTGGTTACAACCGTGTGTGTATGGACAGAGGTAGTGTGTTCGTCTTTACTCTTATTTATATGCAGACTTCTGATGTGTAATTTTGAATTAGTTCTTGTTATTTTATTGCCATTACATAGCTAATCCATCTCCACAAGTCCAAATTTTATTTATTTATTTATTTATTTATTTATATTTCAAAATGTTCGTCATGGGTTCTCCTCTGTTTCCAAGAACAGCAGTAAAACCCCCTTTGACCTTAGTGGAAGAAAAGGTGGACCAATGTCAACTGCGTACTCTTTTCTAAATATATTGTCCTTGTGAATCAGTACAGTAGCAAACTTTGCAGTGATATAATAGTGATAATCTGTTTGCCAAATGGGGAGTTATAGCAGTCAGCAAGTCAGAAATCACACTATCGAAATTCTAGTCCTGTGGCAAGATTCTTGGTTTTTTGGCAACTGTTGTTTTTTTTTTTTAAAGGGCGTCCTGAAACTTTTAATTCTGCAAATTCCCACCGATTACAGTAGAGCTGCACTTTGCTGATCCTTCGTAGAATCAGGTTGCTCTTATTTTGGTATTTATGTATTGGAGATTACCAATATGCAGGCTTCCAAGTTTTAAATATTTTGCCTTTTTATATTGCAGCAGAACATTTAACAGATGTAGTTTGCTTTCCATACCAGTGTTGTAACAAACATATGCCATCATTTTTGAGCAAGGGAATATTAGTATTTTTAAATGTGTGATATTAGATGGAGAGGTTTTGTTTTGGCAAAAGCACACTTTTGCCTTAAACTCTCATGCGATTTTTAAAGCCTGAATTTACCCATCATTCAAGTAGTCACGGAAGAGACTTTACCTGGGATTCAAGTCCTCTGGGCTGTATAAAAATAGGATTATAGAACATCTGGCTGCACAGTAGGAATATTTCACTCTGAAGTACAAAAATAAAACTACAAAAGATAAAGCAAAAAACATTCCTTGCAAGAAATTATCCTTTCTTTATGTTTCTTGTATCCATCAAGCACTGGCATCTGAGAGAAGGAAGGCAAGGAGACAACAGAAGAAAAATGGAGGGAATTAAAGAGCCACATTGTATCATTAATACTTCGGCAGTTTTGACAGCCCTGAGTAGCAATGAAAAACATTGCTGTTTCAAAGCCTGCGATCAATAGGGAACTCGGCAGGTTCTCAAAGTCGGGTCCTCAGTTCAAATCCTCACAAGATGAGCATCCCACACTGTTACTGGATGATGATGTACTTAAGAGCAGAAAATGAAAACTATCAAATGTATTTATGAAATACAATAATCTCCAAATAATGTATTTTTGAGAGTCTATGACTAGACCTGAGAGGTTTTTAAAATATTTTTTTTTTCTTTAAAAAAAAAAAAAAAGTATGACTTTTAGGAGTAATTTGTTCATGTCATATCTTATTTAGTAATTTTCTGTGTCTCAGGTAAAAACCCAAAGGGAGCAGATATTGAAGCTGAACAAATGTTTTTACTCTCTCATTTCTATCTTTTGCTAATCATAAAGATATCACAAAGATCTGTGGTCTGCTGTATTTTCATTAACAATTCATCAATCCAAGAGCAACTTTTCGTGACAGTTGTTGATAGCATAAAATAGTAGCTAATGTCTTGGGTATTACTTAAATATTAGTTATAGGGCAATGGAGCAAGAATTATTGCTTAAGTTCAAGATAAAAAGCGCTATAAAATTGTGAAATATTTTGGAACTTTTAATTAAAGCCTTGATATACCCATTTGAATTAAATGGGTGATTTTTTTTACATCGCGGATAAATGTATTTCTTGGTCAGTGTATTAGATATACAAAGAGATAGATAGCTAATATATTGCATAACAAGGGCGGTATCTTGTGCCTCAGTTGCACAAAAGTCTGGTCAAGATAAATGAGCTTTCAAATGAGATGTACTTAAGGTAACGTAGCCTAGCAATATCATGTAACAAAACCATTGAATATACCATGATTTAAATACTTTAAATAATGGGCCAATCCGGTTATGGGGGAGGGGAACACACCCACCCAAGTACCCTTTTTACTCTTGTCTGTGAGGCTGAGCTCAACAGCCCAGGCTGAAGACGTGTTAGCTTGAGACGTGACAGCGACGCGGGGATTATCTCCCCTGTACATGCTTAATTGCCTGGTAGGATGACATTCACCACCTTTAGCTGGTGCTTGTATTTAAACTTCATGTTTTGAAGCTTCACTTGCAGACAGGCCACTGGTCATGCTGTTTCCCTCAGTTGGTTTTCTGGCTGCTTCTGCTGTCCACGTAGCAAAGAGAAAGAAATGCCGTAACTCATTCTGATTACACTGGCATCTCTCTTTCTTGTAGAAGTCAGTATTTATATGTTAAGGTACTGCAAAAGTACAGTATTAGTTGACCATTTGCTTTGAGTTTGCTCATACCCCAGAGACTATTATCAGTTATTATTTCTGCTTTTAAAGCAAATTCTTCTAGAGCCAGGTCCTCTCAGCGTTTTTGCCTGTACAGTGCTGGCTGGTTTTACTGATTGTCCACTTTGAATGGAGACTAGAAGCTATTGGCAGGTGTTTATGTGGTGTTCTTTAGTGCCTTCATTTTTGGTGAGTAGAAAGCTGAAGCTGGAGTCTATCACATTCCTCTCGTTTAATGTCTGCTGTCTTCAGGGAAGGAGGAATGTGGTCCCCAGTTTTGTGTTGGCAGCACCAACACCTATTAAACATTTCAGTTAAATAAGTTGAAGCAGTCCCGTGTTTATGTCTTCTGTGGCTGATGATAAGCTTTGGCTCACCACCACTTCCGTTTAGACAAAATGAGACCCACTACTTCTAAGAGCAGGAATCTCTGGCAGTTTGATGTTCAGCTTTCCTGTGCTGTTATGTTTGCTGCCTGGCAGCAACTGCTTGGGCATAATTCAGCCTAATAGGGAGGCTGCAGAAAACCAGTGTTCATCTGCACACAGTGATGCTTCAGTAGAACAGAGGGAGGCTTAAGCAAAATGTCTTGCTCATTTTAGGCAAGCCACCATTGTTCCTAGAATAGATAGGCTCTTTTAGAATTATAAGGAGTTTTATGTAATTTCTTTCAAATTGTTTGACACCTTTACAATATATTAAAGACTTGTTAAAGAAAGACAACAATAATTTGTAATAGATGTAATACCCCTTAGCAGATTTCCTTGCCGTATATTTTAATTTTCTATGATGTTTCACCCACACTACTTAGAGAGCAAAATCTAAAACTGCCTTTGTGATTTTAAGTTCTTTTCAACTGAAGTTGAAAAAGTAGATTTTTCTTCAATACTGAAAGATAGCAATTATCTTGAAATGAGGTTCAGACTGAATCTTGCTGATTATTACAGTGATCAGACTGCCTTTTAGTGCAAGTATAAAAGTTAGCATAGTCGAACACATTTTTGGATTTTACTTATGTCTCAAAACACACTAAATAAGAAACGAAGAAGTGTCATTTTTTTAGGATGGGCAGGTTTTTTTATTAAGCTTTTCATTTTTAGAGGCAATAGAAGTCTTAAATACTTACTTATTGTACACATTGACCTGGTTGTGTGTGTAGATATGTATCACACAATACAGCAATACAGTGATGAAAAAAAAAATTGCTGTTTCTTCACTTATTCTCTCTATATTAATTATTTTCTATATTAAATATCACTAAAATCGTACCTGTTCTAACACTAAGGGCTTGTCTGCCAGGGAAGGCTGCATGGAATAGGTGAGAGAATGGTGATTTCCCGGCTGAATGCTCTTGTACTGTGAAGCTACTCTGTATGAACGGTATTTACTGTAGACAGAGATTATTACATGGGATTTTTGTGCAAGCTGGTAACTTACAGTGTATGAAAAATTATTCATTCCACATTAACTCTTAGCTACTTAATACAGACAAGCTTTGGATTATTTTAAACTATTTTTATTACAACAGCTCACAGAAGTCCAACTGGGATTGGTGTCCAAATGGCCTAGATAACTGTGTAAGATTGTAGTAAACTGTGATCCTCACTCATAATTGCATAAAAGGTAAATGAGTTGTAAAGACAGATGAGATATAAAGATACCAAATGATCTGTTCAGAGTTATACTGGAACCATGTGAAATATAATTTGGGTTCCTGTAATATAGTCCAGTGCTGTAGACGGTCTCCTCTTTGCCCGAGTTACAGACAACGGAGCGTTGGCTTCTGCACTGCACCCACAGCTTCTTGCAATGGCCTTCTGAAAAAATGAGCCTCGTTACAGTGTACTGTCTGCATCGATCTGTCTCTCCTTCTACCCTAGTAACTTCTGAACCAATGGGCCAATTTCAGTGAAATTAAGCAAAGTAGTGGAGAGTTCTTCAGATGGGTAAGAGACTCTGTGACACTGAGTGAAAGGCTGTGGAAGGAATTTCTACTCAAAAGACAGATCTCTGCTTCGTAAGATCTGCGCTGTAACTTATGGGAGAGATCAGTCAGCAGTTGCACCTTACGAGGCAGATAAATTTGAAGGCACAAATCTGAAGAAAAATGGATTTCTGTAGCTGAAATGCTCAAAACTTCTATTCGTTTTTAAACAAATTGAAGCAGTCAATAACATTCAGCCAGATCCTTTTGCAGCAACAGAAAGGAATCCTGGGCAAAGATTTATTTCAGGTGATGCAGGTCCAGCTCTCCTTTATCCTGGGGTAGTGACCAGGGCGCAGGCTGTACCCTCAGAATGTTGCATGTAAGGAGAAATTTCATCTTTTGGAGTATATGATAACTCTAACAAGAGAAATGTGGAAACATGTAGCATGGAATAAAAAGGAAAGGACACATGGACTTATCTTTATAAATTACTCAAAAGCCAGGTAGCCCACCCAAAATGACCAGTCCCAAAGCTCCCATTAAAGCAGACATACATAGCCTTCTAGAACAGAGGCGCTGTTTCTTGTTCCTACAGAGAGGAAAAATGCAAGTGAAGAGCTTATATTAATCAAGTGATCAGTACTGTGGTGAAATGGCCCTGGGACAAATTCTCACCAACATGCTGAAGTGCACTGGATTTGAATGAACATTTTCCAGGAGAGGATCTGTCACGTAATTTAGAGAACTATAAATTGGAACTGCTCAGTAAAATAACCAAGGAGACTCTTAACGCCTAACTTGTGTTCTTGTACTCATTTTTTCCAGTTTCTGTATTAATCTAGTTAAGTGAATATCCCAAAGAACTACTTTACTCACTTATAGAAGTAATATTAATAGGGAAAATGTGTGTGACTAATCAGGTAATAAAAACATGGACTCTGAATTAGCTTCTTCAAGACAACCATCTAAATTATCATTAACAGCTCCACCGTTTCTGTTTTAAGTACTTGTCAAGAAAGGCTTTAGCATCATATAACTGTTCAATTTATTTATTTTTATCCTCTGCTGTTATTTGGAATTAAATTCTAAAGAGAACAGACATTACTGCTCAAGGGCTGAGTGCTAATCTTTTATGTAAAAGGGCTTTTTTCCTTGGCAGTTGAGTAAGTTCAGCTAGCCATAGGATGCTGTAAAATTTCCAAAGCATCTACTCTATGTCATGGTTTCTATATAACTCTGCTGTTACGGTTTTTAAACCTAAAAATGACATGTTTTACATCAAAGAAATTGCACAATTCAGGGATATACAGAATGCTAAAAAGAACTTTCTGCAAAGTTGAATACATGTTGCAGTATTTATACTGTAAGTTTGCTAAGTGTTAAGGAAAGACCTCTTTATGTATGAGGTGGATATCTCAGTCTCTTGTATTGTTCTTTCTAATCTCTTCATCAAAACTTTTTGTAGTCATATCAGTGCAATGTTTCCAGCCTGGCTGCGACAGCCAGCACATCATGGTATATGTGTTTCCCACTGGGCATGTCAGAATCAGTTTATAAATATAGCTACTTTAGCCTTCTCTTTTCTGTAGAGGCATTATGCTATTTTATCTGTGGCCATCCATACTTAAGCTGCTGTTTCTAGCTCAGTTGAAGTATCATTAACAGATATTTTGGTTATGCCTAAAAAGCGGTAAATAAGATGATTCAGTCTTTCCTGAAGACGCTTTACAGTTATAGACTCTTAACCTAACATGGACCTGGAAAATTTTGAGGGAATTGAGTTGCTGCCAAGAAAGAGTTTTTGTGACCCCTCATTTCTACCAGACTTAGATCTGCTAATTTTACAAGCATTTGGTGGTATTTATGTCTGTCTTTTTCTTGAGGCTTTGGATCTGCAGGGGGTTACTCAATAACAACCATTTCTGAATACTGATTGCAATCTAAACATATTGGTTAACTTGGGATATCTCTGGAAGAGTAGGAACAGGCTATCGGCATCATTTACAGAGTGAGAGGAGACAGTGGTACCATCTTTTATTCTCTGCAGAAGAGAAAGGATGGCCTGGTAGCTGAGAAGTGATGGCAGCTATTTCTCATAACATCTGGACTTCAGCATCTGATTCTGTGACTGTTCAAATGTTTTGTATGGAGACAAGTGCCTTTCAGAGGACAGCTGGTGGGGGGGAGGAGGGAAAAAAACAAACAAACAAAAAACCACAACTGACCAAACAAACAAACAAAAAAACCCAAACAAAAACCAGACAAAAACCATGACCTCTATTCCTCTGTATTATCCTAACATGAGGTCTTGGTTTGTTTCTAGGCCCTGTCCCAAGTCAGGAAAGAAGGGACTTTAAGATGGGCTTTCTCCATCCAGCATGATTTCCCTAAGCACTAGCCTAAAGAAAATAGTGGAAGGGGCCCTGTCTGCAGTTCCAGTCTTAACAAATGGCACTTAGGCTGTCATGGGAGACTAGCAAGGCTAGCCTGAGAACTCACACTCTGCCCGTCACACAGCGGAAAGACACTTCTGGGAAGCCTGTTTCGATGTCAGTGTCTCTGGACTGATCCATACTGGGACAATCCCAGCACAACTTGACCTGTCTGTGGGCTCCAGTAGTTGCGCTGCCCCTGCTGTTACTCCTGGGCCTGAGGGCTGCCTGTGGGACACGGGAAAGCTGGTGGCACGTTAGCAGCTCCATACATAGAAGGGGCACGCACGTATTCATGTTGAAATGCAGCTGATGTGTCTTCTTGTTACAAATATTTATTATTACTAATGTTGCTAATCTTTATTATGGATATTCTTCTTTAATTCATAAACATAACTCTTAAGTTGTGAGGGTAGAAATGTGAGCTGATAGAGCCCTCAGCTGAACATGTTTATGTTGCAAGCAAACTTTCTTTTTTTTCTGGTGAAGAGGTCAGAGATGCAGTAATTCTGTTGTTTCAGAAGTGATGCCAGATCCCTAGATAATGTCTGCCCACATGAAATGCAAGATGCATCTAAGCAGGAAAACAACAAAGTGCAGCAGAGATAAAGAATTGATGTTTGAAAGGGATATCCAGTACCATATTCTAAAAGACTAGATAACATTAACTTCAAGCAAACATGAAAGATTGCAATCTTTTTTAAAAGAGGTGACCGTGTGTTTAACAGCTGATCAATTCACTACAATACAAAGAATTAGTAGGAAGAAATTAGGAAAAGTAGAGAAGCTTCGTTGGCTAATCCATGTTCTTTTTGTGTCTTTCTAATTCAGATCTCCCTTTTATAATACTCTTTATTTCCAATTTGTTGCTTTTTACTGCGCTTTATTTCAATATCATTAATTCATTTTGGTCTTGAGCACAGTTGGTTGCAAACTGCTGTCTTTCTGTTACAAATTGATTCGTCCTTTAAAAAAAAGGGAGACAGACAGAAATGTCAAACTTGTTTCACAACGGAAATGTTGAACATAAGAGTTGGCTCCAATACAGTGTCCACCCAGTGGTTCTATGAATAAGTGTTTATAGATTGTACTGAGCTTTCTAGCCAACTCCTAGTGTCTCCTATAATTGCTACTGTAGGAAACAAAAATGTTTGTCTGAAAGAGCAAAATCTTCATTTGAGCTGTGTAAAGCTATTATGCTACTTTACGTGTAAAGAGCAAAAAATTTATGTGTTTAAAGAATACAGAAATACGAGATTGACTCACTGCAGATTTCCGTCCAACTCCAGTAATGGTTGACAATAGCGTTCTAGTTTACTTGATTTCTTTTACGGCCTTTTCTGGTTTGATATTTTGTTGGGGGTTGGAACGAGTGGTCCGTATATCTCTCTTGGTGTTGGTGTTTTGTGGGTTTGAGGTCATCTTTTTTTTTTTTTTTCCTTTTTTCTTTTTTTAAATGTTCTGAGCTTTCTGGTATAGTTCTTGGGGTTTTTTTTACTCAAAAGCGTTGTATCATCCTCTCTGTCTGCATGCATTCTTTCCACTGTTTCTCCTGTTGGTTAAAAAGGTGGAGGAGATTAGTTTAGAAGAAACTGAAAAAATAATCAGAGGAAAATCATGACTGTATTGACAAAAGTAAGCATTTGCAACAGGCAATGTAGCCAGGAACAGCTATAAAAGGTCCATCTGATAAGCAGTAGAAGAATGTGCAAAAGCACGTACTTGTGTCTAGCATATAGGATCATGCAAGTGACAAAATTTTTTAAATATTTCTTTGTCATTCTCATTAAGCAGCTGCACGTGAATTGGTCCATATTGCTTTAGATGATTGATATTGGTAATTGACCTTTGAATGTATTAATATGGGACATGCTAAATTTTTCACTATCTCGAAGTTATAATCTTTATAAGTAAAACAGTTACTAAATGGTACACAGAGTCATTAAAAACTCCAAAATATTTGCTGTAGAAACTGGCATTGTTCTACAGTGCCACTCTGCTGCTGCCTTTTAAATAAGATGGGTCCCATCTAACCACACAAAATGCTATACAGTATAAAAAGAGGTGAAAAAAATAAGGAAAAATTGTATACCACCTGCTGATGTGTGAATTGGATAGCAATGCAGGAAACGACATGTGTTAAATTACTCTGATAGAAGGAAGAAAAGTTAGAAAGTAAATGATTTCTTTTAAAACACTGAATTATAACATTGCATGTGTTCAATTTGAAATACAAAAGATGAATTCAATATAATATTGGCCGCTGACATTTAAAGTTTGAACAAATCCAGTGGGTCTAAAATTTAG
The DNA here is from genome assembly GCF_036013445.1 of Caloenas nicobarica. NCBI lineage: Eukaryota > Metazoa > Chordata > Aves > Columbiformes > Columbidae > Caloenas > Caloenas nicobarica. The sequence continues at coordinate 11,977,142 of NC_088254.1, forward strand.
ACATGAAGTCATACTCAGAGCATACCTCTATAATCTATGCAAAGGATTAAAGATGATAAGCTATTGAATTTGAATCACGAGTCCAAAAGCCTTTTAGCAGTAAATTCCATTTGTGTAGGAGTATGTGTGCATGACTGAGTGTACTTGTACAGATGAAATACAATCAGATTTTTCTAATGCTCCATGGACAATGCACTTGCGGTTTCATATGCCAAGTGTCAGATATAGATTTTTGTGCTATACTTTTTATACATAGGAAAGGCAGATTTTTAACTTTAACATTTGTATGTGTTATTCAGCACAAAACCTGGAAGGAGAATTCCAGAAGTGAATATACTCATTCATGTAATGCGATTCCCTCTATTTATATGATCCTTTAATTGAGGCATATTGCTGTGTTTCTGAAATGTCAAACTGCTATTTTATATTAGAAATATTAATTGCAAAAACTTGGCAGCTTCTGATATCACGTCACTAAAGGAAGTAGGTCTGGGTCATACAAAAAGCTCTCTTCAAAGTCTGTTTTCTAAGAACTTGTTATGGTGAAATTTTGGGGGGATAAGGGTGGTAGGACAACACATGGCAGAAACAGAAGTTTAAACTGGGACTTGCTTAGGAAGAATGCATTTAGTGTCCAGAAAGCCCCAAGTGTTCTGTCAAGAATGAGAGAAGCTTTGGCTTAAAGGCTACTCTGACTCAGCTCTGAGCTGAAGACTGGAACTGATAAGACATTAATAAGAAACCCTGCAACAATGGAAAAAAATATAGTAATCCATATAAATAAGTCATGAAACAGAAAATTGAAATGGAAACGTAGCGCTATCAGAAGAAATGTTGGTGTAGCTACGAAAATAGGTAAATTACAAACAGATCGCATCCTGGTGCTGGTTTTGACCTGTTAGTTGACAGAGGTGGCAAGATCACCAGTAAAAAGACAAAGTAAAGACTGAAGTGTGCATTCACTATTTATTTTCTGTACTGGGAAGGATGCAGGATAATGTACTTCGATTACATAAAGAAAGCAAATAGTTTGAAGTCATTTACCAAGGAAAATAGTAACCATCATTTAGGTCTAAACAATTTGTACATCATCTGTGGATCTGCTATTTGAATGCTATATCTGGTTCAGAGGCCCAAATTTTTAAGTGATGCTGATAAATCAAGCAAGGTGCCGAATATGAAAAATGAGGTGATTATAGTGTTTCCTCTCCATGAGAAAGACTCTTTATTCTTGTGTGGTTATTTCATCCAGGAGGTGAAATCACAACAAGAATCATCAGTTGGAAATTGAAACATAATAAATTCAAATGAAAAATCAAACAGAAAGTGAACAGTGGTGCTGATTAACCTTGAACAATCCCAAGAGAGTGCGGAGGTTTTCCAGCTCTTGATAGACCAAGGTCAGGACTAGGTGCCTTTTTGGAAGGTCACACACAAGATTTTAAGCTTGATACCAGAACAACTAATGAAACGTACTGACCTGTGGTATGCAGGGGGTCTCATGAATGCCCCTGACTTAAGCTGTTCAACTTCATTAATCCTGGAGGGGTGAGGGAAATTGAAACTCTTTACTGGTTCCTGTAAGATGGTGAGGCAAAGCCAAGAGCTCAGCTGTCAGGCTGAAGGGCTGGTTGTGCATCCTCTGTTGAAGGGAGGCAGCAGGGAGGCTGGCACAGGGCTGGGGGCTGGCAGCCCAGGGCAATGCTGTGCCAAGCTGGCACTGCAAGGGCAAGAAGCAGCTGGCATTTTGAGGTGTGATCTTCAGAAACCTTTCTCTTAGTGGCTGTCCCTTGGGAGTGCTCCTGCCCTCCACCAACTGCAGCTCTCGGCATGCTGAGCCAGTCTTCTTATGCATAGTCAGAGCCATGGAAAACTTGAAAACAAACATCTGCCAGTGACACATCATTTCCTGTGGTTGTCCTAGCCATGAATTTTTTACATTGTTCTGCCTTCCCTTTTGCACACTGCTAATCTCTGATCATGCTTCTTTCTCCCCTGTTATTCACTGGAGTCCAGCTTAGCTTTAATATAGAGACCAGTTTGCACTGCTGATCACTCTGCCTTTTTTTTTCTTTTTTTCTTTTTCCTGAACTCTATGAGAAGACTAGGTTAAGTTGTTATTCCTGCGCTGGCTAGTTATGCTCAGTATGTGACATTCCTCTACAGTTGTTCAGATTATGCCACGTCCTACTTCATTCCTCAGACTGTGTGCAGAGCCAGATCTGCAATAGTCTCTTTTTCCTGTGCCTTGTCCTATTCAGATGTCTCTTTAGATGGTAAGTACTGACATATCTAGAGCACTAGTAATATAGGGCTTTTTACTGCTGCCAGCAGCTAGGATCATCTAACGCTGTGCTGTGAACCCAGCAATAAGAAAACAGGGAAACCACAGAAATACAGCTGTGTTCCAAGTAACTCTTGTTTACTAGTGTGTTTAAACATGCGTGGCTCTTCTATTTAGATATGCTGTCTATCTCTCCAGTATTCTGGTAGTTTCTACAACAGATCACAGGAAGAACACTTTGACTTGTGTAAATAAAACTGATTTTTCAGTTCTAGCACATGAAATGGTCCAAAGTAAAGATTATTTCTGAAAAATCGATATGTATATAAATATATTTTTGCAGGGGGGTTTAGCTCAAAATTAAATGTTTTGAGGCATTTGTACAAAAAAAATAGTTGGAAATAAACAGGATTCTTTGACTGAATTCCAGTCCTGCTGGCAAAGTGGTAAAGAAGGTACTCTCCACCCCATTCAGCTCAGTGATTTGATGCTTAACCCACAAAACAGAAGGAAAATACAGTCAGAGAATGAGAAATTCTATTGACATAGATACTGGGAGCAAGTCTGGGATGGGTAGGAGAAAGAATGACTTTTTTTTGGTATCTGAGAAGGAAAAATGGTTTGACAGTGAGAGAATGGTGTACTGAGGAATGCGTAACTCTCTGAAGTATTGTACTCTTAGCATGAGAAAGTGTAAAGGCTGCTCAATAAACAGAGGGAAATGGGAAACACATAAAGGAGTAAACAATTGAGAAGCAGGTGTACCCAAACAGTAATGATAACAGTGCTGTCTCAGGGAGCTGGAAAAGCAAATGGTAATTTTGATACTAACACAACATTGTTGAAATATTGGCTCCAGAAACAGTAGTGGGTTTGGCGAGGTTTGTTTGGGTTTTTTATTTCTTTGTTTATTTTGGATGGTTTTTTGTTTGGTTGGTTTGTTTGGGAGAGGGGGGATACAGAAAATGTGAGAAGTTTGTTAATCACTCAAAGGTTAATGTTAGTCCTTTAGTTGTACTCATGGTTTGAAAAAGGTAGTATATGTGGAGGCTTTTATCAAAAAGGTGATGAAGCTGTTGCTTCCTACAAAATGTTCATGTTTCCTTTTGTTAGTGGCAGAACACTAGGGTCCTGCATCACAGCACTCAGCTCAGGAGGGGGCCTGTGCATCTTTAATTTTTTTTAGTACTGTAATGATACAGTGTGAGAGCGCAATTCATGTTTAGCAATTCTGATTTAATTTACAACTCAGCTAGAATATAATTATTTTCTGATTATGCTTTAGATTTTGTGATAAAAAACAGATTGTTTTTGAAGTTTATAGGAAGAGGAAAGACTCATCACCTTTCATAGTCAACATTTATTTCAGGAAAACTGATTTTTCTGCTAATGCAGAGTAAGTGCAGAGTAAGAGTAAGAATTTTTCTGAGTTTATTTATCCTAATGTAAGAATTGATTCCAAGCTGAAGATAAGTAAGGGTTAATGGATTTCTTTATTACAAATTTTAAATCCTAATGCCTGCACAGCAGAGTTCTGTTAATATGTACTGATGACTGAAAGATTTGCATATTAGCTTGCAAATGTGATTAGAAAAAAATGAAAACTATGCATCACAAAGTTCAATGCGTTCATTGACAGACACTGCATAGGATTTGTATATTTATTATAAAGCTACTGTATTAGCAAACAGAGAAATTAAAGACTTTTGAGACATCAGTTTGGCACCATGTTTCTACTTCAAGCAGTTGTTACATTCCCGTCCCTCTACTAGTGTGTATGTTGTGTGGTTTTTCTCTTGAATGCTTGCCAGCAGTATCCCTGAGGGACACATTCAGCCTTTTGGACCTTCTGTATCATACGGGACATGCAGAAGACCAAGAGTGCCTCTTGCATGTTGGCAGCTCTCACCTGCCTCCTTGTCCAGCCCTTTGCCTGTGTCAGGACTCCTGAAACTCCATTGCTCTACCGTACAACTTCTCTTGGTTCCTTTTTTCCCCTTTGTAAATCTAATCAGATCTATGATAGTATTATCAAGGCCACAAGCCTTATGCTTTCAAAATGGCTGTACCGATTCAAAGCAGATGCTGTACCTATCTCTGGTTCCTGGGAGAAACACGTATTCCTGGTTGCTGAATAGGACATCTCTCTGCTAGGCAGGAGGTGTCAGACAAAATACTAGAACTCCCCCACTGGTTTCACGGGAGTCAAAGGTGCAAGCACGGGCTGCTTATCTTGCAAAAAGCCTGTGTCTGCTCTGGTGTACGGCGCATCAGTATGGCTGAGGAATCTTCATCACAGGAGGTAAAGAAACGATGGATTATCAGAGGCAGACCTTTCTGAAGTATTCCTCTTCTGGGGCACGAATCCTCTGCTCACACTCTGATCCTGCTGCTGTGTCTCCATCCCAAATCATTCCTGGGGGCTGGTGTACCCTGCAGGGCTAGGAACTGTCACTGCAGCTCCTGCTCTGAAGCAGTTACTGCTACTGGCACTAATTCTTGAGCTAGCATAGACTATGTAAGAGTTAATTCATCACTGCAATCATATTCCACATGTGAGCCTGCAGAAATGAGAAATCACAACACCAGCAAACATGTTCCCTGCTCAAAAACCTGATTTTGTGCTGCTCTTCTGGCTTAGTCTTGCCTTTGATGCCAGGGTTGCAAGTCCTAGACTAGCAGATTCATATACTGACCCAGGAACTGGTGGTGTTTCCCCAACTGTGTACACCTTCTCTGTCTGCTGACTCCATCGCACTTGTCTTGAGGACAACCATCTGCACCAAGAGAAGCAAATTCCCTGCTGCACTTAAAAGTAAACTGGTTTTGACAGCTATCACTGATGAAACAGAGGGAGAGGCTGATACAATGTAGCTTTAATTTTCTTTTATTTAAACTGGTGCAGTTTCTGCATCTACTGATAGAATCGCAGTACATAGGACAAGAGACAGCAGTGTCACTCACCAGGGCTTTGTTCATCTCAGTACGCCTAACAAAGTTCCCTTACCTGCAAGGTCTTACAGAATCACAGAATGTCAGGGATTGGAAGGAACCTCAAAAGATCATCCAGTCCAATCCCCCTGCCAGAGCAGGAACACGTAGATGAGGTTACACAGGAAGGTGTCCAGGTGGGTTTTGAATGTCTCCAGAGAAGGAGACTCCACAACCTCCCTGGGCAGCCTGTTCCAGTGTTCCGTCACCCTGACTGAGAAGAAGTTTCTTCTCAAATTTAAGTGGAACCTCTTGTGTTCCAGCTTGAACCCATTACCCCTTGTCTTACTGTTGGTTGTCACCGAGAAGAGCCTGGCTCCATCCTTGTGTCACTCACCCTTTATATATTTATAAACATTAATGAGGTCACCCCTCAGTCTCCTCCAAGCTCAAGAGCCCCAGCTCCCTCAGCCTTTCCTCATAAGGGAGATGCTCCACTCCCTTCATCATCTTCGTGGCCCTGTGCTAGACTCTCTCCAGCAGTTCCCTGTCCTTCTGGAACTGAGGGGCCCAGAACTGGACACAATATTCCAGATGAGGTCTCACCAGGGCAGAGTAGAGGGGAAGGAGAACCTCTCTCGACCTACTAACCACCCCCCTTCTAATACACCCCAGGATGCCATTGGCCTTCTTGGCCACAAGGGCCCAGTGCTGGCTCATGGCCATCCTGCTGTCCACCAGGACCCCCAGGTCCCTTTCCCCTACACTGCTCTCTAAACCTCTAAAGCTGATGCTGGCTTGTTGAAAGGTGCTCCTGTCACTGTGCGGACAGCTTTATACTTTTCTAATTACCACTACTAGTAGAATATGCGTGTGGATAATTACTCAAGAGTTAGGGCACAGTTATTTATAATAACTTGTAATTTCTGCAAGAGGTATTGACTGCATGCATGTAGCTTGGGGTCTTTGGCACATAAAATTCTGCAGCTGAAAATAGAAGTAGGTTGACAGAGGCATTGGTCATGTATTTCAACCTTGGTGCTCTCAGGAAGGGAAAAATAAATAAACCACCACACCAAGAGAAACCATGGCGTATGGCCAGCCAAATGTCTCTGAGTTCCAGTATAAGAGACTCATGCATGTATATTTAAATAACAGCATGATAAAAGAGTAGCTTCTCATTTAAAAGCTTTTTTTTTTTTTTTAAGCAGGGAAAAGAAAGAGCCAGTTTTGAGGGGGTGATGGGTGAGGTCCCACCTAGAGTACTGTGTCCAGCTCTGGAGCCCTCAGCACAGGAAAGACCTGGACTTGTTGGAGAGGGGCCAGAGGAAGCCACAAAAATTATCAGAGTGCTGGAACTCCTCTTCATGAGGAAATGCTGAGAGAGTTTTACTAGTTGTTCTCAAAGCCTGGAGAAGAGAAGGCTCTGGGGGAGACCTTATTGTGGCTTTTCAGTACTTAAAGGGGCCTATAAGAAGGATGAGGACAGACTTTTCAGCAGTGCCTGTTGCACTAGGACAAGGGGAATGGTCTCAGACTAAAAGAGAGTACATTCAGGCTAGACGTGAGGAAGAAATTTTTTATGAGGGTGGTAAAATACTGGAACAGGTTGCCCAGAGAGGTGGTAGACATCCCTGTAGACATCCCTGTAGACATCCCAGGCCACGCTGGATGGGGCCCTGAGCAACCTGATCTGGGTGAAGATGTCTCTGCTCATGGCAGGGGGGTTGGACCAGATGACCTTTGAAGGTGTCTTCCAACCCAAACCATTCTATGGTTCTATGATTCTTTTATAGAAGCAGATACCTGAGGCACAAGCCTCCTGTGTTTTGGATCACCAAAGAAATTTAATTATATCACTGTAATTGAGTGCAGGTGGCAAGGTGCTGGCAGCTGTGGGGCTGCAGGGGCCTCTGTGGGGAGAGGGCAGGGCTTCCTCAGCTGGTTCCCAACGGCCCATGGCAGGACATGGCTGAGGAGCTCAGGGTGCCTCCGTGGAAATGTATTTCAGAGCAGGCGAGGTGTGAGGAACAGCCCTGCTAGCACCCAGGTGGGGGAAGGTGTTTTAGTCTTTGTTTCTTTCCATCCAACTCTAATTAGCAGTAAATTAAATTAATTTTCCTGAAGTCGAGTCTGTTCTTCCTGTGATGGTATTGGTAAGTGATCTCCTTGTCTTTATCTCAAACCATGAGCTTCTCCATCATATTTTCTCCCCTGTCCTGTTGAGGTAGGGAATGAGAGAGTGGCTGGGTGGTCAGTTGCACAAGATCAATCCACCGCAAATATTTTGATGCAGGGCTCTAAAGTGTTTGGACTTTGAAGCAAAATATGTCTGTGGTTTCTTCTTACAGCGCAGTGTTTGGGTTTACAACTCCATTCAAAGTAACACAAAAGAAACATGAGTACAACTGGAAAATCCTTATGTTGGTGAAGTGTTGGGGGTGAGAGCTCGCACAAGCGGCAGTGGGTCTGTCGTGGTGGCTGCAGTCCTGAGGGGAATCGCTGGGTTTGGGTCTAGGTCTGCTCTGTAGGAGACCAAGCCTCAGAGAGTCTGGGAAGGCTTTAACAAGAGCTGGCTTTTGTCTGGCATATTTGAAATGGAGTCAGGGACTCTCAGGGATAAAAGCAAAATCTGTTGTATCTGAAGAGCCACATTTATGTTCACTAACAACATACCTTCTCTGTGAATTGGTGCCGAGGGAGGCTTGCAAGACACTAATGTTTTCTTCCAGCACTCTCCCCTTCTTGGTCCAACTGAGTTCATTGGTCACTCTTCAGCGCAATACCAGTTGCAGAAGCTGAGAGGCAACTTTAGTCACAAAGATGAAATTCACCCTTGTGCAACACCCAAGTGGAATATGAGGCCTCTCTTCACAGAGCTGAACTTAAACCTGGAGGAATAACAACTTCACGGATAACGCTAAACTTTGATTTTTCAGACAATACGGTTGTTACAGGGAAGCAAAGTAGTTAGAAACTGAGGGATAAAAACCAGCAAGCTACGGGCATGGCTATTACTTTAAAAAGCAGTTAATAGTGTTGCTATGTACATGACATACAACTTCCTGATGGCTCAATAACATAATCCGATATTAAATTTATAAGTACTTTGAAGACTATTACAATGTTGTTTGTCACTTATAGGTTTCTAATGGCTCCCTAGGGATGGGACAGCTAGTTAGATGAGCAGATTTTCCTCAATTAGGCCACAATTTCACATCAGTATTAGAGCTTCTGTGTTGTAGATATTACATATGCAATTTGATCCATGTAAGGGGGAAATGCTGATTCTGCATGTGCTTCCTGTTGATTTGCATGGAAAAAATGTGAGGATTAGAGAGAGAACGTGTAGAAATACCTAACTTTACCATTTGTGCAAGCATCTCAAATTTCTTAATCTATGTACCCTTGATAAACTTGATTAAAATTTTCAATGTATGACTTTCAATCATATAAACAAGCTGATTTATTAAGTACATATTTACATATTTTAATTAAATTAATGTCATGGGGCGAAAAATATTGTCACCTACATTTGAATATGTTACTCTTTAAAAATAATGTTCATTTTCGAAAAAAAGAAGTGGAGTAGGGAGAGACATGGTGTTAAAGTTAGTAGATGCTAGAATACCTTTCATTTCAGTAATGCTAGCCTTTTCCTGTTCCACTACTTAAAACGGCGGAATTAGATTACTAATGTCCCTCAAAGGATACTTAAACTAATCAGGAAATATCTGAAAGAGCTTGTCTCCTCACAAAAGGACCTGATAGGGTTGTCCCATCTGCCATGTATTATTAGTGATAGCAAAATGCTTCTAGGACTACTTAATGAGAGAGGATAATGGAATCGTATATATTAATGGTCAAAGCCTGAGTAAGAGTTGATGCCCCCTAAAACAAGTTCTGAGTATGTCCTTTGGGAAACATTTTCTGTACAGATGGTTTTTTTAAATGTATGAGGAAAATGTACGAGGAAAATGTACAAGGAATATGTACCAGGCAATACCACTTCCAACATTAAGGGGCTCACACGCACCTGTCAGGTAGTGAAGGACAAATCCTGAGACCTGTAGGATCCACAGCCTACAGTTTGGACCAGTTTCATTCAAGACAGAAGGTTTCATTCCAGATAGATAACCAGATCTGACCTCCTTGTACATCAAAATCACTGCATTCCACTTGGCTACAGCAACATGAGTTTAACAGGTTTCTTTAACTGAAACAAATTGCTAAACCGTACCCAGTCTAATTTGCTATTGAAGTCACCACTGCTCCTCCTTACAGTTTCTAATGGTTAGCTTAAGGAAAAGGGAGCTGTATTCTTAACTTTAATTTGCCTTCTAGCAATTAGTTCTTGTTATCCCTTTCTCAAAGAACCTCTTTGTAACAAGTATTCTCTCAGTTATGGTCACTTCTTAGTCGTCTTCTCTATAAACTTCACAGATAGAGCTCTTGGAATATTGGAGTCTTACGACCTTCTCTCCAGTCCTCAAAACATTTCTCTGGATCTCTTTTGCACTTCTTGATGAGTTAGGATTTCCTAACAATGGATTCCTCCTCTTTAAGAAGAAAAATACCTATTTCTTTAAATACACTTTGTTTTGAAAGCAGTAATCTCAGACTCCCACAGTGTAGACTTACCAAAACAGATAATCATTTATGTTGATGAAATATAAGTAATTTTCGCCAGGTAACAGGGTATCTGAACTGAGAATATTCATTCTCATAGTGGATGTTTCATGATGTTTGTTCAGTTCTGGTTTTTTAAAAACATTGTTTACACAGCAAAAGGACATCAAGATTGCAAAATTAAACACTCAAAAGGTAAGATGCTGAAACAAAGTTTGACTTATCGTACTCCTCTTCATCTCCTCAGCTCATGCACGCTTAAACCCTGCTGCTTCTCTTGGCACCAGCTCTCAGCACCACCCTGGCTGTAGCTCTGGCACCCACTTTTACCCAGGTCCTTTACAGAGTGTCTCCAAGAAAGCCTTTCGAGATGTGCTCAGTGTAGATTTCTTCAGATTATTTAGATTCCAGAAATATCTCCAGTGATATTATACAAATAAGATCTTTCAAAAGTTTTTTCATGTGGCCAAACTTGCATTTTCTTAGGTACAATGAAAGGTACAGACTTAAACACAAGCTGTATGTTCCCCACACAAAAGCTCTTAATTCAATATTTATTTGAAGCTGTATTATATTGTGACATACTGAAACAAAGCATTTTCAAAAAAATTCAGTTCTGGGCATGAGTCCAGCGTAGAAAATGTCTCCTGCTTTCCTAAATACAAGGAGTAATGAGTCAAAGACCTCACTCACTTGGCCCTCCCAAACTAAGAATCAGCTGCATATTTGCAGATACAGAACTGTAAGCAACAAGAGAATTTAACACTTGTGAAGTTTAACATTTTCCAGGTGAACTGACACCTAAATAATGTTTTTCAGACTTGTGTTTTGGTTGCAGACATCAAAGTCCTTTACAGATTTTTTCATAAGTGTCCTGAAAAAAATTTAAAAATTCCCAGAATCAGGCTTGTAATGAAATACTAGCTGATAAAGTATGGATGATTCAAGGTTTTTACAAACCACTTGGCTTCCCACAGCTCCTTAATCATTCATTGTAATTTCATAGTACAGAAAAAGAATATTCTTCACAAGGGAGACAGTTGATGAAGTCCCAGGTGAAATACGTAATTAGAACACCTGCAACATATACAGCCTGCTGCTCTTTCACCATTTGTCTGCTTCCAAATTGCAATTGGTTAGTAAATTTATTTTCATATTTTAAACTTGGTTTCTACATTGTGGCTGTTTTGTTCTTTCCTCTTTCTTTCTGATAGGTTTTAGTACACTTCAGCTGCGACAGTAGTAGGAGTTATAACAGAACATTTTAAGGAATGATATCAATCAGTTAGTCTTGATACCCAAACAACTAAAGTTGCAGACCAATGGTCAGGTTCACAGTACAGGATCAAAAAACATGCAAAAATTTCAAGGTTTACACAAAGATGTGTTTTTATTAATTCTATCAATAATTTATCCAGTAATTTCCATTACAAATAGGACACTTCGTTAAAGAATTCCAAAGTTTACTGTATTTAAAACATGTATAACCAATCAAAAGCCTTTATTTGTCCCCTTACTGAAGGTAACAAATGAGTATCTTCTTGCAGAGGAAGTCAAAGAAAAGCAATTCCTGGCATCAGAAATCGGGAAAGAATGGAACTATGCGGAATGCTTCCATTCTGCTAAGCCCTCCCTGTGTGTGGGTGTTAGACTGCCCTGTGCGGAAAGTCCTGTGATGATATATAGAATTGTGAGGTGTGTCCAAAACCATGCTGCTGCTCTCCCTTCGTAGTTTTCAGTAGTTGCCAAGATTTCTTTTTGTAATTTGTCCTCCATCCCTTCAATGATGGTTTAGATGAAATATGGCAATTTTTTTTTTTTTTAAGTTTTGTTTCCCAGGCTAGCATGTGACACTTCATTTTCACTGCCTTGCCAGTGTCCCATACAGCTGTCTCTTCATGTAGGAAATCTCAAGATTTACATAAGTAAATAGCTTTCAGCATTCTCGAAGCCACAACAATGTAGAAACGTGTTGGAAACTGGCGAAATAAAAATTATATTTGACTGCCCTGCTGAGAATAAAGATTTTTAAAGGACTGAAAATATTATTAATGATTTCAGTGTAACGTCTTCATACTGAGATGATTAGGATGACGGGTTGACCTGGTATATTTAAGTTTGGGTCTCTTATTTTTAGTATGAGCTTCTATTGAAGAAGTTTGAATTAGGAAGAATAGGATGAAGCAAAGATGTAGTTTGCATACTGAATTTGCCTAGCAGGTAGTTCAAAGGTTTTTCAGGAGAAAACTTGAATATGTATGGAGGTAAGAGAAGGTGAAGGCTTTTCCTTAAAGTAAAACCTAAGTGTCAGCAGAGTTTTAGAAAATCTATATTTATTTTCCCCTCCATTTTTTCTTCTGTTCTACCATCTTCTGTACAATTGCCACTAAACTGTGTTTTATTTTGGTAAGAAAGGTAGCTTGGGATCCAGCCTGGTTGCAAATACATGTAGATAAAGTCTAATAAAAGTGAGTTTCAAGGGTCTCAGTTCTGGTCAGGTCCTTGTAGTTTATCCCGATGAAAACTGTGTGATGGCCTCATGTCATTGGAGAGGTGTGACCCATCTGCCACAATTGTGCTGCTGCAGTGCAGGTTGTGTGACGGGCTTGAGCCAGGATAGGAGCGTGCATATACAAGTAATCTGTCTGATGTTGCAACCTGAGGCTTTCTGAATATCCCTCTGCTTCTCTGCTTGGGGCAGAAAGAGGAGGATCAACCACATTCTATTGCTAGCCATTTTTGTGTCCCCAACCAAACTGCAGTGCCTTCATCTGTCTGCAAAAACAGTGGAGAGCCAAGGTGTCCTGTGTGAAGGAAGCTGTCGTGAGATATCCCAGGCTACTCCAGTTGTTTATTTTCATAAAGGGGTTACTCAAGACACTAGATTTTTACTCAAAACCTGCTGTGATTCTATTTGGCGATGTCTATATATCTTCATGTTTGCACATGGAGAAAAAGAATCTTAAAGCCACACACATAAAGATACAATATAGCTATCAATAGAGCTTTCTTTTTGGGAGAAATATCTACTGCTACCTGATCATGGCATTTGTCTGTTTTCCTCCTGCCTTTCCCGCATCTATCTGATTATCTGCATCTGATCTGGTTTTCTTGTCTCTTCTTTAGAAGGCTGATTTAAGAGATGATGCCTTTAATGGTTCTCAGAAGGCACCTGTCGCATAAGGGACACCATTAGTTCTAACACATAATGATGATAATCAGCCCCAGAACTTGAAATCATGTGATAGTAAATGTGAAGCCTCTAGATTCCCTGTTCCTCTAAAACCTGTCAGTTATCTTTAATCCGTAAGTAGAAGATCTGTATTGTGAAAAGAGCTTCATGTGAAAGCTGCAGAATGGAAATGAATGCCTGGCTATTAAAATGAACAGGTGTCTAATTTCCAAATTATTTCCAGGATATGAAAAAAAAAATCTGGAAAAAAAAGAAGCCAACCTGTTTACAAGTTCATTTAGGAAGATTGTGTTATTTAGACACGTACTTTATCAGTGCCGTATATACTAAAACGTGTGCAAATGTGACCCATGTTACGATTTGCTGGTAATTTTCGGTTAACTTTAGTTATACACAGCCCTCTACTTAGGCTCGTTGTAAAAATAGAGATCTTTGAAACACCTGGAAAGGTGTCAGAAGGAATAAATATATTGTTCTGCAAGTTCAGCCTTTAAAGTAATGTGCAAACCATTGGATTTAAAGCAGTAGGTATCATAGGTCAACTGCACTCACTAATCACTGCCTCAACAAAAGAGATTGACTTTGTTGCCAGCTAACTGCAGTAAGAATAGTAAATCACTTCATAGACTTTATATTTATTCAGTTCACAGCTTGATCACTACTGTTTCACCTTTCCTCTGAAAAACAGTAATGCTCTTTGCTTTGTCCAGGAAATAGAAATTGCTCATGGAATCTCCTATTTGTTTTAAGTGAATGAGCAATACAGCTTATGGCCATTGGTTCCTGAAATGAAGCGCTGTCGTAGCATGGTGGTTGCAATGAGCATTTGTATTGAAAATTGGGGGAGAAGGGGAGTAAATTTTTGGGTTTGGTTTGTGTTTTCTTGTTTTGTTGTTATTGTTGGTTAGGGTTTTTTTGGCAACCTCTGACAGACGAGTGTGCTGCTTTATGGATTAGAGTTTCTGTGCTTTGTTATCTGTGAAGACTGTCTTAATATAACTTTGCAGGTAGAACTGCAGGCAGGCAGCTTGTGAAAGATGAGCCTCCTGGGATACTGATCGCATTACCATGCTAAATAAAATTGCTATAACAAAAATGTTTAGCCAAATCTCCACAGAAAAGGGTAAAATTTGTTCAAATGCATTTTCGAAGGGAATCTTCTGAAACGGAAGGAGTACCTAAATATGCCTTTGAAACAACTAAGTATGCAGACAGAAGATGAAAAATAAGTGTTTGTTGACACACCGTTTTGCTTTTGAGCTGCAGAGTTTTGATTTTATTAAGAATGAAAGTGATGCCCTAAATACTTATTGGCACCAATGTCTCTGTGCCAAAAATAAAAGCCTTTCTGCCTAGAGCCAGGTTTGGAAAGATAGACTTGGAGGAAAACTTGGGCCTACAGCAAAGAACTGCCATGCTGGGGCTGTGGCAAAGCCAGTTTCTGTGGGATGCAGGCATCTTGTTAGAGCGAAGACCCTTCTCTGTTGACTTCATTGGTTCGAGCTTGTGTCCTACAGAAGGAAAACACTGCCTCAGATGTGAGCCACAGACATTTAGGTCTGTAACACCAAGTTTTGTAGTTGCTATTGCATCCTTTTGTAGCCAATCACTAGAAAAAAAAAATTAAATGATTTCCTTTGGTTGCGGGTGTTTCTACTCTAGGTCTTAACCTAATAACTTCGCAGTTATAATTTGAATGTGATTATTATCATCTAGTTATGTGATCTGACTATCTTGTAAAGAGGAAGAAACAGCTTTAATTCAGAAGTATTCCATCTCACAGAATGGGTTTTGGAAGGTGCTGAATCCTTGCCTGCATAAATGTTTCAGATCCTGTTAAGAGTAACATACTGCTGTTAAAAAATGAAAGGTTTATGATAGTCCTTTGTAAATTAGTGGCAAGAAAATACTGAAGTACAACAAACACACTGCTAATTTAAGCCAGACTTTCCAAAACTATGTCACACATACAGTTGCATTTAAATGAGTATGTTCTAGACATGCAGTTAGGTTGGTTGTGTGGTGCAGCTAATGAAATACAAGCTTTGGTTTTCACATGCATCCTCCTGAGCATTCAGACCTTAATATATTATTGTGCTTAAGGCAGGGACTTGAAATATGGGGAAGGAGTCATTATTGCCTGTTATGCTTTCCTACATTTGAGACTAATATTACTATAAAATGCTAAGGATATCTTGATACAGAGGAGATAAAAGAAAAGCTGTTCAATTAGCTATTACTTTAAATGATAAATTATAGCATATCACTCTTCCAAAATAAGCAAGTAATAGCTATTCATAAAAGTGTCATGTGTCATTATTGTTCAGTTTTTTCATGTTTTTTGTAATCAGCACACTGATTAATTCTCTCAACTCTTTTTTTTGAGCATATAGAGGCCCACTCCTTCAAATTTAGGGTTTGATGTTACAAAACACCTTTTCAGGAGTTTTCCTTTGAAAGAGGTTTCTCTGCCTTGATATTTTAGTGTACTTCCAGGATGCTGATTGATTGGCCTATGAGTCGCATTAAACTAATGCACTTGGTAGTCAGAAGGTCTGAACTTGCATCCTTTTGGAATAGAGGCTGTATTATTTTGGAAAGGGATAATTTTTGGAGACCCGGTGCCCGTTATGTTGTGGAAGAGATTCTTAATACTTGAATGGAGAAGAATATAGCTTCAAATAGGTTCAGCTGTACCTGGCCCGGGGTATTAGCTGCTTCATGCTGACAGAGACAGTATAGCCTAGAACTTAGGCATTGGACCACATGCACCTGTAGTAGATGAACTAAATGCTGTAATCATTTTGTGTGGCAATGAATAAACATATCATTATTTCTATATCTCTTTATATTTATATATCTCTTCATAGATATATGTATAGATATGCTTATATTTAAATGGTTTTAAAGAATAATGTGGGACACAAGTGCACAGGATGTTTACAGGTGTGTTATAATGTATATTTAGACTGTGATTTCTACAGTTTCTCAGGGATCCTGAATAACTCCAGCCTAGTAAAAACATGCCCAAGCAAAGAAAAGCGTCCTCGGACAGAGGCAGACCTGCACATTCCTCTGTTGTAGCAGGGTGTAAGGGTGCCAAGGCGCAGAAGAGTTGCCGTGGGAAATCTGATACATCACTGATGCTGTGACTTTACAGAGGAGTCCAGATGTTCTTCTCTAAAGTCTGTCTCTGAAAACCACCCCTTTTTCCCTAGAGGGGTGATAAGCACAGCCATTAAAAAGCTTCGTCTAAAGGGAAATGATGGACTTACTACTCTCTAGGTGGGAAGAAAAAGTAATCTATAAAATGTTTCCATGGTAGTGGTTTCCTATCTCTCTTCTAGGCTTTCAGAATATTCCAGCTTAGTAATACCTATTATCTGCCTCTACTTCTTCATTTCTTCAACTAATGTGTGTTGAAAATGTTCGCTCATCCACCTGAGCTCAATGGAGCTTTATACACCAGATGTATGTTAAAGGCTGAAGTTATTTTATATTACTTCAAGCTTTCAATTAACCTTGCTTCCATGTAACTTGTGGTATTAAGAGCAGTATAGTGTTAAACAGAATTCACATCTCCTCACACCTCCTCTCCTCCTCCTATAAAACTTTAAAATGAAGCTTTTTCTATGCTGTATGAAACCTTGTGATATCTAAGTTACATAATCAATTTGATATTGGATTTGCATTATTTCTAGGAAATAACACCAGTGGTAGTTTTCCAGTGTTTCACTCCACTGTTAGATGTACTGGCAGGCGTTGCTACACCGAGCTGCATTCCTTCTTAGTAAAGCATGGACATCACTTTTTAATTCAGGTGGATATGTAGATACAGGAGAGAAAACACAATGATAAAACCCATTCTAAAGTGTTATATTTGTGCTACTGGATTTCTTCTGTTATGTCACACAAATATTTTACACAGGCTAATCTAATGGATGTGTAAATTAATGAGTGTTTTATGGTAATCCATTCAGAGAAGTTGACTACAATAAGGTATAAAATTAAACATTGGGTTCATAGTGAATTTTAGGGCATTATCAATTCAACCATTTGTTAGTCTTCCTCATCTCTACATTCTTGAAAGTGCTTGTCAATGTTTGGTTAAGATTAATGTTTCTCTTGCTAAAGACTTTCTCTTTGTACGTGATACCATCTGTGACATACTACTTAGCAAGCTGAAGTCATGGATGCCACCACAGACCCATTTGATTTGCAATATAAACTTCATCTTTAGGGAAGCATCAATTCTGTCCTCTCGGCTAATTGTTCCCCTCTGAATGCACATTTGGATATCACTTGAGAATATCTATCTTAGAATTTTGACTTTGTTATTCTCCCTCCTTTAGTCTCAATTCCTGACTTTGCCAAAACAGCGTAAAATTTCATCTGGATGGTTAATAAGAAAATATCTTCATCCAAAAAAAAAGCCATTTTCAGTGTCTTACAATAGTTTAATTTCACTAAGCTTTCTGGAATATAATTGCTCATATTATTCCCAAGCTCTTCCTTGCTTCCCAGGACTATAAATTTGACTTACATAAATTAGCTTTCTCAGGCATTGTATCAGTCATTTGTCGGCCAATGCTTTGAGGGGCTTGCTGCTTCCTTGTTCAAAACTACATGTGCTGAAATCCTTCTGCATTACTGGAAATGGGATAGGATTGCCAGCATGCATCTTTCTATCCCTAGAATTGGCTTGACCATGAAGAAAACGGAAATTTCAACGCAAACCATTCAGTGTTCCTGTTCTCACACTGAAACGTGTGCCATGAATATGAAGTATTTTGTATGTTTTTCCTCAAAGTACAAATCATAGGATTTTTTTCTGAGATAAAAAAAGCATAGTGGGGCAAATATGCCTGTATCTTTTGGCCAGTTCAGGTGTCGTGTCTGAGTGTAAACCGGATATCCAGACACATTTTATGTATCTGCAATCGTTTTTGAAGTGATGCAGTTCCATGGTAAACTAAAATCATTGCATGTCAAGTTTTAGTCATCCATGACAGACACCATGAGGGTTTTAAATGAAGACCCACTTATGACTTGGTGGAAAATGCCCAGCATCATCTTTATTGTCTCTCCTCCCTTGGTCTCCTTGCACTAAAGGAAGCAATGTTCCTGAATTGAGTTCAGCATCTGCCTTCTCTCTGAATCTCTCCAAAGCTGTCAAGACCGCCATTCTTACAGATACTTTCTCTGCTGGTTGCTCTGTGCAACAAGGCATTTCTGGCAGAAGTCCTGTGACCAAGCTGACTTCCTCCATGGCACATTTATTCTTTTTTCTTCTCTCAATTCTGTTGCATGGCTAGCTTCTATAATTGAAATCCTCACCCGAAGTCCTAATTTCCTCTTCATCACCTTTGACTTATTCTTCAAAGCCTTTTCTCCCACCAAAATCTCTTTCTCTGAGAAGGATCTTGACAATTTCTTCCCAGTGAAAACTGGTAAGTATATGATCTTCATAATTCCTTCTTTCACTCATTTCTCTGTTCCTGAAAAAGTCGTCTAGCCTGTCACAAGTTATAAAGTTTTCCAACTGCCATCCTTCTCTGCTCATCCACTTTATGCAGTGACCCCATCTTATCACTTTTTCCTCCAGTCCATCACTCTTCTTCCTCTTTTCTCACACAACTCGAGCTTGCCTTAGTCTCATTTCTTCAAAATGTCCCAGTGTTTAACCACTTGCCCTTCCAAGAAGTTATCATCCCTGAACGCATGGAGCACACTGCAGTCACTGCCATTTAATTCCCACTCTTTGTAGTCAACAGAAACTGTTCAAACCAGTCTGTAAAATCAGAGAATTGGTACTCTACCTTTGACAGTGTGAACCTATCAGGTCTTTCAGTATATACTTAACTGTGATAATCTTGCTGTAATCCTTTCCTCTTTTGTCTTCCGTGACACTTACCCTCTACTCTGTGTGCTCTTTGGTGAACCTGCCCTATCAAGTCTCCAGCTGCAGGAGTTTATGGGAAAGTCAGGTTTA
This sequence comes from Caloenas nicobarica, assembly GCF_036013445.1. NCBI lineage: Eukaryota > Metazoa > Chordata > Aves > Columbiformes > Columbidae > Caloenas > Caloenas nicobarica. The sequence continues at coordinate 11,996,171 of NC_088254.1, forward strand.
TACTTCCTTCCTAGTTTAGCCATGAAGCACCTCACACAAAAGCACAAGTTCATCTACCATATTAATGAGGCCAATTAGGAACTATGTGGACCTCTGTACTTCAAGCCTGCCTCTTCCTACCTGAACTAAAATCTAAGCCTGTTTCAGTGTAAATATTGAAGTGATATCTCAAACCAACATTGCTAAAACACAGATCCTTACTCCTTCTGCAGAAGCTCTCTCAGTTACTCAGTTACACCTCATCTGTCACCTAAATTCACTACCTGAGCAGTCTTCAACTGAGATTTCCCTTTGCCACCCCAAATCCAACTGTCATGTAAAGTCTGACGCGTGATCTTTCCTGGCCATCCGTATTGGCTCTTAGATTTATTGCATTGTAAATTTATTTTCTCAAATCTTGACACACATAATTTTACCCAACTCAAATAATGCTCTTAGAAAACTCGCTTTCCTAGGTGTTTTTTTATTTGGTTGGTTTTGGTTTTTTGAGTTTTGGGGCTGCTTTTTGTTTGGTTGGGGTTTTTTTACCATATTGCTTTCTGACTATAACACTCAGGTGTTATGTGACTCTCTCTTTTCTCTTTTAGGCAGTTTTTTGTCCTTTCTCTACTCTGTCTCATCTCTTAGTCAGTATGAAAGCAGCAGCTTCAGCCTGAGTTTGAGTCACAATGTCCATTTCCTCCTCAATGTTCACTTTCAAGCCAGCACCTTCATGCTTTCTCCCATCAAAAAATCTTCAGGACACTTCTGCAAAATTGGTTCTTCAAATCTCTCCTCAAAATGTGTCTTTGCCAGGCTACCTACAAGAAATATTGCTTGTCATAATGGCTATTATATATTTTTTTCTTTTTTTTCTCTTCCTTCATACTGACCTATTGTCTTTTGTCCTTAATCCACTGTATAAATTCTTGAAAGTTTTTTCCCACTGTGCATTTAGATGGGACTTGTACTGTGAAGTCCTGACCTGTGAGTAGAACTCAGAGGTGCTACAGTAAAGAGCACTGGAGGGAACAGTAAAGGCCAGGAGGAGTTGAAGTCATGGCTATATCCCCGCAGAATAGGCCTGGCACACTATTCTAACAGTTAATATTTTTGGCAAAAACACAGATATGGAAAATATGTCCATGGCCAGATGTGCACACGGAGAGCTGCCAAAACAGAGTGGTATATGCTGTAAGCTTTGCTGTTTTCACCAGTAACGTACACAGAGATGCTCATCCTTACCTTGGAAAAAGTGAAACACTGGATAAACTCTGGGATCTGCAGCTGTGGTTCTGGGGTGACTTAAAGTATTGCACACTGATGCTTAACCAGCTAAGTAATTCCCTCCGGCACCCTTTTGTTGTAACCTCCCTCCAAAGATATTAAAAACACAGAAACCTTGGCCAGGTTGTAGTTGATCTAATTTATAAAAACATTTTCTGGATATTAAAAGCTAGGCCAATAGTAGTAGTTTTTAAATTTCGTTAAATATAGTGTAAAGTCTCAGAAAGAACCTTTCATTGGAGATTATTGTATGAAGATTTGAAGATTAAAGTGTCTAGATTAAAGATTAATGTGAAGTGCGCTGGGAAATTGTTTGATGTGTAAGAAGCTATATAGTATATTAATCGTGCACTCTTCAAAACTGCCTGAGGGAATTAGACACCCAGTTCTCTTACATGCCTTTGAAAAATCTCACTCTAAGGAATTCGTTGCTATATAGGGAAAATGGTAATATTTTCATTGGGAACTTGAGTGAAAAAGGAAAGGAGAGCTATGGAGACCCTCTAGGGCTTGGTGTTAGCTCCTTACAGTTTTTTCCTGTTTTGAATTTGTTTCGTTATTGTATAGAGGCAACTTGGATTTGAGTGCTATGAGTTTATAAAACTGGTCTGACCTAAGAACACTCTCCACCTGCCTGTGTATTTGTTGTTTTAATTCCATTTTGTCTTTGCTTTCACTCCAAGATAGCTTTCATGTTCTTCTAAACAAAAGTAATTTGAATAATTTTTAAAATAACCATGTAAACATTAATGAAACAAATGTATACATATACATATTTGTATTTACAGTATAATATGCTTTCATTAAAAGTAAATAACAAAAATAATTGTTATGCATTTATTTTGTAAAGTAATCCTTTTCCTGGAGTTTTTCTCAGTCATGTTTTTTTGTATAGAAGTTCTAATGTTCCACATATGGTAGAAATTATAAGTTTGCTTGTCCCTGAAGTGCTGCAATATAAATAAGCTGTTAAATGCCAACTCTGAATGTTATTTTTTAGATGTTAAGAGAGATAATCCTGTACTAAAACTATTAGGAGGTAAATTTGTTTGAACTTCAAAACCTCTTTGGTCTGAAATGAAAATGAACTGTGTATGAGTGTATGCTTCATTAATTTGGGGTTAGCCAGTTGAGGGCATTTTTGTTTGCTTTTTTTTTTTTTCCATGAGGCATCTTTCTAATGCAGCTTATTAAAACTATTAATGCAACACACTCGTTTTTTTTTTTTCCTGGTAACACCTGTTGCATTGCTTTCATAAAAGGACAGTTGCTCTATAGAAAGTACCCTGTGGAAATCAATATTCGGGTTCACAGTCACTCAAAGTCAATGTGCTGGTGTGTTGCATTCAGATCTATTTTAGTGGTCTTATCATTAAACCTGTGGTAGGCATTTGTACAGTAAGGCTTCCTTGAGTACTGGGAAAGTGTGATTAAAACTAATCATCTGTCTGATGAAAATTTCCCTCTGACTTTTGGCAGGATCGCCCATCTGAATTTGTGCCAGACTCTACAGGAACACTGATGCCAGCAATTTGAGTATCTCCACTTTCAGTCCCAGTGGTAAGTTCTAAAGATGCCATAGTAAACCACAATAGAATATTAGTGTTTTCTGTTATGTTACACTGAAACTGAGTCTGTGTGAAAAATGAAGTATTTCCCCTTGAACAATGCAAGGATACAGAGATATAAGAACGTTTATTGATCTGTAAGAGATTGAGCTCAGGACACAAGTTCCGAGCAATTTTCATCAGACTAAAATCAGAAAGGCTGTTTTTATTGTCCTTTCTACTAATGTAACTGCTCTCTAAAGGTTTGACATTGTACATTTTGAAGAATGTAACCATTTACAGAAGGATGGTGGGCAGGCTCCAAAGATAAAGTAAAATGCACAAAAAGGAAATTCAGTAGTTTCCTCCTGCTGAAAACTCAGCAACAAGTTGTAAAGTTACGAATTATTTTCCCCTCTAATGTTCTTTGTAACTATTCTGTTTGCTCAACCCTTGGGTCAGATTCAAAGGAAGAGGGAACAGCCGAGTCCTGCTGCACTTTTGTGTCAATTTAGAATATGTTTCCTAGAACACTGTAGCTGGGTAGTATGGAGTAGTTCTTTAACAGGAAATCACATTGGGATGTAAGCATACAGGTTTTGGGAGGAGGAAAATCTAATTTTTAGATTATAATATTGTCTATGATGATATTGGGTCAAAATTATTTTCGCTGTTATGCCATTACCACATTAAGTATTTTGGGCCCCGGGGAAGTAGGCGGCCAGGCGAGGTATGTGGCTGGGTTCTGTACCGCTCTACTTAGCATTGACTAGTGATCACTGTTAGAAGGAGGATACAGACAGCCCTTTGCCCTCCCCCGTCCGGCTGTGCTCATGCTGGGTTTAGATCACTGTGATACAGATGTGAAATACCACCACCTCCAAGCCCTACCAGTTCCAGGATAGTCAGGTATATATATTTTTTTAATTAGGTTACACCACAAAACCTAGAACTCTTCTGACATGGAAACAAATCCTATATTCACCATTCCTCTAGCAATTTATTGTCATTAAAGAAGTACTTCCATAAACCTCTGCTTCAGTTAAAAGATGTATTCAACAACAATGGCATTACTACCCAATCATACTTTTTTTCATAAAAAAGAACATAATAATGTGTTATCAGGAATCCTCAAGACAGATTACGTTTCATTATTGCTGGGTAACTTTTCTAATGTTGGATTGTGCTCCTAGTAAAGGACAGTATCTCCCTCAGAGCGTACTGTACTAGTAATGTTCATTATTAGAAATAAAGGAATACAGCATTCATATCGTATTACTTGATCACATAGCCAAGGTACAGGACTACAAATTATCAAGGCAGGTTTGTAAGGAAATTATATGATCCCAATAACATTTTTCTAAACTTTTCAACTTGTTTGACACTGCAATATTCTGTATGCATTGTAAGTCGGAGACCTGAAAATCGATGCCGTTCTGACAGACAGAATTCATGGAAGCTAGAAGTGACTGCTAGTGAATTACTAGATCTTTTTCCCCTGGAAACAGAAGACACTAATGACCTAGTAAAGGAAAGCAGGAGAGCCTCATCTGTTGTGTCTTAACTAAGGCAAATGAAAATCCATTGTAAGTCATCCAAGGGCCAGCCCTGTGACAAAACTCTCATCCACTTCAGTAAGAGCAATTCAGGTAATGTACATTTAAGCATTAAGAAATATAACTGGTTTTAGATAAAGTTATTTAGGATCTAGGAGAAAAAAATTGACCAACTATAAATACGTACAGGGGGAGAGAAAGAGAAAGTTCCATATTCATGTTATCAGTAAATATGTAGCATATGCCTTGGAAGGATTAATGACCTTCAAGGCATACAGATGACCAGTTCACTTGTTCCACTGTTACGGAGTCAAAAAATAGTTCAGCATTCCGTACAATTAAAGGAGAAGTGTGTGTATATGCAAATGTGTGTTAAAATGAGGAAAAAATAGTGTGTTCCTTCTTACTGCATTTTTTCATTTGACCATCCCTTCACACTTCATTTTAGCCTTTATGGGGGTTTTGTGTTCATACTTTATTATATTTTCCTGAGGCAGAAAGGTTTTCAATGAGAAGTTAATGAATGTCCATATTAAATTGGATCCCATTTTTAATTAAGTTCATCTAAATTTAATTTTGCAATTTTACTTCAGTAAACTCATCTGAGTCCAGATGTTGAATGTGCTTTTCCTATTCCTGCTCTCAAATAATTGTACCTGTAAAAGATTTATGAGTTAGAGAGGCATTTCTGAGCACTTTTGAGTGTTTTCAGCAAATGTTTCATAGATGGCTAGTAACATGAGCAATTAGCATCCAATAATACTGCACTGCACCCAGGCTTTCTTATAATAGGATGTTACTTTTATTAACTTGAACTTTAAGCGAATAATCACTTCAAAAGAAACGTTGTGAAAGCATTTCAAATGATAGAGGGATATTGTATTCTACAGCAATTCTAAAAGTGAAGTCTTCAGAAGCTACAGGATGCCATAAGAAAAAATACAACTATGAATTGCGCACTTTGACTAAAGAAAACCACAAATAACTTGTGGTTTTTTGGGCCCCTTCCTTTCATTACTGCTGTGGTGGTCAACTGTTTGGTGCTGTCAGCATGTTACTCGAACGTTGTAAACATGGGAAATATACTGAAGTGCTTATCGGTCTTAAAGATTTCAAAATGCTTTTACTAATTTTGCTAAAATGAGCAGTGACTTTGCAGGTTAACTATCACCGCATACTTTTCATATTCTGTCATGACTTCTGGATTGGTATGAATGGCTCTTATTTTCAGAATTACCCAGAATTAGCTCCTTAAATCTGGACATATCTAGTAACATTGCATGTGACACATATGAGGCATTGTATCATGAAGGCTCTGGTTCTCGTCAAAGAAACAGACAGCCCAATTAAATTTGCAGATAATTTGCAAAAGAGAATTGTCCAATTGCAAAGGAAAATATGGTTGTATTCTTTTTTTTTTCCAAACCAAAATAATTTTCCTTGATCTTTTTTGCTGATGTAAGCACTTTTGATCTATTAATTTGAAATATTTAGCCATGAAGTAAACAAATCCAGTTTTGAACATTTGTGTCGATTCAGGGCTCATAGGATGCAAACTGCTCTAGGCGTGCTTAGCAGTCTGTGACTCCAGGTTTGTTTGGAGATTTCTTCAGAACAAGTAGAATGATCAGTACCAAGCATCAGTAATGCTAATATTAATCAACTTATATGTTTCTGCTTTTATGTTTCGCCAAGCTTCCATAATATAACTTGGCACTTGCTAAAGAATTCGAAGAGATGTTGTTATTCCTGTGGCTGGTGTGTTAGGAAGGGGAAGGAGTAAGTGTCCCAGTAGGTTCTGCTTGCAGGAGAGATGTCAAGGCAAGCTGGAGAGCAGTGTCTTCAGTGGCTTCCTGTGGACAGTGGAAGGGGTCAGTTGGGGGAGCTTCCTCAGTCAGAGTAAGGCCATAAGCCCTGGAAATTTGGCTCTTCTTTTGTGCTCAAATCATATATTTCTAGTGAAAGATGACCTTCTAGTGAAAATCTGACTTTTGTGAGAGTTGGACTTGGGAATTTTACTCATAACACATTTTGCTACCTTTATTCTAGTTCATCTCTGTTTCCTAAAAGGGCTTTTCTCCATTCATCATTAGAGGGTGGGATTTTGCATCATTTTCATTTCCTCCAGAATTCTTGATGATGCTGGGTTAAAGTAAATGAAATACATAATGCCAAGCAAGTATACGCTTATTAAAGTTTTAACAAAGAGACTCAAGTAACTTGTTTAATTTCTAGCAAAAAGAAAGAAACACAACAGTCTTCCATTGGGTGAAATGCTTCTGAGCTTTAAAGGCTTTATGTGGGAGTCTGGATGGGACCCAAAGAAGGAACCACTTCAAAATTACAAAATGACACAGTTTATGTTATTGTTAAATTGTCAAGATTTGCTATATATTTGCTGAGACGCTAACCATATAGAGTGTTTTCAAAGACACTAGCTAGAGAAGGGTATGTTAAACCTCTGAAGTCTTAAGAATGCCTAATGACTGCCTGCCAATACAGCTGGGTCCTGCTGAGTAATGGGGGAATGCCTACCATGTAAATATAAAAGGAGTAATTTAGGAGACCCAGTGAGCTGTAAATTATTGCCTAGGTTGTCACACCAAAAAAAAAAAAAAAAAAAAAAAAAGGAAAATGAGTTGTGAAGAAGGAACGTGTACTGGGTTCTGAATAGCTTTGTGAGACTTCTCTTGAGATAGATGGGGAAACATATACTCTCTGTAAAAAGAGATATATGTTTTGTCAGATTGAAGATGCACCAGCCACCTAGATTACTGTGAAAAACACATTAAAGAAACAAAACTGGGTTATTTCTATACCTGATAAATGCATGAATCAGAAGAAAATAACATTTGTCCAAGAACTGAATTTAATATCTGCCTTGTTTAGGCTTCTGCTGACGTCAGTGGGAATGTTTCCACTGGTTTTAATGGGACTTGGGCTGGACCCTTGGGGAGTTCAAGAGTTAAGAGCTGGATTGACAGGAGAGGTAGTAAGGGAAATACCTTCCAAGCCTGGTTGTATTGTGCATTGTTAGGACAAAGTAATTGAAATTATAAACTTGGAAATACTTTTAAAAAAATTGTCACTTTGCTGAAGCTCAGAATTTGAATCTCAAATGAATAGTCTGAAAATCTATACTGTGTACTTCTGTAAGGTTACATACACACAAACAAATTTTTTTAAATGGGAAGAATTTCCCCTGAATTATGAAGCTCATCTTTCTGTTCCCCTCAGGCACTTCATCGCAGACTGAGGCAAAAAATACCAAGGTGGTAGGATCTAAACAGCACATTGTTTCTACTATATTAAACTTGTACAATCTCTGTATTTTGTGTTCTGTTATATAGTAACAGGAACTTGCTCTTCTTAGATCTTTAAATGGAGTATGTGAGTTTATAAGTCTGATGTCAGAAAGAGCATGGGAAATGAAAGTAATTTATGTCAGCTGTGTTAATTTTTTACAGATAGTTCCTTCAAGCAGATCTAGCTAGAAATGTTGTCTTATTTTTCAAATTGTAAATGGCTTTTCAAATTAAAGCTTTTTTTTTAAATCCTGCTTTCAGCAGAATAAATAAAATTTTATACAAAGACTGAATAAAAGGGGAAGACTAAGAGCGCAGGACTGGTAAGACCACAGGAAAGAGTGTGTTTCAAGGGGTTGGCCTTATTTTCCAGTAAAAAGAAGTTTGAGATTTTATTGCTGAAAATGAACAGCTGACACTAACAGAAAAAATAAATGGGTTTTTTTGTCCGTATTTGGAGGTGGAGTAGAATTCTTCAGATCTCTCAGTAATTGTTGGTAAGGACTTTCTCTTCTGAGCTGAGTGGTTTTAAATTAAATGATTTGTTTTTCAATATGAATAAGATTTTCTTATCAGTCAGCTTACATGTAATCAACTTAAATGCAGTTTTAGAAAGAGATGAACCATGTCAATGTAATTCCCAAGATGAGAAATGAATACCTGATGAACTTCATTCTTCTAAGATAAAAAATAATGCATTACTTTAGCATTTTTTTCCTGATGATTCTGTTAAGTAGCAGTTATGAGATGGGTTCTTGTTACACAGAGAATATTCTCCGTATAATATATACACATACTTACTCTTCCTGTGCCATGATTCCATTACTAGTGAAATATCCCCAGATATGTTAAAGATTTTATCAGTTGAACTGGTTAAGAACACTGGAAACATAGAATCATAGAACGTCCTGAGTTGGAAGGGACCCACAAGGATCATCGAGTCCAACTCCTGTCCCTGCCCAGGACAACCCCACAGGTCACACCATGTGTCTGAGGACGTTGTCCAGTCTCTTTCTTGAACACTGTCAGGCTTGGGGCTGTGACACCTCCCTGGGGAGCCTGTTCCAGTGCTGCAGCACCCTCTGGGTGAAGAACCTTTTCCTGATGTCCAACCTAACCCTCCCCTGGCACATCTTCCTGCCATTCCCTCGGGTTCTGTCACTGGTCACTAAGGAGAAGAGTTCAGTGCCCGCTCCTCCTCCTCCCCTTGTGAGGAAGTTGTAAAACGTGATGAGGTCTCCGCTCAGTCTTCTCTTCTCCAGGCTGAACAAACCAAGTGACTTCAGCTGCTTCTCATACAGCTTCCCCTCCAAACCCTTCACCAGCTTTGTAGCCCTCTTCTTTTTTAATAGAAATTAAAGTTGAAAAAATAGGCTAGTCAAAAAGGAAGACTGGGTTTTGAACAAAAACAAAGGTAGTCAAGTGTGAACCGTTGTCTTATTTTTGTTAGGTTTCACCTGAAAAGGTGAATGTGAAACAATAGTCTGAAAGTAAACTTGGGCCCCAGAGAGGAGGGAAATATTTATGGTAGTAAGACAAAGGTAGTACAGAGGATTTGGTGTTGAGTTGAATTTCCTTCAAATAGACTGTGAGATTACAGCACAGAGATCTTGGAAGGGACTGGAAGCACTTGTTTGGGTGCCTTCCGTGCTGTGTGGGTTAGTCCGTAACTGTAGTGTTAAGAGAAATATAAAAAATAGTGTTTTGGAGAGAGTATAACAAAAAGACAGGTCAGTAAGAAATCTTATATGACACTATGGTGCTTCATGAGTATATGTCACGTGCAGGAAGGACCGCTTCAAAAACTATTCCCCTTTTTACCAAGGTCCGCACTAATGGCCCACTGGATCTCTGTGTTACAAAGTGATGGCATGGTACTGTATCCCATAAAAATGGAGTAATTCTTTATTCATGAGAATTAATAATACACAGTACAATAAACTCAGTTACTAATTTCTTTTTTTCTAAATGTTCCTAGTTATAGTGCAAACAATAAATAGTAATTTAAGGAAAAAAAAAACCCACACAACCCTGCTGGTCCTCCAATTGTGTCTGCTACATGCTAGTTCAGTATTACTAATGAGAACATATTTAGGTATAAATAAATCTTTTATCCTCATTGTAACTCCGCTGTGTTCCTACAGTGAAGTCATCCACACAGAGCTGCTTATGGGTTGAAAGCCTCAATAGCCTCTTTTCTTTATAATAAATATTGCATACTAATGTTAACAATGTCATTGTGTGATGCCTCAATAGAGGATTATGACTTCATGTAATCAGTTAGCTGGATGTCTCTTCTCAGCTGTAATGGAGTCAATTTTCCTTACAAAGGAGATGAGGATCACTTATTCACAAATGTTATAGCAAATATTCCATGTACACACTATGCCAGCCAAATATTAAGGTGGCACAGTGAAGCTCAAAGCTGGGAAACACAGAGTTAAAGTTCAGTGCTTAAGCTTAACTTACCCCTGTTGAGTGTGCTGAAATATATTTTAAAGTTAGAAATCCATATTTCCCCCAAAAGAGTATTTGAAGCATGAATTACTGTATTTTCAGGTGTAATTCCACATACAGGTATACGGAATATTCCTGAAATGTGCATGATTATAAATAACACAATCATAAAAAAGTAGTGCAGAGAGAGAGGATAAAATGTGTTTATATTAATGAGCAAAGAGTAAAGCAATCTTCCATCATCTACCAGAGACAAATGGCACATTGAGGAACAGGGGCCCATCTCAAACAGCACTTATACACATGCTTAACCTCAATTACGGCATCAACGGGGCTTCAGTGCAATCTTAAACACCAGAGGGGAAAAAGGAACTAATGCATTGACGTGAAGACTCATATTTATATAATAATGCAAAATATTAAGTAAACTATAGCACAGTCATTTGTGATGCATGAATATAGATATCTTGCAATATTAACATAATAAAATTGGATGCTTAGCTCCTGAATGTCTTCAAAATAATTTATCTGAATGCTCATGAGAGAAGTTCAGGCTAAGATGAAAAGCATAAATCCACCTAACAGCTAACAAATAATTCACATAACTGTCTGCAGACATGTTCAGAATATAGGATTTTACGATAACTAAAGGGCAGAATATTCCAGCTCTTTTGAAAATACCAGCTCTTACTATTGCAAATGTACAACTTAGCTCTTGTTTAATTTTATTTTTCATGTTATCCTAGACCAGAACTCAAATAGAAACTGAATCCTTTTTAGAGGAATAGGACACCTCTGGTAGGAAACAGTTTCAGAACCGATGCTAGCATCCCAGTTTTTCACATCTCTACAAAAAATAGATGTAACATTGTATAGGCCACTGCAGGTACTGAAAATACATGGATGATTCTTACAGATAAAAGAATGTGTTATACTCGAGAGAGAATTATTTCTCACTTAAACTAAACCCATGTCTATATTCTAATCAGAATATCACTTCTAACTGTGGTGTAATCCTGCCTGATTTTCCTAGAGATCTGTAACATGCTAATATTATCTGTTACAAATACGTTATTCAAGAGCTGTTATTTCATGTAATAATTTTAGGAACTGTTAGCTAGATTGGCTCTTTTCTGCCAATATAAATTTGGAGATATTCTACCTGTGCCAGCAGTCAACTTTACATTTACACCAATGTGTCTGCACAGGATTAAGTGTTTGCCCTCTAGTCTATGTTTTCGAAGTTTAACTGCATATTTGTAACTTTATTTGGAGTTTCCTTTTATTTTCATTAGAGTACATACTAATTAGGAGTAATTTAAGATAGAAAATGATGTGGATTGTGTTGGAATGAACAAAACAGAGGACATGTACGTGACATGCTCTGGCTGAAAGAGATGATCGGTTCCTGTGAGCACAAAGGACATCGGTTGGGAATCTCCTGAGCATGGGTTTGAAATGTCTGTGAAATGAGGGGAGTGATGAACAGGTGTAGTTTCAGCTTGTTGTTGGCGAGATGGGTGTCAACAGGTACCACCTGAGGGGCAGCATGCAACACTCTTGGTGCTTGGATGGTGTAGATGTGTTTACCTGTGAAATTTGTTATCTCTGTAGTGATAGTTCAGCTAAAGTTATCTAGACTTCATTCAATTAACTCTAAAGAGACAGGCCTCTCAGTCTGTGCAGGGCTTATTGTAGGATTCATGGAGTTTTAAAAATTTCCATTACCTCTGACTTAATTTTGTGTTACTTTACTCACCTGCTTACAGTCAAGCGTGTTGTAAATATCTGCAGGATCAGAGCGTTTGATCACAGCTCTTGGGGACACAACACTGTGCTCAATGCAGGAGGGTCAGGCGTAAATGTGCCTTGAAGTTTCAGCATGATGTAAATAAAGAGAAATGTGAGGCTCTAAGCTTCAGCCAGCTTTTGAATGGTCTTAAATGTATTTTTAAAAATTAAAACCCGCTATTTTGATCTCATTTTCATAACATAAAAAAAATCTAAAGGGATTTTCCTTTGAACTTTGCAAATATCTGCTGAAATCATCCAACAGTCCAGCACAAAAGCCGCAGGTTTTGAGACTTAAAAAATGAGTGAAAACAGGGATTTTTGCTGACACCATATTTCCAGTTTATGGGATGCATTTCTAACTGGACTTTGACAAACGAGGGCCGAAACCTCCCCATCTGTGCGGGAATTCCCCATTTGTGTGGGTTCATTCTAGTCATCTTGGTGGACGTGAAAGGAAGAGCGTGGATGGAAAGGCCCGGAGCGCTCAGCGCCGGGGTCTCGCCTCTGCTCTGCCCCATTGGGGTTTGTCGCTTCGGGGCCAGGAGCTGCTCTGCCCGGCCGTGGGGGCAGCGCGGGGCTCAGATGACAGCTGCCTGCACAGTCTCTCTGCACTGAAAGCCGTGCATTGAAAGAGTCCTTGTAAACACATAATTAACTTCATGTTTAATTACACATCCAAAAATTGTTAGAAAATGATGTTAGAAAAATTAAAAATTAAAAACTAATTCGAAGTTTTTAGCTACTCTCACCATGCTCATTAGGAAAGCCCTCCAAAAATGGTGTCTCAAATAAATAAGCCTCCACTTACATAAATAAAGGAGGCATATTTAGATTCCAGTTCAACATGCAGGAGAAATTTGCCAAATCTAATGTTTTCAAATCAATTTGGTATGTGTTATGAGAATAATGTTAATGGAAATGGGTTTTTTTCTTTAAAAATGTAAAGGAGAAGGGAGAAAGTTGGCTTTGATAAACAGGCTGTGCTTTAAATAGCTAGAGCAGTGATAAGGCAGAGAGCTTCTAAATAAATATGAAGCGTGAAGTTTTTTTTAAACTCCAAGGGAAAATTGTGTATTCACCAGAACAGCTTTAAATTTTGTGAAACAGGACAGCAATATATTTTACAGTTTTGAGCAAGGAAGCAGAGTCTTGCCATAATAGAATATGTACTACATCCCTGCAAAGAAGACAAATAACAGTATCTAAAATGCTTTCACCTTGACCAAAGAAATTCTGTAAGACAGAAGTAATTTTGATTTTGCCACAATAAAAGAACATCAGAATTTGGAGTTTGATAAAACTGTTCTGTTGGCTGGGAAGTTTGCCTTTCAACTGTGTTTGATGTGATATTCAGTTCATTTTGCCAAAGTATTTTATGCCAAGTATTGCTATTAAATCTTTTATGTTGCAGAGTTTTTTGTCAACAGACACACAAGGACTGGATTTTAAGTGGAGTTAATCATTGAACTTGGAGAACAGAAACACTGGGGGAGTACTTCACTTATACAAACAAACCACCATGCAAGCTTCAGCCATTTCTATAATTATTACCCTGTTTTCAGAATAGTGTAGGTAAAACATAAAATCTGCCTCCCCGTCTGATCTCTATTCATGTTTAAGTCTTGTAGAACCTATTAGAAGAAACGGATAATTAAAACAGAAAAAGCCATGTATTTGCTGCAGCTGCTCGTGTATCAAATCTTTTGAAGTCTACTTGAAGCAATTATAGCTGAGCACTTCTTTTGGAAGCATAGGAAATAACATAGAACTTTCTAAGATGTCGGTGTTTTCTGACTCATTCAATTCTTTGTAAATACTGTATATCAATATAATTATAATGATAGATTAAATGTTAATCCATTTTGCTTTCAAAAAGCAAACCTCAAAAGCAAAAAGGATCCCCATAGAATAAAGTAGTACTCTGCATTTTTTCCCTGCACCCTCCAGCGTGTCCAAAATAGTCACATTTTAAAATAATATTTTTAATTAGTGTCTGTGGTTTCATTTTACTATTTGATTTACATTGTAAATTTGGGCATCTCTTATATGCAAATGTAAAAATGTGTAGCAAAGGTGTGGTTCAGTGTTTTTGTTGTTACTGTGCACTTGGGGGTATGTAATCACTGAGCGTAGATTAGCCCTGTAATGGGAGCTGCTAATAATTGTAGACATTTGGCAAGTGATCCTTTGCCACACCAGAGAGGAGAAGTAAGGGCACACTTGTACATGGATAATACTCTGAGTAATGTTTAGCAGATATTACTGAAACTCTAGCTTATAGTTCTTAAAGCAAGATCTTCCCTCCATCACCAAAAGCAGTGAGGTGTGGTAGTCAATTGTGAGTGGGATGTGGGAGAGAAAATCCATGGCACAATCCTAGATAAGAAATAGATCATAGCCTGACAACAGGGCAGCACTTACTACCTAATGAAGCTATAGTTCCTGATGAGCTTGTCCTCCTGAACTATAGAGAATAATGGATCTATGCAATTCTGGACCCCTTTCTCCATTCCACAGAGCCCAGGTCCAACTGGGAGGCACTATGGCATAAAAGGATGACCGCCATTTTCCATTGCTGACTCTTCAGTTAAAATGATTTGTCCTTGTGTTTCTTATTTTCCATAGTAATCACCACCATAACTCTGTGTCCAGTGGCATTTGACTGTGAAAGTGACACCCGTGCTAGGGAATATGTCTGGAAAAGGAGCAGACAACATGACAACTGCTGCTCAAGTAGCATCATCCCCGATGGGTTTGTAGCACTGTATCCCAAATAGGGACAAAAACATACAACATGGACTAAAATATCAACTGCTCAGGCCCTGCAGTTTAGCAGGGTCAGCTGCAGGCCATCTCTGGTATGGATTTTGAATAAGGCAGTAGGCAGGAGTTCAGTCCTCCTTGACACCTGTCTGATCATGGAGGGTTGAAGTGCAAGGTGGAATCCCAGGTGTTGTTCAGGAACTGGTGGCAGGGTACAGCAATTCATGCTGATGTTCATTGCTTTCCTTTGGTACGTTAATGGCTCCTTGATAAAGCTGGCATGCATTAGAGATGGCTTGGCAGTGCAACACAAAAATCCCGGTATGGGTGCCACAAGTAATCTTCCCAGATGATGAGGGTTTTACAGGAACTGCTCTAGTCTGGCCTGGCAGCACCCAGAAATATTAGTTTTTCTCACTTTAGCTACTGCTGTTCCTGCTTCAGCTATCAACCAGCATCTAAGAAAGACAGACAGACCCTGCGCCAGTGAGCTCACCATTAAGCCGCAGACAAAAATCAGGTGAAGAGTAATCCCAGTAAGATGCTGGTTAAGAAATTTCTGTGCCACTTGGGCAGCTCTCTTGAGATGACAGAAGAGATGTAATAGTGACTCTTCCAAAACATGTGATTCTGTTTCTTGCTATTTTGAGGAAGGTGGCGTGACTACCTTAAACTTTTTGAGTGTATATAAAAGGGTATAAATAACAGCTCTCTTAGCTGTTTTAAACCTTTTAAAAGTTGTGTTAATCACAAAGAATTTATGGAAAAAAAAAATCCTCCTGCAGAGACATGACTGTTGCAAGTACTTAAAAATAGATCCCTGAACTGGAATTTCCAAATTAGAAGTTTTATTTCGAAATAAGACGTTCTAGCACACGTTTTTCCTGGGGAAATTGATTAATTAGACTGTCTGCTACCCCGTTTCTGCTGTAAGGGCAGCGCATGGTGTGGGAAGGTGGTTCTTCCCATGCAGCGAGCGGCTCCAGGAGATGGAGCTGAAGAGCAGCAGGAGGAAGGAAAAGACCCCGACTCCTCTGCCCACCCACCGACAGGATCTGTGGTTTCTGCAAGCCCTGGGGCTTTAGTTTAAAGAGGGAGCTACCCATGGGCTCCTGCATCCTACATTACTTTGTTGTGCACAAAACCACTGTTTGTGTGGCCTGTGTTAAACAGCAGAGCATGTGTATTTTTAAAATAAAGGAGAAAATCAATCCAGTTTACTATTCAGTCCCACAAGCATTTGTTTTGGGGACAGTGCAGGAGCAGAAATAAGGAGGATGATGCAGAAAATATCTGGTTATTTTTTACCCAGGAACATTTTCCTCCAGGTACCTGATGTGGTATTCAAACACTTGCTTTAGCCCTACTGGGGAGAATACTGGGGTACAGGGGCGCACAGTGTGTGGCCAAGGCTCCTTCAGCTGTCACTGCTGTGGAAAGAGACACTTGTGAATGTAAATCCCTGGATTCAAGTCTTGAGAAGCCCAAACAATCCAGGAGTGGCTGGGTCTTGCACCCTTGTGAGTCCACAGAAATCAAGGCTTAAGTCCATCACCAAGACTCATTACTGTTATTTTCATTTTTGCCTCTGTTGTAACATTCAGATGTCCAGCAGATACAGCAATGCCATGCTGCCATAGATAGGTAAGGAATATTTTTCTGAACAGAAGTGGAAGCAGCTGCTCTGTAAAGGCTCTGAGTTACCTCAAAACAAGAGCCAGAGAAAATGCAATGTGTCCCTTGCCTGTAAAGTCCCTCTGAGGCTTTAACTTTGTGCACATCAAAAGCTTTTACTCTCCAAAAATTACTCCTCAGTTAAAAAGAGGGAAGATGCCCTTTGCTACTTTTGCCTAGAGCCCAATATCTTCTGACATTCCATAGCAGCTGTGGCAACACTCTGCTTAATGCAAAGAACATCTGGGCTGCCTGCAATTCTGGGAGAGAAGTGTCAAAAGTGTCATCCTTGAGCAAAGAAGGATCTTCACTTTTATTACACAGAAGTGTCAAAACCAGTGTTATTGAACATCAGGTTGCAGTTTGGCACACAGAATATGTCTGAATAGATGTGACAAAACCCCTTCTAGGAAATTGCTGCTTAACATTATTTTTTCATAGTTTCAGATTAGCATTTAAAGAAAAAGAACAAACGGAGAGCAGCTAGGTAACCCTGACGATGAAAGATCCTAGTATTCTTTTTTTTTTTGGTGCTTACTTCACACCTCATTGCTGTGCACTGAGTGACCGAGATTGATTAAATCATTGTCATCATCAGTGAAATGCACTGCATCGATCCAGCCTCGTTCACAAAGCCAGCCTATGTGATGCAGCTAATTTGGCATAATTGAAAGTTCCAACTCCAGAAGGTCACTGAGCTGGACTCAGGACACTAGTTATCATTTTATCCTTGGAACAGGGTCAGCTCTCCTGATTAAATACGATGGCTTTGTGTCACACTCTTAATTGCTTTGTCATGGTTTGTGTGGGATAAACCCAGGCTTTCATATTTTGATTGAATTTTTATGGCAGACAGGAGATAATTATCACTTCTTTATGCTAATTTTGTTTTAAACTCTGATCAGACCAAAACATGGGATTGAGCTCTTGTTTCTTAACTCAAGTACAATTCTACTAAGAAAATCCTCAGATCAGGACAGCCAATGTCTTTAGATAAGGATGGCAGTGTGATACACATTACTAAGTAATTTACAAAGGAAGATTTCATACTAGTTAAAAGTTTGTTGGGGCAGTGTTGAAGGTGATGTTCCTCTTTTCTGTTACACATCTCTGCTTCCCATCTTCGTCCATTTTCTGCTGTGCTCTCCTGGAGCTTGAGTGCTGCAGTCAAGAACTTAGGCTGAACCAAGTTGGAGACCATGGAGTTAAATAAACTCAAAGATCACACGGTCAGAGAATAGAGGACTCACAAAAAGACGTGCAGGCAGGCATCAAGACTGGGTTGTCAGCTCCTTAGTAATGCCAAGTGTTTCAGCTGAAACTGCTCTGAACAGAGTCCAATTTCCTGATGAAAGGTTGCGCCTTCAGGAAAATGGCCATCAAGCCATTTGCTTCTTGCTTGAAGATGGACACAAAAATCCCACACTGCTTTCAAGATGTATGGTTTGTGTAAGCAGTGCAGTATGAATATGCATGTGTAAAAACTGTTTCACGTAAAGAAAAACAGTCATAGACTGAAGTGTTTGGAAAAAAAAATATTTCTTGGTACCAGTGGGCAAAGCTAGGACTTTTGGTAGGTCTTGCTTTGTTGGGCCTTTGCTCACAGTGAAATTAGCAGCATACCTTTTCTTTCTTTCCCTACGTTTGCTGTTAAAAAGTCAGCGAATTCCAATAGCTCCCATTTCTTCCCATTCCAAGTGCAGGTCAAAATGCCAGCTTTCTCATGGCGAATGTCATGTATAATTTGTTGTAGAAAAAAGTACTTGATAAAATCTCTGCAATAGTTTCTCCTTGCTTTGTGTTTTGGGGGTTCATTGGTTGGTTGGGTTTTTTTGGAAGTATGCCTTCTCTCAGCTATAAAGCAAGCAAAAAAGAAAAGGCACAAAAATGCTAATGTACTGGTAAATAAGGACAGCTGTGGTACTCTTGTGGGGGACTGGCTTGACAGAACCTTTCTGTAATGGATTAATATACCTTAATTTCCGAGTTGTTCAAAAGTGATTTGTGGGGAAGGATTTCTACAAAGCAAGAAACATAGAATTGTTATGAGCTCAGTGATACAGCATTTTTTATGATGAACAAAACAATGAGTTAAGATAGTTAGCTTATTGAAAAGAGTGTGAGACATAAAAAGCAAATAAATCTTTCTATAAAGTCTTTAAAAAATCTAGGTTTTGGACATATGCATAGAAATGGGAGGTAGATCTATATTGAATGCATAACTCTCTTCAAAAATAAAGGTCTAATCTAGGCTAAAGGGAAATGACGAGCCATAATGCAATAGTTCTGATTGTTTTATGTTTTGTATGTCTTTCAAAAGTTTCATCCTAGCAGCTTTTAAAACTAATCTTGCAATCGACAAATCCTACTGGGGTCCTATTTATAGTATCTTAATTTTCAAAGAAAGCAACTCAGGCAAGTGTTTTTAACATGAATAATATTGCTCCCAGCATTCTGCCTGCAGCCTACACATTGTGGTTTTTGGCATGATCATGGCAATTAAAAAAAATAAACAGCTCTTCTTAATTTTTTTTTTTTTTTATACATAAGCTATTACAGTCAATGCTGACACAGCTGGCAAAGAAACTCAGTGAAAGGTAAACATTCTGCTGAAAATGTAATATAACATATTGTTGTGTTTGGTTGTTAAAATGTAATCTTCCTGAAAGAATATTTTTAAAGTAATTTTTTTTTTTTTTACATAATTCCTAGCATGGCTATCCGATTTAAAAAAAAAAATAACCTTTTAAAGAAATGATGCTTAGTATACTGGATATTTCAGTCAACAACTTATTGAATTTTAAAAAATATTCTTACCAAAAATCAGGAAAGAAAATGAAGTATGGTGTTTTATCCTCCAGCAGAATGTAATAGTCTGAGCTAGTTAAATCAATTTCTTTTAATAAAATTCTGTCAAAACCAGGAAGTTCAATAATAAATGTCTTCAACTATTTAAAAGGAAGAAAACTTGCAATAGAATTAGGAGTAGTTTGTGACTTGCTTCAGCAACAACGAAAGATTGTCTAGTTCCTTGACCTAATTACTGTGAGCATGTACGAAGCAAGATTGTGGAACGATACGTATTTCACTGGCGAAAACACACAAAGATGTTTCTTTTAGGTAAGGGCCACATGTGAATAATTATCTGTCCCATATGTTTAGAATTTCTCAAGGTATTTTTGTTTTTAAAAACCATGACTTGGTGTGATCGCTTATGATGCTGAACTTCCAACGTTTTATTCCCCCTTGGAGGCGAAGCCAGAGGCAGCCCGGCAGAGCCGGGGACGCAGGGTCCGGTGCTCCCCGCAAGGCTGGGGAGCAGCCGCAGCAAGAGCCGGCTGCTGCCTCTGTGTGTCAAACCCACCTCTGCCACGGCTCAGCTTTGTGGGCAGCGCGCGTGAATAATCAAATGCAGAAAGCACCTTGTATAACCCTTGTGGAAACTTGTGGACCTGCTATAGCTACTTGCACTCCATATTGCCTGACAGCCCAGCAGTTGTTGAAAATCCTGATTGATGTTCGCTGGCCTGACAGGTAAGAAGACAAGAGGTGCTGTGCTCTGCTAGCTGGGCAATGGAGCAGCATTCTACCCCGAGCCATCTGAGTGTCCACCATAAACGGTGTCCCTGTCAACTTGCCTGTCACACTTCAGTTACGTTTCAAAGGAATTTTTGAAAAGATCCAACTTTTCCTTTTACTGGTGACCAGTACATCCTTGGTATTGGGGTCTTCCAACTCTCAGTTATTTCTCCTTGTCTCAGATTGACATATAAAAAGGGCAGGTGTGCTGCAGATTAGATATCTGCCCTTTTATAATCTAGTATTATAAATAGCCCTCTGGGTACAGAGTTGGAGTATTTGGATATTTGAGTTTATAAAAGCAACTGAATAGTCATTGTTAATGTGTATAACATGAAATGAAGAGAAGCGTTTGAAGTTTAGAGTAACCTTCAGTAGAGAGGAAGATTATCTGGTGAATCTTATTGTTGATCTTGGAATGTGTTTCAGATGTTACGTGTGGACTTCGTATCACCCTCAGGGCAGTTAATAACAGCTGAACGAGCATTAACTCTGCGAAGTCAGTGGAGTTCTGTCAGTGTGAATCCAGGGAGATTGTTGTTCTTTATGTCTTGTTACAAAATAAGTTCCGAATAATGGTGCAACAAAAGCAATGTAATGGAAGCGTTCCGAGGCCTGATTCTCCAGTTGTTCTTATCTGTTATGCAAGCACAATTTTGACCAGGACAATTATGAACTAAACTCTCTGACTAGGACAAATATAATGCAAAAGATTTTGATTACACGGAGATTTTTTTCCAGTGGAAATACTGCAATTAAAAGAGGAAGAGAACTTTGGGGGTGCAGGATCTAATGCTGGAATTTTTGTCTAACTATACTTTTAACAACTTGTGCTCTTGCTGTTCATGGAGATAATCATACCTGGCATCATATCATAAAAATAACAAAAGATTAGGAGCATGATGTACTTTGTGTGAAAACTCAGTTGCCTTGATCTGATCCTCATATAGGAGGGGAACCTTTTCTGGATTCAGGAGGTTTCAGTACAGCCTAAACTGTTGGAATATGAGTATTGGGGGACACCCTGCATCAGCCTTTCTACTGGTTCCTTAATCTTGATAGATCTGCCCCACACAGCTGTCCCAATGTGCACATTGGTGGATTTGAGAAGAGTCGCAGACTCCTGACTGGGGCCAGTGTCTTGCAGTTCTTACTGAGTTTGAGAGCGAGCTCCTCGCCAAATACAAAACCCAAACACGATAATTAAATAAATAGAACTATGTTGGATCAATTACACTACAGAGCCTCCAGGATCAGAACAAATGAAAGTTTCGTATGCTCCTGTCTACTCCTGGCAGTGCATTAGAGTTAGTCTTCCAGAACCATCAATATATGTTTGTCTGCTCTCTGCTAGTGTTCTCAGCAGCCCATGTATGCCTGTACACAGTGAAAGGTCATCTCCAGTTGGTGGAGTCCTGACGAGCAGATCAGCACCTGTGCCCCTTCCTGAGACTCTCAGCTGGGCAAGTCGGGGCTCCCTGTGGGGCTGTCGCTGTGCACGTACCGGGGATGGACAGCAGGCTCTGCACTGCCGGTCTGGGCAAAGTCAATAGGGAAGAAAGTACTATGCTATGGAAGAATTTGTCTGGTGTGATATACAACACTATGGTTATTATTATAGACTCAGTATTAGGCTCATGTAAAATGAAGTTGTTGATGTTAGACACAAAAATATCTTAGATAATTTTGTGTCTGCTCGAAACAAAAGGGGTGGAGGGGGAAGAAAAGAAGGAAAATGCAAGGGATCAATGTTTGCTTAATAGAAAAAGACAGTGTCTGTAGGGAGAAAATTGTAATTCCAAGTTTTTTAAGATGGTTACAAAGAATAGAGAATAAAAATAGAGAGGTGGAAAAAGCAATAAAATCTATAAACATTAATTCATAGCATGCTTTTTTTGAAGTATATGACATTTTTTTCCACAAACCCACTAATAGGGTTCTAAATAAGACTGAGAATAGCAAATTGCTTTTTCCATCTCTGGGATCTATAGCTTCACCTTTACATTTGAATAGAAACATTAACCAAGAGGCAGATACTTATTTCTTTTGTTTATGCTCAGCCTCAGGAATTTTTCAGCTGAAATCAATAATTAAAATGTTTATTAGCCATTGTAAGTGTTACAAAAGGAACTTTGTTAAATACAGATGTATACATATCTCAGATAACTGAGGTATTTATGTCCAGCTTTTTTAGCCAAGTAACAGAATTTGGGAGGAGAGATGATGTGTGACTTCATATTTACTTGGTAGATATTGCATTCACTAAGGAGATTCAGACAATTTGCCAACTTTTCATTTTCTTTGCATAATAGAAAGCCATAGTTGGTTCTTAAGAAGAAACAGATTCACACAGGGTTTATTTCAAATGTTATGGCAAGCATGGAACTATAGGTAAAAGCTTCTAAAAGATCACAGAAGAAATGTACTAAGTGATTGTAGACAGTAGAACTCCTGCTGCAACCAGAACTTCAAACACTTTTCTGAATGAATATGTCTCTGATTAATCAAAAATACTTATAGTACCTACCTGAGGTTATATGTGTAATTTTATCTATGCATATGGAGCAAAATAATTTGGGTGTATATTCAAAAAGCGAACATGAGACCTTACTATGACAATATGTATCTTGGCTTGTAATATCACTGCTATTGTCTTCCTATTTCTTTACTGCTGTCCGCTATCGCTACTGTTATCACTGGTGCTTAGGAAAGAGAAGTGTTATTTTAGAAATTTCATAACAAATTAGCTGAACACCGTCTCTGTGTCAGATGTACAAAGTATCAGCACATGAACTGATATTCAAACTGAGTGTCTACGGTCGTGTTTTGGATAGAAGAGGGATTGTGTGCCCGTACACAGTACTCTGCCACAGAGGGGCAATGGTTAAGCAGACCTACACTTCTGTTTCTGCCCTTTCCGTGGCACTCTGGCCAGGAATGGTTTTATTGCTGAGAAACGAAGACATGGTTCTTGCTTGTTAGTCTCTTCGGATTATAATGTTGAATATAGTGAACTAAGCCTAAAGCTTTTGGAAGCTGGGAAGCTTTTCTTCAGATATTTCCAGAAATATCAATCTGTTGGTTTGTTGTTTTGATTTGTTTCATTTTTTTCAAATTTCCCTTAAGAATTCCACTATATCTATTACTTTGCCCTGATGAAGCAAAATGTAGTTTCCTCTTTTTGCTCCCTCCGAGCGCCTCCAGCTCTGAAGTGGAGCTGCAGATCCAGCAGGAAGGTGCTGTCCCGGGAGTGCCCCCCTCCAGCTGCTGCCGCTGTCCCCCGTGTCCAGCCACAGGCCCCTGGTGAGTCAGGATTCTTCCTCCCAGCCACACATCTAAATCCACAAAGCAGAATAGTTCAAAATACTATGTTGCCCCCTTGCTCTTCTTGTGCTAGTGGTGCTAGCTTGCAGAACTTCATTCTCACGTGCATCTCTGTTTTTCACTTAATAGCTTTTCTAATAAAATGCTTTAGTTTCATGGACATGTGCAATGCTCTTGTTCTCTGAATCTCTCCTCAAAGTAACGTCTGCTGTGATACCACAAGAAGCCACTTACACCTAAGGACAGCAGGGGTTCTGTGATAGCCAGAATGAGAGGTGATTTTGTTAAAAACTTTCAGATTATTTGGGAATCATTAAACTGTGGAATAGCTATTTTTTTAGCTTACAATTTTTTCCACACATAACCTTTGTTCCTCTTCATCATTCCCTGTTTTTGCGTCTCACAGCTGTTTGCTGCATCTTGCTTCAGATGAAAGCATAAACTCTGAGTAAGACTCATATCTTCTTGCTCACTGACCTAGCGCAGTGAAGCCAATGGCAACATCCACAGCACTGCAAATAATAGTCAGCTCCCTCAAAGAATGCATAAGTAAGCAATACCCTTCTCAGTGTGAACAGTCACCAGGCATAGGTATGGTTCACATCATAGTCCAGTATATTTCTTAGAAATTATGTTCTGTGAACT
The DNA here is from genome assembly GCF_036013445.1 of Caloenas nicobarica. Classification (NCBI taxonomy): domain Eukaryota; kingdom Metazoa; phylum Chordata; class Aves; order Columbiformes; family Columbidae; genus Caloenas; species Caloenas nicobarica. The sequence goes on from NC_088254.1 coordinate 12,020,081, forward strand.
GTACTTTAATATGCATTTCTTAGGATAAAGCTATTATCTTATAGGCCAAATTAATATGCCACATTTTAAAAGGAAACTAATCATTTGGATTTAAACACTCTGTCTTGTGTTTGCAAGAGTAGGGGAAAATTGAGTCTAATAGGAAACCCATTATTATATATCCAGTGTAATAAACACTAACAACAAATTTCTGAAGGCTATCTAGAGCTTACAGTAATGTGCCCTCCGTTTCATTCTCATTTATGGAAGTGATAATACAAACAAAATCCTTACAAGTCCATGAGTGAGCTGCTGCTTCTTGTCATCAGAACCAGGCCTTTTGTTTGTATTGATACTGACCTGCCCAAGGCTCTGACTGACAAGGAGCTCCTTCAAATCTTGCAAAGGACTGGAGGACTGAGCGTTCGCTGTACTTCTGCACTCAAAGGCACTTTGTAGTCAATGGCTCCTTGTAGCCAGCAGTGACGGTTCGAATTTTGTATCCCTCAATTAGCTTTTGGTTAGATTTCTGTAAGCTTCTCGAAGGATAAGTTTTAAATTACGTGTATTTTGTTAGAAGCTGAGCATGCCAAAATATGCCCTTCTCTTTGCTTTATTCGCTGTTGCAATTTGGAAATAAGTAGCACTGATAAAGGATAAAGGATAAGTATCATGGAAGAACAAGGTTATTATTTCTGTGTGTTTTTAATTGCCAAAAAGTTTAGCCAGAATGAAGAAAAAATATTGATACTGTATGGAGGCTGTGAGATTAGTGTCATTTTAAATACCCATCCCCTCTTTTTCATCTTAGCTATAAAAACAGCTTTAGTGTAGCAAAGGAAAGTGCAAGGCTGGTAGACTCAGCTGTATTTTCAGAATACTAGATACGTTGTATGCAACCTGGCATACAAGCAAAAACATTGCAAAAACAGAAAAAAAAAAAAGTAACAGACACTCTAGCAATAATTCATAATTCTCAGCTAAAGGAAGAAAGCATATCTGGTGAAACCACAAGATAGGAAGGATACTGAGCTCCTGCTCTACCAGATGGAAGATGGGTTTTGGATCTACCACAGCTTTCTACGCTTGGCCTGGAAAGGGCAATGCTACATGTGAATCAGCCAGTTTGCTGGTGCGTTCTCATGCCAGAGTCTCTCCTGACACTGCTTTAAAAGGAAGATATTTATTTAAACGAGAATAAGAAGATATGAACCCTAAAATATAGTCAAATCCCCCCATATGTTAGTCTAAGCATATCATAAATATCACAGAAATTCTTCAGGACAATTTTTTTTTTTTTCTCTGCCTCTGCACAAACCCTGGGCGAGGTGAAGGAAGGTTAATCCTGAACACTGATGCCCAGTTTTGATACCATGGCAGGGAGTAGCTTCATCCAGTCTAATTTTATCTAGATTAGCCCACAAGGACCTCTGCTCCCATGGAGCCAGACTGTGTCTCATCCAGCAAAACTCAGTTTAAGTTTGCAGATTGTATGGGGGAGGTGCTCCTCATAGAGCATTGGTCAGGACTGGGACTTTTCTGTATTTCAGTAATACAAATGATACATTGTGTTAGGAGGCTTTGAAAGAGAATGTTTGACTTTATTGAGCAAGTAGTGATGTTTGATGTACCTCCAAGGTGGCAGTCAGTGGGTGAGCCTTGCAAAACTCAGCTGCTTCTCTCTCAGCAAGTTTCCGCCTTGTAAACAGTGCCTTTGTTTTCTGTCTATGTGGGCTCTGATGCCTTAGATTTCCCTTTGATGTATGAATGAATCCAGTGCTTCAAAACAAAACTTAAATTAGAGCTGGAAAAGCAAAAAGGGAGAGAAGAAAGAAGGGGAAAGGAAAATGCAGTTTTGAATATCCACATTAGTAAAGCTGGTGAAATGATGTGTACAGACAGCATGACTGTGTACTTGTTGCTTGTGACAGTTGTGGTAGTTGAGGTTTGTGGATATACTTGAGGTTGCATGAGATTTCTTTCTGTTCACTAGCACCTACTTGTATCTGAGCAGTGGCAACATAAAACAATAAAAATTATGATCACTGACCAGAAGTGGTGTGATTTGCACTGGCTATTTGAAGCGTGCGGTTGTGCAGGCAGTGCGTGAACGGTGACAGCGAGCTGGTTGTGAACAGCTCAGAGGCAGAACTTTGTTTATGCAGAGCATCTATCAAATCACTCAATGCAGCAACTAATTCAGGTGAAACCAGTAATCTGGTCTTGGACAAACTGCAAGCAGGCAAATGGGCCAAAGACCAGCCTGCTGTGGCCTGGGAGCCGGGGGGCAGCAACCTGGCTTCTCCTTTTGGGGAGGGGGACAATTCTGCCTTTGCACCTGTCCATCCTGTGGCTTTTGGCCTCTAAGGATCCTTTAACTCACTGGTTAACCCGTAAGGAAATGGAAAACAGGGGATGTGCCGTCCCTTGCTATTGCATGTATGTGAGAGAGATGAGGCTGTTTCCTGGGTTCAGAGTCTGGTGAGGCCACACAGGGCAGCGAGCAGGACAGACTGCCCTTCCCCTTTGTGTCTCAGAGTTGTGAAACAGAGCTCAGCTCTACTGGCCCTCAGTTTGTCTAATAAAGTTGTGTACTATAAATGGATCAGCCAGTCGGGACAGGAACCGCAATCCTCAGGGAACCTTTCGACAAATCTGGTTTGAGTTTCAAGTTGCAGTGAAATATGAAACGAGGTGGGTTTCATGCAGTTCCAGGTTTTGTTGAAAACCTTTCAACCAGTTCTAGTCAGCAGCTGACACTTTTTTGGTTTCCTCTCTCTGATGTGTCTCTGGTATTTCTAGTTGAATGTACCTCAGATTAAGGGCAGTTAGGCGAAGGAGTGGAAATGAAAGTCCTTAAGCGTGACTTAACACACTGGGAACTGAGAAAGAGTAAGGGGGATGCTCCTTCTTTGTTAAATTCTTCTTTTTTCCCCCTTCTTTTGGAGTTTTACCAAAACTTCATTTTTTGTATGCAGATTTTTGAACTGTTTAGTTAGCTGTGATAATAGCACTGCAGATCACCTCCTAACTGGCTGGGGCGAGTGGAAAAGAAGCCCTGCAGGCTCTCTTTGGCAAGTGGACAGGAGACCTGGAGAAGCAGTTGGATTCCCAGCTGGCCCGTGGCACTTGCAGCCGGGAAAGTAGTCTGCGCGCTGCCTGCCGCGGAGCCGCGAGGAGGGGAGGTGCTCGGCTTCCCAGCTGGCAAGGGGAGCGTGAGGCCTGGAGAAGTGGGCTGCTTTCCGTTTGGCTTCACAGGTTGAGCGAGAGGCCAAGGAATGAGGTTCAGTTCCCATTAGCCTGTCTGCTTCTTGATTTGCTTCCTTTAGTCGAAAGAGGCAGAGAATACTGATGTTGTTTTGCCAGGCACAGGATTGAAGCTGAGTGGCATGGAAGAATAGAGACTTAAATAAGCACAGCTCGCTGTCTCCACTTGTTTTTGTCACTTCGTGTAACAACCTTGCTGCCAGCAACCTTCCTTACTAAACGGAGGAAAAAACAGGGGTCACTGGGAGGTGATTGTGCAGTTCTACATTCAGAACTTAGGGTTGTTTTCAATTATTACAGAACCGTTTATATCAGTAGAAACCCATTGTTAGCCTAGGCAGTGTATTGATGGTTTAAATATTTAGTAAAAGATTAGTATTTAGAGATTCTTCCCAGGTATACTGGAAAACATATTTAATAGTTTGCCTATTAAAAGATTATTTAAATACATCACAGGTATTTTATGTGCAGACTAATTTAAGCTTCATCTCCCCTGAAAGCATATTTGTAGTATATTTCTTTTTCTTAAGATGCAGTAGTTACAAGAAGAGCAACAATAAATCTTCTGTTAATAAGTATCTAGCTCCATTGTAAAACCTGGTTTGTTTTCTTCTTTCCTCCCTCTCATTGTCTGTAGTTATTCCGTTGGAATTTGTGTCCTGTTTTTAAAAATCATTCCTGATTTCTTTGCTAGTCTTCACTGGAGTTTGTAATAACACACTGTAATTTAGGCAGCTCTCTAAAGTCCCATGTGTAAAGTTATCTGTGCAGCGCTTGCATGATCAGAATCCAAGACAGCCCCACTCACACTGAGTGCAAGATATTAACATTTTAAAATGACTTCAGATCCATGATTTGGTAAAAGCCAGTGGAACCTGAACTTCAGGGCTCTCTGCACTGCAGGCAGTAGCACATCTGTTACCTCGCTTGTAACACAGTGCGAATAGCCAAGACTGTGGCAGCACATACATCAGCTGAAAAGCACCCAAAGCCTTTGGAAGGCGTGAGCAGCCTGGGCTGGAGTTTGTGCTGATACATCTCCCATCATCCAGTCTCATCCAGTGCATTCACAGATGCAGCTTTCAGTAGGCATTTGGTGCCAGTTTAGAGACAGCATGAGTTGCTTTTGAGTTTCACTATAGATTTTTAGCAGATAACATCTATACATTTACATAGACAGGGCTCTTTTCGTATTTGAATGCCCTTTATGGTGGGCATACTTTGAAACCAGTCTTCCAGTCTCATCACACCACAGCCACATCCAGGGCTGTGAATGAACTCATAAATGCAGTGAATTAGTGGACACTCCTCATCTATCAGCACATCTTGGGAGCCATGTGGATCTCAGGACTTATCTCCAGGGCACAACATGGGCTTTCATGAAGATAATCCAGGCTATCTGAGGTACTACAAGTAGTATGACCAGCTTTCTCTGGCAGCCCCCCTGGACTCATTAATTGCGTTGTATCGTGTTATTACTGGTCCGTAGGTCCTGAGTGAGCTACTGGGCCTTCATCTTGGGGGATGAGTCATTGGTGAGGAGCTGTGAGTTTATTCATCAAACCCCAGTGTCTTGGAGCAGTTTATGATATAAAGCTACTCAACCAGCTAACATCTTCTGAGCCATGGAGTGGTATTGCAGAGTGCCTCAAAATATAACACTGCATGTGGCTAAGCAGAAGCAAAAGAAAGGGAATGTATACTCATGGCTAAGTTATGGATAGAAGGCCCAGTCATGAGGATAAATCACAGTCCAAAACAGGCACTCTTAAGTCTTCACTGAACCTCATCAGTATATTTTTATAGAAACACATAAGAACTATGAGGTGCATGAGCAACCTGCCCTTTGAAAGCACTTGTGGTCACCTTTCTTCAGGAAGCCAGTTCCAATGGCATTTGAGAAGAATGCATTACCCTATGTTTGCTCCACTGGGGAACCAGTATCCTTGCAACACAAATACAACGCAAGAGATTCCAGAGCAATTTATTTACCAGGTTCCCACTTTGCACTCCAAGCTAGATTCCCCCATCCATTTGGGGAAAATGGGTTTGTATAACTCAGCATGTTCTCAGTTCACAGCTCACCTGCATAAAGAAAGACATATTTGGCCTGCCTTTGCTGTCACAAAATTCCACTTTTTTCATAATCAGTTTTAATCATAGTATTTATAAGTTGGTTCATTTTACCTTTTTTTTAATAATGGCTGATTGCCACATTATATAGGCAATAACCTGTAAACTGGAATTGTTTTACACTCATAAAGGCTTAAAATAGCAAGTCTAATGTGTTTATAAGAAAGTGATAAAAAAGGCAATGCCCCATGCTGAGATGTAGTACACCACCTTTCATTCTGTAGTACATCTTTATAGCTGTGTTATAAACCTCTCGTAAATGGGTTTTGTAGTAAAAGTGCTGACACAACTTTAACTATAGAATCTTGAACAGCAGTAATGCAATAAAAGATCAAACTGTAATGCTAGAATATAAAGAAAGAATCATGATATGCAAAAAAGAGCAAAAGGTTTTCAGAAGTAATGGTTCTTAATAAAAAGATCCTAGATATGGACAAAAGAAATAATCTGACAAAGCCTTAAACCAGCCCTTGGAACAATTATCATTTGGCTTTCAGAGTGCCTGCTCAGGAGGTACATGTTGATCAGGTCTAGAGAGCTGCTGAAGCTCAGCTCACTCTAATAGTTCCTTTTGTCCCCTTCTGCCGTGAACAGCTGACTGTTCATGAACAGCATTCAGTTTGCACTGCACTAAGCAATCAGTAAACTAGGGACCTGAGAGAAATGTGCTTCCCTAAGGGGTCTTTAGTGAGACAAATCCAGTGTAAGACCTTCCTGCAGCAATGCGAGGTGGTTGCTGTCCATCCATGTTTTTTACAGCAGCTAAAACAGCGTCCAAGTCAATAGCAGCTGTCTGTGTTACGAGAATCTTTCTAGGGTGCCATACACCAAATAAATTTTTACTATTGCTTCGAGTTTTCTGTTTGAATTAGTGAAGATCATGAGGAAAATTATGAGTTTAGCAAAAGAAAGATACATAGCGATTGTGTACTGTAATTGAAATGGCTGGGGGGCCTTTTTGGAAGCGGTCTGACTACGTCAAGTTGCTTTGTTGTTGTTCAGCTTGGATGTACCTGTAATGTAGTGTACCTCATGCAACTGAAAATCAATTTGTTCTCTCTCGATGCTAAGCTACCTCTCAAATTAAGCCCTATAAAACATTTCAAACAGAACAAAGAAAGCTGGCTGAAATAATATTTCATTTTCTGAAATAAGGATTTGTCAAAGCCAGTTGCATTACGTGTGGCCAAGGAGGACACTGCTCATTTGAAAGGCTATTGAGAATCTGAGAGCTCATAAGTTCAAGTCCATCTGCTGCAGACTTCATGCACTACTAGCTATTACAGTAGCTTGACAATAATCTCAGCATCATCTTTTATTCCAGTCACAAAGGGCTGTCAAAAACCAAATAGTAAGAATTACTATAAACAGCAATGATTTAGTCTCAATGGCAATGGCTCTCTATATTCTAGCAATGTAATCTACTGCTCTACCCTTAAATTGGATATAGCAGATGAAGTCCGTCAGCCATGCAGAAAGTGAAAATGTATATTGTCAAGGCCTTTGCTGTCTGCAAAACTGCTGATGAAGAGTCACAAAAGGAGTTTTAAATGCCCTAGAAGAAATTCCAAGTAACATTAAAGTCACAAATAGCAAATTTGACAACTCCCTCTGGACTAAAAAACTGCCTTCAAAAGTTTTATATTAGCTTCATGCATCATTGTTATAATTTATTAATGTACAATTTTTAGTTTTTTCAGACTATATGGCTGGGGAATGGTAACTGTAACTTCTTTTTCATGATAAACAGCTGTTGAAAGATTTGCCAATATTCCTTCTTCTTATAATTCAAGAATGCATGTGTTGCTTTTCATATTTCTGTTTCCCCAAAAGCACAATAAGATACTATATTTATGATTTAATCAATGAAACCGGTTCTCTGTGGATATTACTACATTGTTTAGTTTGCTAATGTGCCTGTTTGCACCTAATCTATTAAAAATCAGATAACATGGCTGCATTAGGGCATTAGGGTGAAAGCCATCTTTAACCCTTTGGCTTCTTATTTAGTAATTCTCTGGCAATTCCTATTCATCTTTGACTGCAATCTCAGGAGCTTGGAAGAAAGAGAAAAAATTGATAGGCAGTAAAAATACATAATTTTGAAAAGGTCACCTGCTAGCAGGTTTAAAACTTTGATTCCACCTGCTCGTTATAAACAATGTACCATACTTGAAATGGCATAACTTAAATTTGTTCTTTAGGCAGTGATTGGTTTATATGACTAGCAAATGCCATAAACTCTTCTTATGGCAGTGTGTATGTAGAGAATACCCTGGCTGGGTATTGAGTACCCCAGCAGCTGATGCACGTGCTGTTCTAAGGAAGGATGTTTCAGATTGTCCAGCCCCTGGAGCCGCTGCCGTCTGCAACGCGGGTCTGTTCCAACCCCCTGCAAGTACAGTGCCTGCCTTGCTGGTTTGCATTGAGTTTCTCCATGACCCACCAAACACTATTTCCAGTGCCCACAGGTGTATGTGCTTGATCTTTTGTTCATCTCTGTGTAGCATGACAACCCGAAGACCATGGCGTTGTTTCTATGAAATATATTTGAATTATAGGATCCTTAATTTAATCATAGAATAAAACTCAGCACTGAAGGTATTTGCTACATTCCTTCAAAAGGAAGGCATTGTTCAGTTAGGAGCCTGTCTAAAATTCTTTTAAAGTTAATTAAATGTAGTATCTTAATATTTATTATAGGCAAAGTCTTGATTTCATCTCAAGCAACTCTCAGGGTAGATTCAGATAAGCGGGAAGAGAGAATTCATTAAGAAAAACTTTACAATTTTCTATTAAACTCCATCCAAAGTATTGTACAGGCTAGATAGTGCATGTGTCAGATTATTCCCACTAAACTAAATGACGAAATTCTTGATTTTATTTCATCTTTTGTGTACCAGCTATTAGGAACAATCTTCTTTTTGGTAATAGTTATTCAAAATCCTTATCTCTGTTCCTGAAATAGAGTGCTGTAACTTGCAATGGTTGATCCATGGTGTAGTGTGATTTAGCTACTGATACAAAAATGTAACACTTTTCTGCTTCCCTGCATCACTGCACATAACACTTTCTGCTTCCTCTTGTGCCTCCCTCAAGGATGGATTCTTGTTATATTCTTGCAACCTCTTACTTGTGTAAGGAAGCTCAGGAGATAGCCCTGAGGATTCTGCATTACAAACCCTGTTGTTCGTATACAAGCTCACATTGCCCTTAAATATGGAGTGAAATTTATCCGTATCAGAGAACTGCTGAAGAAGAAGACTTCAAAAGATAATTGAAGGAGGAATGGAGTCACTGCATAAGGAAATATGCAGTGGGAATGTGTGTGAAATATGAAGAGGGTGGCAAATATTTTTTGTGATTTATGTGCTTGTCTTTAAATAGCTTTCATTTCATGATATCATTACAAAGAACAAAAGGTGGAGCAACCCTCACTTTTGGGGTTTGACACTAAGTCATTGTTCTGTAAAAGCAGTTAACTAATTTTCCCATCCCCAGGCTGTTCCAGCACATCTTGTTACAATGATACTAGAGAACGAAGATAGAAGTCATTTTGGCTTCTGTTCTGCCATAAATGAAACAACTCAAAATGTTTCAAAATGTTTGCCCAGTACCTTAGATCAGCATAGTAACAGCAACTATCTTAATAATTACCCAGGGACGGATAAACTAGTGGTATAAGCAAATGTTTGCTGTGCAGGCATTTAGGCAATGGTGCTAGTAAGTTCCAAGAAAATGAAGTAATATTATATTTTGTTTTCATGGCACCGCCTCAGGAATTGCTGAGCACCCTGCCACTCCATCCTCTATCGGCTCACTCACCCTTGTGCATCAGGTCCACTCATTTGGCGTATACAGCCACGACATACTGACATTTCTGGCTAGAGTTCCTGCTCTATTTACACCGACTCAAATTTGAGGGAATCCCATTGATTTCACTGGCCCAACGGTGATTTAAACTAAATGAATCTTCGAGAAGTTTATTTTCAGATCAAGGACTTGGCAATGTTGTAAAAAATCCTTGAGATTTACATGGATGTTGCATCCGTTAACACTGTCTCTGGGACTCAGCAAGTTTTGGTTTTACTGAGAGACTGAAGTGAGTAAGTGGGAGTGGAAAGATACTATTTCAGTTTTATTATGAGTTCATACAGACTGTGTCTTGAGTGGGGACTACCCAAACCTGAACATAGCATGGAGATCGTAAAGAGTTTTAATTATGTCACTGTAAAGCATCCTAGTCAGAAATGGGATTCTCCTGACACACCAGCTATGTAAGAAACTAGTATTTTTGTTTCCTGGAGGATATGGGTAAATCACAGAGAAGCCAGTAGAGATGCACAACTGAATTAGGACAGTTTAGCATTTTGTTTGCCACATGTTCTGGCTGTTTATTGTCTTGGACCTCATCATTTCCTTTCTTTCTAGCATATGTTACCACTTTAGAGGGGCAGGAAGCACAGTCTGCTTTGATATGAGCTCCATTCTGTCTTTATTTTAGAAATTGCTACATCACCAGTGGATACAAAAGAAATGAAGGCCATAATCTGTTCACAATTGCAAGTTAGGAAAAATGACTGAAATTATTCATATAAAAGAAGGTGGCTTTGGCCCTATAATAAAGTAATAGAAAAATTAAATGAAGTGATAGGGAGACTCCAGTAGTTAGATGACTATCTAGAATTTTTATCTGTAGGAGTAAAGAAAAAAGAAGTCTCATCAGATCTATTTTAGTGAAAATAAGATGAGAATCTGAGCTCAACTGACATGAATTCTGTAATCTGTAAACTACATTATTCCTTTATTGTCAAAGGAGCACCTGACTCTGTCTCCTTATTTCACCTCCCACCACCCTCCACTCACTTCCCAAGTCAGACAATGTGTAGCTCACACCTCCACATAAATGGAGATGCAGAACATGTCAGGACTACCCTTAGTGCATTCCTGAAACCCTTTTGTAAGTATCGGTCCCTCTTTAATACAGGTATCCTTCCCTTATGATGCAGGACAAATAAGTGCAGTAATTGGCATTGTGACAATGCTTTTATTTAAATACTTTTAAAAGTAATAAGTAGTGCTTTAAAGCTCTCCTTTGGTACACACCATTTGCCCTCTCGTTAAAATCACTTTTGCTGCTTTACTCTTCATTTATTTTCTTCTCGGAGCGCTCAGCCTCCTTACTGTCATTCTCATGTCTTCATCCAGCTCGCTGGTGGCTCCTGCTGCCGGTGCTGTGCTCCCAGTAGCCAGAGCTGCTGTGTTTTGGCAGTGGGACGGTGCACTGGGCACCTTTTGATCCAAGGTTAGCTGGGTGTCCAGCCTCACAGGGCATTTGAAAGCAGAGGAAAGCTTTACATCAAACATGCAGGCACTCTCAAAATAATGATAGTTCTAGGGCAAATGAGCTTTCTCAGACAATTCCTTCTTCCATTCAGCTTCTCAGTCCTGCCTGATTGAAGTCTAGCCACCCATATGGTATGAAGATGCCTGGCTGGGCACAGTTGCACACAGCTGGAAATTGGTTCATCTTTTCTCACCTTCTTTCTGGAAGTTTCATACTGATAATGAACAACCTGGGAAGAATCCTGGACCAGGTGAGGGCTTTGAAGGCCAAGAAACAGATGCTCAGGAGGAACACTCATTAAATACAAACAGAGCAAAACTTTTTGATGAATTAAATTAAAAGCCCACATAAACATCAGGGACTAATTAATGGTGCCAGAAACACAATAACCGCCTCTTTGCACATGTGACACAGAGTACAACCGCACAGCTCACAGCATTATGGCCAAGATCCTGTTCAATGAATCCAGTGTTCAGTAAGAAACCTTAGAATAATCCCTGCTCTTAGCTTTCCACATTAAGAATTCTATTTTTTTGAAGGGGGCAGCTGAACCTATACAAATCTTTGGGCCCTTTTTTAAGCTTTGTATCAATACTGCAGACAAGATAGAGACCAAGCATGCCACTGGGAGGAGGTTTGGACAGTGACTCACTGTTTTATTTCTAATTTGGTAATGCAGCATTTTTCCCTCACCTGCCCTGGGGTTGCCATTGCAAGCAGCTGAAACGATTGTCTGAATGAACAGGTTGATGTCAGATTTCCAGAGCTAATTCATGGAAATCTGCAGTGTAGCCTTGATTCTGGAGCATGAATCATGTGAGAGAAAATATGATCTCTCTCTTAAATGAAAGATTTTTCTTAGAACCATGATCCAGAAAAGAATTATCACCCAGTTGCCCAGCCATAGGCCTGTCTTTGGTTACATCTCATGGTCTGCCCACCATCTAGGTAAAAAGCTGTGAGCCAGTAAGTGTGGGTTCAAAAGCTGTCTGATTTTAGAGCACTTTGTTCCTTTCCTTATAGTTTTATTCTAGGTGAGTGCACGAGCAATTACAATTCTTTCTGCAGATAATTGGCATTAATGGTATCCTTAGTTGTAATTAGGAAACAGCACTTTGACTGCTCGTACAATGGCAGTAGGTAGTGTCAAGAATCCTGTAATCTGGCTCTAAAGTGATTATTTCAAGCTAAGCTTTCATGATCACTATGTCTGTACATTGTTTTCCTGTCTTCTACCCTGTAAAAGAAAAGGAATCATCCACTGGACTGTGGTGTTAGTCATTCACAGAGTAAAAACTATTTGTTCATCTTAAATGAATGTACTTCTCATATTGGTTTACAGTATACATTACTCTGACTGTAACTGCTTTACTACATTTCAAATGCCTATTTTAGTAGGTATGAATCACATAAAGTACTGACAACTTTTTAAAATTTGGCCTATAAACAATGCTTTGGTTTTAAACAGGCCTTTGGAAGAGAAGATACAAATAATACAAAGTGAAAACTGTATACTTCTTTCTCAACTTACCCTGAATAATGCCCAAACTAATATCACTTCTTATTATTTCCAGTTGTTTTACACAAAGGCTGTTATATTTAAGGCCAGAATATGTGCAGCATATGTTAAGCTATTTATAGATTTACAATTACCTCATCAGACAGAATCAGGCAGATGGTAAACATTACTACTAGGCATAAGTACATTTAGAATCAGACATTTAAATAAATTCAGATCTGTCTCAAGCTTATTTAAAGGGTTTTATCTCTTAAGCCGTTTGAGGTGTCTGGTTCTGCTGAATATATTTCTATTACATTCGGTTATCAGGCTGTATGACCAACAGCCTATAGATAGCTGTAGAAATTGGATGACATTAATTCTTGTTTTTTGAACCTGACACAAGCAATTGAACTAGTAAGCCAAATTAATTGGAGAATAAAGAAAATAAAACTTTTAGATTGAAAATGACAACGGCTGACTTCTTTTATGGTGTTGAAAGAACATACACGCTTCAGGGAACATCAATTGGTCTTTCTCTAAAGCTGAAAGACTTCATATAGAGATTTAAAAACTGACAAAGATACATGCCAGAAGGCCAAATTATAATCTTTCAACTTCAAAACTCCAGGCTATGGTGGCTTTTCACATGAATCTTACAGAAGAACAAAAATAAGAGTTCAGCCTAGATCTGAGAACTGAGTGAACGCTTTAGTTGAATGCGATTAAAGTTCCCCCGGACTGCTTAAAAACATCTTTGGGTTCTTCAAAATTGTTATTTTTAGGCAATTTAAAAATATGTGTACAGCGAAATGGTGTTGATAAATGAAACCGAACAGTCAGAAAAACAGAGTTTGTCATTTCAATTGGGCTACTTGGCTTTTTGGCTTGTTTTTTTAACTGCCAGAGCTCATTTTCTGAGTTCCTCCAAAACTCCTCACCTGATGCACTGTGATACAAACCTGTTAACCTGCTTTTTCTTTGGTTAGCAGGAAAAGAATGCAGTGATCCAAATTCTACCCTTTGTTACCACAGTGCTAATCCAGAGCAACACAACGGAAGTCAAAGCAATTCCTTCAGAACAGCTGCATTGTAGCTGAAAACAGAACTTGGCCTGATGTCTGTTCAAGACACAGTCTGGCCCAGGGGCCCTAAAATGCAAACCAGAGGAAATATGAAATGATATATCTAGAAATCCACTCTTAAGGTAGATAGCATCCCCCAAATGCTGGCCGTGGGAGGAGAAGCGTGACTTTCCACATCAGCGCTGCTGTAATATCCTCATTGCACAGCAGCTCGTACAGCAGTGTGAGCAGGGTCACAGCCAGCGGGACCTCGCTGGTAGCCTTGGGCACAGTGTCACAGGCTGCAGGGAAGGAGCCCCTCTAGCAGGGGCCTGACACACAGAGACAGTCCTCTTCATCTGCCTCGCATAAGATATTTAATGCCGGTAGCTGATCTATACAATATATATATCCACTAGGACATGCCCACGGGCTGGAGGTAGACCCAAATGACCATTTAAATCTCCTGGCCTTTCAAGATACCTGCTGGTTTTTGTCAATGCTGGACTTCACTGTTAAGTTCAGGATGCACTTTCCTCTCTGTTTGGGTGGTAATGTTTATACATGGCTTACTTTTCTTCAAGTATTTTCTGGGACTCTAGTTACTCTTTGAAAGTTCTCATTCGTATCTCAGAATTATTAGGCACAGAATAATTCTGTGCACCTAGAAGAAGAGTAACAGTGATGTATTTGTAACTGTTCCCAAAATTATTATGACAATTTCCTATGGTAATTGCCACATAACTGCTAGGGTGTTGGAATTTTTTTTTTTTCAATTTGCCATTTATCTGTATTCCAGAACCTAAGCTTCTTATGTAAGTCTGAACCTTTAGCTTTTACAGTTGAAAAGTAAATCTTTGAAACACCGAATCTATGTAAACGTGTAAGAAGGTAGTGAGTAATGTTGTAATTATACAGGGGCTGGTTTGAGAAGGGTGATGAGGAAGAAGAGCATGAGTGGGGCCACTGCTCTATGATGCAGCGGTCTCTGAATCTCTGCACCTTACCGTGGATACCTGCGGATCATTATCGTTAACAATCATGTAGAACAACAGAACAGCCTAGGTTGGAAGGGACCTTGAAAGTTCATTTGGTCCAACCTTTTGTGGGAAGGGGAGCCTAGGTCAGATTTTCTAGCACCCTGTCCAATCACTTCTTGAAAACCTTCAGTGACACCTCCTGGGGAGGTTGTTCCCATGAATGTTTGCTCTCGCTGTAAAAAATTTATATCTTATATCAAGATTAAATATATTTTTATTCTAGATTGGTACAAACTGCACAGGACACAAAGCCATCCTAGACACACTGTGGACTTACACATTCAACATCAGATACCTACTACCTTGACTCTTTCTGCACATTATGAGATAGCAAACAAGATATCTTTATTTGGTCCATGAGTGTGTTAAATCCTAGACAAAATTGAGTCCGAATACAAATAATCTTCATACTGCAGCAAGTGACAAATATAAATTTCTTGTCCAGTACTGTCATATTTATCAAACTCTATTGTTAAAAATACAAAGTAGAGTTACTGTGGAATGCACTCATGTTTAGATGTTATGCTTGGTTTCATTAAAGGACTTGCAGGTCTGTCTTTGGATATGAAGAATTGTCTGGGAGCTTTAAACCATTTTATTCCATACTGCATTAACATGCCAAACATAATCTCTGCTGCCAAAGATGAAGAGTGAACAAAACTCTCTTATTGCAGGTGGCACAGTCCTCATTTCTTGTTATTTGAAATTCACTCTGGTCTTGTATTGCTGTACTTTGAAACTTCTCCTTCTTACATTGCCTTTTTAATAACTTAAACCATATCAGGAGGGGCAAAAAACCAAATTAATGAAACTTCTACAGATAAAAAACTAATAATAAGCTTACCTTCAAAAAGCTACCTGATAGTACAGATAAATGATGGAGCAACAGAAAGCATAGTGTAGTCTAGCTAATTATAAATGAATTAGTACTGCATGTAGTCAAACCCTAAATATTTGGCTTTATGATCACAGTAAAATGCAATTACTTCTACTGTAGTTTGTGACTATAGAATCTATAGGATCACTGTGCTAATATGCAGAAAGCTTTGAGAGATGTTGTTCAGAGAGTCATGTTTTGTAGTGGTCAAGCTATTTCTGATAAGAATGCTGCTTTTTCTTTGCTGGTAAGGAAGATCTTGCTAAATAACTAAACCATAATTTCTTTCTTCATGTAAATATAATAACTAATTTAGAAAAAACCCTGGCCAGTAATATGCAGTCTTGCCTTAGGAAGTTGTCAAAATAATTGCTAAATGTAAGTTAATCATTTAGGTCCTTGATGTGTTTAGCCTGTTTCTCATTAGTTGCTTTAATTTGTTTTTATGTAGTTAAGAGCAGGCTACTTTGATCTGAGGTTGTTCTATTTCATTCAGTATCTTTAACTTCTAATGAGTGTAATTTTAGTGATAAAAGTGGTTCCTAGCCAAAGCGTTGTATCAAAGCCTTTATAAGGAAATAAAGGAATTCACTGTTTATGAAGAGAACTAATCTTAGGGGTTTTTTTATGAATCTGGAATAGTAAGGGGGAGAGCTACTCTAGTCGTCAGTTAACTAGCAAGGGCCATTTTATCTGAGCTTTTGAATAAGAACTCTGAAGAGTACAGAAAAGAAACTTTCTGTTTATAGATTGAGAAGTTTTCTGAGGAATGCAGGAAAACTATTCATGGAGAAATTGAAGGAACCATTTGTATTTTATCAAGTAATTATAAATACTTGAGTAGTGTGATGTCTGGACTGCATCCAATACAATATAGTTTTGAAGCATCCAAAACCAATAACTGTTTTCAAAGGAGTTCAATTCACTTCTAGGTCCTTAAGTGAGTGGAAAGTTTGGAAGTCTGGCCAGTGGTGTCACACTGAGAACTTCAAGTGGCTAAATGCTTTGAGAAGTTTGCCCTTAATCTTGTGCCAAATGGGAGGTGAGCTTTTTGATATTTTGGCCCAGGGTTTTGTAGTTAAAATTTTGGTTGCAAGTCCATTTGGAAAAGTGGCTTTAATCAACTTCCTAAACTTACTTCCTAGGTTTTCTCTATTACCAAATGCAGTGATGGGAACAGGAAATCTTCTCTAATATTGAGATTTAAAAGTAGGGATGTTGGAAGAAAGTTGTGTTTCTTTTCAGTTTTTCTTACAAGATACATGCTGTAAATGAGCTGTTCCAGTGGGAACAGCAGTAAGATGCTGTGGAATCATTTTCAGTGTACATTACTTTCTGAACTTTAAGGAAAACTACTTTTTTTCACAATTATACTGGCTCCATGCAGAGCATAAAGCATAATTCAGGAGAAGAGTTTGCATATTTTGTACGTCAGCTGTAGACATGTGCAAGAACAATTTATGGAAATTCTGCGACATGAAGCCAGAAAAATATACCTTTTGCCTCCAGCAAAAGTGTTTGATTCTAAATGAAAATTAGTGAGAAAAGATGAAGGAACAAAAGAGCTACAAGCAATCTCTTCACGCTCTGCCACAGAATCTAGGGAAAGTCTCTGGAGATACAAAAAGATACTGCATATCTTTGTACTCTGCACAGCCTTTTGGTGGCTGCTGCTGAAATTCTTGGTGCTGTCTTTTTGCCAAAAAAGGTCTTGTACAATGAAAGTTACTGACTGTTCCCCTGCTCGCCAAAAGTAAGATTGCTTGATGTTGGCAGAAGAAAGCTGGTGCTGTGCCATATAGGTACCTCTCATATGAATTACGTTTTATGTTTATGATACAACATAGATGACACAATGCAAGCTGTGTGCTGAAAAATGTAACATGGCGCACACATCAATTTTTGGCATAAAAAGGCTGATGCTGTTTCATTTTCAGATGTAATAAATCATTGCGCAGGTGCAAACCAAATGTTTTTAGCGATAAGCAAACCTGCCCTAGTTTTCAAGGCTGAATGGTAACTTTTAAGATTAACAGCAAGGATATCTCCTGAATATATTTCTGTTTATCTTGATATTTTACTGATTATATTGGAGTCATCAAAACAGGGAAATATTCAGCCTGCCATAAGGAAAACTATGTGACAGGAACATGTCTTGCAAGAGAGATTTCACAGCTGAGAAAAGTTGAGAGCAGTTCCCAGAGGCATGGCTTCTTTGCAGAGGCCTGTAGACTGCAGGACTACGGCTTCATGTCCCGGTAAGCTGCACATGCAGCAATAAATTCAGCCCTAGGATGGGTGATTCTGTTAATTAGGATTGACAGGCACAATGGGGCTATGATCAGTCACATTAAAATGATGCACACTGACTGGGCTGAAAAAACACCCACATGAGGACAACCCTCTAGTGACATTCCTCATTTTTAAGGGTATCCGAGAGGACACCAGTAAATGTATTCCTACGTTTCCATCACAATTACTAAATAAGCTAATTAGAAATATTAAATGTAGGCTATTTGATTTCTAGAGAAGTAACAGCACCTGCAAATAATCGCATGAATAGAGGCATGTGTTAGCCTGCCATATGTATGCAGTAAACAGTAACCAGGAACTTTGCATGCAATATGCAATCCCTGAATTTTGACTGGATAAGGAATTAACGACTATATTTAAAATGGTCATCAAGGAAAACAGACTAGATGTTGAGCCCATTTTTGTGTACTTTGTTCCGTGAGGTAACCTGAAATGTCCTGATGGTTAGAATAGGCTTCCACATGAGAGTTTTCCCAGTGCATTTTTATTTAAAACTCAAGTTACTGGGTAACAGGCACATATCTCTAGAATTTCTGAAAGGGTGAAAATTGCAACAGCAAGGGCACAACCGTGTGGTGGTTCAGGAGCGGGGGCTGTGGAAATCCCTGAAGCTGGCCTTGCCCATGGAAACACTGTTGTATGAGGCCTGCGCTGAGCCTTGAGGCGAACTACGGTTTCACATTTGAAAAATGCATGTTTTGCTAAACAGAAATCCAAACTCTATACTAATACGTAGTGCATGAAAAAATATGATTTGCAGATAAAATTACAGATAAATTACAGTATATATAGGTATACAGATAAATTACAATAAAATTACAGGTCATTTATTTGGAATGTGAAGTAAAAACAGTTAATGTATCATGATATTTAGATAATTATCATCAAACAAGTTAGTTGTGGGTCTGCACAGTATGGCTATGTTATAGGTTTTCTCTCCAGGAAAAAGGAATTTTATAAATAGAAAGGTGCCACTTCAGCGTTATTACTTGACAAGTGCAGAAATTTGCAGGGCGAGTGGTAAATTCTCAAGCAATGGCAAGTTCTGCCTCCCTGGGAATGTGCATTACAGCAGTTCCCGTGCTGCGTGATCACGCACTGACTCAACCTACTGCGCAATACTTGTTTCTTACTGTTGCTCCACTCTTTCAGGGAAAGGGCCTTCTGTAACTCTCTGTTATCCATCAGATTAGTCTTAGATGACTGTGGTAGCACCCAGGGCTTTGTGAACCATCCACCACATCTGACTCTTCACACCATGTGATGAGTTGGCCACAAGACGGGCCCCAATGTCAGCTGGTACTTGCAGGTGGCCACAGCTGCTCAGACCTGTGTACACTGTCACAGCCGAGGTACAGTTGTCATTCTGGGCAGAAAGATGCCCAGAGACGGGGCAAGGTAACAAGGCTGGTGGCTCGGGGTATATGTGTACATAGGATCAGAGGCCATTGCCAGCAAAGCCGTGTGGTGTCTGGGAGGCTTCAGCAGGTTCTCTGTCAAGCCCGGGCACCTACAGTTCCTCCCACTCCAACATGGCCACAAGCAGGGAAGGACCTTGTCTTCTGTAACACAACATGAATGCACTGATGTTCTTTTTAAGATTGCAATCGCACTACAGAATAAATTAGACTGCATTGTAAATTAATCTCATGCCTAATTTCAAGCACATGAGTAATCCTGGTGAAGTGCTTTGCAGAACTGGGGTCTTAAAGACGTTTGTTTTCCTGGGAAAGTTTCCACTGTTTCATCTGTAAAGTTCGCTAGATTCACTGATGTGAGAACAATGGAGCAACTATAACTTATTCCAAGTAAGGACAGCAGTGTATAGTCCACAATCACAATGTGATTTTTACACACCAAAGTGATTATATCAGGGGCTAAAAATCAAGATGGGAACATCTCTCCCACTCTGAAAGAACATAATTCAAAAGAAGCCCAAATGTTTTTGCTTCTGCCTTTCTCCAGGCTATGGCCAAGCATGAAAAATGTTAGCATAAAAGGTTTTTGAAGGTGTTTTAGAATGTGTGAAGTGACAAAGTAGAATGAAAGCATCATCTCAGCCTTAACTCTCAAGTCTTTATTAAGTTACATCTTAAATGTCTTTTTAATTCCTGTTAACTGTAAAGTGTCAATGTTAGAGTTTAAAATCATAAATAAAATGTTTGGTTTGACATATTTAATACAATCTCATATCAACAGCCTGTCTGAATTGTTAATAGTTACCGTAGTAACTTCACAATTTCTCTCTCAATCATTATTTGCAGTCTTTGGTCACATCATTTTAAAAGTTAAGTTTCTGTGGTGGCATAGCTTAGTTGCATATTTATTCATGCCATTCTTTTTTTTTAAAGGGCTACCCATTTCTGTCTCCCTGCAGAAGTGTCAAAGCTTCTAGCAGTTAAAAGCAAATTTGCTGTCATTCTTACAGCGTTACATAGGCACTGGCTAAAATAGTGGCTTGGGACTAAGCAAGAAACAAGCTGAGTCTGTGGTTGATAACCAGCGTTTGGTTAACTTTGATAACCTTGGGAAATGTCCCAAGTGTGAACTAGGTGATTACAAGGCTTGGGCTTTGATGTCTGTGGATTTCAATTTTCCGTCTATAAGTATTTAGAGAAACTGATAACTCTTTGCTATTTTTTTTAATCTGATTTCCTTGTTTAGTGTATTAAACTGGATATTTCATAGAAAAAAACTATCTTACATATGTGGGTACAGACCACCCACTTCAGGTGGTCTTCAACCTTCTCTCTGGGTCTCTCTCTGGCTTATTCATCTTTGAATCCAAGGTCCAACTACCCAAGATAAGATTTTTTGGGTTTTGTTTGTTTGTTTGTTTTTTGTTTTTTCAATGATGTTTCATGGCAGTTGAGATCATTTTGCTACTCAGGACTAATTGTCATAGGTGATTGAAGAGGGGAAATATTGCACTAATTAAAACCCACATTTGAAGTGGTTTTGCTAAACTACTTTTGTCTCAGGGTAGTTTCTTGTCATCTGAGAGACTTCCAGTTACTTCACCTTTATGGAATGTGTCATAATCAAGATTTTCTGGGCTTTTTTTTTTTTTTTTTTTTTTGACAAGGAAGTAGGTAAAGATGGTGGTTCTTTTGTTTTGATTCCTTTTTTGTGGGGGGGGATATTATAGTAATTATGCATTGATTGAATAAAGAAGGATTTAATAATTAATCTGTGAGATTCACAGATTTTTCTTTAGTCACATGCCAACTGTGAATGGATGGCTGTAACTAAAAGAAAATACGTGAAGGAAATAAATGGCACAGTCAGTAAGCTATGCTTGTTATTTCACCTCAAATGATCCTTTCTTTGGCTCTATTCCACTCCTTTTGGTGACAGCGCTCTCAATCCCTTTAGTCCTTATATTTTTCAAAACCTACACGCCCTCAAATGTGTTAGTACTTAGGTGTAAGTAATACAGTTCGATATACATACTGCTTCTAGCATCTCCCACAAAATCCCTCTGCATTAATTTACGCTCGCCTTTTATTCTGTGTCCTTTTATCTATGCCTGCCATCTTCCAATAATGACCTCAACATCCATCCACCTCTTATCTGTTCCATCCACTTCTCTCCCAAATATTCTTGTGCTTTTAGACAAAATGATCACAACATGGAAATCTAAAGTCTCCAACTCAGCCACATGGGCAATCTTATTCTAATGATTTCAGATTTTAAAGCTTTGACTTAGCAATGTTTAACCGTTTCTATAAGTAGCAATGTGTGAAGTCCATACAGAGATGTAAATGCATCATATTTTCTTTGTATTTTTTTCTCTACACATTTGTCTACACAGCAATCTCTTGTGTGTGAGTCTTAAGGTAGAATTAAATCTTTTAATAAGTAGCAATTGCCTGGCACATTGTGTCTTCCCTAAGACACAGAAATAATAAGAAATATAAATACTTTCAAGGTACCTTCTCCGCTATATACAATAGCAAATTTTCTTTTTGTTTTAAGCACTCCTAGGAGCATTTGAAGGCAACTCAAATGTCCTGCATTAAATGTCATACCTGTTAGCACATGTCACAATAAACTTTCATTGCTTAGATGGTTTTTATTGGCCTCGCACTGACACATTAGATAAAACAAAGACCAGAATGAGTCCCACTTTACCAACATTACCATGATTGAAAGAATAGTCAGGTACTGCCTCCTAGAAGGGTATGGTGCTGGAGGAAAAAAACCCAGAATGACCTTGAACTGCATTGCCTGTTGCTCGCTCATTTTGTTCCTCCCCTGGCAAAAGTCCATCTCGGCATCATTGCAATCTGCCAGTGGGTGCTGCTATGGACACGGCAGAAAAGAGCCAAGTGTGAGATAGAGAAAGGGCAAAGACAGAAAATGGGAAATCCTTGACTGACACAAAGAGCAAAAATGTGATGGGTGCTATGGGTACTAATGGAACAGCTCTACAATTTCAGTTTAAGTCGTGCCACAAACAACATTTTTTACTGCTCTTCCAAAAGTGTTGAAAAAAACCGTAGACTTTAAATAGCTAAATGTTACATCTGCACATCATCTGTGGAAATAATCCCTCTGTATTTTAAAATGGAGTATTACCCTCATATGTTTAAAGAGCTCAGTCTTTAAACTGTTTTACTCTACAGCTGTATTCTCCTAGTCCTCTGAAAGAACAGCCCAGAGTTAAATGAGACAAATGAGACAAATGAACCCAAGTTTGGTTTGCGTCTATTTTGTAAAGTGCTGCTCTGAGTACAGACATGGAAGAGTATCTGAGTATTTTAACAGATCTGATCTTCTTCCTGAAAATCTTCATTCTTACAGCTGCCTTGACTTGAAAATCCTCACATAGGAAATACTTTCCATCTCCTTTGAAATCTGTTTCTTTCTGCACCCTCACTCACAAGCCCTTTATGGGATTTGTTGGTTAAAAGACTATGCAGTAATTTCATTTGTACAATACTATGATGGATGAGAAAGTGTGTATCTCCCATACAGATTCACCACAGAAAAGTACTGTTCATATTTGAGGACATTTTGAAGATTGTTTTCCAAGCGTAAAATCCCACAGAGCTCCATGTATCAAGTCTTGTAATTTTGTGTCTTAAAATAGCTTTGACAGAAAAAAATTGACATAGATCAGCTGGCCTGCGCAACACGGGAGAGGACTATCAACAGTCTGTTCTCCCCTGCCCTGATGTAGAAACAAAAAGGCAGGGCTAGAGCAGCAAGAGCAGCCTCAGCTGCAGACACCAGCTCTGCAGAAGCCATAGCAGCGGGCTGGGAGATCACAGAGAGCGGCCTGGGAGCCAGCACGTCCCTTCAGCTGTCCGTGCCAGTGACCCAGGTGGGGTGCGGCAGGCAGGGCCTCGGGGCCCGCTTGGCCTGCTGCCCTTTTTCCCAGAGCTGCTGGGTCACGCCAGCCCTGTTGTCCTGTACAGTGTCACTGGCCAGACATGGCATTTTTCACATGAGGTCACAACAAAGTGCTGTGAGAACCTAACGGCAGTGGGATGGGTTTGTGGGGGTGGGCAGGAGGGATAAGGGGTAGCCTGTGGGTTGTCTCTTGTTCAGATCTGCCTGCATTGCAGTCATTTATTTGAGCAATAAAGAGAAGCAAGTTCACATCTTGCAATTCCAACTCGTCCGTATATCCAAACTCCTCCATAGTACTATCATTCCAGTGCCAGGCAGCATCCAGAGCTTCCCAAAGATGAATTTGCAGGCAACAGTCATTTAAATGCCAGCATCTTCCTGGTGCTAGTGCTGCCTTTGGGCTTCTCCAACATTTCCCCACGGGACTAACCCCGTGCACAGCTAGTGCTGGGTCTGAGGAGCTCAACCTGGGGCGAAGCAGCGTGTGCAGGCCCAGCGCTGGGTGCCTGCTCGGGGTGCCCAGGTCAGCTCCGTGCCCGGCTCCGTGTGCTGCCCCGAGGGCACAGCTGTAGCGTCTCCACCATGCAGGTGGGGCTGGCACTTCCTACTGTGCTTCAGTCTATTTTGATCTGAAATTGATTAGTGGGTTTTTTTCCAAAAAAAAAAAAAAATGTAGGAAATTGATTTGCAGATTAAGGTAAATCAAGCTGGTCTGCTACATTATCCGTCATTTTGTGAATAAAGTGGACATATATTGATTTACATTGTATCTTCCGGTAGCTCTTCGCAACTCAAACACTATATGTGACTGGATACTTGGTGTTCTGTTCTTGAGGACCTGAGTTCTTTAGGCTTTTCATATCTTGTGTTGTTGACCGCCTTCTGTCACATCCCTTCAGGTTACATCAATTCCTGTGCCAATGTGGCTGAAGGTCAGTAAAATAATATTACACAGTGGTAAAACTAGAAGGCAAATACGCCTGTCTTTGGATGAAATATTGTACCTACTATCAGCTCAGATAGTGAACAGTCAATCCCAGTTTAAGGCAGATAGTTAGGATTCTGTTATCTGCTAAAAGTGGGTAATTTTCTCTAACCTTGAACCATCTATGGAGACTGAATACCTGTCCTCTCTATCTCTAATTGGTACACTGCAGATGTCGCCAGTAGTTTTGTATATTTTTCCCCCATCAGAAAAGATAAAGGAAAAATAGTTATTGCATAACAATAATCGTTCCACCTCTTCCCAGGAAGGGACTGAGCAAATGTGCAGCATGAAGAAGCCTTGGTGTAAAGAAGGGGAATCTGTCCCTTTCTGCCAGCGAAAGAACAGGAAATTGGGCAGAATGGTTCTCATAAATGCATGCTGGAAATGGAAAACAGTTTGCAATGATGCTTCCACCATTAGGCCTCATTCAGGAGCAATCTATAACACAAAAGTCATTTTGGATGATTGCTTACTTATTTTTCTGCTGTGTGTACATTAGCCAGAATTTTTAATGTGTGTGTGGTGGGTTCTTTGGGGTTGGCTTGCTTTCTTTGTGCTCTTGTTTTTTGTTTTGTTTTGTTTGTTTGTGGTTTTTGTTGTTGTTTGGTTGGGTTTGTTTGTTTGGGTTTTGTTTTTTGGGTTTGTGTTTATTTTGGTTGGGGGGCGAGTGGGCTGTGTGGGGTTTGTTTTGGTTTGGTTTTTTGGGGGGGTGGTTTGCTGTGGCCAGGACTTGCTGGCATTACATGTAGATCCCCTCAGAGCAGGGCCCGTGGGCAGCCCCCTAGCCCAACAACATCGAACACCACACCTTCAGGAGTCAGACTATTTTTCAAACTTGTTAAAATCTGGTTTCAGCCCTTTTTTTCCCTCAGCCAAAACAGACTTCACAGAAACCTCTCAATCCATGTGCAGTCCCTCAGCCTTTATAGGAATCACTTGACCACTTCCCACCTGGACCTGATAACCGAAAAGAGCTGGCTGGCCCCAAGCCCTGTGGCTCTTTATGAGGCAGACCACCCCCAATACACATGCCTTTTTCTCAAAACAACATACATTTTTTTGGAGGGGGAAGTAACTTTTAAATGAAAGATGGCAAACACCATAAAAATACTAAGCTCCAAAAACATTTATATATTTTTAGAAGCTGTAAGATCTTCACAGATATTTTTTGGAAAGTAAACATACGTAACATCTGTGCATACGTGTCCATGTACATACAGGCACAATTGCTTGACTACACTGGTCAGGTTCCCATGAGGATACATCAGGTAAAAAAAGCAAAAATTGTATAATCTCCCTGGTGTTTCAGACTTATCTATGTGAACCTGCTCATCTCTTTCGATTTTGTACTGCTCTAATACAATGTACTGAAAGGATTCAGAGAGGTGGAGTTAAAATGATGAAAATTTGATGACTTGTCCCACTCATTCCCCCTGTTTCTGACTCTTCTTAGCACTATCTTCTGTGGAACCAATATGGATTGGGAATACTCGTTTTAGGTACTTAGAGCACAATGTCACCTTCCTTTTTGTAACATAGTGAATTTCCATTTCAGCCATAGTGTTCTCCTCTTCAGATGGACTTTCATACCTATGAGGAAAAAAAAAGGAGGAAAAAAAAGGACAAAAAAAACCACCCACACAAACCAAACTATAATTTCTATATATAATTTTTAAAAAGGAAAATATACAGTTAGAAAACTCTCAGAGGAGTTCTGATCCTGGGAATACTCTGCTAAAATACCTAGGAATCCAAGAAAAGGACAGGTTTAACAAGGCCATTTGCTAAGTCCAAGAAAAAATAAAAGGCATCTAAAAGACAGCACCCAAAAGTCACTTAAAATCACTTCCAAAGTGCAAAGAAGACAGGAGGTCAGTAGTCACCAAAATGACATTTTGGCTGTATAGAGTCTTTATTGCACCTTGTTCCTGTATCGCATGATAAGGGCTCTTTTCATTTGGAATGTCAGCTTTGCTCCTCTCTCTCCTTGTTTTCCTGTGTTTTAAGTGCCTCTCTGCTGTGATTCTTCCATGGAGGGGCCTTGAGTTGTCCCTAATTGCTACCTGATATAACTTTGCCTCACATAATTTCTTTTCTGGACTGTGAATCCAGAACAACCTTGAGGCTATGTGTGAAGATTAAAAGATTTTTCCCATCTTTGTTCCCCTTTTCCAATAATCTCATATTGCATAAGGCATTATGCAGGTATCACAGAGCAGCCTTCATTGAGGTGTCTCTGTAATAGCACTATTTGCTAAGAACAAACTGGTAAGAGAGCAAGCAGGAATGTGACAGAGATCCCCAGATAACCCACACTGGGACATCTTGATTCTCTTTGCTGGCAAAGTCAGCAATAGCCAGTTGTCCCTTTTTCTTTTTCATTTTTTTTGGGGGGGGGAGGTTGTTTTGTTTTGGTGTGTTTGGGTTTGTTTGTTTGTTTCCTAAAGGAAATTAAATGTAAAAGATACGTTAGCACTGACTTAAAGCTGAAATTTAGACATGTTTTTCAGTATTATGATTCCCACAGCAATTGTAGTTGGAGAAAAATCTCGAATGGGCACAGCAATTGTAATTCAGCTTCACTGTACATTCTACTGTAAGGCATAAAAATTAATATCACACTGTATACAGTAGAATATATTACCATATCACGCTGTGAAATACTGTAGCAATTTGAGAACAGCAATAGGTTGTGTCTACTCCAAGCTCTTGAATGAGTGCATAACATTAAGCATTAATGTAGAAGTTCTTTGGTTTTGGCTTATTTTTACAGTCCACAGTCCTAGGTTAGCAAGATTTTGTACTTACATGTAACTTGTAGCACATGATTTTTGATTTTTTTGTTTCTTAGGGATTACTCAAGTGCTTAAAATCACATGCTAGTTTAAATACCAACCTCCTGAGACCGGGGCCATTTCCACTCAGGGGTTATTTGGTCAGCTGCTTATGTGTTTTGAATCTTTCACTTTGCAAGCAAAAGTTTCCTGTCCTTGGTGACTCTTTTGTATTACATTTAAAAATTAATTTTAATAAAGCTTGAGCAAAAAATTTTTCATTGTTTTTGAGAAGGAGGTGAACCAAAAAGGTCATTTTTCCCATTATAAAAATTGCATGTGATTGTTATTGAACAACTCGAAAGCCACAGCAGTTGGGTTAGGAAGCTTAAATTTGGCAGGAAGACAGGTGTTTGGGGGAATAGGTGTCTTCAACTCTTCCGGTAAAAAATTATTTTCTTTGCTGAGCACTTGGAAACCTTTGCTCACTCACAGTTGGTAGTCCTCTAACAGCAGCCTTCCTTCTCTGCTGATGTTCCAAAAGCAAATGGGCTCCATGGCTAGTGAACAGCAAGTCAATTAATGACTTAGGGAAAATATGATAAATTTATGTAGTGGAAGAAGTAGAGATTCATGTCATTGCACCTACTTCAGCTCTCCCTTCCACTCTTAATCTACTGTGGCATCAGACCTTATACTAAGTATGATTTTACTGTACATAACCATGCCTAGCAAGTTGCTCCCACTAAAAGCATAAAAAATCTTGTGAAGTGAAAGTTTCTTGAGATTTAAATCTATCGTTGTACTGCTGTAACAGACTAAACTTGAAAGTTATCTTTTATTCTGCATCAGTAAACCGCGTAGTAACTCAGAAGCACAGATATGGTTGTAGGCAGTTTGTAGACCAGTTAATGATTTTGTACTTGATACGCAAGATATGGAAGCCCAGGTTTCTAGAGCAGAGCTTATTGTTGCAGCATGTGGAGCCAGCTGGTGCTCTCCTGAGAGAACTGCTGGTTTCTGCATCTCTTATTATCATAGAATGCATACTGTAGCCAGAAACACCTCTGTCTGGACTAACTTCATTTATTTTTCTGGCCTCTTCATCCTTGAAGTGTATGGATGTCCTGGGGAATGTGCACACATGGCAGCCAAGACAGGTGTACATGGGAGTAACACCTGGTGGCTAGACATATTGTCTGCTGCTGGTAGCACTGGTAGTGACTGGGCCATGCTGGGCCAGCAGTCTCTTTAAGCCTCCAAAGGGTTTCCCTCTGTCTGGGTGACACGGACTAGCCTGCTGAGGCAGCAGGAGGCTCACAGCCTCGCTGGGACGGCCCCGCGCTGGGACGGCCCCACGGCCTCAGTGGCTCTGAGGATGTGGAGAGAGCACAGGCTCCATGGAAGCACTGCCAGCTGTTCCGCGGTTATAACCGCACACGGGCCTAGGTGAGAAGACCAAAGATGAAGGAAGAAGCACGAGAGTTTCTACAGAGAATCTCGTTATAGTAGATTCAGGACCTCAACCCTGAAAGCACAAGACGCAGGAATTGCTTGGCCTTGGTACAAGACGACATGAGCCCTCTCCCATTTGCAAAATCAGCTTTCTCTGTAGTGATCACCGGCAAGCAAATAATTCAAGTATTTCTTCATGTGTTGTTTAGCAAATTAGAGCATTTAATATTAAAATGATGAAGTGAAAAGAATAACAGTTTTCACTTAGATTTCTCCACAAAAATGAGGAGGAACAGGCAAAGGATTTCAGCAGTATTTTAGTCCCCCAGTGAACCTACAGACTGCAGAGTTCATGAACAGATGAACAAATAGTGCTTTTCCACAGTGGAATACAATAGGTTTGGAATTACAATAGCATATGAATTTAATATCGCTAAGAATAACACATTTTCATTTCTGGCTGGATATAGAAAATCTGGATTTTTCAGAAAGGGCTGAGAACATGACATAGTATAAAAGGACAGGCTCAGAAGGAGGTTTGTAGAGCTACAAGCAGTTTCCTCTGGAGACTCCTCTGAGTTTGCTCCTGACAATAGTAGCAAATATGATGTGGTTAAATAGATGCCAGTTTGAACCCTGTTGAGGCTGATAAAGGTAAATAATTATGGTGATTTGGGTTGTTCACAGTCTTATCTGCAGCAGGCAACCCTCAGCCTCATGTGCCAAACATCTGTTCAGAGAGCCAGGTGCTCCAAGGGCTCCCAGTGCTCATTCCTAGGGATGAGCTGGGCATGTAAGGAAAAGCTTTCCAAGGAAGCTCTCATTGTGGCACCCGTATAGCGAAGACAGGAAGGCTCTGGATTCTACTCATCTTTCCAGGGGACAAAATCAGAAGAGATAATTATAGTCAGGCAAAATAGCTGTGGGTCCAGATGAGAATAGTTTACAGCTGTAAACTCATTTTTTCTAACTATTCTGCAATCTCTTATCTCTGCATTGACTGGCAGAAAATTGGTCAATCACGTCATCCTAGATGAGATTAGTAATCCAGTTCTGAAGTTGAGCAAGGAGTTGCCACATCATCTAAGAAAAAAAAAATTGTGATATTTATACTTTTATGATGGATTTTTGCACATTTCTGATGTTGAAATTACTTTTCCTCTCTCCAAACTAGTATTGGGAAAGCATGACCAATAACATTGTTAAAAAGTCGTGTGGGGTTAAAATTGCATCTTCACCATGTCTTGATGAAAGCTGATGAACTAGAGTCTTTTGCCAATGTGTATCAGTTCTGTTACAAGCCAGAGGACTTGCAGGCATCTACTATTAATGTAGTTCTGTGGGTTAGGCATTACACTCAAGTAGTACCCCTGCATTGCAGGTTTGAGTCTTTTCCTTAGAAGCTTCTTGGATATCGCTTGTGTTTTGAGGGGATTCCATCTGAAAGGTTTCTTCTAGCAGCATTTATATGGTCAGTGTTTATTCCATGGTTCTCTAAAATGAATTAGTATATACGGATTTTTCAAATTTGTATTTCTTATTAGTGTTGGAAGTGCAGTGAGTGGGGCAGACTCAGAATCATTAGATTTAGGGAGTCTTCAATATTCAGACCCCTGAATAAACAGCTGCACTCTTCAGAAGATTATTATAATAATAAATACAGTTTTATGGAACATCTGTGCCCAAAGGCCTCTTCAAAAGCACATTTTAAATGTTAGCGTATTGCAATCTCTTCTGCTTCTCGTCACATTGCTTTAGCTGA
The DNA here is from genome assembly GCF_036013445.1 of Caloenas nicobarica. Lineage (NCBI taxonomy): Eukaryota > Metazoa > Chordata > Aves > Columbiformes > Columbidae > Caloenas > Caloenas nicobarica. The sequence continues at coordinate 12,049,936 of NC_088254.1, forward strand.
ATTAGGAAAGAAATGCCCACAAAATAGTCCTGCCAAAATGTCAAAATAATCAGAGTTTACAGGGAAAATAGTAAGGTAAAAGAATAATGGATGAAATGTGACTACAGAAAATTCTTCGTTTCCATATAAACAATGCTTTATCAATATCAACTGCCCAAAAATATTGCTAATGTAGGCTTAAGGTTGCAGTGTAATGCGCTTGCCTTGCTTGAGAAGAGGACAGCTGGCTGGAGAGCAAGCAGGACAAGGGAACTGATCTTTTCCTTCTGCTTGGCATTTCTGAGACTGCACCTGGAATATTGCAGCTAGTTTTGGATGCCTGAGGACAGCAGAGAGTCCAATGGAGAACCGCTAAGATAGGCAGGGCCTGGAACGCAGAACATATGAGGGAGCTAGGTTTGTTTAACCTGGAGAAGAGAAGGCTCAGGGAGGTACGATCAGTAACTAGGTCAAGAGGGGGTTACAGAAAAGATAGAGCCAGATCCTTCTCGGAAGTGCATAGTGAAAAGACAAGAAGCTATAAACACAAGTTACAAGAGAAATTTTATTTGGACATAAGGAAATCATTTTTCCCAGTGAGAGCAGGGAGCAGGCTGCCCAGAGAGGCTGTAGGATCTCTGTGCTTTGAGGTCTTTAAAACACAGCTGGACAAATCCTTGAGAAACATGATCCAACTTCAAAGTTGGACTTGCTTTGAACAAGAGTTTGGACCAGACGATGATCTGCAGTGGTCCTTTCTAACCTCAGTTTTTCTTTGCTATAGTTCAATTCAGTTAAGGTACAAACTGACCCCCTGGACACTGTCTGACATTCCCTCAAGTGGTGAGGCTCCCCACAAATTGGTCAATAAATGAAGTGTCAAAAATTACAGGGAAGGGAACACCATGAATAATCACCATTGCATACGTTGTCTTGAATGCCTACGTTATCTGCACACAGTCCAGGCTTTTGTGTAGCTAGTTGGGAGCTGTGTGACCAAAATATGAAGACTGAGTTATTCCCGTTTTGAAGGAGTACACTTCAAGCTTGAGTCCACAATGTCAGCAGGATTTTTTTCACCAAGAGACTGGCAGCAGAGGAAAGCCATGTTGGAGAATGGTTTCTCTTGGGCTTGGCAAAGGGGAAGGTGGAAGGCAGGGGGGAACTGATGAAAGGATAGCAGCCTGTGGGTCCAGGGAGATGTGTATGCGTGTAAGGACGTAAATATTTGCTTTTCTCTGAGATTTTGCTGCTTATGACTACCTACCAGCTAATTTGTTTGAATCTTGACTTCTAAAAATATTTTATGGCAAGAATAGCTTGGTGGAATAGTGTAACCTATCAACGTTTTTGGTTCATAGCAGCATTTACAGACTTTTCATTACTATTTTTGTGCTATACCCATGTTAGTAACATAATCACAGAGTAAGCTTAACATGTTATCACTAGAATAAACTATGCCAACTACCATACTTGAGCCTGAGAACTGAAGAAGAATGCATATAATAAGAAGTGATTTTCTAGCAGTCGGTTTTGCCTGACAGTAAGGGATGTTGCTTGCTTTCAAACGTCATGTCCAGCAATGAAGTATCACTTCAAAATATTGTGAAATAGTTATTGCTAAAATAAAGTATTTCTGATCAGCAGTGAAAGGTGCACCTGTAATTCAAGATTCATATGCTCAAGCTAGGACAAGGCGACCAGATGTGATGTAAACCCAAAAGGGGCTCCAAACCCAGCCAGGGATTTGTTCCACTGTTAAATATCCCTCTAAGCTGCCAAAATGCTACGCTTGGAAATGCCTGTACCCTAAGCAATCTCATACGTGGTTTGTTACATTAAGACCGGTTTACACCGTTTCTGTCAGGAAAAATAAAGGTGAATATACTATCATAATGCATTTACATTGCCAACATTTTTAATTTAGTGAGCAATGTTGGTTTTAATCAAAATATTCTTGATTTGTGGAGTCTTGGGGTTAAAAAAGGTAATTATAATTAAGGGTGTATGGGTCAGCCTCCATCAACTTACAGATCCCGACTCATCATAACAGTATACCTTGTAATCTTACTGAAATAAATGCATAGGGCTCTCATTCCACTCTGGTAGCCTTTGACACTGGCCTTGCACTTGCATAAATAGCTGCAATGGCAGGGGAGTGATGAGTTAGTCTCCCAGTATTTTTTAACGGACTCGAGTTATACAAGGCCATTAAATCAGTTAGCTCACAAGCCTCTAATTCACTGAAACATCCTTCATAACATTGCTAGGTGAAGCTGTTGCTTAAAATTTTTAGTGTTCACTTTTCTACTTAATCCAGTAAATCCCCAGTAAAGTGAACGCAGTGTTTATATGCACAAGGAGGAAAAACACTGCCTATATAAACGCAGCAGAGAAAGAACCAAGATATCTAAAACTATTAAAACTACTGCTCTGTGGAAGGCTTAGGGATTGTTTTTTGTGGTTTTGTTTGATTGATTTGTTTTCCAAAAAAAAGAAAAAAAATAAACACACAGCATGTTCCATGTGGCATCCTGGCTTTCAGGAAGCAATATTTTACCTTCCACTGCAGATTACAGTATTTTCAAACATTTAGATGAAAGCAAACAGGGTCTGAGGATCTGCTGTCTCACGAAATCAGCTATAGACATGTAGATAAGCTTTTGCTTAAAAATGAAGTCATGCCTGCTGCCTCATTAACTATAGCTAGTATAAGCTCTGCATTAACTGCCTAATGCGCAGCAGAATGCCAAATGGAGTCTAATCAGAGTGGATTCCAATTTATAGAAGAGATGAGCCAGTGACTTGAGGTTGCCCTCATCAAAGAGTGCTGATATTGTTGTTAAATCTTATTTACTCATCTCTGACATTAAATTATAATCTGAACTATGTTGTTTTTTATGTTTTTGTGAAAGGAATCAGATATGGTGTTTGAAGATACTTACCAGTTTTAATTGTGCTTCCTTGCTGAAAACTGAGCTTGTGAACCTCAAATCATAAACCAAAAAGCAGTGGCTCTAGGAACTAGTAAAGGCTCTAACTGCATAGTTAATGCACTATATTGTGTTTAACAGGAAGTGCATATATGTATGCACACTGCGTACGTACATAAAAGAGTGTGAATGAAAGTGAAATGTCTATAAGCAGCGTGCTGGAAAGGACCAGAAGTGTGACACCCATCTCAGACTTTGTTTTTGTCCTGGTGTAGTATTACCAGTCACCCAAATTTGTCAGTTCATAAATGGTCCCTGTAGCCACAAATATTGAGAGCACAGAATACCTCCTAATGGGTCAGGACAGGCTGTCAGTTTTCCAGTAGGAAAACTTTATTAATCTCATTTTACATGGCACATTACGTTTGCATTTGCATGAGCTGTTAGGCAGGCTATGTTGTTATTGCCCTCTTGAGCTATTACTCAACGATATATTTAGTGCGCCTTACATGCAAACTTCACGACTTGAGCTTTACCTTTCGTTGAAAAGGTCATGAGTTCATTTCCCAGTGAGAATGACTTTTCAACCCACTTACCTGAAATACAGTGTTGCCGTTTTTAGCTGCGCTGCCATGTTCATTCCACTGAAGAGAAAAACATCTTGGAAAAGCACTTAGAAATAAAACAAAGAGCTGACCTTATCATATTCTGCTTTGTAGGGGCTTACCTGGTATCTGTGTAAATGGTCCCCATAGCCACAGCTATTGAGAGCACAGAATACCTCCTAATGGGTCGCGACAGGCTGTCAGATTTCCAGTAGGATGCTAATTGATTATACAGCTTTCAGACGCACAATGTGTTCATCCAAAGCCCAGCATTCTACCTTTTTGGGTTGAACGCTTTTCAGCCACACCGTGCTGGTTTTTATGGTTTCAGAGCCAGAAAGCGGAAGGAGGCGCATTTCAGGATTTTTTTAAAGTATATATTATTTGAACCTAAATTACATGTTTTTACAGTCAGCTGCTGTGAAACTAATTATAAGGAGTCTATGTGCATTCAGTTCTGCTTCTTTAAACATGCAAATAGTTCCCTTGTCATTATTATGGTTCAGTGAATAGGAACAGGGGTAAGGAGGGAGTTTAGCTATTGATTTTTGTGGGGCAGGAACTTCACTACAGAGCTCTTACTTTTCTGACTTGGGCGGAAATTGTGTAAGACTATGACAGTAATTATTCCCATCTCTGATACTTCAGCAATGTTTAAACCCGGGCTTCAGGTTCCCTAATTGCAAAATGGGGATGGTGATCTACGCATCCTGCTGAGGAGAGGTTAGGAATGGGGTGATTTTTGCATACGTGCCCATGGTTACTCAGGAGAACAAGGTGAGCAGGCTATTTAATTACTCAACATGAAATGGCAGACTCTTGTATTCTCTGACTAGCTATTTCTTGGTAGTATGGTGCCAGTGCTATCCCTCACCATATACAATCAAAAGATGCTGCAAGTTAAATACAATCATTGTAGCAGCAACAATTAACTGAATTCAATTTGCGTGTTTCTCTGAGAATTTATTCTGGTGATTTTTGTTTTCAGCAGCAGCTAACTTTACCATTAATTCCACAAACCTGGCTTGGACCAGAGTGCGTGAAGAATTATTAGTGGTCTCTAATAGGGGAGCAGGCAATAGGAACTAAAGCCTGTCCCTGGCTGAGATCCCACACTGCGGGTCTGCTCCCTCAGCTGACCTCTTGTATTTCTAAACTGCTGGGGTTTCCAGTGTGAATTCATTCAAACCAGAATGGGCATTACTGACCCAGTAATACCCATTATTGGAAATGAATTGAGAAGCTTCAGACGTGCTAGAAAGAGAACTGCTACTGCAAAATGTCCTGGTTTGCCCACCTGGAGAAAGCCGTTCATAAAAAATGCATATATTTTAAAACCTCTCTCATAAACTATGCATTTGTAGTGTTGACTGTCACATTTCTTGCGCAGGGAGGCAGAGAGCAGAGCAGCCCGGCGGCCCCTCTGGTCAGGGCTCCTCGGTACCAGAACTGGCTGCCATAGCACAGGGAAGCTGTCAAGTGTATCTGCTTGCAGGCCAAGGGCAGAGCAGGTTGTCCTAGAAATTCAGGATTTGTAACCGGCTTCTTGATGGCTAACTAGCAAAGCGTCTGAGCACAGGATGAGTTCTGATTCAAAATAGTATAAAAATATTACACACACACTTAAGGACTAGATTTCTTAGTGACTATTTTTTCTGTGCACCAAGCTAAAGGAAAGTGAAAGCCTTGAGATAAACATATAATATAGAACAACTGTTAAACCTGAATAATAAGATCACGTGGTCTTTCTTTGAGTCCGTATTATTAAATGTTCTGAGCTTTGTCTTTTCATCTGTTTATGTCAGCTCTAAGCTATTGCCTGAAGGAAGCCTGATGTGACACGACACAATGCAATGTTCATGTCACCTGGTACTGCACTCTGAAAGGGACCCTGATTTTTTGAATGTGTTATACTTGGATATTATTAATTGTGATGCTTAGCTGCTGTATTGTTTTGCTGCTAGTCACAGCTGTAACAAAAGCATCCAAGATTTTATGGCTAGTACAGTTCAGCTTTGAATTTATACATTCTATAAATGCCATAACATTGTTATTTTAATCTGTAAATCAGGTTTGTCATGAGCTATACATTAAAAATGGCTCTTGTGTCCAGTATAACTCTTAGCAGCCTCAATTTTGGTGGATAAGTGTTGATTTTAAAGGGACTCTTATGCCCTGAGCTCATCATACTCCTGACTGCCGCAGAGCAGCCGTGCTATAGAAGATCAAGAGGGAAAAATATTTCTGTTAGTGAAACATTTGTTCTTGGCAGGCATTGAAACTTAGCTGGATTTTCAGTTCTGCCATTCCCCAGAAGCAAGACATCAGTCGTCTTTTTTAAAGCTGAAACAGGGCAGGGTGGTGGGACCAGCCCCAAGCAGTTCTGTGCTATTTCATGAAACTCCTCCACAAGGAACTGCAAAGCTGGGGACATGCCACGAGCACCCCCCATGCCGGCCAGTTGCAATCCAGCTCTACTCTGAAAGCTAAGTTCAGCTAAGCAGAGCACTAAGCCTGGGGAAATTTGCTTTGTTCTAAGGCTGGTGGCAGTACCTCAGAATTGCACTAACATTGGTATGAAGCCTCAAGACCAGAGCTGGCCTGAGTGCAGCCAGCCTACAGCACAGAGAGTGCTGGTCTCAGCAGAGTGACATTCAACAGCAAAAGGAAAAAACACCTATGGTAATTTTCTGTGAACGTGGGGCAGAGGAGGGTCAAAAAGGGCTGTATAGGAGCCAGATGACACAGGAACCTCCTGTGGCAGAGCTTATAGGCAGAGGGTGAAAACTCCCCCTCCACTTGCAGGAGCAAGGCCAAGGAGAAGAGATCTGGATACCGAAAGCAGGGAAGGAGCCAGGGAACACAGGCTAGCCCAGATTGTACACGCTGCCTTTAAGCCTCGGCACACACAGTGCAGCCGCAGGTGGCTGCCCAGCCGCAGCAGTCAGTGGGTGAGCACGTTGGCTGTGTGCTGGGAGGTGGGACCTGACAAACTGTGGCACTGAGACCTGCACGGGAGGAGGCTGGCAGGAGAAACAGCAAATGGGCAGGTGCAGCGTGAGGATGCATGTTTGCTGGGATTTGTGTTGCCTGTCCTTAGAGAGTGTGACATCCGGGGCTTGCTGATAATACTTCCTCTTGGTTTCTTGTTTTGGCCCATCATTTGCTTGACACTGAGGTCAAGCTAAAAAGCAGTACGTTGAGGCTTCTCAACTTAGATATGAGTATATCTGAGAAAGGCAATGGGAAACGTATCACGGTGTGTCATACCTGCACTGAGGGATCAGTACCGCCAGAGCTGAGCAAGTGGCTAGTGTTCCTTCCCGCCGTCAGACCTAGGTGAATACGTCAACAGTTGTTGAGTTTCTTTCAGTTGCCTCCATGAGGATTTTAAGATGCTCCTGAATGAATTTTGCATACTATCTGTTCAGAAGAGAAGATTACTTATGGAAACAGGCTGGTTCATGGTGACTTGGTGTGAATCAAAAGAAGTATTGTTGCTCACAGGTATGAGCTGATCATATGTTTTTCAAAACTTTCAGGGAGCCATGAATTTTGGAAAACTTTATTCTGTCTTTTTCTGTTACTGATGCTACTCCCTTTCCCATCTGTCATTAAACAGCAATTCCACCTGGTTGGACCAGCAGGTTTACTTTCTTATTTTTTTAAAGGAAAAAAAAAAATACTTTCCAGCTGTTGTTTTTCCAGATAAGGGTTATGGAAGTGGAAACGCCCTCACTCCCCTGCAAAAGGGAATATTGGGAAACAAAAATTAGTGTAATTTTCCTTCAATTTCCCAAGTTGAGCATGGCCTTAGTTACTAGGGAAAAGTTCCGCTTAGTCTCATCATTTCCTTCGCTGCAAGGACAAAGAAGGTGTTTTGCAGTTGCTGATGAATGTTGCTCTGGTCACAGCTGAATAGAGCAGGACACCATTCATTTGAGCAGTGAAGCTAATCGTGTTATTCCGGACAAGGGCCCTTCATCACTCGGGCTGAAGGAAGATTCCCCAGACCTTAGTTCCTCTCCCACATCTCCTCAAAGAGCTGGGGCAGCGGCAGCTCCAGGACTCCCTGGCAAGGGCTGGCACCAGCCCCGAGCCAGGCGCTGCTCCCTGTGCCCACAAGTGATTCAGCGAGAAGCAGTGGGAACAGGACCACCTTTCTTTCTGCAGGTCTTATTACTTACTTCCCATTCAGGCACTGTTTTCCTGGCTAAAGACAAAAGCAGCTATCTCTTCCTATATAATTTCATCAGTTTTCCAATTTATATATAATTTCAGCAGCATTGAATGCAAAAAAGTAGCACCTTTGGGATAGCCTGTTACTGAGAAGGAAACAAAATGTTTCCAGCTCCTAATGCATGACAGCTTTTAGATGTTTCCAACTAGAAAAGAACCTGAGTTACCTCTTTGTAACATGCTGAAAAGTAAAAATCTGTGCATTTCCAGTAGCCTGCATTTGCACAGATTTTGATCATAAAATGTGGTGGTAATAAAACAGATTGTGCCCTGCCTGTGCACCCGGTTCTCAAATGCTTTATGATTGTTTTCCCTTCTGATGCCAGCATTCCTTACGCTAGAAATCTTTCTCCTTCATCCAGATTTCAGAGCAGGATGCAAGACATGGTAGATACACTATTAACTATATGCACACAGTAATTTCTCCTTGAATATTTGAGTAAGAAACATGCAGATCTACTGTGTGGTAGTCGGAGAAAAATCTCGAATGGGCACATGTGGTGTTTGGCCAGGGAAGAGACTGAGACAGAGAGTGTAAGTGCCAAAACCCCAAATGTGTGCATGCTGGCTCACAGTATGAGGAATCATGTAACCTGCATTGCTCTGCTCTGTAGTCATTATGGTCAAATCTTGTTCCCTTTGACTTAAGTATAATTAACAAGAGCAAAGTTTGGCCTCTGAACTGCAGAAATGCACGTGTGGCAGTCTTTTCAAGAACCTTCTTGTATCTGCATTTGTGGATAATTTTGATATTTTAACACTGTGCTCCGTTACTGGAAGATGCGTCTGACCTTAGCCCTCTAATTGTGCAGTAATTAGCATCTAAATACCATGCAGAACTCCCTGCAAATCAGCCAACTGGAATATTAATTCTTAATCTAAATATATCCTAAAAAAATTGTAGAAATGCAAATTCAGTCAGAAGAAAACTGTTTTCTCTGCATCTGGTATTTCTGTGCATTGAGGTGGTTTGTGTTTTGAGTGTATCCATAGACACAGGAAAGTGCCTCTGCAGCTGAGTGTGAGAGATCTGAGTCTCATGGGTTTAGGCCCAGAGCCCCAGATAGTGTTATTCTGTATATACACTCCGAGCAAGAAAATAAAAATGTGCGTCAAGTCAGATCTTAGATTCCATTACCATTGACCGTAACCACATGGCATATCACAAGTCTTTTTTTGATTTAGTACAACAATGTTAGTGGTAGTGCTACACTTTATCTAGGCAGCTTTGTCACAAGTTATAGTCACGAGTACTAATCTCCCAGGATATATCTGAGTAATGAATAATTAAAACTAGGACTCCTCATCTCACAGACCATGGAAAGGTTGGCGTGTCCTTCCCCCTACCTACCCCAGAGCTAGAGGATCTCTCACCTGGTGGGTGCCCTGGCTCTTCATGTAGTCTGGATTCAAAGAATACCATGTCTGCTTTGTTTTAGTACCGGAAAGGCAAAATTTAATCTAATAATTTTATGAGCAGAGAATTTAAATTCTGCATTTTAGTTTTGATTTTTAAAAAGACAGACTTTTCAAATGTTCAGACTAAAAGTATCAAAGATAATGGAAAGGCAAGGACATGGGGAATGAAAAATAACCACAAAGGTGAGTCAGCCTCAGAACAGATAGTGCCTAAGGGAATTTTCCTCATCGAATGCAAGGTTAATTCAAAAATCTACACTTGAAAATTGAGAGAAAAACCCCACAAATGTCAAACTGTAAATAAGAATATTCTTTTCTACTTTGGGCACATGTTGCTATTTTATCAGGAGACACACCTGATATTAATTTCCACGTACATAACCTTCCCCAAAGCTGTGCAAATACATTGATCTATAGATATGCATGATGATAATCGTCAAGGCTTGGGAACTTTGGTCACTTTAATAATGTGATTGTATTTAATAAATGCAAGACTGAAAGCTTTGTGTCGGCAGTAGCAAAACATGAAATACTATATGAATTAGGAAAAATCCAATAACAAACAGCAGGATGCTCCATGCATACATATCACTGTTGTGGTTATGAGCAAATACAAGACTGTACATGATTAACCATGATTTATTCTTACTATAAACTTAGCAGACGGATGCAGAAGACATACTATAATTGCATACACATTTCCTCCCAGAGCTTAGAACCAATAAAAATATGGTAATTTTGTATAACTTAAGACACATTCTTTACCATTTCTTAATAAATAATAGGGCTTTAACGTGCTCCCATTGTTCCGCTTTTTCAGTTTTTGAAATAAACTGTGTTTTGAATGCTGATATGTAATGAATTAGAAACAATATCACCTACAGGGACACTGATATTGTTGTAGAGAAAGATTTTCTGAATTAAACTTAGCAACGTATAGGGGTTTTATTATACGCAGTCCTTGCTATTTTAACATTTTCTGGTTTATCCAGTATTCAGAGTTTCAACTGAAATGAGTTTTTTACATCACATTTCGCCGTCTCCAGAAAGGATATTTTCAATTGCACAAAGCGTCTCTGAATAAAGACAAAACAAATATATAAGCCAAAATCAGCCTCCAGAGCTCAGAAAGTGGATACGAATTTTGACAGTAATTAAAACTACGGAAACATCAATTGTCTCAGTGTTATTTTAAACTAAACATTTCTATACAGAGTCCAAAAGTATAATAAGAGTATATCTAAATATACAGTTAATTGCATCAAAATAGCACATCCATCTGTGAGCTTTGTTCTAAGCTTGCTGAGCGAGTTGAAAATACAGAATGTGATCTGCAAACCAAGCAAGTTACTAAGTAGCTGTGGAAAACTTATCGAAAGAAGTTGGTTTGCTGAAGTTTCCCACTGCAGTTCTCACTGCACCCGCAATGAAGCAGTTTCAGGACAGTCTCAACAAATTCAACCTCTACAACACAAGTTATTATATGAACTTGACCCTCTTCCCCCTCCCTTCTCCCTTCCAATTTCCTTGAAGATTTGTCCGCTGGGTCAGGTAAGAACCTCTTGAATATTCATTGCCTTGGACCAGTGCAGATGAGAAACTTTCATCAGCCATCCGTGTCTTTCTGCTGTGACAAAAAGGATCTCTTCCCAAGGCATTAGTGTGAGTCTTCTGGAGTCCACAAAGTTACTTTCTTTGTTTGTGTTTGTGAACTGGGAATCCAAACAAATAAAATGAAATGTAGTTGCCGAATACTCGGATCTTTAGCTGGAGAAAGCCAGTTTTTGTCTTTGGTTTTCCAGCCTGATTAATCCTTTTATGAACCTGAAAGCTGCTGACCTCTGTAGCTGGATGCCAGGGCAGAGCTCTTTTGTGCGCCCCTCTCCTGCCGCCGTGCACCTTCGGGAGAGCCTGTTCGCCGGGCAGGGTTAGAGCACGGTGCCTCCACAGATCACTCTCATGTTATTTTTTAATTATGGTTTGCAGTGCACTTCAGACACTCCAGCAGGACTGCCTAATTAACAAGGTTGTTCAGCTTTCACATAGTATCAATCAGCTAGTTGCTGAAAATGTCTTGATCTCATTTTCTGAGATTAAAGTATAAACGAAGGACACTTTGCTCCATTGTTACTAAACTAAGGCACTACCATCTGTTTTGCAAATGTGATATTAAAGTCTCTGGAAATGTCTGAGGCCCCAACTCAACAAAGCAGTAAGCACATGCTTACCTTTGAATATGTGAGTAGAACCTTTTATTTCAAGGGAATCGCATGCTTAAGGTTGAATGTATGCCTAGGCTTTTTCCTTTAATCAGAATTTCATAGGCTCTGTTTGAAATACAATACCAAACTTTTCAAAATAGACAACGGCAAACTAGCCTATTTGTAACATTAGGGAAATCATAGCTTAAATAAATTGAATATCCCCAATAGTTTGTATCATATAAGGCTCAGTAACAGTGCCTGATAAGATAATGTAATTTTAGTTCAAAAATCTTCCACAGTGTTTTATAGTTAGAGTCAAACTGTTAAAGAACGTAATTGCAAGTTATACACAGAAAAATGAGTGAAAGAGAATGGCTATAATTAGAAATCATTTTATTCAGAATATATTATATCCAAACATTTACTTTTAATATCTATTTGAAACAGTGAAATCGTGTTGAGGGTTGTTATGCTAACATTTTGAGTAGATTTGAACTAGGTTTGAGTTGAACTATAAAACCTACATCTCCCTTTTTGCCTCCCAATTAGCTACACTATTTGGAAAATTCTTACTTGTGAAATTAAAAAAAAAAAAGATTATTTCCCAAAAATCTGGGAACAGCTTGTGGATTTGCCACTAGCCCCAAGAGGCAGTACACTGGATCCGAGGACGTGCGATGATGCAGGCAATCAGTTTAGTCCTCGACACTCTGTTGCTGCAATGGGGAGTTAATGTGCACCTGCCTTTTTCCTGGCTCAGGTCTCCCTCCGCAATGGACCTTGCTGCAGCAAGGAAAGCTTTGCTGCTCTCCCCCAGCTGCTGCTCCACACCGTGTGGGCCAGGAGAGGACTTGCAGAGGCAGTGGCAGGAGTAGCAGCCTCCTGCAAAGACCGCTTATTCCTCCCACTGTAAAGCATTACATGCAAAGCACATGCAGCGGAGACAGATGGTGCTTGCTTTCTCTGCAGTGCCATCACTTGGCACTTGCAAAGGAGAGTGTGATGGCTGCATGAATGCAAAATTGTGGATTTCGGTACTAGAAACTCAAATTCATCCCTCTGCAAGGAGCAGGAGCAAGACCTCTTCCTCACTAACATACCATTTCAGTTCTGTTGTGATGCCATGTGTGAGCTTCAGTGGTGCCCGGGGACAGATTTTACTCATAAAATCATAAACGGATTTCATTAAACCTACATGGTCTTTAATATATCAGATGTAGTTGAGCCTTGGGGGTTAAAAAAAAAAAAAAAAGAGAAGAGAAAAAGATACATTAGTTCATTCTCCTCTCCCCCAAACATGAATCATACTTCTAAATCAGCACTGAAAAATAAGCAAAACTAGAGTAAGAGCTGCATAAAACCAAAGCAAAGTGGCCTTCCTGGGACAGAGAAGTTGTTAATATGTGTATATAGACATGGTTTCAAATCAGAGGTAGCATTTTTGAACCTGATTAGAGAAATATATAATCCTTCCTCTTTGGAGCCATCAAGAAAAGCCAAAACAAGAGTCCGTGACCACAGAACGCTGAGTATTCAGTGAACCAGAATAGAATATTGTCGCTACTAGTTTCACTAGTTTTAAAAATAAATGTTTCAGCGTTCTTTTACCTTCAAACACACTTTTTTCCATTAAGTTACATTCATTGTTGATGTCTTGCAAACCTAAAGCAAAGGCCAAATGCATGTCGTTTTCTTATTCTTTGAACAAGTTTTTATAGGCATAGTATATGTTTCCGTTTTATGTTGGACTTGAAAAAAATTTAAATAATTATTCCTATATTTAATGAGTGGTCTTGAAAGGAGAACTTTTTCTTGTAAACACTGATATTTTATTAATGTTCTGCACAGGGGTATTGGAGCAAGTAGTGGCAGTTGTAATGTGCTGAGTAGCTAGTCACTGTTTAGGTTAAAAAACCCTTCTGTGTTTCTATGTAGTGGTTACCTGGAAAAAACATGTAGTAGTGAAGCTTTGTGGATTAATGCCTAGGAATCAGCAAAGCTGCTTCAGATTAACAATTTTTTTAGCTGGTGCCATATTTTTTTATTCTATATAATAACAAACATGATTACACAGAAATACTGTGCTCTCCATAACCTGTTCGTAATTGGAAGAATCTGCACTATGTATTCTACAGTCCAGCTCACATTGAAGATTGAAGTGTAATTACAGTACAGGCAATCTCATCTCTAGTAATTACAGCTGTCACCATCGATCCAATTAACCAGGATAACTAACTCTGCTGAGCCAGAGTTGACAAAGCTTTCTGGCTGAACCCGGATTGCCGTATAAGACATTTTGTTGCATTTCTGAGACTTTTTGATTGCCGAAACACTGGTCCTTGAAAAAGTAGATAGCAAATATTGTAGCTTATGGATTACATAACTGATAGCAAAATCTAATTTCATTTCATTCTCCAGCTTGAAACTTGTAAATGCACCTTGCAGGGCAAGCAATGAAAATGCAAACCAAAGCCTTACACGAGTGAGCTGGATGTAGAAAGGGGAGGACTGCTTCTCGATGGGCAGCTCAGGGGTGCGCTTCACCCCCCAGGGAGAACACAGGGCAGAGCAGGAGGCGTTCCCTGCGGGGGGCACGGCTGCAGCGTCATGGGGAGGTGCGGGGAGCCCCGGGCCCGTCAGGCCTGCACCCTTGGGTCTTTTACAGCTAAGGTGTTGTCCAGTTCAGCTGCAGTGCTGTGCCAGCACGGCTATGCGGTTTCCAGTTTACGCGTTAGCCTTGCCTTACTCGACGGCATTGAAACGGGGGAGCGTGCCAGCTCAGCTAAGCAGCAGACCCAGGATCTCTGTGTCCTGCTGCAGCCCTCAGAGAAGACGTAAATGCTTGTTTGATGCTACACCAACACGGAATCCTTCCAGCCTTGCTGTGCTGTGACTGAGGGCAGAGTCTGGTCCAGTCCATGGACAGATACTACCTCTCTCCTCTCTCCACACACTGGTTTCTTAGAGATGCTCTTAGGTGCTCATCGGAAGTATGCCACAGTCTAAATTGTCTAAGGAGGAAGACAGACCTCGACGTGTAGGGTGGATGTGATGGATGGAAAATAAAACCCAGAACACTTCTCAGTTCTGACCAGAAAAGGAAATATTCAGATGCCACTTCAAAAGCAAATGATGTTTTACAGAAGTTTAGTAACAAGAGTACAACTTCCTCCACTATACTGCAGCAGAATTGTTTCCTTTTTATGCCATAACCCAAATATGCCTGAAAACTTCCCTATATGCAGCTTGACTAAGACACTACTATAGATTCTGTTGTATTACAAATGGTTGCCTTGCCACCTTCTTGGTTGGTTAGGACAAGACTGTGAAATTTTGTGTAACTAGCTAACACTTCCTTCACAGGTGTCCATAGTGAGATCACTGGGACCACTTGAGGTACAAAGTACTCTTCTGTGGGTTTAGACTAGATTTTCAGTAACGGAGAAGATTTACACATTCTTTATGTCAGGCACTTTTCCAGACACGAGCTGGACTGTTAAATATGATGTAACTAGGCTGCTTGAGTCTTTGTAAAAACAAATCATGAAAATGTAAGTGAGCAGCAAGATTTGGTACTTGCTTCTTTCAGGAGACTTCACAGTATCACTGGTAGGCTAAAGGCTTCAGTCTTGCATTTCTGTGCCTCTGGCTTTTTCGGAAAAAATACAGGTTTTGATGGGGTTTTCTGTTCTCAGAATTTTTCCTGGTTTCCAAGAGTGCAACTTGACAGAAGGTTTTGAACAAACCAGCAATTTACTGTTTTTCTTACACAGTTTTGTCTGGATCTTTCTTGACCTTAGCAACACTCTAAATTATGCAAAATGGCCATTATGCCAGTGTTAGCAATAAGAGTAACAACTGTAAACTGTGAGGCTGGAAAGTTCCAAAATAGTTCGCCATCAGGCTTAACAGATATCAGGAAACTTCTTTCTAAAATGTCACCAGGATAAACCAGAAGAAAATGGCAGATCTTACTGAAATTTGTCTTAACTGCATCCCAGACCATAGTGATGGCAGAGGCAAAAAGTGCCATAGGTAAGCAGTTGTAATTGATGCCTTAGAGATTTTTTTTTTTAACACACTGGCCTGAAGAAATTCACCTTTCCATGAACAGACAAAGATATCAATTTATTCAGTATGCTGTGAGAATGAATCCACACAACCAAAATCCACAGCATCTTTCATGCCTTACTAAAGCAATATATAGGTACCTTATGTGCAGTACTTTGCTTTTACTTGTATTTATAGCCCCATTGAAGAAAAAAGTCTATTGGATGTACTCACCACGGGACCATATATACTCCAGCATCTGAGCAGGATATAAAATTATCCACCAGATGCAGGGACTGGCTGTGCACTACGCATTCCTCTCTGTGTAATGTCAAAAAAAGTAAAATATAAAAAAAAGAATTGTGAAGCCATGTCCCATCAATAATATAAGGTATTGTAAAAGGGCCATAAATTGAGAGGACAGCTTGTTGGTTTGGGCTTTGGTTTTGTTTTGTTTTGTTTCTTCAGTGAACGTGTTTGTCCAAGAAAAACCTTGCAGTGAATCAGTGTCGGAGAGGTAGCTGGTTTTTAAGAAATGTTTTCTAGCTTTTCTCTGAGCAGCGAAATTAGCAACCAGGTTTAATGAATTGTTGTTTTAACATCCATTCAAGTCTTTTTGGTGTTCTACATTTGCATATAGAATACTTCTAATAAGAAGGACACCTGAGAGGTGTGTTCTCTGTCAACTTTAACCCATGCAGTCTTTCCTTCCCCTGTTCAACCCTTTGCTGTATTACTGCAGCATCAACCAGTGGGTCTTGAAGTCTTTGGGGAATGTAGATTAATCCTACCAGAGGAGAAGGACGGCAGCTGCTGACATATAGGAGGTAGTCCTGCTCCCACGGAACTGAATGGTAAAACTCCCATTGGCTTAAGCAGAAACTGAGACATGTTTTTCAGGTACCTTTACTGTTCTACGTAACGTTAGTGGAGCACAGCTAGCACATTAAACTGCCTCTGCAATACCGTGCTCCACTGTGCACCTGAACGCCATGTTTTCTGGCTGTACAGCTTAGTATGCATGTTTTATTAATATTCAGAATTAGACCTGTAAACATCTTAACAAATTCTGGAGAAAAAAGTGTGATCCAATATCTCTTTGTTCAGGTTTTCATTAGAGAAAAATTATTTGACTTTCCTTTCTCCCAAAATGTAGATCCACAGCCCCTGTGAAAAAATACTGTCTTTGCCTGTTCTGTACAGCTCATTAGCACTTCCCTCCGTACACTTATTTCTGGTGCCATTTATTTTTTCTGATATGATATTATGCAAATGTAATACACAGCCTTGCTGTATAAATAAGAAGCCTTCCTTAGCACTTATTTCTTTTTTCAGGCTCTACAAAATGCATTTTACAAGCGCAGTTGCTCTGAAACAATTGCACGAATTGGATAACGGATTAAAAATATGTGTGAGAAGAAAATCCCCAAACAGTTAATCTTAAAGGTCACAGACTAAAGTAGTTTAACTTCATGAAACGGGACCCTGTGTCCTAAAGGCTGGCCAGGAGAACCTTGGAATGTCTTGTGAGGAGAGGTGAAAATCTTTGCGTGTCTAATGGCAGATTTAGGGCTAGACGAGCTTTGGAAGTCTGTGGTTGTTTTTTTGTAATCCTAAACACAGCTGTTTTGTTAATTGGAAAGACCTTTTAATAAAACTGAAAGGTGGGTGCTTTTCAAGTAACCCAATTCAACAACTACATCCTTGCTTGAAAGCTGAAGCAACAATGCTGCTTTTCTCAATAGTGTATATATTTTGAAACAATTGTTTGGTTTTATACATTTACCAAGATGTGTCAAGGTTAGACATGGATTTTTCTGCTTGTATCTAGCCTGGAAAAAATATATTTACATGTCAGTCTCAGCTGACACAAACCATTTTGCCTGACCTGAAACAAAGAGCTTTATTTTGTAAGAGGGTTATTTACCTTTTCATCATCCCAAAACCCAAATGGGTCTGTCAGTTTCAAAATGCAATGTCATTTTGGAACAAAAAGTCAAAATATTTCACCTAGAAAATGTCAATGAATAACATTTATACTTCTCTGATTTTACTCTTTTGGCCAAACTATTTTACAGCTTGATCTGACCTTCTGAATAGTTTAACTCCCTCTGAAACTGCATATCTGTAAACTTTATCTACCCTGAAAACATTTTCAGCCTCCTCTAGTTAACACGCAGTACTGCCAGGATTTGCATTAACTTCGGGATTGCTCTCCAAAGGCTCATCTGAAGGCGTAAGGTCTGGCCCGGGCTGCCCGCGGGGCTGTGCTGAGGGCAGTGGCTGGAGCAGCTTGTCTGCAGCCGGGCAGGGTCAGGCCCAGGCCGGGATCTCTTGCTTGCAGAGTGCACGTGCCAGCTTGCTCCGTGACTCTGATCCTCTTATCTCCAGCCAAAGTTTTGTTTTCACTCATATCTACACATTTCTAGAGCCTTATCCTGGAAATTCTTGCTCATACCAGTAAATTTCATTGCCAGGAGATTCCCTTTGAAGGGAAGACAACTGTTTCCAATAAGCCCAGAAGTAGGTGCGGACAGGATCAGGCCTACAATCAATACACACGCACTTGTGCAGTCAAACATTGTATTTGTGTATGTTAATCTTTTACAATGTTGAGGAAGTTGTGCTAAAAAAGCTCATTTTCACTGAAGATTGTCAGCCTTAAAAAGAACTAAGAAACTAGAACAAAGTCATCATGAATTCTAATGTATCTGAACATACGGCCCTAGGACCTGTTATTACCATATCAGTCAGATAAAGGAGTGGGAGAGTGGTTGCAACAGCACAGAAGGAAAAATGTTAACACAGCAAAAGGACTCTTTTAATTTTAAAGAAATACTCAGTCTATGAATTTATTTTCCAACTTCAAGAAAGTCTTGTGGATAGTACAAAGTTGTTATAATTCTTGTGATTATTGTTGAAGCATTCCTTTTCTGTTTAAAATGGAGATACTTCTGTAAATCTACCTTTAGAGAGAATGAGGGTGTTTGAAATACTGTATTTGCTGGTTGTTCGTGGTAGGCTAGGAGGGTAAGTAAAATAATCTCAAACAGAGAGAAGTGAATCAGGTCAGAGTCCATTTCCAAGGCACATCTAAAAACTTAATCAGTTCATTTAGTCTCTGTCCTCCAGCTCTCAAATGTGTATCAGCATAGGCAAATGTGCAGTTCCCAGGTCTCCAAACAGCAATCAGCTGATGCTGCCAGTGGCATATGTGTGTGTGTGAGAGAGAGACGGGAGTGTGTGAAACCATTTAATTATATGTATCTGGAGCAAGAACTGGACCTGGGGTTGCTGGGAGCATAATGCAAGGTTTAATCAGGTGTACCTGTAGCCCAAGATCATCTAGAATTCAGACCATCTTAGACACAGAGAGTGTGACTTTTTGCTGTTAATTCATTGTAGGCATTATGGTATTTACAGAATTTTTTGAGGAGGCAAATAAGGTTTTCTAAATGTGTTTGATAATTTCATACAATTTGCTGTAAGCTTAGATGCCTGGCAGCAGGTTAGTGAGTCAGGATAAGAGGTCTGGTTGAGTTTCATGAATGCAGATGGTGCAGAGCCAGGATGGATGGCAGTGTCTTGTGATGAACTACTACCACCGTGTTCCAAAGCATATTGCACCATCTGGATTGTGATCATTTGAAAATTTCTTGGTTTATATGTCATTAAAACATTTCTAAAGATTTACTTGAGTTTTGTACCAATCTTTCTGCTAACTTTACAGCTGAGCAAATATAGAAACATTTGGATAATTGCATTTAATACTTGGATTTGCTTCCATCAGCTTTTTTTAAAAAAGGATTTTTCTTTGACGGTGTTCCAGTGTCTTCTGTCTCTCCTTCCACAGATATCCAGATAAATGAGTTTCCTCAAGATAGGTAGAATTTGTCCTGTACAAAGGACCATCAAAGTCTGTATCATTAAGAACCATGTTTGTCTTTGAAATACACCAGAAATGGCATCTTAATGCAGCTTAAGAGGTGCATAGGATTCGAGATGGCCTTCTACACCCAGCTGTATTTCATCCAGCTTGTTGCTTAAGTAAAGTTCAGGTAGAGCAGAGCAAAGAGTGGATTATTCCCTGATGCACTGGTAAAATTGAGAAACTTGGGGTAATCATTTTGACCAACACCCAGTCTCTTTACATAAAGGATACAGTGGCAACACAGGAATATTTAAGAGGGCTGTACCTATTTGGGAAGGGTTCATTTAGGGTATTAATGTTAGTAAATTGATATTAATAAAGTCTAGTGATAAGACAATAACTGCATTGTACAGCCAAGAGCAGACAGCAAGCCCTGTGATTTTGGTTGTTATCCTGTTATGAGACTTTTTGAGTATTCATATTGTAGCTTCTGCAAAAGAAAGGAGAGGATGAGGCAGGAGCCAGAAAGAGCTGAAGTAGTCCTTGTGTTAGAGCTGCTTATCCAGCAGCTACAGTGGGAAGGAGAGGTGATGAGGGACTCTGGATCTGGGTTTGCCAGGCTTGCTGGGGACTAGTGTCTGGCCTCACCCTGATTTTTCCAGTGTAGCCACATCTGTCACTAGAGAACATACCTTTTGCACTGAAATACGCTTGCCCACTCAGTCCTAGCTTTTGCCAGTAGGATTTTCAGTCCTATATTTTGTCAGTGGAATTTAGGTTTATGTAGTAAGGAATGTGATGTTAGCTTGGGATGGAAAATGTGAGTTATTTTCTAATATACTGAGGATTACACTGAACAGCTAAGCACTTTCTTCTGTTAAGATGTAGTCCAATAGGATCCACAACAGGCTGAAACCTCATTTTAGGAAAGACCTTTAGGCTAGAAGCCTGTCTTCTTGCTTGTGACTCAATTTTGCTGTTAAATCTTAGCACAACGGCCATTGTTTTTCTTGTGCCTTTTTTTTTTTTTGGTGGCTGCTTTTGTAATGTACATTTATGCCTTCATAATGTTTTGAGGAAAAACTTCTAATTACCCCACCAAAAAAAAAAGAAAAGGCAGGAAGAAACTTCTGTGGAATGTTAAATAGGGGCAAGCTTAATACTAAGACTAATTATCACCTAGTCAAAAGAAAGGTATAGAAGCCCATGCTACCATGAAAATTTAACGCCTTTTGAGACCTCAATATCCCAAAGACCTGCTAAAAACTCACCACACACGAGTATAGGACTATTTGTTGAAATGCTTTGCTAAAAGATTTTGAATTATGAATGAAGCAAAACAAACTGCAAACCGTTCACTGTCAGATCACAAGCAGAATGAGAGGCTAAATTTGTGCACTATCAATTCACTATAATTTGTTTATTCGGCTTCAGCCAGTTTACAGGTTGTGCCTGGAAATCTGCCAGGTCCTGGTGTGGCCAAGGGTGGGTAATTCAAGAAGAAACCTTGTTACCGCTTATGATAAGAGGTTCTCAGTATTCCTCATAATGGAAACTCAAATGAAATGAAAGTAGATCTTGATATACTCCATGCTGAATTTCAATACTACCTGTGGGCAATTAGGTCAAACCATCGCCACTGGATGTGTGCCACCAATACAGCCTGCAGGCCAGGCTGCAGGGGTAGGATCATGTGTCAAACACTGATGTCCAGGAAAGAACCATGATACCCACACAGAAACCACAGAAGCAAGAGCCAGATAACAGGGAATGGACTGGGATGCTTCCTAGAACATTATTATGGAGCCACATGACTCAAGAAAACTGCGACCACAAACTGTTGGGAAATTTCTCTTTATGCCCTTGAATCATGCCTGGATTCTGCACATGCTGGAGAACAGATTGCTGATAATTCAGCAGAGGGCAGCAATGGAAAATGACCCTTTGAGATTCCACACTCCGTGTATTTTGCAAACAATAAAAAGGCACAGGGTAAATAAAACATAAAAAGACCAGACCGGAATCAACCCTAAATAGATCCTCTAGGAGTAATCCTACAAAAGCAGAACATTCAGGCAATGGTACAACTTAGAAAATGTCAGTGTAAATATCATCCTTTTCTCCTTATTCTCAGCCTTAAGCAAATCTGCTAAAAGAGTGAGGTTTTTTGCTACAGACATCAGGAAAAGGAGTGCCACAAATCAAAATGCCTCTGGGGCACTTGGAAGCCCAGCAGTTCAGTATCATGCATTTGCATGAAAAATACCATGTGGAAAAGACTGTTCATTTTCCATTGTCTAAGCAAGAGAAATGAAGGAAGCAATGAGAAGCAGAAATTCAGTATTTAATCCTCTTGCACAGTAATAATTGAAGACGGTGTTAATACAGATGACCAGCTGATGCAGCCTCTGTAGCTCTGGTGGTTTTAGTGTGCTCTTGCTGGGGAGCTACTCCAGTGTTGTTGACGTGCCCTTAAAAATCCATTATTTTTAATCAGACAATGTCCCTCGGTTAATTAAATGGAATTAAGTTTATTCTAACAATCTGAAAAATTAAATCTGATAAAGTTTCAAAACCACTCCTGTGTCTAAACCCCAGTTTTTTAGGGTTAAACAATTTTCTGTGAGTCAGCTAAGAGTAACCTCCTGCTACAATCAGAGCTCTGGATAATGGCTACATTTCAGACATACATTATGTGCACTTTAAGCAGATAAGTGTTAGAAAACGAAGTTGAAATATCCTTCTGTGAACTGTGCTAATACAGAATTAGAAGGATGGTCTAACTGTGAAACTTGAACAAAGGGGAAAAAGAGATCATTGGAAAAACTTAATTCTGAAATGGTGTGTGTGAGGGACACGGGAAGACAGAATTATTACTATGTCCGAGCACTTCATGCCCTGCAGAAGCAAGGAGGGTAATTTGGATCCATTTTCATTTGCCAATCATGCCTTTTGAAGCAATAGAGTTTGGCAAGGATGTTTATGACTTGTTTAGCAATTACTAAATGAGCCTTTCTGTTAAAAAAAAAAAATCAAGCTGTCTGTGAAATGGACTCACCTTTCTCTCAGACATGACTGCTGGTTGATTGTATTAGACTAAATGATGTCTTGAGACTAGCATAGCCCTCAGAGAACTGTCGTTTACAGTATTTAACATTTATTCAATGAACAAAGATTATGCTGATCTAGAAAACAGTAAGCAAAAAAAAAAAATCCTGGGTGATTATAAAGATAAGTGTAGCGGTATTTGATTTGGAGAGCTCTGATCTGTCTGCTCTGACATGCAGTGGAGATTTACACCTTGTTCCCAAGTGTTCTTTTGGAGATATTTACTGTACCTAAAGCAAGCTTTGCTGAAACTGCATTCTGAAGGATACGTGTAATGCGATTAGAAATCAATAAGATAACTCCAGTACTTCATTTTGAAGATGAAACTTTATGAATTTTAAACAAATTCAAAGTTAAAACACATGCTTCAAATATGGTGTAAATTGTTCCCCAATTTTATCTTGATTGGATGGCAACTTGTTAGCATCAGTATTTCACAACACATTTGTTCCATAACCATATGAATGACAGAGGCAAATGATGCTTGTTAAATATATACATTGATATTTTTTACCTTCTGTTGCCACTTGAGGTAATTTTAAAATATATGCCTCACCTTCAAATGTGACAGCTGTTTCGTTTTGTTTCTTTTTAGGAGCTTCAACCCAAATTAGATTAGTCAGTCTTTGATATTAGGTAGAAGCTGTCTGTATTTCAGGCTGCTAAAACAAAGAGTATTTTGTATTTAGCATATTAAAGTCAGCATATTAAAAAAATCAAACACAGTATCTTCATCTTTACAATATAAAACGTGTCAATCACACGTTTTTTTCTGTCAAAAGATGTTTGACAATCATCATATGATAATGGAATGTATAATTAATAATAAAAATGCCAACATCTGTTAGCTTGCTGCTACAGATTGTTTCTAAGTGTCCTACTTGGAATATGTCATCATTAACTTAATTAATATTAAAATCCTTTAAATACAATTTGTTTTCATTAGTTGTTAATTTAGGTGGGTACAAGGCATACAGAGGAGGTTCTATTTTCTCCCTTTTGCCACTAACCAAATCTCACAAATGCTTTTAAAACTGTTAAATTAGGGTAAAGGTCTTATTATCAGATGAATCCAGTCAGATGAATGTGTTGTGTTCCGCTGTGACTGACTCAGCCTTTGCCTGCGCTGGGTTTGCCTGTGCAGGGGAGACCCCTCCCTGGGGGAGATGCTGGTTTGCCCAGCGTCCTGCCCACCAACCTCTTCACCTGCTCTTCCCGCTTCCTTCAGGTGCTTATGCAATTCATAGCTGCAATATGCAGGCCCTTGGGCTAATTTTATGAAGTTATATCATGCATCTTTATAGCCCTGAGACACTCTCCTGCTCGTTGAGGGGAAAAGGTTCTGATGTCAGGCGCCCCTGGAGGCCTTATCAGCAACAGATTTCTTCACCAAACGCAAAAAATTTCCCCATGAATTTATACATACCTATATCTATACATACAGTTACATCTGTACATATGTGTGTATACTTAGTACATCAACACTTGCCAAGAGAAATATCGGACACTTGGAAAATTGTATAGTGAATAAACAGAGGCTGTTGTAGAGAAGAAATTCCCATTTCTTCTATCGCACCATCTGCAGGGAAGGTCTTATCTCTGGGGCAAACTGTGAGGGACTGCAGAAAAGCAAGCTATAAAGTGAGTCTGCCTGTCTTTTAACACACAAATTAAAGTCATCCTCCAGTAGTCTGAAAATGCCCTACAGATTTGGAGAGGCCATCTGAAAGTGGCTAAGCTTCTCAATAATGAGGGTAAAAACATCTGGCCATGGATGAAGATCTCCCAGAAACATCCCATTCTTCCCGTCACAGCTGAATTGGGAGGCATTTTGTCATTTTTGTGCTTGGAGTCTGTTGGTGGTGTGCGTCCCTATAGTGTTTCTCTGGAAAGATATTAAGTCTATTGAAAACAGCAGAACCAGCAGCTTAGCACATAGATGCACTTCATTTTGCTTTATGAAACTGTTATCTAAATATTTGTCATAAATGATAATTGTTTTTAAACAATCCCTACATTTTTGCAACAATAAATGTTGCAAATTTTCATAGGAACAATGCATACAGCAGAGATTGATTACATTCTTCTTGTCATGCAATTAAAGTTCTCCACAAAAAGTGCCCAGTTCTCCATTTTCCGCCTGGAAAGGGCTTCAGCTAAAATAGGTGAGAAGCTGCATTTTTTTCACATAGTTTTTCTCTTCATTACATTCTCCATCTACCATCCTCAGCAGCTCTGCTTGGGTGAATGCAAGAGAAAGCAACCATTGCTGGTTTTGTGGAGTTACAATATAAAATTCACAAGTTAGAATTAACGGATTGTAAAAATACACTAATTATAAAAATGATGAAAAACAGGAAAACCAGTGTTTATGCTGACCACAGAGATAAGACAGCTTTCTTCAGTTCACAGTGATGTTAAGGAAATTACAATAATCAGTGAGGTTTTGTATGTAATTTAATAAGAGCAATGCCTTATTTCAGTGTGATCTGTAATAGTTCAGTCTCCTATAGTATCTCCTTTTTTGTATCCTTCTTTCCATCTGCAGCAGAAAGAGCCTGATATCTCTTAACACGAAACTTTTCAAGCTAAGCTGGTTCACTTTAATTGGCATAAATTTGGGGGTGCGCCCACACGTAGCTGAGCTGCTGACCTGTGGGGGCAGTGACCTCCAGGAGAGGGAAAGTAGTGACCAGTGGTGTGGGCTGAGGGCGCTCATCTCTTCAGCAGAAGGACTTGGACCTGTATGTCTGTAAAATTCCACCAACTGACTGTATCAGTCTATATGCCGATGGCTGGAGTTAGGCGAGATGAATCACATCGTTTGTCTTTATCATTCATGTGAAGAGTCACTAATTTCTCCTAACATCACTGGGAGCTGCATGTGCATGGGCAAAAGAAGTTTAAGACCCAAATAATTTGTAATAGCTTTGGTGAACATTAAAACAAGAAAAACCCAGCACTAAAAAGAAACTAAAGAAATGGATGCAACAAGCAGGTTGCTCCTAGGCTTTGTTTTCACATGAACAGCTTCTTTGTTGCATGATTTGTATGTGGCAGTAGGATGGAATAATATTTTCAGGCAAGCTGATGCTGTGCTATTAGCAGCAGGCCAGAGGTTTGGAGTTGGTTCCACTCCAGAAATTTTTAATTCTGGATCATAATTCAGTCCTGCATATACAAACTGCCTGATTCAATGATTATTGAAGCTATTTAATGAACTTTGGAGTAGATTTTTTTAATGTGAAAATATGAAGAATGAATCTTTTTTTCCATTTAGTTTGGTTTTTTCCACCCTGATTTTTTAAAAAATCACAATTCTGGGCACGCATTCTCTAGTGCCTCCAGCGGTTTGTTACAGCCTGCCTGCAAGAAGTTACTGCTCACTCCAGGCTGCCAGCTGAACTGCCGGGGCAATGCCTCCCTCCCGCCTCGCAGCCAGAGCAACTCCTCGCTATGCAAAATGTGCAGACTGGAAGGGTTAGAGGTGGGAGGTGATTGTTGAAGCAGCTCAGCTGGCTGATCAAAGCCATTACCTCCTGAACCAGAAGTGGAAGCATGTCCATTTCTAAGTGAACAGACCAGAGGTACGCTAAGGATATGCGATTCTCCCCATGCCAAATCTCGTTAGTCCCTTTTCCCTCAATCTCCTCCCTTCACTTGATTCAAGTGGGAGCAGCTTGGTATGCAGCAGTTGGTGTTGGGATTGCTACTGTTCCAGTACATGTGTGCTTTAAAAAAATGGAGAAACGAGGACCAAGATTTGGTATTGTTAAATATACTTTTGTCAAATTTGATATATCAAAAACAGTTTAGCCATTTCTAATGGAGATGAGCACCCTTTAGCTGAGCACATACTTTATACAGAGGAGATCAATAGTGTTTACTGAATTGCAAAAACTAGATAAATACAGTATTCTAGAGACAGATTGTGCTGGGAGTGCACCCTGATACCGCTGAAGTCAAAATCAAAATATCACTGATTTTAATGGGAACAAGTTCTGACCCTTGAGAAAAAGAACTAAGGACAAAGCCTAATCTTTTAGGTATTCTTCAAATAATAAGTATTAAAAAACATAATACTGTAAAAGAAAAAAAAAGTAATATTCATGCCACAACTGTATTCTATAGCAAGCGGAATAGACTAATGCAAATACAATATTTCCATTGGCCCATGTATTCACTTTATCTCACACATACAAGAACAGCGTATGCCTAATAATCTGTGCTTTCTTAGAATGAGAAAAACCATGTATGGTCTGGCTTCTTTCTTGCAGAAGAGAATCTATCCATTGCACTTCTGCCACTATCATTATTACTTGTCTGTCTGAAGCTTCCATCATGAAAAATGCAAGCAAAAGGGCTTTTTATTTCTACATTCTATATACAGAACTCTGCCTCCTCTACCCTTCCCCTAGTCCAGTTGAGATTGTTATATTAGATGCTATTGTTTAATCAGTGATTGAAATGTAAACAAATCACATTTTCTGGTTGTGCTGTTAATGGTTATAGTGCATCTTTGCAGAGAGTTTTAGCACTTTAGAAGCCAATTCATAGTTTCTGTGCAGACAGTGAAGCGTTGCACTTTGAGGATGTATCATGAGCAGTTTGAGATATGTTACGAAGTGCCCATGAGGTCTGAAGTAGAAAGCCCATCACAGGAGTGACTGTAACCAATATATCAGGTTTCATTTGTGGGTGTTTTGCCAACCACCTCAGATCTCCAGATTCCAGTGTACTGGCAGTTCCAGAGTATTTGTATGATTGTTTTATTTTTCTTTTCTACTGCCTCAGACTGTTCTAAGATTTGTTATGCTCTCTATATATTCTCATATAACAAAAAAAATTCAGTGTTCAGATGGAATCAACCAAAAGCATGCATTTACTAAGAATTCTCCCGTTTCTCGTAAGTTTTGCTAAGGAGACAGACGTTCAAGTGAGTAGGGCGAAGTGGACAGCCATGCCATTAAGAAATATGCACTGGCTATTTAATATCACATTTTACCAGTGTTCGTAAAATACAAGCCATATGTAGCTCTATAGCTCTTCCCTGGACATAGAGCAATTCCCAGACAATGCCATAGAATAAAATATACCAATGGGATAGCAGCTGAAATTAGTAATTTTGAGAATAACTTCTCCATGCAGATCCTTCCTGTAAGATTTTCAGATCTGACTCCCCTGGAGGCAGGTCTGCAGCACGATCGTGGTTCTACTGCTAGAAACTATGCAATATTAAAATAAAGAGACCCCGAATGACCTACTCCCACTCTCAGAAAGCCCCATCCCCTCCTCTCCCTCCCAAAGTAGATGTAGTTCATATATTTCTTATGCTAAATGTATTCAAATTGAAGATACCAATTTTCGAGGGCTTTTAGGAACTCTCTCTGCTCTGAAAGGAGTCAGATCACATGCTTAAGTGGCAAAGGTTCAGCTATTTTGAGAGACGACACCAGGTCCTACAGAGAGGTGGATGTGAACACAATCAGGCAAAGAATAGGTACATCAGTGAGATCTGTTAGTGCTGGGCAAAGCTTCAGCAACGTGTGTCGCCCCTCAGTATCTGCACTCAAGGAATGAATCTTAATTCATCTGGTAATTGGAAGACCTCCCTCTGATCAAATTTTGAAAACCACAATCCAGTAATAGCTGTGTGGGTAGATGAGAGGTTGGACGTGCATTAAAATAAGATTTCCTGGGTGTTTTGATGTTTCATAACAGAAGCAGCAAGTGTAGCAAACCACATCAAACTTGTACAGCTGAACCAATTAAAAACATCAGTGAGTCATCTGTGCACTAAAGTCCCTAAAGGTTAGTGAGGTGAATTATTTCCTCCTGGGCTTTAAGGACCACCCCGAGTTGGAGGAAACTGGGCAACCTTCATAAACAGGACACAAACCAAGAGTATTTTCTGTACATCTGAGTTGGCATGGCAGCATGGAGCTGAAAGCAGAGGCGGGAATAAGGAGTAAAGAGTGCCAGTATTCATCATTGTGGATTTATTTATTGCTTTGCTAGGCCAATGCATGTCCTTTGCATGAAAGTGCTATTAACTGAGGGAGGTGTTCATCATCTCCTGTGTTTGACATAAGAATATGAATCTGGTCTAAGGACTACTTAAAGGAAATTATTTTTGAGGATTAAGTAAAAAACATCTTGGTTTGATTTGCTTCAAGGCTGCAGTTCTGGCCTCGAAGAGCTGAGCAGCATGCCGTTTAATTGGGCTGTAACTGACAGCGCGTTACAGTCCCCTAGTTCCAAAGCCGCGTCTTGGGCTACTCGCTTCTGATTTAGTCACATGCATCAAGCTTATGATGGCTATTCACAGATTGCATAAAGTAGTTAGCATTACTATGTTTTTTGGGTCTAAACTTCGTGATTACAGTTTTCCTGAGAGAGTAATATTTTCTATGTAAGGTATACTTTACAATGTATTGGAATTTAACACAAAGAGATACACCTTCATAAGTACAGGCTATTAAAACAATTTACTAGTATGTCAACAAGTACTGATCTGTACATAAAACCAGAATAATTTGGTTTGTTTGGATGCACTGAGCCAATCCAGCAGCGTGCCATCAAGTGCTATTGAGAATTACTTTGCACTAACAGGATGACATGACTGGAATCACACTCACTGCATATCTTAGTTCTGTTGAATGAGCCAGAGTTGAAATGAATGACTGACACATTGTGAATAAAAGAGTAAAACGATTGTGCCATTCACAATGTGCCGAGGGTGAAAATTTACCTTCCTTATACTGAGTATTAAGATTCACTATATTAGAGTTCATTAAAGTAGGTGGGAGAATGGGACTCAGTGAATAATTAACAATAAGTTATTTATCAGGGAAATTTAGTTTTTCCTTGTGCTTGTAGAAAATCCATAAGCAGATCACAGCTGCTTCAGAAGTGTTTGCTATTCAAACCTATTTTAGAAATAGAATTTTTTTTTTTCAATTCTTAGCAGTTTGATTGTAATTTGTCTTTGAGGCTATAAGGTATTTGTTAGTCATGTAGCATTGATTAGCTATGGTTTGTCATACAGGTATCTGATTGTTTCCCTCCTACTTGGATGTGCTTGCCTACTTTTCCAGAGCAAATATCAGCATGTACACAGGCAAATGTAAATTCATTCTTCACCAATATCTCTTCAAAGACACTTTGAAGGCAATGTACCATGAATGCTGGTGCCAAAAAAAATGGGGTTCCTTGAATTTCTATGAAACATTAAAAAAAATCTAGTGTAAAAGTAAATCCATTTGAAATGATGACAATATTTGCAGAGTATTTTTGCAATATTTGACTTTCTTTACTCAGTTGTATCAATGAATATTCACATTTAAAAGAAATTAGATGGACAAAGAAGCCAAATAGTCATCAACAATAAGTCTGACATGCAAGATATGCAAAAGATAGCAAACATCTGCATTACAGTTTGCAGTGCTCTGCTACAAAAGGCATATTTTGAATACAGGGACCATGACGATATTTTTCACAAGACTTTTCTGTGTTTATGGCTCAACTGAAGTCATTTTGCCATTAAGTGCAGTGAGATCAGTATGTTACCCAATACAATTGACCATTGCCCTTTGTAACAGCCCAGTGCACGGCATTCTGCAGGCTTCCTCCTTCAAATGATAGGATCCCTCATGCCGTATATCTAGCTTTCCTCTAGTAGTAAGTGCCAGTATCTGGTTTGGGATCAGTGGATTAAAAGCTTTACAGGAGTGCTGAGAATTATTATTATCTTAGTTATCACTATTTTTCAGAAGTATTTCCCAGGAGTGCAGAAACTCTGGGCTTCTAGATTGCAGGGTCAGACAATGCTGAGTGCCTGACACTATAATAACAAGAGAATTCATTCAAATAGAAATGGTGGTTGCCTTCTACTAGTTCTGATAGCACTCAGGTAAAGGAAGGATGTCAGAGGATGCCTCTGGGAAGAGAGCCATCTCTAATCAAAAGCCATCCAAAAAGTCAATAAAATTAATTTCTTATCCACAACTGATAGAGGAAAAGGTGCATTTTACAGTAAAATAGAGATACTGGATCCCATTAGCAAAACAGCACACACCTTATACTTAAAAATGTATAAAGATCTCTTTGAATGCCTTTTCAGAGCTCACATTGCCAACAGTTATACCTTACCTCTTTTATGGTACAAACACGCCTGCTCACCTGGCAAGGAGTGAGCTGTGCTCTTGGGCTGAGGTGGGTTGGGCTACAGGGAGGGCGCAGTGCCAGGAAAGTCTCAGGAGGGATCTCTGAATTATTTTTTAAGAAGAAACACTTCAAATGGGAAGTGTAGTCCAAGGCTTTCTAAATGTGGAGGCAAGCTTAAAGAGCAGGGCTATTTGGATTCTCTCTGCTTTAGAGAAATTTAAATCCTCAGTAAATAAACCCTGCTTTCCAAGTGCTGAACCAATGAAAATTGTCTGATCAAAATTTAGGGAAGCTCCTGCTGCACTTTCCAAGAGGAGGAGGAATGGGGAAAGAGCCAGACTAGCTGAGGGAGAGCTAAAGCTCAGCCTCCAGCACCAGAGATTACAAGGAGCTAAATTCTGTTCTTGGGTTAAACTCAGTGGAGCTGGGATAGCCTGGGCGTAAGCTGAGAGCAGAGCCTCACCTTCCTGGAGGGAGATCAAACCCAAGTGAATGCACTTTCCCGGAGTAGAAACAGCTACTTTCAGAATAAGAGTCTTTCTCACTTTGAATCCTACACACACGACATAGGCTTAGCAAAAATAGACAAGGAGAGAAAGCCAGGAAAACAGAAAACGGTTGTAAAATTTTTAAAACGCCTAATGTACGTGGAAAAATTCTTTCATGTTCTTGTGCAGTTGTGATCTCTAGGCACAGGTGTGAGCACAAACACGTTCCCCTGCAGTGGAGGCTGTCAGCAGGGGAGAGAAACTAAAACTGTTCATGCTGATGAAATGCTCTTATAAAACACTGCTGGCTGGGACACATTCTTATAATATTTTTGCTTGACTGTGACCAGGTCTGTGGTCAGAGAAGTAGCAGGGATGTGGTAGGGCTCGTGCAGAGCTGGTCAGGCCTCTTTCAACAAACAGTTTGGTTTAGGGTTCCTTTCTTTTTTTCTGGAAGATGTCAGTCAAGCAAAAGCAATCCCAGTCCAACAATTCAGCTGTGCCTGTTTGCTCTGAGGAGTCACTGGAGCAGAGACTCAAACCTGTACCAGTGACATCGAAGGTGAATGCTCAAACTTGCTGGACTGTAGAATTCATCTCTCATTAAGTTTAATGGATATTTAATTATTTCGACATATTGGAACAGCTCAGGAGTGGCAGAGAAATCCTCCTTTCGAGTGACCAGTTCCTAGTAGTTAGAACACATATGTGGGATGTAAAAGTTCAGGTTTTGAGTCTTTGTTTTGACACATTCTGGGCAGACTTGAGACTTTGAGATGGAAGATGCTAACCGTGAAGCTTACCGCCTAATTCATTGTCAGGCCTTGTCTCTGCTCTTAAAAGAAAAAAAGCAGAAGATGTAGTTTCTCCTCATACAGTAGAGGTTCATTTGGCATCTCCCAAATCTCTGATAGACAGAAAATCTTTTACGCTCCCTTTGTTCTACGCAGGAGCACAGGTACATGTTTTTACTAAGCACAAGCACATGCTTCAGGTGCAGGGCAGCTAGGACAAATGCAAGGTCCCATCTTGCAAAAACCACACTTTAAATGGGATAAACTCAGCCACGTGTAGGGGGCTCAGAAAATGGCTTCTATACTATTTACTTCATCGTTAAATCCAAATAGGGGTTTAACTTTTTCATAGCAACATCGTTTCCCCACATTCCATGCCCCTTTTTACCTTCAATAGCAATTCTCTTCATTATTTTATGTGCTGTCACTGTTTAAGCTGAAAGTAGTTGATGAATAAAACCAGAAAAGATGCAGAGGTATATAACAGTGCTACATGGCACACACAAACTAAACTTATTTTGCATCATCTTATGGCCCTTGGAGACTATCGAAAGAGGGCCAAAAGAGGTCCCACAAGAGTTAAGGGGCCTTTAGTGTATTCTTCATGTTTCTCCCACAGATAATTTGGAAGAAATACAGTGTAATTTGTATGCCCCCAAAGTAAAATTACAACCAGCTGATGGAACTATCTCAGCAGCAACAACAAGAGTTAACTCAGAAAGGCAGGGTTTGTTGCCAAATAACACAGATTGTTTATAATGAATATAAACAATTATACTGCTGACCAGATTCCCAGTACACTTCCATCCACAAAATATACAAAATACTGCTCTGGCACTGGTCTCCCAAATATTTGCCATATATTGAGTATTTTCCATGAATGAAATTCAGTGAAAATGCATCAGAGGGAAATCCACACCACACTGTTCTCATTCCCCAGCATTTTTTGTTTCAAATACTTATTTTTGCTTTTCATGTTATAATCCTACATAAGCAAAATTCTTCTTGATCCACCATGATCTCTCCCTAATTCTTTGATCTCGCATTGATTACCCTTGTCTTCTCATGTAACAATTTTAACATTGAGCACAGACAAGAAGACAAGGGGAGATGTGTGGCAGCAGATATCATGACATTGCAGCTTCCTTGGCCACAAGTCTTGCCATTTTTCTTCTTACCTCTTTCTCTGTGACATCTCGGTGCAGATCTTGGCAACGTGACCCATCTTCCCAGAGCTGTCAGACCAGATGCAAACTGGTGATAGTACAGAAGAATGGCTTTCCTCTGCAACATCCACCCAAGTGGACTGAGCCTCTGCACCACCAAGCAATTTGTCTGAAAGCAGAAATTTAAGAGGTTTCTAGTGCATTGTAAAACTTAAACCCTCCTATGGGACAGTATGGAGGAAACAAAAGCATCCACAACAAACAAGAAGAATCTTGCAAAAGAAAACTCCTTTCAAAGGCCTAGTGGTAGAAATATATTATGTATGATGTTAACGCAGGTAATTTGCAAGAAAAGTCCATAAATCATCATTTCAATGGGTCATGAACTTCAAACTGTGCATTCAGCTCAGCAATTTCATGAGAGCAGAATAACCCTATTTCCATACGAAGAGCAGTCACAGTGCTAATTCTAAAGTAACAAATTGTTCTTTTGTTTCAAAACTTATCAGTACTATCACAGACAGATACAGGGAACAAAACCCAAGCAAAGCTGGCCTTTCCAATGCTACCCACAGCGGGGGAAGTTGAAGAATGATGAAGACGATTGCCCACTCACTGAAATTTTCTGTTGGCATCAAAGGAATGTGTTTTGCTGGCAGAAGATTCGTTGCATTAGTTATTACTGGAGTCAAAGGCAAACTCTATGTATACTGGTTTGGAGCACAACTTCTATCAACTGCTTATAGATTTCAGTACTGTAGTTCCTGAATCACACTGAGATGCAGACACTTATCAGTCAGTACTAGTCCACACAATGCCAACTTGCAAAAATAATATTCTTTACCCATAAATGCCTCTGACAAAGTTTTATAAATAATCAACAAGCTGATGTTTCCCAGTTGCTCCCTATATAAAATAATCATAGAATCACATAGAATAGCTGAGGTTGAAAGACACCTCTGGACATTACCTAGTCCAACCCCCCTGCTCAGATCTGGATCAGCCAGAACAGGCTGCCGAAGGACTGTGTCTGGTTGGGTTTTGAGCACCTCCAAAGATGGAGATTCCACAGCCTCTCTAAACAACCTGTTCCAGTGTTCAACCACACTCACTGAAAAGAAAAAAAAGAGGGTTTTCCTTATGAGTAAATGGAATTTCTTGTATTTCTTTTTGTGTCCATTGCCTCTTTTCCTTGGGCACTGCTGAGAGGTGTAGACTGGCTCTGTTTTCTTTACATCCCCTCCAACAGGTAATTTATACACACCAGTAAGATCCTCCTGGATCTTCTCTTCTTGAGGCTGAACAGTTTCAGCTCTCTTCTTGTCTAGCAGATGCTCTGAGATCTTAATCATCTTCTCGCTCCTTCACTGGACTTGGTCCAGTATGTCTTCTTTGTACTGGGGATGCCAGCACTGGATACAGCACTCCAGATGTGATCCTGTTAGTAAAATACATTTGTGAACTGCTGTGTCCTTATACTGTAGTCACATATAGTCCCACATGTCATCCTTTGTTTTTCTCTTAGAAAGCTGCTCTTATGTCCAGAATGTTTTCCTTGTAAGAAACAAGAATTAGCGTAGCATAATTATGCAACAGGGCGCTTTCCTCTGTGGTTTCCTCAAACCACTCCCACCAACTTTATCACCAGCGTTAGGAAGATATCTGATGGGTCAGATGTGGATTAAAGCCGCATCTGCCTTTCTAGAAAGCTGTATTTCTGATGCTGCCCCATCACCTTACTGCTACCCGTCTCCTTGCACATTTCTACCTGCCATCCCATTGGGGTAGAGCAGTCAACAACGGGCCCTGAAGTTCTGACCCTCATC
This sequence comes from Caloenas nicobarica, assembly GCF_036013445.1. NCBI lineage: Eukaryota > Metazoa > Chordata > Aves > Columbiformes > Columbidae > Caloenas > Caloenas nicobarica. The sequence goes on from NC_088254.1 coordinate 12,084,784, forward strand.
TCAGCTAAACTCACCCTTAATATTGAAGAAGTGTCCCAGTTTTCAGTTTTATTGAGTGCAGATCCAGTTGTGCACTTGCCAAAGCTGATGACATTGACTTTCTCAAAAACAGGACTGGGTCAGTGATGCTGTGACTAAAGTTTCAGGTGAAGATACAAACTCTCTTGTAAACAATGAACTGTCACACAATATTGAGTGGCAACCAGTCAGTCATTTGCTGATTTCCCTGTGAAACACTGTTTGGCCTTGGGTATAGCAAATACAAGAACTAATGATAAAGTGTGATACGTTTGGGTTTGGCCTTGAAAATCTGCAGCTCCTGCAGCTGGGGGTGCCTTACGCTAACTACATCCTGTTTATAAACAGTCAGCACAAAAATGTCATCCTTCTCATCTGAAGCCATTTGCTATAGCCCAATATGTATTTCGCAATAACAGAAGTGTCTTAGCCAGTTAGAATTCGTTTCTCTCTCGCGCTGCAGATAAACAGTAATCAGCTCACCCATTGGTGGCAATTGCTCAGTTTGTATATGCAGCTCTGTCTCCCTCCTGCTATGAATATGCAGATCTCTCCACTCTCATGAGTTTCTGAAGTGTCTCTGCTCACCCTGCATGCTGTAGCTGGCATTTTTGAGCTGTTTGGGTAACAATACCACAGCTTATCACCATCTGATGAAGACAAGGAAAACTTTAAAATATATATAGAAGAAAAAAACCCCCATACCATGCCACAAATCAAAGCTGACTGTTGAATTTTGTGTCGTAGAAGTGGATTTTCAATGCTAAGAAAGAGTGGTAAGAAAACACCTCTAGCAGATGGGTGGCTCTCACCTGTAAGAACTGGATCAGACTGTAACCTTGTCCCATGCCAATAAGCCTGGTGAAATGTGTTTAGAGGGCTGCGTCTGACTGAGGCACGTTATCAGAAAATAGGTTTGTTCAATGTATACGCACAGGCTCTTGCTCTCAATACAATCATTGGCCTTCACAGCACCAGCTGGTGCTATGCCTTCTATGTTGTTCTGGTTTATTTTTTTAATGGAAGATAGTTTAGCAGACTGCATTAAGTTCCAAAAAATCTATTTATGTTATTAAGAAAAACGTGTACGAACAACTCCTTGTAGGCTTATATGCAGGCTGCACGAGCAGGTTTGTGAAGGGTGTGTACGTGCTGATCTTGCAGAGATTTACATCTGAGCGTAACCTCTCTCTCTCCTCTAGTAGTCCCAGAGAAGTGGTTGTGAACCCACAATATCAGTTAATAAATCATGACTGTGGTTTAAGACATCGCTGCTTTACTTTCCCCAGTTACCAGTCCAGTGTCAGAAATTTCCCCACATTTATTCAACAGAATGGTCTCCAAGACTTCTCCCTGTTTTTCCCCTAGGCTGTCATGGCCTTAAAACTACATTAGGTTTAAATAGCGTAAGCAGGTGGTTAAGCTGGCTGCCTGGTTTTGCCCAGAGAGCACAGGGAAGAGACACATGCTCCATTCTGCCCGCAGAGTTACGGGGCAGCAACAGTTGGCAGAGGGGCGGTAAAAAGCAGCTGGGCCGGGTAATGAGCGTCAGCACGCAGGAGGGACGCGCGGGCTCTGCCGAGCACCTGGCCCGCACCAGTGCTGGTGCTGGCAGGCTCCGCTGCCCAGCCAGAATCCGCTGCCCAGGCAGAATCCCAGCGGCTGCCTGGGACAGGTTTGGGAGTCCTTCGGCATACCGTATCTGGAAACTCTGGTCTCAATCAGGAAAACCGCTCAGTTTATTAATAATTCCAGCCTGCGTCAGTGGGCCTTAAATGCATGCTTGAGACTTAGCCATCTGCAGATAGAAGGGAACATGTCCAGGGAGTTTAACTAAGCCACAGGACTTCGCACTGAAGCAGCTACCGAACGCTCCCGTGGTCTGCTCCATCCGCTCCTTGGCGGGACGCAGCGTCTGACAAGCAGGTGGTAACAAACAGCTTGAGGAAATTGCTGCATCTGCTTTGTTAAGCGAGCATTTGTCTGAGCCTTGAATCCATCTTTCAATCAAGCTTTTAATAGGAAAATGTAATCCTGAAAATGGTATTTCTGAATGGGACCCAGTAAGGAATAGATGGAAATGTAAGCATGGTTTAGAGTGAAATCAAAACAAAAAATCAGTCAAAGTGCTGTAAAAAAGTCACACGGTGCTGAAAGCAATCATAATTGCACCAGGCAATTATGAAACTGTAAACCGAAGTTTAAAACTGGCCAGTCTCCTGTCTAGTTTCATTTGTGAGGTTGAATCTAGCTTGAACAAAGAAAATCAACAATAAACCAAAGAAAAGTCATGGGGACACATGGATACAGTGTTTACACTGCCATCCCCTTCACTGGGCTATGACAAGAGAGGGACTAGGAAAAAAAAAAGTAAAATACAATCTTATCTTGCTGTTCCTCTTTCAGGATTGATGAGTAATAAAAGCAATTAGCCAGAAATGTTTTTAAAACTTGTCAAATACATTATTTGACAAATATATTCATAAATCATGTATCTAGTCACAAACTGTGTGAGCTCTGAAAACTACCTCATCATTTTAAAAGAACTTGAAAATCTCTTTTCATCCATTGGTGAATCACCTGCCTGCATTAACAATAAACTGGCACAAGCAAGACGAGACGTTTTTATCCTTCACATCATGTGAAGTGCATTTCAGGACACTTACACTTTGCTGAATTCGAGCAAAGGCGAAAAGGTCACGTGTGTATGTTTTGAGGCAGTGGACGCACACACATAGGTTTGGGGCCGCTCCCTATATCTGTGCGAGGTCCCACTCTGGTTTCTCTGCAAGGATTCTCCTCTGCGCAGGGAGCTGTGGAGGCCCATAGGCACAGGGAAAGCTGAATCTCTCCTCTGGAGTGATTCCCCAGCCAACCTGCAGCTTCTGAATTGGGAAAAAACCCACTTAGTCCTTTAAGCACCCAGAAAAAGAAATAATTATAGGTCAAATTTTACATTCTTAGAAACAGCAGCTTTAATCTGAAGTGGTCAGACAGGTCTATGCAGATGGCTCATGCAAAGAACCTGTGTGACCTCCAGTAACCCAAATCTCCTTTAGAAGAGGGCCCTTCCTCCATCCACCCAGGTGGCACTCATTGAGATTGAGAAGCTCACTGCCCTCTAATTCACCTCCCTCCCTCTTGCTGTAGGCCCTGACAACAGCTGAATTTGATAAAAGTGGGAAGAACTTTAAAATCCATATTTATTTAACTGTTTGTGTAATTGCAAGGGTGCTTGTCCTGTACAGTTAACTGCTAGTGGTGGATACTTCAGACCTGGTGGATACTTCATCTAGCAACTGGGTTTTGCCTTGTGTACTGCTCGTGACCATGTATTGTCACTTAATTAGGCTGAAATTTAAAAAAAAAAAAAAAAAAGAACAGATCCAATCCAGTTCTCCAAAGTTATGGACTCATATGTGTGTGCTGGACTGTAGTAATGGGTTGCTTTGCACTGCCAGGGGACGTAAATCGTGTGCTTGGTTTGGTACTTACACAGTGTGTACTGAACTCCTGCGTGCTCCTCAGGGAGTCCCTAAACTCTGGCCAAACCCAGCTTCACCAGGTACTTTTCTGAAAGAAAAATTAAATGCTCCGTTTCTTGCAGTCTAAAATACAGTCATTCATGACACATTTCTGAATCGTGGTCAGTTCACTGGGCTTCTATTATCCGTTATCAGTAATCTGATTATACTTTTGTGGGGTTTTTTTGCCATATACTTTGTGACATTTGCAGATGAGCTGGCTGGAAGTATGCTGTTTTGGTTCACAGAGATACACCGGTTTTCACAAAAATTTCAGGTAGAAGAGATTTTGATCTAGGAAGAAGAGAAAGGCAGGGGGGATACAGGGTGGGGGCGGGAAAAGTCCTTTATGCAAAATGAAATATCGGAAAGCATTGGTTTTGGTGCAGAGCTGAGTGGGGACCCACTGCTAAGTCTCAGAAGTTGCTGCAAAATGGAAGTATTGCCTACTAGATAATTTTCTCCATTTCAAAGACTGAGAATGTAGTTCTTAGCTGAAAAAGGTACCTCAGTCTTCCCATCTTGTAGTTAAGGTAGACACTCTCTTGCTTTCTCCTAAGCATTGTTCTGGCTCATATCTATTAATTTACAAGAAACCATACAATATATTAATAGACAACTTGGCCTTGGAATTTATTTTGCAGGAGATTTTGTTACTGCCTCATAAGCATAGAGCTCCCTTAAATTGTCAATAAAATACATCACCATAAAATTACCAAAGAAATAGAAGAAAAAACCTACAGCACTGCTACACCAAATTCTGCTTCAAGTATTATGCTACTCTTCTGTGAAATTCGCTGTACTTGCAGGGGTCTAGCGGCTTTGCCATATTCTTTCACTGATATGGGTAATCCAAAGGAAGGAATCACACTTTCAGCAAATGATGATTCAATTTCCATGGGACTGTGGGCTCCAATGTAGTAGGACCATCTTAACTCTTCTTATATGCAGCCAGCACTAACTGCTGTTCTGCACGACTTTGCACCTTAGATAGACATTTATGTCTGAGTAAAGTAGCTGTAATTTATACCTGAGCAAAGCGGAGCTCTTGATTTGGAAGCACTTTCCACGGGTGTAAATGACAAGCCCAGGGCAGCAGCAAATCCAGCCCAGGAGATAGGTAGGCCATTTCAGGGAGGAGGGGAAATGAGACTGTGATTATTGTGATCTGTACTGGGGAGATGTTAAAGGCTGCATGACGCTTTGCAGGAGAGGGATCTTTTGGTTTTGCTGAGCCGCGGTGCCTCGTTTCCCACCCTCGGCGTGCAACACGCAGCGCAAGCAGGGAGCCCCGCACACGCCACGGGTGGAAGCGTCTCCACAAGGCTTCCTGCACCTCACTTTGTGAAGGGTTTTGGGAACCTCTCAGCTGTGCAGACACAGATGATGTTATGATATCAGCACTGCAATTCTCGGTAAATAAACTCTTGGAAAATGGCAGTACCAAATTAAATGGCAATAAAGCTTTTGTTGTTTCGGTTTTATGCAGGTTTTAAGACAGAATCTGTGATGAACTGCATTGTGTATGCCTGCACCAAAATAGAGAGGGTAGCACGGCATGTAAATAAGTTTAGCGTTAGACCGGTATCTTTTGCAAATTATGACTCACTAACAGAGTTTTACAGAAATTTGATTAGAATTTTACAGCACGGAGAACTCTTTTGCATCTGCTTCACAGATATCCACCTTCTAAATTTTATTTAATTTGTATTGATTTTTCCTGCACTTTCATAAGCAGGCATCACACATCTGAGCACACACAAAAATGATCACTTAAGTGATGATTTAAAAATAATGGATGTACATTAGCACATGAATGATTAATTCCTTTTTGTGAGTACAAGCATTCAGGCTATGGCTGAGTAAAATATTGATGGTACAAAGGAAATGAGCTGTTTCTTAATTTAGTTTTGTTCTGGTAATGTGTAACTAATGTTGTTTCCTTCTAGCAGTATGCATTTAGTGACCCTTTTAAATTTTAATACCTAGTGATAGCTAAACTAATAGCTTCATGCGACATATAAGAGGGGATTTTGAAAAGATTCAGATAAAGTTTACATGCATTAACTTGAGACTCTCTGTAACACATTTAATACAAATAGGTACTACAGAAGAACCTAGATAAAGTCTCCACACACAGGTTGGCATTTCACTAGAAAGCTGAGGCGCTTTTTGCACAAGACACATTGAAAGGTGGACATTTCATTGTCATATCAGTCTCGTGAGGCTGTGGTATGTGAGTCCCAGTTCGTCGAGGCCTGATGCTCTTGTGACGTACTTGGGAGTGCGGGGATTTGTGAGATTAGTACGAAATGAGAGCCTAACTGCTCTTACCACCTGATACTTGGGCGTATGTTTACACTAAATGTAGGGGGACCCGAGCACTGAGTTTAACCCTGTGCAGGGCTCCTATAGCCTGAATCAGAGATACCTACATGGTGGTTTCTCACTGTTCCCACAGCTGTTGAGGTGTTGCTGGAAGTTTGTGCCATGACTACAGCATCCTGAAGTGTTTTCCCACGTATTGGCTGGGAAGGCCACAGTACGGAGAAAGGCACTGAAAGACAAGCGCTACTCACATGGTCCTGCCCGCACTTTCGTTGCAGAGCGTGGCAGGCCGAGTGCACCCATCCGAAACTTAAACCTGGTGCCTGGTTGAGCAGAGCAGTATGGGCTCAAAATCAAACAGAAACGTCCTGACTACTCTGTAGATGTGGCTGGACAGCAACACATGTAAGGACGCAGGTGATGGTAGAGCTCAGCTACAGCCTTTGGCGTTCTCAGATGGGAATACAACCTTGTTACTCCAGGTTGATATACAGACTGAATCACTGGCACTGCCTGCCCACTGCCCATCTGTTAGAATGGCACTCTGCCCACCGACGTGGTGACGTGCCAGGTTTCATTTGAAGTAGGTGCCTTCTAACAATGGGTTTAGAAAGCGGCCTGTTGAAGACAGCAACTGACACTTCGTTTTCAATAGGCTATTTTTGGAGTGGGAACACTTGCTGGCAGCAAGTGCAAAGGGTCTAAATCGGCTTCTGTTAGTTGGCTGCAAAAAAACCCTCATTTGCTACAGTAACAGAGGTTTGGGCTAAAAAGTAAAGTGATTGCTTCCACTTGCATGTGCTAGTCTTGCATATGTATGTTTATCGTGGCTCCTTAATCCCACTTTACCAAACTGCATGGCAATTCACAGGTGAGAAAGGAAAGGAGGAAGAGGTACAGTGTATTGCTTTTGAGACGAGAAAGGGTGCTTTTTTTTGTTTAATTTTAAACCATGATCCTTTGATATTTTCTACTGCTTCAATGGATCTTATATGGTAATCCTGCCGGGACATTTTATATGTGAGGAAGAGTTTGAGGGTTGGCTCTCTAGGATGACATTTGAAAAATATAGTTCACATTTTTTTCCTTTGGCAACTGAGAGAAAAGAGGGATCTTCATGCAGTCCCAGCAAAAATCAACACGCTTTCTGTCATCAGGTCTTTTTGAAAGGGTTTTGTAGATCCTAGGGAAAACATAGACTTTGACTCTGTCAAAAGTCCATGAAGGAGTGCAGATCAGAGAGCAAGTTAACCCACGCAGTTCTCCCTGGTGACATTCTGGATACAGGATGCCTGAAACGTGGGCAGAGTGTAAAACCGCACGGCTTTAAGAGCAGCCCAGATGGCCAGCAACCCCAGGAACACATGCACATGTGCTATCCTGATCCTTCTAGGAAGGATTTCGAATCTCCATTGTCAGCCTGCCATCAGCGCCATGACATTACTGATGGGCAGGAGTGGTATGTGATCCACTCTGCAGACAGCTTCTCGCTTGGGTCAGTAGTAAAGAGTACTATGGCCTAACATCCCTCTTCTGACAAGTTCAAAGCTCACCTGAGCTTGGGTGCTGGCAATGTGATGAGATGGGAGTCTGAGCCTGACCGTGGCTCTGACCTGCTCTCAAAAGCACCTGGCACCTGGCTGAGCACTGGACAGTGCTTCCTCCCTCCTCTGCCTCTACCGTCTGCCCCCCAGCCCCAGTCCCTCCCTCATCGCTCCGCAAGAACAAGGCGCTGTCGCGCCTGGCAGTGCCCCCCAGCCCAGGGCAGTGCAGGGGGACCAGCCGGGGGGCAGGGTGCCAGCTAAGCCTGTGCTTCACGCAGCTGGGTCCTCCATACCACACATGGACAGTGTTGCTGGAGGGTCTGGCTACACGAGGAGTTGGAGACCTTTCCATCCCTCTGTGGTTTTGCGCTGAGCTCTTGGCCTGTCGCACATATATGGCTAACGATGACAGGGAGAAAAAACACCAACTAGGCATTGTCAGCCAGCATGCAAAGTACATCTGAACAAAAGAAACAATCATCGAGATCCTTCTGAACACAGGAAGTTATTCGGGCAGCATCTGAAGTACTCAGATAAAATATCCAACTCTGAAACAGCTTTTGATAGGAAAGCTGAGAATAACCTGTCTTTGGCTACGGGACAGTAGAGACTTTATTATAAAATGATTTATTTGCTATAACATGGCTGCTAAAATCCTGGCACCTTGTTATGCAACTAATTTTTTAAAAAGCCAAATCTATAAAAGAAGCTGGAAAACTTCAGCTAGAGTCACAAATACTGGTTTTTTCCATTGCTTCCCAGACAGAGAACCACTTTTTGTGCCCTCCTCTTATCCACAGAGACACAGAAACTGTCTGTAGCTGACAGCCACAGCAGCTACGACTGCATCACTCCAAGCAGCAGAGGTAATAGAGTGCCCACAGCAGTCTCTGTGCTTTGCCAGAAATTGAGACGTCATGGCTTACTTTTTTTTTGAGCCACGTCAGATAATAGCGTTAACGTTCTTACCCGAGCCTGTTTTTCCAAGTCAAACACCATCCAGAGGATTTAGTAATAACTTGATTATCACTAGTTACTTCTTTGTTGTATATTTTCGCTACGTTAATTCTTCCAGTACGTGCTGCAAATAGAAGACTTTGTGGGATAGAATAGGTGCCACTGCTAATGTATATTGCCTTGGATCTAAAGTGCTTCCTACACTTTTGACCCCACGCACACCCCTCTTCTAGACCCAGCGCCCTCCCCGACAGCTCCTTTGCATGGCTGTTTCCTGCATGACTTGTCACAGACAATGGTGTTTCCCCAGACTCCGTGGAGCTTTGCATCACTCACGATTAGTGGGCTGACATGCATGCACAGCCATAGAAGCAGCTGGCAGACTGTGATCAGTCAAACAACATGGGGATGAAATGGGCCACCTATCTCATTGCCACCTATTGTCACCTCAAAGGTGAAAATACGTCATCTTGCACCCACCAAAGAAAAGTAGTAAGATGTGTCCCGGGATCAGTAATATGACAGTGGCTCTTGGACACTGTGCACCATTTCAAATGTTAATGGGGGCGGAGGGAGGAAGAAGTAGCAGTAGCTCCAAAGGATCAAAGCCACCTGCACTCAATTTCACCTCTTAGTTTTGATAATGTGATATATAGGGAATAATATTGTTTGTGCTCACCTTCTGTAAGTGGAAGATTTTCTTCTGCACTAGCATGCAAAGCACGGAACAGAGAAAAGCAAACCTTTCATGGATGGCTCTGTTACGGCTACTCAGCAGAAAGGATTTTGCGGCCCACAGCTAGCACACAGAGAGCACTGAGGTTTACCAAAGCTAGAAGACACTTTTTCAAACAAACTGTAAAACTAGATAACACCATAAGCATTGAAAAAATAATTAAAGATATCCACCTATGCCTCAAGAACAAAATATCCTAGGCTAAAGTCAGATACTGAGATGTCAAGGGGCATATACTAAACAGAAACTCAAGCTAACATGCCAAAGGCAGCAACTCTTGTCATTACTGATTGTGTGTGGGTTATGAACTTTCTGTATGTGTCACAGAGGTAAAAGTAAATAGTTTGATCATCTTTCTTCAAACCTAGGATGAGAAGCTACCCTCTTGCTGGATAGGAATGCACTGGAGACATGTGGTAAGGCTTTATTTCAGAGTTCAAGCAGATAAAAACTTACAAGCAGTTTGTTTACCTTTCTATTCTTAGTGATTACTAGTATTAACTATTTTCTGAGCACCCTCCCTACATCAGCCGTGAATAATGTCTGTCTGATCCTTTACAACTGTTTCACTGTCACCCAAATGAGGCAGGTTTTTGGCTCCTGAGTCAGCGTGAGGCTGGACAGCTGCGGAGCTCTGACAGCCCAAGGAGCTACTCAGACTTGCCCAAGGGAGATTCAGACTGTGCTAAATCGCATTCTTAGAGTCACATTTAAGGCCTTAATCCATGGAGTTATATTTGGTGGGACACTGAAGGGACACAGTTTATATGTGTCTGTGAATGTGTCGGTGTGAGTCTATACATGCACGCATGCCTAACCGCTTGTTTTCTGTAATACTAAAACCTCCACTAGTATAAAATGTCATCAGCTGGTACCTGTGGACTCACCTTTGTGTAGGACATGGTTGTTGGTATGTGAAGCCAAGCTGCTTCGTGTTGGATTTTATGGACTTTGGAATGAGTAATGTGACACTAATCTATAGATAAACTAATCTGCTGGTATTTATAACAAGTGAGCAATTGCCTCACCCCTTAACTGCAAGTTTTGGGATCTGACAGTTACAACAAATAGTAGCTTTACTGTAGCTCTGACCTGTTTGGAAACCTGTGTGATTGGCTAAATTTCTAAGGGAATATTTGATTTACCTTAAAGAAAACATCGGTCTTGTCTTTGGTCATTCTTACTGATAGGGAGTAATTTTTTTTCTGGGACAGGACAGAAAACACTTAAGTCTGAGCCCAGTGAAGTAAATAAAAAGATAAAATTATTATCTGTTCCCATCCTACATTATCTTGTAATTTACACATAAATAACAGTGAAATAATAGAATAATAATAGAATGTTTTCAGGCCTGGTCCTGTTCTGAAGGTCACTGGGTCTCCATAGGACAAGGGGGACTCATCACACAGAATCAATTACAGGATTAGGTAATCCCCTAAAATGGGACTGAAAAGTGATTTTGTGGAACACAAGTTGCTATATATAAATAGATAACATTAAGTGTCTTGTCATCTTGTGATTATATGCCATGAACATAGATTTGTTACTAATATGCCCGTCTTTTCATCTGTCTATGCCTGAAAAAGGCAGCACATTTTACTACTAGCGAGGAAAACTTTAAGTAGACACTGCGGATGGTGAATATGTACTGACTGAGTACAAGTATGACAAATGAAATTTTCAAAATTAAAATTGTAGGCTGTGAGGAAGATCACCTATTAATCTTGGAAGTATGCCATTAAATCTAATTACAGTATTTTGTTGATATTACCTTAGATGTTTGAAATCAATTCCCCATCAAATGATAGGTGATGTAATATGCCTAACTGAAAAGCTAATCATGGTACAGAAAATGGAATTTTCTTGCTTTCAGTGACTTCTGAAGATATTTAAAGTGCTGAGGGGAGTTAGCAACACCTATCGCCCTGTACCTGGCCCCAAAGGGCACCATGGCGATGCCTTCAGCTTGGCTTTTCTGTTCCCAGCTCTCTCCCAGCTCTACAGCTGTCGCTCACTGGGATTTTTTTTACAAGATTATTCTTTTGCAAGGACCTGGAATTAATCGCATTTTACTACTGCAATGATCTTTGCAGGAAAGGGCCATGGCCAGAATTGCTGGCCTGAGAGTGGTGGTTTTTCAAAGTTAAGTCTGATGGTGAGCCTGCAGGCAGGAAAGACCAGTTTCACAAGACTGCGCCCAGTTATGTTTATTGCTTGAACCCCTTTTATTAGCTTTGACATACAGTCATCCAGATTTCATTCTAAGCACTTTTCAAGTCATAAAATACACAGGACAACACACTACAAACATTGCGTCTATGTCTTTTCCATATTCACTGATGTGGGGCTCTCTTTGCCAGCCCCATGGCCTCAGCAGAGGGGGAATTTCTGGCCTCCCACTGCCTCAGGTTCTTCTGTACATGATCCCCGCTGGCTGACCCATGGACTACACTGCCAAAAGCATTAAAAAACCTGTTTGTTTTCCAATTATTTTTATTAATTACTGGCACATCTCCTCTACCTCCCCAGAGGTAGATGGAGGAAGAACTAGAGAGCCAGCATAGTGAATTTCAGTCTGACTGTTGCTTAAGGAATAACTCAGAACAGCTATTAGATTTATCACTTAAATATTCAATACAGAGATAGTATTCTGTATGCTTCTCAAGGTAAACTGATGTCGATGATCATGGGTGGGCATGGAACAGCAGTATGGGCCCATTTCTTAGACCAGCCAGGAAGATAAAACAACAAGAGTGAAGGCATATGCAGATACTGGTCCTGTACAGAGCCAGGGTAAAGTTGCCAAGTTCGGATGCACAGCCCATCAGTGTTAGCAGAAAATTTTCACTACGCCTTCAAGTGACAGGCTCAACCTGAGATTTCTACACATCCCTCTAAATGGGGAGGCAGATCAGAAAGACATAAGAAAGAGAAAACAATGATGTTAAATTGAAGTTTCAACAGTCAGAAATACTTCAAAAACAACTCTCAGTGCGGTACCCAAGAAGATGCTAAAAGAAAGTGTTGAAACTGTTTTGTATCTTCCTATATTTTACAAAATGCTAATTGCTTAAAAGCACCTCCTATAGTTCTCTGACAACTGACAAGGGTGAAAAGGGGGGCTTCACATCATTTGGAAAATACAAGAAAATTATTTTCTTTCCTTTAAGCATTATAAAGAACTACATTTATGTGCTGCTACCTGAACTGGATACTATTTACAGGGATAAAATTACGATGGTTTTTCTTAAACTTACCACTGTTTATACAGTACGTGACTTATAACCAATTATTTGTCTGTATCAATACAGCACAGGCTTGTTATATTAGCAAGTTGCTATTTTTAGCCTATTGGTGTAAATCATGAGCGACAGTGTTCTGAAATGTCTCACTTCTGACTTGCGGTGATACTGCTACAAGCTCAGGACTCAGAAGGAAAATGGTTGGGTCGGTTTTATTGCTTTGCCAGCCAAACACTGGGATTTTCACCTACATTTCTTCAGGCAATAAGGTTTAGGGTGATTGAACAGGGATAGGATCTAAATGCACTCCAGGCAGATTAAAGACCCATCTTCTTGGAATCTAAACCATGGGGGATGGGGGTGAATAAGTGGCTACAAATAGGGCAATAACTACTGTAAAGGTTCAGGGAGACTGGCTGCTAAAGCCAGGAACAGTAGGCATCCATCTACCAGAGGTGAGCTTTAGAAAACACAAATTCTGCATTGTGCAGGCTAACAGTGGAATACTGTATGTAATGAGCTATCAGTTTCACCTTATGTGGCTTTAAACCTGTTCTGGTGATGAGCTGTGAAGCATTATAGCTTCAACTTCCTATTTTCTACATTTATGTTCTTAAAAATCCAAAAGAGAGAATTCTTCACCAATCGATAGGGATGAAAAGCCTGTTTTTCTTGGAGACTGTTCTACATTTACTCACATACTCTACATGCCTGTCCTGCCCTGTGCAATGGCTCCCCAGATGTCGAGAAGGCATGAAGGCACATTAAGCCAGAGCTGTATCAAAATAACTTTTCTAGGTTGTTAACAGAAACTAATATTATCAGGCAGACTAATATTTACCCCAGCTATGGGAGCATTACTCATTGAATAGCACTTTAAATTGTCCAACTGATTTTATGCACTCATAATAAATTAATTCTGTTCTCTTTTATTATCAAATTTAATTACAGCCAAGGTAAGTCATAACATCCACACTTTGCAACTTAGATTTAAGGACAGTGAATATAAAAATGGTGCATGTCTACTTCATTGGTAATTATATATCTGATGCATACTAAATTACCTACCAATTCCTCTGTACAATGCCATGTAGTAGGCAGATGTCTGTACACACTGGTGAAATGTGGTGCATTTGGAGGAAAATCGAGAGAAAGGAGGAGGAAAATACTTAGCTAAAATATAATGATTCTTAGCATATAACATCATCACATCCTGGCACTACTGTGATTTGACCATCCTTCTGTAACCGATGTTTGCTGTTTTTATTGAAAATGACAAAGCTTAAATGAACATGTCCTCAAAATCTAAGTTTCACGTTCCATTTAGAAGCCATCGTGTTCATGTGTTCATGTGCTGAGTCACTGACTCAGCTCTGGCTCAGGCAGAGGGAAACCATCAATACCATCTTCCTCAGCACTCGGTGTTTCCTAGGGTTGCACCACCGGAGCAAATTTTCACAGGCGACCGTGCTCTGAAGGTGGTTTCCCAAACGTGCAAACTGCCTTGCACTGTGTGCACTTACGTTTTCTTACCACATCACCACCTAGCTGAAGCAGTGATTTTAACGAACGGTTGTGTTTGCTGAAATCAATTCAGCCTTGGTTATAAACTCAATGGAGGCATTCAAGCAGAATGAAATGTCTGGTTTAAACACATATTAGTTTAGTATTATCTGTATTTTAATGAAGCAAAAACTCAATTTGTTGTTCTAACAGATGGTGGTTCTTTTATCTGCATGTAAATTTTGAATATTTTGCTTACATTTTCAAATTCGTGAACAAGTGTTGCTGAAGTCTGTAAAACACTTAGAGGGTGAAAAGTCCTTTAGACAACAGGAATAATCCATAAGCTATACCTATGAGATAGGGTGAGTAAGTGCTCTCATTACCGTACACAGGAACAGTCTCATCGGAGCCAAAGCTGCTCCTCGGGCATTCCCAGCTCTTGTACTGACACTCAGTCCGTTTTATTGTGCCTCTGTACTTTCAGATTCTGCTGATGTGTTTCTTTTACAAATCAATCATTCTAAGGGTAATTAACATTTAAAAGCCAGGTTTCTTTTAATTCCATTAGTATATTTGTGACAAGAAATGTGTTGGCAGAATCCAAAGGTTAAGAGTTACAATGAAGAACAAGTTTTAGGATAAACGAAAGTTAAGGCCTAAAATAGCCTGGCAATACCCCATTAATCTGCACACTATTGACACAATAGTGGTCTGTTGTGTCAATGAGGATTTAAGAAGCTTTGCAGCACGTTACTGATAGTTTATCATATCAATAGGAACTTGCATACATTTGTGTTTAAAAACCTGTGGCTGTGTTAATTCCATGACTGCACACATAAAAAGTGCGTGTACTTTAAATCGTTACATAAAGTGGTGTGTAGCCATGCAGGAAGTTTTGAAACTATAATAAACTACCATATTTAAGTGTAGACACAAGATACTAGTCTTGGCTATACCACAATTGTGTACTTCAATCTGAAATCCTTGGCCCTACAGGAATGTGATTGGATTCTCAACATTGTGTCATCTGTCTCATTGAAGCAGAGGGAGATTTAAACCATATTCATCGCCCATCCTGATATGTGAAAGCCTTGAGCCAGCTTGTGGGGAAGAAAGGTCCCCTCCCACGAGCAGAGGGGACTGTGCAGCCACAGGCTCTGCTCTGCTTCCCATGCGCCCGCTGCAGGGATAACCGCGCAGCATTGCTGAGTACATTCTACGTGCCAGTCACAAAAAGGATGCATTGAATGAAAACATGGGTGGCTGTTCTAGGACTACGTTTTTTTCTGGCCGGCACCACCCTCAGCCATTTAAAAATCCAAGAAGCAAACCCCACGCTTGTAATGCCTGGTGTGGGTAGCTTGCACCTGGGGACCCACACCCTCTATAAATCCACACAACACTGGGGCTGCTCCGAGGGTTTGACTTCTAGTGAAAGGGCCACAGAGCTATTTCGTGAACCGAATCCTTCTTTTGAGGCACTCTAAGCTTTTTTGTCCTCAGGTTGCAATTTGATTCCTAACCCAGCAAGTAGTCTCTACTGCGGCATTTTCACGCACTGTGCAAATTTTGATGGTTTTCAGATTAGGGCTGTTCCTGAGAAAGAGAAAATAATGTCCTTGCACCTTTAACCAGGCAGCAGCTCCTGGGGTGCAACACAGCCATGCTGTGTTTGCTGTGAGGAAGCCCATAATGATCTCGCCTTTAGCCTGTCACCACCAGGAAACATCAGAGAGAGACAGCCAAGGCACTGAGTTGCCAAAAACGTCCTATTCCCATGGCTGAGAGATTTTGTTGGCACCATCTCTAAAGAGAATTTACTATGGGCCAAATCCTGGCGCCCTTGCTTAGATGAATCAGTTCTCAAGAGGCAACGCTCCCACTGCGAGTGGTGCATGCGCAAAAACCTGTGGGATCAGCCCAAAAGATTGCCTGGGAGTTATCAAGAGCTTTTCTTCCAGAGGGGCAGGAGGGCTGTGGGAAGCAACCAGCCCAAGGGCTCGCTGGGGAGGCTGTGCACAGCTGAGGAGCAGGAATTTGGGAATTGCATGTGGATGACAGAGATGTTCCCCCCGCAAAAATCTCTAAATTACTTTTACTCTGAATTTTTCTGATTTCCCGTAAAACAAACACAGATGATAAGCGTTGGGTTTTTGTGTTAGGGTTTTTTGTTTGTTTTTTGTTTTGTTGTTTGGTTGCTTTGTGTGCATGTGTGTTGGTTTGTGTTTTGGTTTGTTGTTGGTTTTTTTTGGTTTGGTTTGTTTGTTGTTTTTTTTTTTCAGGGGCATCCAAAATATTTTGTGGCACTTTAAGCCTTAATTAATTAATCTTTCATGTGAAGAAAAATGAATTTGCAACAGCTATTTCCTGGACTACATTACTGGGATTAAACCCTTTGTTTTTGGAATATCTGAGGGGATTTTGGACAGGCACTTAAAGAGATGTCATTTCAAGGACGTTCCCCCCCCCGCCGCCCCCACCACCACTACACCAAAGTACTCGTCTGCAAAATTGCCTCTCATTAGCCTGCAAAATTGCCTTGCTCGCAATGACTTTTTGCTTTCGAAGTACAAATTAAAATTTCTGTATTAACAAGGGAAGGCAGCGTCGCCGATTAACAAAACGCCTTCTGGATGGCTGCGCCCCAGCTTTTCACCTCCGCGCCTGCGGAGCCGCGGTGGGCAGGGGGGAGGGAAGGAGGGAGTGGGGCAGCTCCTCGGAGGTGCTGCGGGAGGGGTAAAACTCCATGGCAACTTCGCCGGATCTCCGCGCACAGCTGCGCCCGGCTCCGCGCGGCCGGGCGGTGCGGCCCCCGCCCCGCCATGGCGCGGCTGGCCGCGGAGCTCCGCCGCCGCCCGCGGGCCGCGCTCCCGGGTGCGGTGAGAGCCGCGGCGGGGCCGGGCGGGGCGGCGGGCGGGGGAACTGAAAAGTTGGCCGCGCTAGTGGTGCGGAGCGGAGCGGAGCGGGTGCCGCCGCGGGCGCGGCGTTTGCGCGGAGGCGGGAGGCGGAGCGAGGCCGGGCGCGGCGTGGCGAGGGGCGGGCGAGAAGAAATGCATTAAGGGGAGGTGGAAGGCGGGGGGGTGTAGAGGCAGGCGGGAAGGGGTGGGCTCTGCGGGGCGCGCCTCCCCCGCGCTGGCTCGGCACTGAGCGGAGCGCCGGGATGGGGCGCCCGGTGGGGGACAGCGGGCGGAGGAGGCGGCAGCCCCGCCGGCGGGCGGCGGCCGTGGGCAGCGGCGCGGCGGCAGGTACGCGGGGCCGCGGCGGGTGCGCGGCGGCGCTGCCGAGCGGAGCGGGCGGCCGCTGTGCGAGCCGGCGCTGGCCGGAGAGGGGGGAGCCGAAGCGAAGCTGTTTGGTTTATCCCCAGCGCGATCGCCCCGGGGCACTTAGGGTGAGTTTGGGCTGGCGCTGGGTCGGGGGCTGCGCCGGCCCGGCCCCGGGGGTTCGGCGGGGCGGCGGCGCGGGCGCTCAGCGAGCCGTGATTTACGGGCTCCCCAGCAGGAGCCGGGCGCCGGGAGGCAGAGGGAGCTGTGTTTCAAGCTCCTCATCAATTATGGATGGAAACAAATACTAGAGTCGGTTCTGAATTATCCCCGTGCAGAAGCAGGGGTAGCTCTGCTCCGGCTGCCTCGCCTCCTGGTGAAAACAATGATCTGCTCAGGTGTGGAGCGGAGAAACTTTTTTTTTTTTCTTTTTTATGGAGGGCGGTGGGGTGTTTCAGCACTGCAGAAACCGATACAGCAGCTTTCAGGGAGTAATTAGAAAGGGTTTAAAGCCTTCTTTATTATTTATAAGCGCTGGATAGAAATGGAAGGTCACGCAGATATTTCTAGGTGCATATAATGCCTGTCTTTTAAAGGGCTGTGGGGCTGTTGTGTTGGAGTTTTTATGATTGTCGTGTTTTATCTAGTGAGTTGAAAAATGTGATTAAGTATGCTTTAGGTTGATGTATTGAAAATATCGTAGTGCCGGTGGATATCCCACTTGTTAGCATGAGTATAGTTAGTCTTAAATTAGTGGCTTTCTTTCAGTCTTTGAGTTGTTCCTTACTTCTGGTCAAGATTATGTTTGTATCACAGGTGTTAGCCTCTGAGTAATTTGAACAGAATTCGGCCCTCGGTGTGTAAAGTCATTTGTATTTATATATGTGTGTGGCTTAGAATACATTTACTTTTGAGCACAGCAGCAGCTCTGATGGTTCATAATGCTCACATATGTGGCACTTGCTGTGCAGATGGTATTGTAGCTTATCCATGTACACACACACACATGCTTGACACATAACATGCAGGAATTTCAGCAAACTTCCTCCGAAATACTGTTCAGTGCTCTGTAAATGTGTGGCAGTTTTTTCCCTTGGTTATTTCCTTTGAGGAAAAAACATGCATCTTTATTGGGATACCTTTGTGTTCTAAGTGGTTAGTCTTTCTTTAATAATGTTTATTAATTCACTTAAATATTATCTGAAGGAACAGCTTCCTACTGTCTTAGAGGCATTTACTGCTGATCTATTGCTCTCACATACAAATACTTTCACTGAGAATTTTCCAAGGTTCTCTGCTTTTTCCAAGTCCAACAGGAAGCTCATTGTAAAGCTTCGCAACCACTTTTGTGGCAAAAAAGAATAGATGTTTTTCCTGCTTTATTCACACTGTAAAATTCTATGCACTTCTGAAATCCACTTAAGTTACTATTCAGTAAATTAAGCTGCACGTAATCATGTTTAATGTAGTAAGTGACGGGCATATTTTGTTATGTTGGCAGATATTGTATAAATATTTACTCTGGCTTAGATAAATACAAATTGCGAGTTGAGTGCTCTGATTTCTTTTCTATATAATCATGAACTTTAGCACTTTTTATATTAACTAATATAAAGGTCAGTTTTTTTAAAAACAGGAAGGAAAAGTTTGTAGTAAGAATTTATTAGCATTCTGAATTATATAGCTCAGATTGGTTTTCAAAAGGATGGCCAAAAAAAGTATAACCCAGAGGCTCTAAATCGGTTTATTTAACAAGCTTCTCCCTTTCATCTGCATCTTTAGTTACAGCGAACAGCTACCTTCCTCTCTCATACCCTGCAGTCTGTCACTACCTGTTCTCATTTATGGTCGAGATGCAACAAAGATAACATCATTTTCTAAACGTGCTTTGTGTGATGCAGGAGTGTGTGCCAGGAATACAGTGATGGCCCTGTCAGAGCTCCACAGACCAGCTGTATGGCTGCGGGCTTTTTCCCCCAAGCCTCTCGCGCCCTTTGAGCTGTACCATCTGAACGTTTCTACCTCTCTTGTATAGCTCATCTGAGCTGACTATTAGAGCAGATACTTTAGCCCTTGGAGCCGCTGTGACTTTGATGTAGACTTATGAAGAGCACACGTTTAGATAGAATGCTTAATTGTATATGCAATTAATTCTGACTAAATTGGTCTTCGATCTGATCGGTCCTGTCATATGTGATACGTGAAGGTAAAGAAAAGTATGTCATAGAAGCTTGCTTCAAAGCACATATTAGGCATTTGTAATAACATCTTCTGCTCTTACTACAGTTGGTCACATGCAGATTGCAGCACTTGATTTTTATGGGTTTTAAATTCTTTAAAAAACATTATTGCACTTAACACAGGATCCAGCACCCTTTGAAGTCGGGTGAAGCCCAGCTAGCTGGACAGAACCTGTATAGAAATGTTGAAGTGCTTTGGTCATGCTTCCTTCTGAAAAAAAGAAATTTGAAATCTGAAGTGTGTGGATACGGTCAGTTTTCATGAAGTGTCATACAAGTGATATGAGAGACAGTGGTTCTAGTAAGTCTTTGTAAGACAAAGGAAACAGTTATATCAACAGCTTCTGTGCTCGTATAAGCTTACGTTGAGCTTACATTGCAGTCTCCACTGTTTTTCAAGGAATATGCTATGTGTTTGCTTTGCTTTCTGAAAGGAGGGGATGGTGGTTGATTACATACCCGTGTATTGGACGTACCTCTAATTCCAGTTTGAAAAAAATCAGAAGTCTTTCCATTGGATAAAGTAATAATTTGCTTGATGAGTAATTAAGAAAAGATGGCAAGTATCTTACTTGCATTGGGTAGTACAAGTTATTTTAAGTCTTAGCAGCTCTGTATGTAATTAAAACAGTTCAAATGTTGCTTTCGTCAAAACTGCTGTTAGAACAGATGATCTCTTATGCATCAGATAAGCTACTGCACTTACCGTTAAAATCCATCTAAGCCATTTTATGAAGTTGTTACTTGTTCTGTGAATAGCTGCCAGCCTCCAGTTCAAAAGAAAGTAGGTTCTGATTTGTTCCCATGTCACATGGAAGAGGTGTGCAGTGAAAATCGTATTACTGCCCTTCCGATGCTGTTTTCCGGAGCCCCGTGCTGTCTGCCATAGCCCACTTTCCCTCATTGTGGCTTGATGGTAATTAGAGTTCAGCTAATATCAGAAGTTGATTTTGTTTATGCAACCAGGAAGCCTGTTGAATTGTCCCACTTCCAAAGTCAAATGTTTGTGTTAACCACAGAGATCACATCTGTAATGCACATATATAACATATGAGTAGTGTTTATTTCCCTAACTTTGCTATTCCATTCAGCTTTTGTTAACTAACCCAGATTAGCATTTTAACAACCCTGAAGTGAACTTCTGCCATTCTCCCTGCTTGGACAGTGTGTGTAGACCATCCATCATCCTGTCCTTGGCCACAACAGGCTACTGGCTCCATAACCATTTGGAGCTACGCAGAAACCATCCGACTGTGAACAGCACAGCTGGCTACAGCAATTTTTTCTTCCACACCACTGGCAGCATTGTCTGGCTATGGTAACTAAAGTTAACATCCAGAACGTGAAGTTTCTTTAGTGTTGGCGCCCCTGCCCAGCCCGGTGCAGCTCGGTGGGCACACCTGCGGATGGGCCACGAAACGGCTGCGAGGAGCAAGACAACCGCTGGACTCTTCAAGGCTCCGGTTTGGAGACAGCAACCTGTTGTTTGGAGTGAGATTACATTAACTCCATACTTACTCAGGGGGGAGCTTGCTAGCTGAATCCTGTGCTCTTTCAGTGTGCAGGTCAGACTGTGCTTTGAAAGACCCCAGCTGAAGAAATAGAATTTGCTGCTTTAACGTAGCCACACAAACTGCCAAAGAGCACAGAAAGAAATGGAGAATTTCGGCTGTGTATTTCACACATTCTTGTAGAAGCCTTTTTAGTTCCACAACGGAAACCATGTGATTTCACAGGATCTGTGCCCAGACTCTAATACTTGCTACAGATGCTTTCCTTGGTTCGTTTTGCAGATCTATGAATGCAATAGGAAAAAAGTTGTTAGGGGATTTATTGTTTTAATTCTGACATGTTCTATGAATGGCGGGTAACCAGCAGGTGAATGTACTCGTGGCTCTGTGCTAATTTTACTTGTTGAGATTTTTGCATGATTTAAATAAATCGGCCTGGCATGGCTGGCTGTCATATGTCAGCCACAGCTTTCTTGCTGGAAGAGAAGCCTTGCTTTCAAGAGCAAAGGAGGTCAAGAGGTGTTACCAGGCAGGGAGGGGCTGGCTGGAAGTGGAGGAGCAAAGAAGTGGTGGTGGAAGAGGAGGAGCAAGGAGCTCGAGCAAGCAAGTGACATTCGTTCTGTCCAGAATGGTTACAAACCTTGTAAATGAAATCAGTCCCTGGACAGCTTTGATTTATATTCTCTCACAGTAGATTGGCCTTGGTCTGTCTGACCTTGGTAACATTACAGAGGTCATATTTGCACACACATACTCTTCTTGCAAACAGGTTTGTTGTTGCTGTTTGTTTTGGTTGGTTTGTTTGGTGTTTTTTTTTTTTTTAAACGTTGCATCTAAGAGCCAACTTGCAGCCCAGGTTTCTAATTTGATAGGCACTGGATAAACGCGGAATAAAAAGGATATATTCTGTTCCCCACAGCGGATGCTTTAGGAGAAGAGACGGCAGATGGGTACAGTCGGGCGGTGGCCTCAAGAAGCCGCATTGGCCTGCATAATCAGCAGCCGTGTTAGCACACAAGCTGCCGAAACGTAGCAGAGCTGCATGTGTCGGGGAAAGGGGGCACGCGTGCTTGTAGGCATCAGAGGCAAAGGAGAGCTTTGAAGAGGGCCTGGGATGGGAATGAGGAGTTAATTGGCAGATGCATGCTGGGGGGCTCTTCAAGTGCGTGAGGGACAGTGGGGAAGCAAACACAGAGGTGCTGGTCTGGAAAGGTAACGAGTGAGCAGCAGGACCGGCATCACAGACCAGCTGCCCACCGGAGGTGGGAGCGAAACCTCGGAAGAGATGAGAGGTGATCAGCTGGTCACTCAGCTCAGCTATTACTGCAATAATAGGCTTTTCTTAACATGAGCCACATAGTTCATCTCTCTTATGCCAAATGGTCATGACAGCTGGGCCTCTGCTTTCCCCAGCAGCGGTAAGGTACCAGCTCGCACCTCTGTTAGGGAGAACTATCTTCAGTTTTATTGTGGCATGAAACAAAAGGTATTTTCCTGAAGTGCTGCTGCCATGCTTCCCAGGCATGTTTATTGGTGCTGGGCAGGGGCTGCAGCAGCTACAGCACCAACAGAAGGTGTTGCTGCTGTTTCTGTGTATGCCTGTCATGACAGATGCACTTTGGGGTCAAAAGAGAATTCTCATGCTTGTATTTCAAGCGCCTGTTTATATGTCCTTCCGCTTGGGTACCCCCTTCCTATGTTGTGTGAACACTTACTTGTCCTATTGGGCTGCGTAACCATCCTGTTTTGAGAAACTACAGAGAAGAAAAATCTGCATTCAACTTACAAAAGCCGTAGTGCATAGTTAAGGCTACGGTATTAACATTTTAGATGGCGTTTGAATGTAGTCCAGTGTTAGTGAGCGAGCCATGACTCTGCCTGTGAGTGTAATGGTAGTTAAACCAGGAGAGGGCTGTAAGCGCTCTGCACCCGGGTGTTAGGGATCAGAGAGCTGCCTGGTGGGCCAGGGAGGTTCAGTGCCCCGTGCAAGCAACTCGAACCAACCGAGCAGCAAGGCAGGAGAGGGCCCTCTGGCTTTCCAACAGCTGTCCCAGAGCCAGCATGGGCACATCTTGCACACGCAGCTCTTCCGCGCGTTGCCACCCGGAGACAAGTGCCGAAGAGAATGAGAAGGATAATGGAGCAAGAGCAGTGGTGTGAAAGCTGTCAACAGTGTGTGAACAATGTCCCCAGGTGTCTCATGAAAGGAATAATAAGGGGGAAGGGTGGGATCATCTTGCAGAGGTAAATGGTTTCTTTCAATTTGTAAACTTCTGCTCTCTGTGACAGTTTCTATATCCCAGCACGTGTTTATCAAAGATTAACACTGAAAAAACAATAACTTGGTTTTGCACAGTAAATCATATTTTCTTCACAGAGTAAATGCGACATGGATATTTGTAGCATTATGTAGGGGTTTTTTTTTTCTTAATTATAACCTCAGACAAAAAAATCAAATCCCATGCTTTGGGGATTAACCTGATTCCCTGCAAGGGTATGGATAGGTTTGTGAGTTGTTGGGTTTTTTTGTCTTGTGTACTGCTGTACAGGTTTTACTGTGAGAGTGGATTATGGCTTTTCCTCCCCCTAAAGCATCAGGTTTCCATCCTCGCCAAAGGCATAACAAGCACCGCTCATGACTGAACAGTGGTCTTGCATGGCAAACCATGCCAACACAAACGAAAATGTATTTGGTGCAGCTGTAGAGGAAAAATAGACCTGCAGATACATACAGTGTGTGGTTCAGATATGATTATTTAGTCACATTCTTACACTGGCCAAATATTACTAGTGATAACACAAGGATTTAGGGGAAACATTGCAATTGTATTGGGGATCTTGGGAGGCTGGTATGGAGGGGAGAATGGGGCAGGCTGTAATGTAGAGCCGTAAAGCCCTAAGTCTCATTCCCTGATTTGCCACAGATTTCCTTGTGACCTTGATTCAAGCACTTGCAGTCCATGTGTTACTGGGTTTTTTGGTACTTTTAAAAGTCTGATCTGTGGCTTCTCTGTGGCTCACTAGTCAAAATGCCAAAGCAGTGTGATACAAACAGTTCCCTGCCTTACCAGGTAGGTGTTGTAATGAGGTGATATACCCCAAGACAAAGACTGAGGGGAAGGAGAGCTGGTGCCCAGCACAGCTCTGTCCTGTTGCAAACTGCTGAGAGTGAGCTCTGCAGGTTGTGTTTGGCCCATGGAAAGTGGGCGGTTCTGTGATGCAGAGAATTCTTCGAAGTGATGCGTTGCAGCCCAGGGACGTGCCCAAGCCTGGGACCCGGAACAGGAGAGCCATGGCTGCACAGCGTACCTTTCCTGCCTCCAGCCCCAGACTGGTGTCGATGTGGTTATAATTTGCCTGTGTTTATATCAGTTTAATAACTATAAGCAGACTGTAGGGCAAGGAATCAGCTGGATCAAATCCTGCACTAATACATCTAATTTTTAAAGAAATAAAAATAAATTTCTCATCACTACCATTCTGCATCGTTGATCAGCCAGTACAGGCATCCCTTGACATACCTGTGCCCCTCTCGCCGTCCCCAGGGTCTCACAGCATGAGCACCAAGGTCCCCCCATCTCCTTTGTGAATATGTGTATACATACGTTTACAAATACACACTCGGAGACTACAAAAGCAGCAAGTGTAATAATGCGATCCAACTGTTCAGTGCTAGGCTAGAAAGAAGTGTTTTTCTGCCATTATGTGAAAATTTAGCGTGACTGGAACAGAGTCTGCATTTGATTAGGCAATTTAAGCAATGTAAGGGACTTCATACTGTAGGGCAGTGCTGCAAACAATTGCTTGGAACATGTTCTAAAATTGTTCGCCTTCACCAGATTTCCATGTGTTTCTGCACGACATCTCAAATGAAAATATGAGCAGTCACGTGGCAAGTGACTACATTTTGATATTATGGTAAATAAAAGCACCACTTTAAATGATTATTCCAAATGCTGAGTAGCCTTAGAGAAGAAAAAAAGCACAGAACTCTCCCTCTATTTACTTTCCAGCCTGGGAAAGACATTTCATAACACATCCTTTCACTGGCATAGTTAATCTTTAATTCTTAACAAGATAATAGTAATCGTTAACTTGGAGCTCAGGCTTCCTCCAGGTTTTCATGTCTGTATTTTGTACATGTAATTGATTCTGCCCAGGAAAGTGACAGAGCACATGCTTTGCATATACAAATAGGTAACTGGGTGGCCAGCTACCAGATCTGTCCACGCAGAAAACCCAGGAGTAGTTAAATACACGTCGTTCCCCGGTCTCTACAGGTAGTATTCCTGTGGCTGAGGCTGGCTGACTGCTCCAGCTCTGAGAGTGGCATACTGATAATACTAGTGCAGTGCTTGAGGTGCTCTGGTGTGTTTGTTACCAGTTGACAGTCTCCTGTCGCTCCCCTCGCAGTTCTTCAGCAGCCATTTACTCTCAGTTAGAAGCGAGAGCCCTGCCACGCAGCCGCAGCTCCGGCCAGCAAGGCCCGTGCTCCGGCAAGGCCCGTGCTCCGGCAAGGCCCGTGCTCCAGCAAGGCCCGTGCTCCGGCAAGGCCCGTGCTCCAGCAAGGCCCGTGCTCCGGCAAGGCCCGTGCTCCGGCAAGGCCCGTGCTCCGGCAAGGCGCCGCGCTGGGGTGCTGGAAGGGCGTTTCAACAGGGAGAGCAGTGGGTGGGAAGAAGTGATGCTTTCTGGAGCGAGGTTGACAGCAACGTTGTCTGGGGCACAGCCTGTTGAACAGCAGATTTGCCCTTTCCACAGTGCAAATCGCTTTTTTTTTTTTCCTTCAGCTTTCCTGCTCGTTGGGCCGTATTCTTTCTCCCAAACCTCCATGTCAAAACATCCTATTCACTTCATCCCATAGGCAAACCCTGACCTCCTGGGCTCCAGCCAGGTCTAAAATGGGCAGTGCTTGTCTGGAGGATCAGGGCTGGGGCCCTGCTGGAGGCGAAGGCTGCTTTCTGCGCTGCTGGGAGGCAGCAGGGCTCGCAGGCAGCAGACCCCCGGGAGGCCCGGGGTGCTGCCAGCAGCTCACTGTGGCCATGGCGCCAGCCAGGTTTGTGCAGGTTGTGCCCAAGACCTTCATTATGTCCTCACCTGCGAATACTGGTTTATACCTGTCCCAGAGCTGCCTTATCAGATGATGCCTAATCATGCTGAAATGAGTGGCAGTTTTACTATGTAAATCACGTACTGTGGGCTTGCAGGAAGAATACTTATTTCACTTATGGCACTCACCCACATTTGTAGCCAGCCCTCGTACAGGGAGGAAAAGGTAGCACTTGTAGGCTTTCGGTTTTTGTTTGTGGCTGAGGGGGGGCAGTTTGGTTGTTTCCAAACCTATATCCAAGCCTATATGTACTACTGTAAGTAATTAGATCTTTGCCATCCTGATATAGGAGCTCCGTCTAGTTTTCAGAATAAGAGTATTTCAGACTAAAAAACACTACGGAAAAGCACCAGGCACCTGTGACACAGGTGAGAGCTGGAGGCACACAGG
This sequence comes from Caloenas nicobarica, assembly GCF_036013445.1. NCBI lineage: Eukaryota > Metazoa > Chordata > Aves > Columbiformes > Columbidae > Caloenas > Caloenas nicobarica. The sequence goes on from NC_088254.1 coordinate 12,111,147, forward strand.
AGGTGACCCCGCTGAGCCACAGCTGCCCTCCCCAGCAGGCTGACATTGCTTCCTTGGGCTGGGGTCGGAGCAGGAGCTGGAGCTTGTGCTGCCCATGGTCAGGAATTAAAGAAGGATCAGTGCTGGGGGTACAGAACAAACCCCGAGCATCACTGTATTGACATTCTGTGCACCAATCCTTGGACGCTTTCACAAATAAACTTTGTATGTCCTAGGGCGGTCTCAGCTGGGCACCAGCAGCTTGGATTAATGAAATGCAAGCCTGCTGAAATGGTGAATCCAGAGCACTGCTGAAGTTAAAGTACCTTGAACTTTATCACCGATAGCTCAGCCCTGGCAAACTTTCAAGGGGAGCGTGTCCTGCAGGGACTTTGTAAAACAGAACAGATTTGACCATAGATGTGAGCTGAAATCAAAGGTTGGTTTCATCTGGAGAACTTGTGTATCGTTGCGGTAAAGGTAGGTAGTTAACATTCACGCTCAAAAATTAACTTAAAATAAACATCATTGAAGCGATCGCTTACAGTTTGCTCAGCATTTCCTTTCCTCCTGGAACTACCTTGCGTTCAAGTAAATTTTTGATCACAGGACAATTTAGCCCTCAAAGAGCATCTAATCAACCACTAAACACTTGCATCATTAAAAGTCACCCTATCCATTTTGCAAGCGTTCTGTCAGCTCATTCTAGAGCAAGAGGGGTGCGCTTTCAGTGATGTTAAAAGCCTGCAAACAACTGAAGTGTAACTAGCAATACCATAAGCCAATTAAGATGAAAGCTGTGATACTCACTGGTAGGGTTTCATCACTTAAATATTAAACTATCTTTTTTTTTTTTTTTGCTTAGGCATAGATCAAGAGGTGTTAATGCAGAATCCTTAAGAGAAGTCAAGTATTATCTTAAAACAACAGACTTGTTATTTGCACTTTCATGCTCAATTAATATCACTGCTCCAAATAGCCTAAATTTTTTCTTCAGAGCTGCAGATTTTTAAAATGTTATAGAAAATAAGGATGGCTACATACTGCAATTTAAAATTGAGTGTTCCCTTATAGGACGGAAACAGTTTTTCTTATTTATTCATACAAAGTCGTGCTGTGAGTTTCTAAGAGGAACTACAATAATACTTTAAATATGTTTATTATAAGCACAAATATTTTCCTGTGTTATTTGATAATTAGCTGAAATAATCTGTCACCAAACTCCACAATATTAATTTATTGCATCACAATCTCTGAGATTTGAATGTACAGTAAACCCCTGTGTCAGGCATTGCCTTGCAGAACTTCACTGAAGTCAGGCTTCATTAGAAGAAACACATTTATACTGGAATGCCATTTTAAAAAAAAATGCATAGATGCTGGCTGTCGTACCCTTGTTTTGGGTGGATTTGCCACACTATAAAGTCATTTCATCATTCGAAAACCTATGTATAGCTGCGACCGAAAATTGGAATCTAATCGTCTGCTTCTCATACAATAGATACCGATACAGATTTTTAAGGCGAGTGTTGCATTCTATGTGGAATACTTTCTGGCTTGTAAGCAAATGACTCATTATACCAATGTCACGCAGTGAGGCAGAGGAAAAAAAGGACCAAGACCAAAAAATAGAGGTAGGACAAAGAGTTGTTTGCTTCCTCTCGAGAGTTCAAGTCACCAGACCCTGGGCTATGTTGGTCTTAAATTTTGGCTTGGATGATATAAAAATGCTGCATTTTCCTGTTTTGACTACCAAAACACACTTTGGTCTGGTTCCCACAGTGTGTAGCTTTGCTCTAGAGTTCTTTTATTGCATGCACAGCAGGGATAAGGTGCTATTCTGAGTGAATATTCTGGCGTATCCATGGCTGCCAATGCATACATGTCTGCAGCAGGTCTAGGGCACCACTGAAGGCAGCTTGTACCACATTCATATATTTTGTTCTAAAGGTTTTATCTTCTGAAAAGATTGGCCTGCTTGACAAACAACATCCAAGAACAACTTACCCTTCGCTACTACGCCCTAGCGAAGTGCAGCACCCACACCTTACTGGCAAGCTGTTCCCTCTGCAGCTGGCTCAAGAAGTTGAACTTCTCCCACCTGTTAGCAGTTACCATCAGCAGGTAAACTCATGTGCAAATCCTTAGATCCCTAAAGCAGAGTCACTGCCAGCAGCCCTTTTGACTTCATGAAGCCCAGAATTTGAACCATACCCTTTTCAACTGGTGTTTTTCAGCCCACAGTTAGTGGACCGTAAGTTGTTTGTACATCAAAAAATAATCCCTGAGGCCGTAGTAGTAAACAATATTTTTAACCTTTTTACACTAGTCCTTTGCATCCAAAAATGTGTGTATGGGGAGGTGCTAAACACAAGTAGGTTCTCATTCAGACATTGTATTAATTTCAGTTTTCTGTGCCTTTATATATGGTCAAAATGACCAGCCAGCTAGAGCTTAAAGAAATAGTGATTTGTTAATTTAATACCATGTAATTTAGTACCGTTGCACTGCCTTTATTTGGTTGCAAGTGAAATCCGCTGTGACTTGCTCTAGACTGGCCAACGGGTCTTTGCTGTTTAAAAAGCTTCGAAGCGCTGATTTGGACAACTGCTCGGTGCCGTGAAGCCACTGTCCAAGGATGCTCTGTGACCCTCACCGGGGGTTGTCTCAAGGGCAGAAATGAGTGGAAGTCGCTGAGTGTTGCACAGGATCTGCTTTGCCATCAGAAGGAGGAACTGAATTCTCAGCTGTAGGTGCCGAGAAACTTGTTGAGCATCTGTGAACAAGCAGCAGTAAAGGATTTTGGAGGAGGTTTTTTTTGGTTTTAACTTTTATTATATTCTTAGAGTGGTTTTATGCTCAAAATTTCAGAAGGTACCATCTCAGAAATGCAGTCGTTAGTGCCTCTGCACTAATTAGCGTCCTTGGGGAGCTGTTTGCGTGCAGGTAAGAACAGAGGACAACAGGGATTTCCTGATTCTGTCGAAGTCCAGTCACTTGAGATTGTGGGAAACCACATCACATATATTAACTAAGCTCAGCATATTACTAATCAATTCTGCCTGTCCCTCCTTGACACCATGGTTAACGCATTCCTCCGAGCACGCAGGAGATCCTTGATCTCACCCAACAGCCTGATTTTGCCCTGTGTCTGGTGGAGAAGGAAGAGGATGTCATTTAATCCTTTTCATGTTATGTTCCTGTTTTTCAGTTGTTATTATTGCAACCCTTTTCTCCTTGCCAAAATCTCAAGTGAACTAACTTTTAGGAAATAGGTTTTCTTCTGACCTGTGTTGAACTTCAGCCTGGATTTGCCATACCACACTCTTGTCTGCGTTTAGCATTTTGAGAAGCAGTTGTTGTGTTAAGGATTATTTTTAAAGAATTATTTATTTTTTTAATGAACAGAAGATATTGCATCAGTCTGGTTTGAAGCTATTTTATGTGTTGCCTCTCTCCAGCTGGCTGAATGCCCTTCCCCTTCCCCCCTCATCTTTTACATGACAGCACACAGAAAGATGATTGATGGAGTGTCACCAGTGCGTTGTCAAAGGCTGGAGTAGATTAATGGGCAAGAAACACCAGCCTGTTCCCCTTCAAGTGTGATTATTTGAAGGAGGGCTCATATTTTAACAGAAATTATATCATGCTTCTCTGGATTCTCCCAATCAGGAATTGAAGGATGGGATTCGTATCTGAGATTGAAAGGTGCCAGCCACAAAGAGCCAGTTTATTACTTGGGACAACTGCCTGGGTTCCACTTGACCCACAGCTCTCACCCTGAGGCCTGTTTCAGTCGGGCTGCTGTCCTCTTTACCAGTGTGGATTTGTGCCACCAGTTAACATTTATACCTCTATTTCTTTGCATTTGCAGACATAACTAATTATGGCACAGACCAAATGGCCAGAAGGTCTCTGATCCATTCCTAGTTTTTCCACGTGGGTGACAGTGGCCAGCTTGCCTGTGCTGCAAGGAGTGACCATGGATGACCCGGAGCAGCTCAGATCCTCGAAAAGGCTTTTTGGGTGATTGGTCTTGGCTGCAAGTTCAGCCTAGATCTGTGCCTCAATTCCCCAGCTGCAAAACGAGCACAGCAATATGGTAATTGCTAAACATCGCACTTGCCGTGAATTGTTTCCTAGCAGAAATGCTAGGAATGCAATTTATAAGAGAAATTAATCAAAGACTGGTCTGCATCCTGGCTGGGGAAAAATCATCAGACCCAGAGTATGATTGTTTTCTGCGTTTTCTTGAAGGTAGACATTGCCACCATTTCATAATCAGCTATTCTGGTCCAAACAGATACTTCAGCATTTTTATTTATAGCCCCCAGTAGTGGCCTCCATTAAAAGGGTTGAATGTGGCAAGAATTATGTCTTTCACACCAGCCTATCTGCGTCTACCAGAGCATACACCTGGCTGTCATAAAGCCCTGTTCCAAGGGCTAGATGGAGCCCATTTTTCTGATATCCAGGGAACAGCTGTTCTTCTAAGTTTATTCTCTTTTCAATGGCTCTGATCTCAAGTCTGTGTCAAACCAGCTAAAAGGTGCATTTAAATGCCTCTTAAAGCAGGTGCACTTTCTTTTTGTATGTTGCTAGAAATAAGAGCTACTGTTCATTTTCTTGTGATATTTTAACAAGCAAAATAATAAACCCGTACTTGTTACCTGGCTGGTAAGAAGTGATTAGCTGTGGTTTGCTGACCCAGTTCAGCGCTCTGTCTGCTTTTTTCTCTTTTCATGGCAAAGGTCTGTGGTTCGTGCAGATGTAGACATTTTCTTTGATCGAGACTTGGGACAGGTGATGTTTAGTTAAGCAGATGCTGAGCATAGTTATTCCCACCTTTTGTGTTCTCAGAGTTCATGTCTGGAGTATATTCAGATGTTTGGAGGGTTTTTGGGGAAGACATAAACGTGAGTTGGGTTCTGCTCTGGGTGCAATCTCTAGGGAGGCACATCCTGTGGTTTTACATTTACAGAACTTTGCCTTGTTTTTAGGGAGGATGATATACTCCCTGAAATTTGAATTTAATTGAGGGAACAGATACTCTATTTACCTGGCGTTTTGGTTGCTTCCGTTTTGGTTTTGTGACTGGTTTTAGGTCACAATTATTGTGGCCAATACACAGCAAATTGCTCTTTTGTTCTCTGCAGCCATTTCCAGCAGGCAGAGGACAGACGGCATCTGCCTTTGTAAGGCAGGTTACATTCAGGTTTTGTAGTTGTTGCCCAAGTGAATTCTTCCTAGATGGGATACTGGAAGGAAAGAGAGGAAAAAAGAAACTCTTCCTAACACATGCCCGTGCTTGATGCTGGCAGAACTCGCAGAGTTTGCAGGCTGTGCGCGTTTGCAGCCAGGCCAGGGTCTATTTGAGTCATGTGTGGGCCATGAACAGCCTCATCTTCTATGCTAACTAAAGCCTCCATGGCTGGGAGAGCTTCTTGCTCTTCGGCAATTTGTATTCATTTGTTCTCCAAGAAAACGAGGCTTCAGGGAGGATTTTTACTAAGCACCTTACAGATGTTACTGTGCACTGACTCAAAGCACAGTTTATGTGCCTCCCCCTTCTCTTCTTTCACTGGGACAGCAGTCCGTTGGGTATTTAGAGCCTGCTTGTCTTGGAAAAAAAAAAAAAAAGACAAAAATTGTGTAACCATTAATGACTTGTTATTGTGTCTGGGAGCCACTGTGCTGCAGGACTTTGCTCTAATGGTGCTTTCACAAGAAAGAACTAATTTGGCTAACTTTATTAATTCCAGTTTGTTTTAAGTTTGCTCATTAGTAATTTAACACAAGATGCTTCAGCCGAAGAGGCCATGTCAGGACAAGGAAGAGCAGAGGGAAAGTGCCAGGAATCATTAGTGTTTATTAACCACTGCACTCATCAATCTTGGCTAAGAGCACAGCCCATTCGTTCTGGACTGGTGGACTGAGATACAGAAATATCATTAACAGTGGAAAATGCTTCTTTTCAGGTCAGTCCGTAATGGACGGGCATTCAGACAGCACCCACACCCCAGCCCATCTCCAAACACTATCACCCTTTAGGTTGGTCTCCTCGCAGTCCAGCCCGAACAGAGCGCAGCAGCCTTTGTGGAAGGAAGAAGCTGTAGTATCAATTAACAAATATGGTATTTTCATCCCTGGTAAACATTACTGGAAGGTTAAGTGTTGTTATGAAGGGGTTTTTTAATTGCTTTTCAAATTATTGAATGATTAATACTTGTGTGCTTTGCTGGATCAGGCCTGGCAACATGTACATCTCAGCGATTCTCTAAACATTAAAATGGCAAGGCTTCTTTTATTCTGTTTAGACAAAGAGTTTAATAACCGATGTCAGCAACAGCAAGACATGGAGCCGGTGACTCAAAGCTCTGACCTGTGAGTCGGGGCTGACTGAATGCCTCCAAAAGGTTGGAGGAGGGAATAGTACCACGTTGCCAGGTTTCTAATGAGAAATATGACCCCTGCCCAGACCACTTGTGGTCATTAAGGATCGTCTTTCCCTTTGAGATGCCTTTTCTTGAATCCTACCCAAATTGCAACTTGAGTAGTTGCATTCTGCTCACTAAAATATCCCTGCAGTTTAATTGGAGAAGTTATGTTTCCCTTCCCCTCTTAGAAGCTTTGTTGTATAATGTCGTGGTGCTATCATAATATGTGCTGTGTAATGTATAGAGCACACACGCATATACACCAAAAAAAGCCCACTGTGAAAGTCTGTGTGAAGTTGCTAGTTTTCTGTAGTAACAAACAGAATTAGGGGGAAAGCAGCATCTTGGGAACCCAGTTGGGCATTGTGTCCCCGTTTGAGTCTCTTGCCACGGTTGCGAGCACGTGGCGAGCACCGTCACGCTGCAGAGGCAGCATTTTTGCATTTACTTTGCTTGTGTGTAAATTGCCGCACAAGGCAAAGCATCAAGTGTCTGGTTCTAGACGTAAGGTCTTTTGCAGTGAGCGTGGTAGGCTTAGTATTATGATGGCACAGCCTGGAAACAAGCAATAATTTTAAAACATGGCATGGATGTTCAGACAGATTGTGTGTGTCATGACTTTTTGTGGATAAGATTTAGGTATTTTATGGAGAGAGGGTTTTATTGGATGACATTCAGTGATAGAGGGGATGGAAAGAGATTGCAGTTTAATTAAAATTCTAATCCCAAGTTTGACAATTTTTCTTGCCAGGTCAGCAGCCTGCATGTTCTGTTTGTGATTCCTGTGAATTAAATGGGCTGACAGTCATCAGCTTCTTTGGAAATGCCTGTAAATCCAGCTAAAAATTAGCAAACATCAATATGTTTCACAGCAGCTTTGAGTAGGGTTATGTCACGCAGTAGTTTTCCATCAATGTACGTGCGGGAGCCTTTTGTAAGCACCAATTTAGGCCACTGCTGCTGGTGCTGAAATACAAACAAAACCTTTTTTCTGCAATCAGGTTTAGTGTCCTGTGCTGTGGGAATCTCAGTGGTGCGTTGCTGTTTTCCAGGTAGTTAAGCAGTGTTGCCACAAAGGTAACGCTCATCTTTCACCAGCCATGAGGCTTCCTCTGCTTTGTGCCTCCGTGATGCTAATGAGCCTGTCCCAGTGCCGAGCTGTCAGCTTCCCTGAAGATGAGGACCCTATTAACGTTGTTGACTACCACTGTAAGTAATCTGCAAATGGTGGGAAAAGTTTTAATGTGGTGGGTTCTTTTTTTTTTTTTTTTTCCTTGAGAAGTTAAAAAAAAAGTCCATTTCCTTTCAAATTGAAATGTGTTTACTGGCTTTGTATCTTTAATAGAACACTTAATCATTTTCTTAAAAAAGCAATCAGAAGTACAGCAATAACTTAAGGAAAAAGAACATTTGCTGACATTAGCCATCTTTTTCTCATTTATATTCAAGACATTACTCAAGGAATTTAGTTTAAACCCTTCTACACCTAGTATATACAGCTAATCAATGCCATATATTGATTCTTTAGCTCTATAATCCTGAGTGATGGTGTAGCCCATTTTTACTTGCAGATTCAAGGCAATATCCAGTATTTAGAGGACGCCCTTCAGGCAATGAATCTCAGCACAGACTGGACTTCCAACTGATGTTGAAAATTCGAGACACACTTTATATCGCTGGCAGGTAATTTTCCTTCACTCGGTTCATTAGATTAAAATTCTTTTCTCTTCTGGTTTTGCATTTATGGGTAAAATTCATTTAGAAAAATCTGCAGAATATGATAAAAATTAGAATTGGAGGAGGACTTCCCAGAGAAATACACCGTATCTATGGCCAGTGCATGAAAATTGGATTTGAAGGCTGCAGTTACTGTAGTTATGCTAAAACCAATGATCAAATACTCTTTTCCCTCTTTTATATTACTGCCCTGATGAAAACCTCTGCTGATCATTTTAAACTTGGGCTGACACATCAGGGATGTAGGAAGTGAGGATAACACACTTGAATATTTACAGTCTGGATTAGTCTTCAACAGAATGGAAGGACAGAGGTGGGTAGCTGGACACTGTAGGTGCTGTCTAAGGACCACAGCAATAAAAATCAAAACCACCCCCTGTTGCCCATGACCAACCTTCTCCAGTTTGTATTAGGCACAGAAAATCCTTAAGCATTTCATAGAAGTTTCTGGTCTAACAAAGCACTCTCAAAATAGATTTAACTTATAAGAAATAAGGCAAACGAATTAATGAATTTAGTTGTGTCTTCTTACTCTTTGCAAACAGGGATCAAGTTTACACTGTAAACTTAAATGAAGTTCCAAAATCAGAAGTTACTCCAAGCAAGGTGAGTAGATACAGGTGCTGGCAAGGGAGAGGTGTTTTCTTCGGGTTTAATTTTTTTAAGATTAGTGTGTGTGCGGAAAAGAAATCACATGTTCTTTTCTGGTTTGATTTAACAGAAATTAACATGGTTCTGGTTTGATTTAACAGAGATTAACATGGAGGTCAAGGCAGCAGGACAGAGAGAACTGTGCTATGAAAGGCAAACATAAAGTAAGTTTAGCACATACATTACAGAAAAACAACACTAATATTTATTGTGTATGTGAAGTCTGTGATTAATACATCTTACTATTTTTTCAGGATGAATGCCATAACTTCATTAAAGTCTTTGTTCCAAGAAATGATGAGATGGTGTTTGTCTGTGGAACAAATGCGTTTAACCCTATGTGCAGATACTATCAGGTAAGAATATTGAAAATGTCATTAGCTGTTACTGGGTTTGCTTGGACTAAGTGTGCTATAGCAAGTACAGCCAGCGTGATCGGAGAGTGCTTCAAGGTGAAATAAAAACAGACAGAAGCCAATGTGCTGAATTAAGTTTTCTGGAAAGACAGTGTTATGCTTTTGTGGCAGTGTACAAAATAGAAATGACACTATCACCCATTTATTTTTCTTCTCTAGCTGAGTACCTTAGAGTATGATGGGGAAGAAATTAGTGGCTTGGCAAGATGCCCATTTGATGCCAGACAAACCAATGTCGCCCTCTTTGCTGGTAAGAACTTTTGCTTGTAATGAGTCCAAATGATTAATGACACCAAAGGAGCCAGAGAGCTTTTAATGCAGGCACAGGAAAGCTAAAGGTGTCATGGTGTCCCTGCTCTTAGATTTTTTTCTAAAGGGCCTCCGAAGGATTAGAAGCTGACCTGTTAATAAATAGGTTGCCGCTGTTTGGGGAAGAGTGGCAGTAAAGAAATGGGGAAAAATACAGGCTAGTCAGAATTCTGTAGATTATTAAAGGCCTCTTAATACCATGTTTTCAACTTCCGTTTTAGATGGAAAATTGTATTCAGCAACTGTAGCAGATTTCCTGGCAAGTGATGCTGTTATTTATCGCAGCATGGGGGATGGATCTGCCCTAAGAACAATAAAGTATGATTCCAAATGGATAAAAGGTAATTTGGGGGAGTATTTTCCCATACACATGGCACATGTAATTTCAGTGGCACAGAGGGTCAGGTAATTCACAGCCACTGTGCTTTACACAGGTACCATAACATCAGCATGTACGCAGCTTTCAGTACAGTATGATTACGATAAGAAAGCAGTTTAATACAAATAAAGCAAAACTTTTGTTAAGTACATCAGTGAATGAATCTGCAGTAACAAAATACCTCAGCTGAAATGCAGTTCCTCTGAGGCCTTTTTACAGTCCATTAGCCAACATTAAAGACTTCAAGTTCATTTAAGCTCCCACGCACCCATATCTGGACATCCTAAAGTCTCTGGAAGACTCATGTGAGCTGGTATGGACCTGCGGAGGTGCCTCCAGGTCGCACAGCGCGGTGTCGTGTACTTACTGAGTAGTTCTTTAGAGTAACCTTTTGCTCTTTCTTACAGAACCACACTTCCTCCATGCTATAGAATATGGGAACTACGTCTATTTCTTCTTCCGAGAAATCGCTGTAGAGCACAATAATTTAGGCAAGGTAGGTATCGTCACAGCGAGCTGTCAGGTACCATGAGTGGCAGCAGAATGAGGTCATCCTACAGCAGTATCAGAACAAGCACAGTTTGGACTATGGACTAGTACAAAGTTCGCACAGGTTTCCCATCATTGTAATTTATGGAGCGGGGGGCAGGGGGGTAGACAAAGTGAACAGTGCATTCTTCAACCAAAAAGTTGTTTCCGTTCTTTATGCCTTGCTGTTAGGCGAGCTCGCTACAGGTATCTTTTAGTGTTGCTGTTGCCTTAACACTTGTGGCAAGTAGTGGAAAATCTGAGGTTTTTTTCATGCTTATTAAACAAACAAAAGAAAACAAGACAAAAGAAGAGTTTCAAAGAAGTTTCTCTAATGTCCCTGGATATTGAATAATTCAGTCGTGCCAGTACAGAGTATAATACTCATGCTTCACCATGGAAGGACATTCTATAATAAATTATTAAATTCTTTACACATGGTTAATTAAAGTCTTTAAATCTCACTAACAATATGATTTTGAAAGGAAAAAAGGGTGGGGACAAGCTGCAGAGTTGCATTTGCTTGGCGAATACATTAAGATGCCTTTGCATTACTATCTGAACACCGTTTGCTTTCATCCTTGCTGTGCAGATAAATGGCAGCTTCCTGTTAACAAAATTATCTGTGGTGTTCTATTAACAGCTCAGGAACAAGCACTGTTTTCCTTGCATCTCTCACTTTTCAGATCAGTCTTTCTCACTTTTCCCTTTTTTTTTTTTTTTTTTTTCTCTTTTTTCCCCTTCACAGGCTGTGTATTCCCGTGTGGCACGCATATGCAAAAATGACATGGGGGGGTCCCAAAGAGTCCTGGAAAAACATTGGACATCCTTTCTGAAAGCTCGGCTCAACTGCTCAGTTCCTGGGGATTCATTCTTCTACTTTGATGTTCTGCAGTCTATCACAGACATAATAGAAATCAATGGAGTCCCCATGGTTGTCGGTGTATTCACGACACAGCTTAACAGGTGAGAGATGAGCAACCTTACATCAAAGGTAGTTCTCTGGTTCTTTCTTACACCGAGATTGGTGCCATTATAGTCTGAGTTCTTGCAACTATTTTTGTAATTTTACAGCATCCCTGGTTCAGCAGTGTGTGCTTTCAGCATGGATGACATTGAGAAAGTCTTCAAAGGGAGATTTAAAGAACAAAAGACTCCTGACTCTGTTTGGACAGCTGTACCTGAAGACAAAGTACCAAAGCCAAGGTAAAAGGTCCTTACTCATGATGCCGTAATATTGTCCTTGTAAAGAGCTACCTTAAATCAGCTGCACTCTCGAGTGTCTTGGGTAAAAACCAAAGCAGAGCTTTACACTTCAGCCATAAGGATGCTCATTAGCAGACTGCCTTCTCTCATTAACTACAACACCAAGAGAAAAAACAATGTTGTTCTCCTTTCAGACCTGGCTGCTGTGCAAAACACGGCCTAGCAGAGGCTTACAAAACCTCCATTGATTTCCCAGACGAAACACTCTCCTTCATCAAATCTCATCCTCTGATGGATTCAGCTGTTCCCTCAGTCATTGAGGAGCCTTGGTTTACCAAAACACGTGTCAGGTACAACACCATTCAAAAATAACAGATGTGAAAAGGAAAACAAGAAAACATGCCATAAATACTGTGCCTTTTGGTCTTGATAGATACAGATTGACAGCAATTGCTGTGGACCATGCTGCTGGACCGTACCAGAACTACACAGTCCTATTTGTTGGCTCCGAAGCAGGAGTTGTACTTAAAATCTTGGCAAAGACCAGGCCTTTTTCTTTGAATGACAGCGTATTACTGGAAGAGATTGAAGCATATAACCATGCAAAGTAAGTATTACCAGAACACCAAAGCATTTCACCTAGTCCTTGGTACCTAGCTAAAAAACATTATGGTAAACAAAAACCAACTCATTATCACCAACATCACCGCTTGTTTTTCATTTCACGGTGTTCCTTATGTTGAATAGCCTGAAAATATTTGGTCACTTGCCATTTTGCATGGGTTGAGTGAACAACCTAGTTTCACTCCAGTGACGTCAATGATACCATCAAATTCTTTCGCAAATAGATACGCTTCTTCCTGAATATGAAACGTCAGAACTATCTGCTGCTGTTAAGAAGAAATAATTTGAGCTTATCTTGAGAGTTTCTCAAGAGCGACCAATAATGTATAAACTACATCTAGTAATTTTAAAGTTGTTTATTCTGGTGCAAAGAATTTGGGAATGGAAGTGTGCCAATTAGACTCTACAGGCGTCCAAATGCAGGACTTCTGTTCCGCTCTATTGAGCTATTTATGCCAACTAAGAACAAAGAAAATGGACTTGGCTTTTTTTTCTTTCCCCGCGTAGTTCAGTGAACTTGTCACCTAGCTGTAAATAAGAACCAGAAGCTGGCATTTGATAACCCATAGTTTTGTTTAGAAATCACTCAGCAAAGATGAGTAAGTTACATTCATATATGTAAAAAGTCTCTTTTCAGTATCTACACAGACAATAACTAAAATGTTTGCAGTGTAAGTGCTGCACAAAGTACTACAGGTACTAAAATAATGGTCTCCCACTGTTTTTGCTGAACAGGTGTAATGCTGAGAGCGAGGAGGACAGAAGAGTCATTTCCCTTCAGCTGGATAGAGACCACCATGCTCTGTTCGTGGCGTTCTCCAGCTGCGTCATCAGAATTCCTCTGAGTCGGTGTGAGCGTCACGGGTCATGTAAAAAGTACGGCCCTGTTCCTGAACTCCCTCTTAAAGGAAGGGCCCCAACATCTTTTCGAAATTTAAAAAAAAAAAAAAAAAAAAAAGTATGGTTTTTTTTAATTATTTTTTTTTTTCTCTTGCAAGGGCATGTATTGCTTCACGGGACCCATACTGTGGCTGGCTAGACCATGAGGCTTGTGGAAGGGTGACACCAGACATGCTGTAAGTACCGCTTTGCAAATTAACCCAGCAGATCTGCATATGCTTTATAGACCACATGAGCTCGTACTCCTCTGCCTTGTTCCCTTGCATTCAATTAATACATCTCTATTATTTTAGGGATGGCTTTTCAGTGTACTGTGTACGTAAGAGAAGAGAGTGCTAAAGTTTGACCTAATTCTGAAATCTCTAGGTGAAGACTTGTTTTCAGTGGGAGTTTTACATGTGTGTAGGAGGACACGCAGACCTGTAGGAAGTGCGGTGGAAGCAGGAAGGCAAGAAGGTGCTGCCTGCAAACCTGAGCAGCTCAGAGAGGCCAGTACTCAGCATCCCCTCCCAGGCATGCTCAGGGCCAGGGCACAGGCAATTGCAAATATAAAAGCACAGGATTCACTGGGAAGAGAGTGAGATTTTTGTCTCCACACAGAAGCCTGGGCGATATATATGCATACCAAAGGCATTTTGCACAAATCAAGCCTGTAATGTACAGTGCACTAGCAGCTGTATCTTAAAAAGAGGCCTTTGTAGCAGGTCAGTGCAAACTTTAACTAGTATAATGGATGGTTGTATTTAAAACCAGGAGCACACCCAATGTAGAAAACATGATGAAGTTGCAGAAAAAGGGATTTTTTTTTATTATTTTTTTTTTTTCTTTCTATTTCTGGCGTACACTCATATATAGAGTTTTAAAGTCTGGTTATAGCTAACTTGTGCATTTTGTAAAATGATTTTTTTTTGGGGGGGGCCATGCACTAGCTCTTCTGTATGTTTCCATTTGCTGCTTCCAGAAAAAAACCACAAAACAAAACAGAAAAAAAAAATCACCATTTGTTTCCCTACTAATACTGTTAATTGCAGGTTCTCTTTGTTTATTTCATACAACCACAGCACTGGAGGATACGTACAAGATGTCGAATATGGCAACACAGCGCAACTTGGGGACTGCCATGGTAAGGCGTAGTTGTTGCTGCTTGTTTAGGATGTCTCAGCAGAAGTCTGTGCCACACCTCACTAAGGATGTTAAATTTATGATGAGCTTTTCAGTAACACGATGAACACATCACCTGGTGTTACTGTGAATGTTCACAAGGCTGAGCTTTTTGGTCCTGGGTGGCAGAGTTTTGTCTTTCCTTCACCAGTTTACAACTATTTGGGGTCTACAGCAAAGTATTGAAGAATTTTTTTTGTAAGCAGTAATATTTTTTATTTTCCATTTGAGATCTTTTGCTTTCTTTTTGTTACTTTTTACTGATTACTTGTTCCTTTAATTCTTTTAGAAATTTTGCCTACTACAGCTACACCAGATTACAAAATATTTGGCGACCCAACATCTGGTTAGTTTTTTTTAATTTTTTTGAATTAATGACCTTTACTTTCCTTCAGTTCAGCATTTTCAGCCCTTTTTTCCTTCCTTTTGCACAGTTGGCAATGCTCCATTTTTGTGCTTTTACTCATGTTCCCACTGATGGTAAAGATAGTCAGACTCTTCTCACTCAGCACTTCACTCTGTGTAGCCGCATGTTAACAGCTCATTATTTATTGAGACATCTGTTATTAAAGAGCCTGATTAACATAGATGACATCTTCACTGCACGAAAGGCCACTAAGCTTTACTCTTTAACCCCAGCCATGCATTTGTGAATACCCCTATTGGTCATCTCTAGTAGATGAATGGCAGAATTTCATCATCTTCCTCCTTACCGCTCCTTTCCTCTTTTCCCTCTTTCCCAGCAAGCTTTTTGCACAAATACGCATTTTCTAAAATGTGTATTTCTATATTTTTGAAATGTTTTAAGTAGTTCATGCTAATGGAAAAAAAATGGAATATCACAAACTGTGTAGCTGAATGAGGACTTGTATAGACAAAGGTGACTTAGAAAAAAAAAAACTTATGCGTTGTTGTCAGGTGCACTTTCACATCCTTTTCTCCTTCGGTGATTTTTCTCATAGTGTTTGCACCATCAGCCCCTGGTGTTCAAGGAGACAGGACCCAGTGCTCCTCTGTTGAACTCAAAAGCAGAACCTGTGTTGACTTCAACAGGAGCAAGACCGAGCCTTTATTTTCCATTCTTTCCTCCCAGAACTTGGTCTCTGCTTTTAAACCAAGGGCACCTTTCTGACTGACAAATATGAAAAGACTATGGTTGTATGTTAAATTTGTAAGAGTGCATCAAGAACAAGAATATTATTTTGTGTTTTGGTTTCTGATTATATTTGCTCTTCTGTAACTTGACAAGAAGTAATGTTTGAGACAAATATTTTCCAGATATATTTACACACTCACTTTGGAAAGCAAAACAAAACCAAACCATGTTACATGGGAATGCTACCTCGCTTGCATGAGTATTTACTTTATAAACTGAATTTTCCAAGTGATATTTTGGGGCACAGATACACATGAGCCTTATTTTCAAGTCCTGAACGAATGTGCTTTTGAAGTGCATTTCTCAGCCGCAGACATTCATGCCTAAAACTACTGAGACAGTGAACACGCAATTACCTGAGTGTGCACAGTAGACTTTGGATTGTAAACCTTATTTGACATGTTTACTCCTCACGTGCATTTTCATGGAGGCTATGGTGATTCTGTTCAGCAAATGTACTACAGAGGAGCCAGAATCTGTGCAACATTGTTCCTTAGGAACCATTACAAAATAGAGGTTAAAAACAGTCCTTTCATCCCCACCTGCAGAAATGGCTCATTCAGCAGTTCCTGGTATGCTATAATAGCACTAATGGAGCTCATCTGGTTTCTCAGGTGTAACCTGTCATAAGTGTGTATCTGTCCAAGTAACTTTTTTTTTTTTTAACATGTTTAAAAGGCAGCCAAGTATGTTGTCTCCAGTGAAGAAAATAGCAATTAAGTAGAATAAATTGTGCTTTTCACGTCCACCAGTTGCTTACTTTAACTTTTGCACTGCTTTCATGTTTGACATCTCTGGCTTTCTGGCTAGCAGCTGTTGATGTTGTGATGGTTTTTTTTTTTTTTCATACTTAAAGTTTTGAACCAATTGATTTTAATCAGCCCTCTGTACTTCTGCAGAGTGTAGGGGGTCACATTTTCCTCTGACGTAACTCCCATTAAATGCTGTCTCCAGGTATAGCTTAGATGTGCCATGAAACAGTGAGGAAAGCCTGACTGTAATACACATTAATAAAAATCTGTTTGCCACCACAGACATGGAGTTCTCCTCAGCTTCCATTACCACAATGGCAAGTATCCCAGTTATATCACCTAAAGTGATTGGTTCCTGGAAACCTAAAGTGACTGGCTCTCGGAAATTTGTAGTTCAAGATGACCCAAACACTTCTGATTATTCTGATCCATTATCAGGTGTCCCAAAGGGTAAGGCCTTACCAGGGAATACATTGCAGCTGAATGGAAACCTGATAGTCTCAGCATTGTCTAAGGCTTAAAAGTAACAGCCATGATTGTTGGGCCCTATTTTACACCCATTTCCTATGAATATACAGACAGTGCAATCATGTTTTTCATACCTACTTATCCGGTGTACAAAGTGCTGCCTAGAGCTTATAATGGGAAACACAGATAATAAACTCAGGCTTTTATTCCAGGGATGCTCCAAAGCTCCCATTAAAACCAGTGGGAGCTCTGGATGCATTAAAAAACATTACAGTCAAGACTTACCTGCACCTCTGGTGGTTGTTTTCAAACTAGTTGAGTTTGAGTAATACTATTAGTCTTTATGAATGGTTACTTACAGGAGCTTAATAGTGTTGTTTGGTTTGGGCGGGGACAGGGGGGGAAGAAAACAAAGCACAGCTCTATGACATATTCATGCATTAAATGGGGCATATTCCAAACTCTACTTGCCTGCAGCATGTTTTTGAAGAACATAGGTCAGGTCTGAGCAAGGACGTGCTGAATTTTTATTCGCTGGGTATGAGCATCAGTTTACAGATGATCTCAGTACATAAGAGAGAGAGACACACACACAAATTTTAAGCTGAACACAGAAAGAAGCATGTTCTGCATGTAATTGATCCTTCTGTAGCCATTCTTTCAGCTAAGTGAACCTTTGATTAGGCTCTTAACAGCAACAAAGACTTGAATTCAGTAGGACTATTGCAGTCAACCAAAGAATCAAGACACTTCCAATCCCATAACCAAAACTTAACGCAGGTCTCCATCACTACACAGAAGAGCCAGGTGACAGACATGTTTGCACAATTCTGTATTTACTGAAAATCTCACCAGCCAAAATCCATTTGTGTTTTCTTACCATTCACCAAAACATATCAGGTTTCCTATCAGCCACTATGGCAGTGCATTTGTCATTTTAATTTGTTGCAGTTATTTTCTGTTTCGCTCTAAGTTTTTGTTATCATTTGCTCTTGGTCTGAATCACATTTGGTGCCATAGCTATTAGTGAACTTCATTCATGTTTTCTTTCTGCACAGTGCCATTAAAACCTATAACCCTGAACATTAACAACGTTCAAAGGCCTTGCCTCTAACAAAAGTGAATCCGTTCCTTCCCTCTTGCTCTTTCATTTTAACATCCCTTGGGATAGTTAACAGAAATACTTTCATTAAAAACTAACATTGTCTTAGCTATGAGATGTCTGTGGTTGCTTTAAAAATCTCAAAAAAGCAAAGGGGTCTTGTTAATACACAAATAAAAAACTAATCCAGTATTCAACTTCTTGGTCTAAGCTGAAAGTTCCCTAAATTTTAACATAGTCTAATTACTTAACCTTGCAAGTTGTTGTTTTTAATGTTATGCAAGTATTTATGTTAATTATTGAGTAAAGGAAAAAAAAGAAAAGAACAATTAATCAGTGCTCTAACAGAACGACATAATCTTGAACTTCAAAAATTACATAACAAAAGGCGTGCCACTCCAAGTCTAGCAACCGATGGATGTATTAGTTTACAGGTTTTGTACTATACTGCATTAATGTGGTTATAACAATGTAGTATGTACATTATACAGTTTTACACAACATTTGCATAATGCCGTCTCTCTTTTGATACTGATTTATGAGTTGGGCAGAAAATTGAGAGAGAAATCCATCCATGAGCTATTAATTGCTTTCTGGCCCAGTAGCACCTTCTAACCTCAATTTTCCAGCAGAAATCATTAATGTTAATAACATACAGGCCCCTATTTGCGAGCCTTTAAGGAAATTTGGGGACAAGCTAAACCGAACATAATATGAGAAGTTTTGACAAGCATTCCTCATTATCAAAGAAAATCTTAATTTAGACTGATCAACGCTCACACAGTCATTTTGATTTATAAAATTATTTGCATTCACCGGTGCTGTGGATTGCAGGATCCAACTGAGTTACACTAACCCTGGACACTTACAAACTCTTTAATAGACGCTTTCCTGAGGGAGGCTATGTTCTTCTGAAATGTATCAGTATGAAGTACATGTACATTTATGATATACTGCATGTCTTTTGCAGGTGTAAGGTGGGAAGTACAATCAGGAGAGTCCAACCAAATGGTACATATGAATGTCCTAATCACGTGTGTCTTTGCCGCTTTTGTCCTGGGAGCCTTTATCGCGGGAGTGGCCGTTTACTGTTACCGGGATATATTTGTACGGAAATCCAGAAAAATACACAAAGATGCAGAATCGGCTCAGTCCTGTACTGACTCCAGTGGGAGCTTTGCTAAACTGAACGGGCTGTTTGATAGTCCCGTCAAGGAGTATCAACAAAACATTGATTCACCCAAACTTTACACAAACCTGTTGACGAGCAGAAAGGACTTACCTCCAACTGGTGATACAAAGTCCATGATGATGGACCACAGGGGCCAGCCTCCGGAATTAGCTGCGCTTCCAACTCCTGAATCGACACCAGTTCTTCAACAAAAGACTCTGCAGGCTATGAAAAGTCAGTCAGACAAAGCGCATAGCAACCTCAATGCTTCACGAAAGGAAACTCCACTAAAAAGCCCTCAGTTTTTTCCTTCCAGTCCTCCACCCCACTCTCCTCTAAGTCACGGACATATTCCTAGTGCTATCGTTCTTCCCAATGCTACCCATGATTACAATACGTCTTTCTCAAATTCTAATGCGCACAAGGCAGACAAGAAGATGCAACATAGTGATCATCCACTTACAAAACCATCCAGCAAAAGAGACCACAGGAGATCCGTTGATTCCAGGAACACCCTGAATGATTTTCTGAAACACTTAAATGAAACTACTAGTAATCCCAAAGCAATTATGGGAGATATTCAAGTGGCCCACCAGACTTTAATGCTGGATCCAATGGGAAATATGTCTGAGATCCCACCTAAGGTTCCCAACAGGGAGGCGTCTTTATACTCACCTCCATCAACACTTCCGAGAAACAGCCCCACAAAACGAGTGGACGTTCCCACCACTCCTGCAGTACCAATGACCTCTTTGGAAAGGCAGAGGGGTTATCACAAAAATTCTTCACAAAGGCATTCAATATCTGCCCTTCCTAAAAACTTAAACTCACCAAACGGTGTTTTGTTATCCAGACAGCCTAGTATCAATCGTGGGGGGTACATGCCTCCCACGGCAGGCACAAAGATGGACTACATGCAAGGGACGCCTGTCAGCGTTCACCTCCAGCCTTCCTTGTCCAGGCAGAGCAGTTACACGAGCAACGGCACCCTTCCTCGTACGGGTGTAAAGAGGACACCCTCCTTAAAACCCGACGTGCCACCAAAACCCTCGTTTGTTCCTCAGACAACTTCAGTCAGACCACTGAACAAATACAGTTACTAGGACACGTCTGTGGTAAAAATGCGTGTGGCGTTGACCTGTACAGGTTGTGAGTTGATGTTGTGGTAGGCACAAAAGGCAGAGACTTGCTTGTTATTAAAGAGAACAAAGTGGCCAAAGAAGCTGTCTTTACTTCAGCAACATCTGTGTCTTGCCACATGTAGCTATAGCAAGATTTTGTGTACTTGCTAAAAGCAAACAAACACAAAAAAACAAAGGAAAGTGCTGGTCATTACATTTCTTTTGTTTGGAGCTAAGGAGACATGTAGCACAATGGGGTGGGGGCTACTTTACTGTTCTGAATAGCGAAAAAAGAGTTCTTGGGGGAAAAAAAAAAATCGGCAAACAAATACTTGAAAAATGGGTTCCATTTTAGACTGCCGCCAAGTGTGGTCCTTCCCATTAAATGTGAACATTTTAATATGTATGCATTCACCTTGCCTCTTGCACAAATGTCAGAAAATGGTTAATGTCTCAATGAATATCTGGGTTAATAATCAATTTGCTGGAATTCAGTCTCTGGCCCAAGTGTAGCATTATTATTTTTTTCTCTCCGTGTGTGGCATTTTGTTTGTGCCACAGATAAAGCTGTGTGTGTGTGGATGTGCGTGTGTACTGTACACACTAGGATGTACTTAGATTCCCATTGCATCTTTTATGCTGTGGAATTGTTTACATTGAGCATGACTGAACAAACAGATCACTCTGCATTTCTGCAGCCTGTTGGGTTCAGTTTGGAGATGGCTAAGGATGAACTGTGCATCTCTGCCAGCCTTCTGAATGACAAAGCCTTGATGAAATAGTCAACCTGTGAAAGAGTGCAGATATGTTTAATTCTTCATAACTCTGTTGTGCTGCTATTGATTCAGAGCTGTGCTTTTCAAATCCAGTGTTTTGGGCTGGAACGGGGGAGTTTTACTGTGTTTCCACAGTGCCTCCATCCAACACCTGGCCACTGTGAACTCGAGCCCCTGTACTTCTCATTGAGGGCAGCTAATTATCAATTCACTTCACAAAAGCCCGTGTAACTAGAGAAGGTTACGGGTTTGTTGCATTTAATAATGTCCTACACGCTGATAGACTCTTGTCAATAAAAAAGAAGAAACATTAGTTGGCCTGGCAGAAGCAGTCTGTGAAACTCAACAGTAGTGCAATCAATTTGTTTTTGTTGTGTAATGTAAGGTTTTTCTCCAAAGTCATGCAGGTAATGACAATATTCTGTAAATATTATGTGTGAGTTTACCTGAATCTGTGCATTTTGTGCCTTATTCATGCAAATGATAAAAGTACTAAAAAAAAAAAAAAAAATCTGTCAAGTGTTCTCACTATAGCACATATCTCCCCAGTGCCAGTTGTAAAACCTCTCAACAGCACCCAAAAAAAAAAGATAAAAAGCAAGAATAATTAATGGTAACTAAAGGCAGCCTACAATCCAAGAAGACCGCAGCATTAAATCACCTTACCATGATAAACATTCCACTCCAGCTCTCTGAAGGATCAAACAGTTATAATGTGAAATCAAATGAGGTTTCTAGGGTAATGGAACACCTGCTAAAGTTGTGTAAGCTATTTAGTAGGTTTTACAGTATCCACTTGCAGCTGATGTTCAACACAGATGGCTATTTTAGCTTGCAAACTACACACTAGCACACTGTTTATTGAACATAACTATAGAAATAACCGTGGCAGAGGAATATTCATGAATTAGCAGGACAAATTACTGCAATGGGTTTCAGAGACGGTGGAGATTTATATTATGTGTTCAAAGGGGAGAAAAGGTTAGTCACTGAAAACTGGATCTCTGTTACAGAGCAAAGGATAGAAGTAGTCATTTTTTCTTGTGAGGCTGTAAGGGACATTTATTTCCTGAGACCTCTGGATCCAAAAAGCAATGATCTCTCTTCCTAAACACTTCTGTCTTGCAACTAAAACACTACAGATTAATAACTATTAAAAAATTATTCAGTTGTCAAAGACACAAACTGATCCGAATTCACTTTACAAATATTAATTAATACAGACTTGCGTGAAACAGAAAGATAAATGTATGTGAACCCTGATAACCTCCTGTAACATTGTGCTGCCTTGTAGATGGTAATGTGAGTTCTCTCAGTATTTATGTTGAAATTTCTAACATTCAACCTAGTCCTTATTCTGTTAATTTAATAATAAAAGATGCTTTATCCATTTGTGCAAAGGTAAACGCAGATTGTATCTTTTTTAATGGTACGGCATAAAAAAGTAACCCTTAAATGAAGCTGCTCTATACTATAGAGTACTTTAACATGTATAGATATCTTGTAAACTTGTATTGTGGATGTGTAAATAATACATTCTTTGGGTTTTTAACACCGCATGTAAAGTCTAAATAAAATATTCCAATGTACTGAGTGTCTGATGTCATTATTAGTGAAGGTAGTTTAGGTGCACTATTGTGGGGAATTACAATAGAAGAAAAACTCCACCTGCCTTTACTAGCGCTGAAGAGGGTATGTCCTCTCACCAGCCTTACAGGTGACTTGCAGAGGCAGATGGCGACACACACCGCTCTCCTTCCATCTTCATCACAGCCACGTGTTGACATGCATGTTCTTGAGGCGACTGTAGATGCCTTTTCAGCCTCCTGAGTGAAATATAAAATATCAAAGTAACTGCCGTGCAATGGGAGAGTACAGTGCAGTGTCAGGGCTGCCCATCTGACACACCAGAAAGAAGCACTAAATTTGAAAATACATAATATAAGCCCACATGAAGTCTTTATTGGAGCTTGCTTCAGGTTTCGGCTGGGCTCTCATTCCAGCGAACCTTTCTTGTTAAAGTTAGAAAAATACCAATTTTGTGCAAATACAGTACGGTTTTGAAAGAAGGTGGTGTGTTCCTTCTTAAACGTAGGCTACAAAAAGATAGAGTTCATTCCTGGCAAAATTAATCGCAGACCCTACATAGTGGGACATTCCTAAATAGTTGAAATTCACATTTCAGGCAGACAGTAAAGCCCAACAGGAATATACATGCTGTAGATTTAGCATGTGCCAACATCAGATGTAATTTTAAAATAATCAAGGTAATTTGGTACCAGAAAACATGTATAACATAATTAAAAGTTGATTTTAGATAATGGATAAAAACAATTTGTTATGAGGTTATGTTGCCAAGGTATTACTCATTTGAAATTACTGTGCATGTTATAACAATGCAATGGCTCCTAGTTGTATCTTACTAAAAATACATATTTTAAAGAGAAAAGAATCACAGTGCTAAAAAAAAAAATCCCTAATCTATAATGGCTCAATATTTTTTTTTCTAGTGCAGAAGTGAATTTACATTTCTTTTTATTTATGTGCTTTTTTTTCCATTGGATGTCTTTATATATGAGATGGAAGAGTCAAGCACATAGGGCTGTCATGCTGCAAACCTGTGCTGTGCTCCCACCGTAAAATCCGTGTGCCTTTGACATGGAGGTGTCAGCCAGTGCAGCCAGAGGTCTTCCCTCTGTGAAGGGGCCGCAACTTTTGAAGCACATCTACTTGCATCATTTTCAGGCAGGCGTTAAGTGTCGTAATGAGAAATTACAAACAGTTGTTTTAATGACACATAAAAGTGCATCTGCGACACAAATGATGGAATTTTTTTGTTCAGAAATTAGCTGTATTCTATCTAAAAGGTGTCAAATGACCATTTTCCGCAGTTACTTGTTTTAGTCTATATTGAACCAGCTCTCACTTACCCAGAGTACGTGGTGGCTGGATGGGTCTAACCAGATGATCGCCTCTTCTGACACGCTCTGCTGGGCTACATAGTGGGTGCAAACACCACAGGAGTCTATGAAAACAAATACTCACTGTTTGTTAGAAAAATAAGTTCAATAAAAACTCTCCCTTTACCAAAAAGAGAGGGAACGTGGCAGCCAAAGGCTAATCAGCCATAACAGCAGCTTTTAAACTGCCCTGTCGTTAATGATGATGCCAAAGCAGCCGCCTACTTTCCCCCTTCTGAAAGCGAAATGTAATAAGGAAAAGCTTAGCAAGAAGAACGAAAACAATTTATGTTTTTCTACCCAGATACTCTCCTGTGTCAATTGGTTGGTTTTAAGCATCCCAAAGTCACTCCTGAAGAGCCGTCCATAGCTACAGCGCCAGCTGACGAGGGTGTGAAGGGCGCTTGATGCCGGTGGGCAGGAACGTGCTCGCAAGGGAGGTCCCAGGTCCAGAGCAGAGCCAGCCTGGGCGCTCAGGGCTGCGGAGAGAGGGCAGGGGAGAAGCCCCTGCTCATCTCTGACTCACATTGATTTTTGTAGAAAAAACATAATTTTGAACGCTACATAAACAAGTAAAAAAAGACACAACTAAAAAGGGCTGCAGGCCCGTAGTAGTGAGATGATTGCAAGAAAAGCAATTTGTAAAGCCATGAGTAGTTATCTGTATGCCAGTGCTGCCAGCACAAACCTATGGCCTTTTAAATTAGAGTCTTAGAGTAATCAGAGCAGTTACAAAAATCAGGATGCCTCTGTCTTAGTGCCGTCTTGCTAATGACTCACTCTGTGACCCTGGGAAGATTATGCAGGGTTTATTCAGTATAATGGATCCTCAGAAGGCAGCGTTCTTAGTTGGGGTATGTGCAGTTGGTCTGTTTATAACGTTTTACACTTATGAAGGTTTTCTTATTTTTCCTTCTCCCTCTGTGCTTCTGAGTACCAGCAAGGACATCTTGCAGGTAAATAAAGGGAAAAAGAAATCCCTTCCCATCTGGGAAAGGTTAGTATTTGCAGGAGTGGGGAGGAGCTGGCTGGTATTTCCCCAGATGCCTATTAATTTCATGGGATGAAAAATATTTTTTAGAAATTGATCACGACAAAATACCTCATAAATGCAGCATCTGGACTTCAGCTGGGATGTGCAAGCTTTTCATATAAAAAGCAGTACCAGGAGACCAACCTACCAGGACTCCATTTGCTGTTCGAATGTCATCTTAGCACAATATGAAAGAGCAAAAAACCAAAGGATTTGGGAGGAAAAAAAAAAAAAGATTCAGCTTTGCTCAGAGAACCAGAAATCCTTGCCTTTTTATTCAATCATACTGAAGTGCAACTGGTGTGAGGGCCTGACTCTGCACCAGCCAGTGCTGCCTGCAAACATTCTTGTAGACGTATTGCATTGGCCTCACACACATCTGAAATTATAATCTGTCCTGAACCCGAGACTGAGAAACCGTTTCTACTCTGCCTGAAATGAAATTTATTGGAAGCTCTGATTTTATTAGTGCATTCTGAATTCATCCAATGACTTGATTTATGGTCTGCTTGCTTGCTTTTTTCCTACAGTCACCAACTAATTTTCTGAGCTCTGCTCTTTAAAATCCTAAGTAGATCCAAGTCTGTGTCCTACAGTGAAGGCTGCTGACCAGAGCAGAGATTCCAGAGGGTCACCATGTGTAATTAAAATTTGAGAATTCCTTGGGTTGCAATGGTGATGCTGCATCCTCTCTGCCAGACTGGTGCCTCTGCCGCTCATGTCAGCCAGGAGGGTATTGCTCAAGCTCCAGTAATACTTTAAGGGCAGGGAAGAAGGAAATCTACCACGTGGACAAGGTGTCCTGGCCATTTTCTGGAATGGTCCCCTTTGGTCAACAAACAAGGAAGTTTACTAAAGGAAAACTTGAATGGCCAAAAAACCCCACAGCACAACCCCAAAACTGACCTGCTGTCCTTGTTCTGCAAATCACAGACAGTTTTTCCAGGGCAGAGTCCCACTGACCTGCACAAAAATGAGCAAAGACAAACTGTTCTCAAGAAAGGCCCTTCACAGGATCATACCTGGCTGGAATAGCTGTTTTGTAACTTTTTCCAGTAGCTGACCTTTAACATTGGCAAAGGCGGCCCATGAGCTAAGCGGTTTGCTTCTGTAGCTGTACGACAGCCTGTAACACACGTCTGCTCCCGCACAGAAAGGGACAGCTGCCTGGTAAGAGAAGAACGGTGGCAATTGCCTTTTAATTTGGGACACTTTAAGCACAGGCTTATTTCTCAAATCTTTGATTTACAATACTGGCCCCACAGGAGGAAAAATAATCAGAAGTAGATCAGAGCAGAGGAATCATAAAAGCAATTCACAAGCTAGCTGTACTTTCCCTTTCTCTGCAATGAATATCTATCTGATTAGTCCGATTTCCTCAGGAATACATGTTGTCAATTAACAGCTTAACATTTTATTGTTACAGACTAATGGCAAATTTTTCTAATCAGGCCGTGCTATATAACCGTGAACGGCTATTAGTCACAGGTTATTGTGCCTGGCCAGCGACCAGGTGAGTGAGAAGCACTTCCAATATTAATGCTGTGTGTGAGAATTGATTTCTGTGAAAGCTTGTGCGTGCGGCTCTGACATTCAGTCTCTGTCACTGTTAGCGCGGGTGAAATACGGACTCGATCGAACGAGATGGCAGCGCTGCGCGGGGCCAGGCCTTCGCCCTCAATCACCCAGACGTTCCCAGAAAGCAAACGCTAAGGAGGTGCGAGCAAGACCAAAGCCAAATGGGTGCACATCTGCAGGAAAGCATTTGCTGTAACAGGATGCAGCCCCAACATCATCTCTGGCCATGTTTATTTGATAAGGAGATCACAGCTTCAGTGTAAGAAAAACGCCCCTGTGGGAACAGTCTGTTTTTTCTGGGTTTCGGAGGGTTTTCCAGCAGATACTACAGTGGGAGCTGAACAGGCTTGCCTATGCCAGCTGGCATTTTGTGTGTGGAGTCCTCTTGCCACCCCCGGACCACAATGCGCGTGGTTGTAAGTTTGCCTGGTTTAAATTCACTAGGAAAGCACACCACATACTACACTCCACTGGGACATAAGGCACCAAATGCCAGGCTCCCAGACGCAAGAGAAAAGCTACATAGAGACACCCACTGAGCACACAGAGGGTGTCCTGTGGGGAGCCGCTTGTGCCAGCAGAAGCAGAAGAGGGGGGTTGTGGCGTTTGTTTCACTTCTGTTTGTAACAGTCAAGTGAGGGGTGTCGAAATATCAAAATCACAAAATCACAGAGTGTTTGAGGTGGGAAGGGACCTCCGGAGATCATCTGGTCCAACCCCCTTGCCCAGGCAGGGCCATCTAGAGCTACTCAAGCGTTCGGGAAGTCACTGAGCTGAATTAGGACCCTGAACTGAAAGACAGCAAAAGTGACGATCACTCCTTTCTAGGAGAGCTTTCAGATTAAGCAGGTCTTTTTGCTTAAAGGTGAAGTCTTCCTTCTACCCAGACTAAGGTGGGTTTGGATATCTGACTACTATTTTTATTGCAGCACTCATTTCTCTTTGAGAAGCATAGAGTGCACATCTCAAATAGTCCTTCACTGTTCAGATCCCAGAGGATACTCAGCTGATCCTAACGCACAACTCTGCATGCAAGTCTTTCATCTAAAGTGACATCATGATCAAAGGCAAGGTTATACGGAGTGCAACGCACTGTGAGAAAGCCACGTGACGTTTCAGAGCTGCTCCATTACTGGGATGGATAGTTCAGAAAGCACTTGAAAATGACATTTTTACTATACATGATATGTTCCGTATTACGAGCATTCTTTGCTAGTTCCTGCCGCTTCAGTTAAACTGCAGTACTTGGCGAAAGGCTGGATTTTCTCTTCCACAAGAACAAAACTCCAGGTGGAATTTCTCCTCATCCTCTGAGGGAGGGGATATGCCTTGGAAGGTTCTAACTACGTAAGATGTTCCAGGCCAGGAGGGACAAAATATCACATAGGACACAAAGCGAGATTAGTTGCCAAAAATACACTTTTTGTCATGTTTCAGACTAAAACCACCTAGAAACTTGTCATCTCAATTTGATGTGGGGGAGGAGAAAATGCCCTGAAACTGGCTGACAGAATGGACAGCTTTATGATGTTGGCTTTTAACAAAATCTTGCACAAATGCCACACAGCTAACAACGCCAGCAGTTTCTGTCTAAATCCAGTACTGGATTTTTTATACTGCTCCTTGTGTTCTCTAAAACACGGTTTCACTTGTCCTGCACAGGATAAAAACTCACCTGTCTTGAAGCCTCAGTTTGGTATTTTAGTGCTCTTTTTTTTTTCTTTTTTTCCATAAGTCCTTCCAATGAAGGCTTCTCCTCTCTCTAGCTGCTGCTTCACTGGATATTCTAGCCCCACTCTGCTTCAGATACAAGGTCAAGTCAGCATCAGATGAGCCCAGCTTCAAAAAGTCAGACCGCACCTTTGTTATGCCACCCGATCTCACCTTCAGGCTCATCACAGCATGAATGACAAGACAGAACCATCTCCAGTATGGTTCTCTATTGCCTGGGCTCCTCCAGTCCATCCATGTAACTTGGGTGTTGACATTTGTACTTCTGAAATTTCCCCAGATCTCCATCAAACACCCGCAAGTAGCTTTGTCCATAACAGGGTCGGGGAGAGCAGCGGGGAGACAAACACGCACCAAACCAGGAATCTCAAAGCAAGTCTGGAAAACCAGTAGAAAGCAGCAGGAGATACATGTCTAAATACCACTCATGCCTTTGAAAATCCCGTCAGCTGCTAGGCCCATTTAATCCTTGCTCTCTGTTCAGACATTAACAGAGACGCCAGCTATGATGCGTATCATTCACCCTGTAGGCAGAGGGAAGAACTGCGGCATCTCTGGAAAGCATACCAAATCCCTTAATTCCAACCCAAAGAAGCTACAGACACCAACCAGCTGATACTTCGTGATGAAAACAGGGTTTCAACCAATAATAGCAAACCTATGAAGTTCCTTATACCTTATTTGAGTATTTCTGGACTATCCAAAGTTGCAGAATGTGTTTTCATTTGGGGGGTTATTTTCCTAGTCGGGTTGCTTTGCTGTTGTTTTAAAAGAAAGTAATTCTGGAATACTAATAAGTCTATGTGGATTTTTTTCCCCAAGAATACTACAAAAGTTGACATTAAATGTACTAGCCTGAACTCAGTTTCTGTCTGATTTAATAGATTTATGCCAGCCAACCAGCATTTTTTTTTTAATTAACCCTGGAGGTTAAATGGAAGTTTACTAAAATCATAATATGTTAAATGAATAATTTTTCTTGGCTTCTTGCAAGAAGTCTTTCTCTTACCCCAATAATCAGCTCAGCTGCAAAGAGATCAATAAGGTCTTTCAATTCAATGAGTAGAAAGCATACATTAAAAAGTCAGTAACAAACCTGATAGACTGGAGAAGATATTACAGTCTATTGTGGGTTTTTTTGACACTAAATCTATCTGCTAAAAATTCTTGAGAAAAGGTTACTGCCCATACACTAACATTGCCAAATGGAATAATTTGTTAGTGTTGCTTGAGAAGATTTCCTGGCATTTACCCACAAACACAAATCTTGTCTGTTAAAGCCTTATTACAGCAGAAACCAGACTTTTAACCCTGAAACCGAAAATAGTTTCAGAAGCCAATGCTTGTTGGGTGTTCCCATCCCATAAGTGGACGAAGCAGGTTATCATTTCCTAGACTACAAAATCCCAGTTAAGAATCTCCTTCCCCATTAGGGAGACTCCCAGTCCCCAGAGCACGCACAGCCCCACGTACACTGCACGCCGTTCTTTGCCACTTTTGTTAGGAAGCTGTCCCTACGTACGACTGCGGTTTGTTAGCCCCAGGAGTGGTCACTCAGGACAGTTTGGTGCAGATTACACTTGTGAGCAAAGACTAAATTCAAGGTGATTTAGTGTCAGTCTCACTGAAGTACGTGGAACAGTATAAAAGCCTCCAGTTATATCCTCTTTTGGGCTGTAATTATACTGATAGTTTTAGATCATTAAATACAGCCATCATCATATTCTATCAATCTCTTAAGGCAAGTGTGCAGCCTCACAAAGAAAAGGAATGAGTTTTTGAGAGAGCTGAACTGTGACAAGAACTCAATGACGGCGTCCACGGCAGCACACCGGAGCTCAGCTGCGCAGCTCCCAGCGGAGCAGCGGGCGTTCTTACATCCATTGCAGGAGGCAGAGCTAATGTGCCAGAAGAATTCTGTGCTGCAGAATCCCCTCCATGGATTTAAACCCTTAGAGAGAAATGTCTTGGTTTATTCTCATGATACTTCTGTAGAACAGAAATCACCTGGCAAGTTATTTCTGGTCATGTTTGGCAGGGATTTACCAACAGCGGTTCAGTTCTCATCACAGTCCCAGAGTTTTCCTCAGTGGCTCCATTTTGTTCTTGTTACATAAACGAGACTAGCACTCAGAAAAGTGCTCAAAGTAAAACACTTTATATTAGGTGCCTGGCTGAAATAAGCATTTCAATTAGATTCATTAAGGAAGTTATTACTTGTTAATTGAATAGCAACAGACTGCTAAGGATCACTTATTGAGGTCTAATAAGTACGTAAGAGCGAAATCTACTCTTCATGTAATTCCATCAGCAATAAACTAGTGTAATTAGCTTCTTACTAACAAACTTAAATTGTGGGGAATGTTGAGGCAGATAATTGGCACTTAGGAAGATACCTATAGTAAGTTAGTGCAGTATCAATTAACATACTTATGAAATGTCAGTTTAAACTCTGAACAATAGTTGATACCAATGGGCCGTGGGTTACTTGGTTAAATGCTATTTAAATGCTTAAACTGTCATATTCAGAAAAAATTAAAACAAGTCCTCTCACTGCTCTCTTTAAAAATTATTACATCTGCCTAATTTCCAGGTGTATAACCTATGGATTACCAGCAATAACCACCAGTCAGAGCTCTGGGGTGCTGGCTATGCACGCTAACAAACGTGGGTGATTTAAGGAATTGTTTGCCCAGGCTGCTGCCTGCTCAGGAGCCTGCTTGTCCCTGACCCCTCACTCCTGCTTATTGTGTGCAGGTTATTTAGCAACTTATTTTCACGGATTTGTACTTCTAAAGGAGTACGAGCCATCTGAGGACCAGCTAATCCCTGTTGCTCGCAATTCAGCAGGCAACCACCACAGATGTCCATCCATCCCCTTTTCCAGTTTGTTCAAATTCAGGTTTGTACCTCATGACTGTGAAGTCTCATTTCATACATGAAGGATCTGAGGCACCAAAGCAGTAACTTTTGCCCAAAGGTGACTCAGAAAGATCACAGCATCTCTGGGATCAATTCCTTCCCCAGGAGCTAGTACATATGGTACCTTGATATGCCATTTGGACTCCATAACCAACCCGAGCTGACGGAACAAAGTAAACAACAGTAATTGTCTGGTCAGGACAAGCAGCAACAGAACCGACCTTCATGCCTCTAGTCCTGTGATCTTATCACAGCTCTGTCTCTTCCTCCAAATATTCTCCAGATGTTCTGGCAAGGCTCTGCCTCCCTGTTTGAAATGGAAATCCCTCTGTTCGCTCTTTGACTTAACATGGAGTTTGACCGCAGGAAATGAAACATTTTGCAATGGCACAGAGTTTACGGAGGACTCCTGTTTGTGTGCAAAGCCTGAGCCTTCGCGCCCAACAGGCGCCTTGGGAGCAGCGGTAGGAGAGGGAGGCAAGAAACCCACACTTGAGGGAGCAGAACCAGCCCTTGGTGGCACAGGGGATGGACTGGAGCTTCAGTGAAGGTGTTTGGAGAGGAAGCAGAGGCACGGAGGTGGGATGCTGCCAGGGCAGAAAGCAGGAGGACTGAGGACGGCAGGTGAGAGTCCCCACTGGACACTCCAGGGTGTGGGGCAGCCAAGGCGGAAGGGAAGGTGGATACAGGGCTGGGGTCTGAGCCTGGGCGAGAAGGACGGGAGCGTCAAGGAGCTGTTGGCAAGGGCAGTACTTGCCATTTTAAGGGTATCTGTGCAAACCAAGTTTAGAAACTTCTATTTTAAAATAGATTCACCCCTCCCCCTTCCCCACACACAGAAACACACACTGATCCATCATGTGGAAATACTTCAGACTCATCTATTTAAAAAAATTGACAGCATATCCCTGTCAGCTAGGAGTGTGATTTTTTTTTTTTAGCTATGCCAGCAAAAGCCCTAATGTAGACACGGTGCAATATGAGCAAAATGGAAAAAAAAAAAAAAAAAAAGTTTCTTTTTGCCAATACAGCTTCTTTTGCTCAGGCAACAAGCTATATTTTTGTGGGCTTTTTCCTAATGTAAACTTCTGCACTCTGAGTGACTGAACTACCAGTGCACCTATGCATTAGGTTCGAAAAAGGTGTCCACAAGGCCTTAAATTGTGTTGGAGAAAGGACAGCACCTAGCACTGTGACACCTGTCAGTGCCTGGAGCTTGCAGGTAAGGATGCAATAAAAATACAAAATAATAATTAATTCCAAACCTGGTTTTCCCAGGCTCCAGAGTAACAGCAGCCAAATCCTTCTCTCTTCCCCAGCCTTTCTAACAAGCAGCTCCAACCCACTGCAGCATTGCAGGTAATCAATGTCTGCTTAGAGTAAATCATATCTCGACACTTGGAGCTGGCTCGGTGTCCAGAAAGCCCTAGGAAAGTTGAGAAGTATGGCAAGGACTTTTCTGTTCTGTATGAATGGAAGAAAACTCGAACATTTGGGGGAAAAGTCAATCTCAAATAATAAATAATGCAGAAACTCCAACATACCTTTTAAA
The DNA here is from genome assembly GCF_036013445.1 of Caloenas nicobarica. Lineage (NCBI taxonomy): Eukaryota > Metazoa > Chordata > Aves > Columbiformes > Columbidae > Caloenas > Caloenas nicobarica. Next base: position 12,143,796 of record NC_088254.1, read on the forward strand.
GCTTCAAGTCTCCTTATAATTTAGTGTTTGAAATGCTATGCTATCCCTTTGGAAGCTTTTTCTCTCTCCACTGCTGATGATGGTCTGTCTTCTTAGACAGTCGAATAATGTCTCCCTTCCTCTTGTAACATCTTCTTTGACTACTCCTCATGCATAGTAATGCTAATAATCTTGCAGCTTTCAGCGACATTTTTCTTCCTTTAAATGAATGCCCGGTTTTATGCAAGGCTGTTTTGTTCAGCACCTTGTCTCCAGCATGCCTCTTTCACTGCACAGTGTACCTGTGTACATAAAAATGTGTATTTACTGCTGCCCATTACGAGCTGTTCATGTTTCATTTAGCAGTATGCAGAAGAATTACACTAATTGATTACCTATATTGTATAAATTGTAGCAAAGCATAAATGATGCAGTCAAGATTAGCTTGCTATTATGTGGAATTTGTACAAATATATTTGTAAGCATAATTCCTCCCAAAAGAACTTATACCACCGTTAACTGAGGACCTTTTGCATGTGAAATGGACTTGATACCTGGCAAATTATACATCAGATGATACTATACGCAGTCATCTAGAAGGATATATTTTATACCACCTGACAACGACAGAGTTTTAGAGTTCTTTCCTCAGAGAAGATGAATCCAGATTCTATCACCTCCTAAATGTAATAATGTAAATATGGACAATAGATAAGTATTAGACTCATTTATCAAGGGGAACTGGGCAATTCATCTCAGGTCATGAAGCAAGAAAGGACAAGAAATGCAAATAGAATCCAAAATTTAACTGTTAGTCCAGTCCTGTAACTGGTAGGGAGAACACTAATGTGCTTTGTGCTTCTAAGTTATTTTTAAGCACCTTCTCAGTCATCATTAAATGTTAAAAGGATCTTGTATCTTTTGGAAAGGGTGCCATTGAAGATCCTGGCTGTTTCCAAAGCTTCCTGAAATAGAAATCCTCACGTGTAAATGGCCAATATAGGATTTCAAATGCATTTTATATAAATAATTCTGGTAGGAACCCTGGACTAAAATCATTCTGATGGCTTTGATACAAGTGCACAGTTGGTCTATGAACTTGCAGCCACTGCAAAGAGTAATTACATTCATCTGAACACCATTCCAATGGCAGCTGACAAAGAAATGAACACCAAACTAGTCAGCTCAGGCCCCTCCTGCTTATTTAACCAGTCCTCCTGCCGCACTTAATATTATCACTATAAAATCCAGAGAGAACCTTCTGCTTAAATACAGTCTTGAAACAAAGTTGTACATTGCATTCTCAGAAACAGCGTCACACACTATTAAACATAAGAAGCAAATTATAAGCAAGAGCTTAGAATAGAGGTGAAACACACAGACACCTTCAGAACACTGAACATGATTACAGCAAATGCCATCATTTGCTTTTTCTTTGAATTAATGTTAACAAGTAAAGTATCTTACTTGTCTTTGTTTACTGGGAGAACATAAATACTGCATCAACTACATCTTCTTGCCAACTAAGCTTTGTCTACAGGATGGCAGCTTGTTCTCACTATGTTTATACTTTCAAAGGGCTGAAAGCTCAGTGGTTGAGCAGGAGCAATTTGGGATGCTTGTGAAACGTGCTTTTCATTAAATAAGTACTTGAGAAAACCTTAAACGTCTCAGCCTGAGATTGTCCAAAGGTCCACAGCACCATTCAACAGCATCTATCTCCAACAAGCATTTGATGAAGCACCTGAAGTGCTGTGGGAGCCTACATCCTGGTCTAAATAGCTGCTTCCTAAGGGATTTAGAGTTGCATTTCCCTTGGCAAAGAAAGATGGTAATGGACACCGAGGAAGAGGATTACAAAAGTACTCAGGTCTTTCTGAGATGCTAATGCACTACTGGGCAACCCAGCAATGCCCTGCCTAGGCCTTCTGCGTGTCCCAGATTCCCCAGTTTTTCCCGCAGAAGCCCCTCTTGCTCGCACGCCAGGCAGCTGCTCGGAGCCCCGCAGGCTCCGTGCGCAGAGCCAGCTGCCCCGCGCCCTGGGGCTGTGACACCAAACCTCCCGGTCCGGGGAGCCTGGTGGAGCCTTCCCGTCATGGGTTTATCAGACTCGAGGAAATACAGCGTGGACAGGCAGAGCTATATTAACACTTACAGCGCCTTAAGAGCTTCCCAAGGCCACACAGCTGGTTTGGGGAAATTTTATATGCAAAATCTTCAAGATGCCTTTGAACGCCAGCACAGCTACAGCACTAGTTGGGCTCCTTGTGGAGGTTCTTGCAGAGCAAACACAGAGTGATGTTGCAGGGGAAGAAGCTTGCAGTATTGTGTGCTATTTAGCAGGGACAGAATAAAGTCCTGCCCTTACTCTCTCACCAGGCAAGCATAAGGACTTCTGCCAATTCAGCACGAGCTGACCTAAACTTAACTGCTTCAATCTGCCTACGATGGGCTGGTTCTGCCTCCAAAGCTGCAAGCTGGCTGGAGACCTGTTGTTAGGACCTACGGATCAAGAGGAAACTGGAACAGTTTCCACTGGTTTTGTGCAAAGCCGGAGCCTGGCTTGTGAAAGAAATGACAGCATAATATCAAAATGTATCTTTCAGTCAGCCCAAGGATGAAATGCTCTGGGTGCTTCTGGCTTGCTTGAACACCCCAATACTAATTTCCCATTTCACATGGAAGCAAACCAAGAAAATTATATACCTAAGCATGGCTGCTCTAATACAAACTGGGCTGTGCTCCATAGATTACTGAATGAAATATAAGTATCAAGTACCACCACGCAGTATGCGACATCTGGAAAAAAAGTTATAGAGCAATTTTCATTATTTTTGCGGGAGAAGAGAAGACTGCAAATGGCAGAACGTATAAGGGGGAATTCTAACAGATTGTACATTGTCAGGGACTCTCCTTCCAGCTGTGGCAAACCTGATAATAAAACACACAATCACCTCAAAGCTCAAACATCAGCAGAAACAAGGCAGCCCCCATGGAGAGCTTCCATGTGAGACAGGCTTTCAAAAGGGCAGCTCCCCACAGGAAAGAAGCAGCCTAGATGCTTTGGAAAAGGTCTGAAAACATCTAAAAGATCAAGGTATAGCCTTGAACGAGATACTCCTCTTTTTGTTTCTTTGGGGGAGGTTTCTCTTGGTTTGTGCGTTAAATAAAGAGCAGACACTTTACTTATAAGAATATCTTTGATAAACATAAATTCTCTGGAGATAAAAGCGAAGATGATTGGAAAGCAAAAACAAAAGAGGCAGGAGGAATTCTAGGGACAAAATGTTCTTGACTGGCTATGGAGAAAAAAAAAATGAACTGCAAAACAGCAGCCCCTGTTATTTGCAAACACGTACCAAGGAGGCTGAGAATAGATCCAATGACAGCTGCAGCCTAATTGATAGGAGACTCGCCTAACAGGTTGTCAGGCTGCTGCGTGGCTTCAGTCCAGGCCACGTTGCTGGAGGCGCAATGTTAGAAATACTGACAAACGTTTACTAAAAATAAATAAAATATTCCAGGGCAAAGGGAAATATGGCTCCAAGTGACTGCTTGCAGAATTGCGTTAGATCTCTAGGAAAGAGGAAAGTAAGCAGCAAAACGTGTGAGAGTCCCCCCAGGGCCGGCAGGACAGACGCAGGCAGCCTGCCAAGGCACTCAAGGATTGTGCTGCCTGTCAGGAGCACTGGCTCTGGGTGTGCTGAGAACAGACCTCCACAGAGGCAACGAAAATAACTACCAGATCAGCAAAGAGCACAATCAAGAGAGTTGACTAGCTGCAAAAGAAAATTATATTTGATGTATAGAGATGGATCTGTTTAACGGTAGGAAGGAAACCACAGGGGCAAGACTTTGAACTCTTCTTCTGCTCCACCAGGAAAAGGATGTATGGCTTCCTTGGCCGGTGGGGAGGGGAAGCACTGGGAGAGAGCTGGAAGTGGCTTAGGTAGAGCCCTCAGCCCAGCCCATCCAACACACAGCCAGAGAGTCACATCTGGGATTCTTCAAATATATTCAGCTACATGCTAGGACAGAAAGCTTGAAAGAATCTTTGGTCTTGAGCTCCCAAGTCAGCAATGCATGCAAGCAAGCTGCAGAGCTGACAGGTGAACAAGAGAAAGCTAAAGCAGAGGGAGGGAAAAGAAAAAAAACAAAGGGAGAGAAGCCGTATGGATGAAAGCCTGTTAGGGCTGTGAAAGCTGCCGTCTTTGAAGGAGATCCAGCCTTGGTTGGAACTGAGACTATGTGGGAGGGAAACAATCTTCTGAAGGTAACACCTAAGACTATAAGTGGCACCTAGGGCAGGAATATTAGTGTGCGTGCATGCACAGAGGGACCTCGAGCCATGGGCACGCAGTCCCTCTGGATTTACTAGGACCACTAAACAGACAAGTAAAGTCTATACCTGAAGAGAGCAAGGGGAACAGAGCAGAAAAAACCAGCGCTGGCTGAGCAGTCTGTCTTTAGCTGCTCTGCAGCTATCCGCGTTGGCTTGGGGTTACTGCACTTGACACTTCTCTGTCAATCTCTGGTTAATAGTGAAGATGATCAACAAATTAACACATTCAAAATTCATTCCTAAAAATACTTGATTAATTTCTATAGGAAGAAACTTCAGAACGAGCACTTTCTTTACTTGGTCAAACCATGGCACCATGATATGCATTTCTGTCTCTGAGAAATATCCAAAATGGTCATGAAATAGCTGTGAACAACGTTTTGCAGAACTGTCCGAGTGATTTTATGTAATATACAAAGTCATAAACCTCCCTGTCTTCGCACGCTACAAAACAAAGGCAGAACGCACCAAGGAACCATTTGCTGCTCTCTCCTTTATAGAAAAGTGACGTTAGGTCTTTATGATCCCTGAATTAAACTCAGAAGGCACTTTTTTTCCACAGCAACATACAGAGGTCTAGCACAGGGCCACCATGAAAATTAATGGAGCAGACATATGGCTGATTACTCTCTAGGGTACTTTCAATATATGTTCCCCAGCACGTAGCAAATCCATGGGTAGCTACAGGAGAACAAGAAAATCACGCGCAAGCCAGGGCAGACTGGATGAGGGGAGCTCACCGCAGCCAAGGGTGCTGCCACATGAGAGTGGGACACTGTCAGAAATGGGTTTCAGAGGTAGGTTTCTGCAGCATTCTCTGAAATCCCAGCCTGCTCATCACGATCTCCCCCAGAAAAGCAACTCTTAGCAGGCACTTTGCCTTCATTAGGTGCGTTCAGCAGCACGGTTTCCAGTACGGGAAATGGGGAATAACAAACAAGAAATTCAGAGCAAGGATCATGAAACAAAAAGTTACGAACAAAGGGAGCCAAAATTCTCAAGAGTCTTTTGCCTGGTGGGTGCGTGTGTACATACAAATATCCAGTTTATGCATGCAGACAGATCAGAAGTCTTTCTGATAATTACAGTAGGAGGTGAGCCTATTTCCAAGCTTTACAACCAAGCACTTCTGGATTGTGCACATTCTGAGAGTATCAGATTCAGAAAATTAAATTACTCAAAACTCTGCCACATATTCACAGCCCCAGATCTGGCTTAAAATATTCGTTACCCCATCTCCTATGAACTTTAATGAAAGCCCAGTCCCTGGACTACGGGGAGTGCAAAATCCTGTTGAAGGTTAGCCTTCTGCTTCGTCAGGTCCCGTACTCAATACAATTCAAGGTGCTGTGTGGGAGAAAAGGCTGTAGACAGAACAACTATTTTTTATTGTTTATGAAATAAACTCCCTAAAGAGTACACTTGCATTGCATTACTGCAAGAGTAGAATTACTGCTTGTGTTGGAAACCAAGCGCCTCCATTCTTCATACAGAAATTTTTTGCCCCCTGTAAAAGACCCCGACCCTGACTGGGTGAAATTTAGAAGCGTGATCCCCTTATTGACTTTAATAGAAACAGGATTGAGCTCTATAATCAGCTTTTATTTAAGGCAGACATGATCTTTTGTACTGTGTTTTTGTAACTTCACTAGACCTTAGAAAGCATTAACCTGTTTTGAATTCACAACACTACTCCTTAAATAGTGGATTCTCACCCCAGAGACTAAGGACACTGAAACACTGACCTCCTGCGTCCAGTGATTTTGATCATGAGTTTGCATCCCCAGAACTGCAGGTCAGGTTTAGATCTCAGCTCAGTATATAAGCACATAGTGGGAGTGAGGAGTTATTTTCTAGGGCACATGAGTCAAATGCTCCATGCTGATAGAGAAAATGGTATGGTTACCGAATGTAAAGGAGTTGCTGCTTCTATACAGCCAGGCCACTTCAGAAGAAAACTCTGTAGGAAATAATGTGGAATCACTTTCTTACTAGCAAACCGCTGAAAGATTTTGCTTATTGACAGGGAGGAAGAGATGGGAGATAGCAGAGCATTGGAATATTCAAACACAGTTTGGAGTTTTACAATAAAAACAACTTTCTGCTTTTAGATGTAACAAACTGTAGTTAGTCCATTTCCCCAGACAGCAAAATCAGAATTTTTGAAATGCTATAAATTATTCATAGGTTGCATCTGTGTCATCCCAAGAAGCCCCATGTAGCCACAGTGTTCAAAATTCAGGAACGGGTTAAGCATATCAGAAGGGGATCCAAAGCCCCGCACACTGAACTACCATAGTGAATGTCAGCAAAGCAGTGCACATTTAAAGCTTCATCCCTTGTTGAAGCATAAATCCTAGACAAAGGCTGCAGGCATCTTCAGCAGGGCTTCAGCATCAAAATGGCACAGCCGTCTTCTGTGTAGTTACTTGAACTTTCAGGCAGTCACTTGGGCTCCAGCTACGCTGCAACCCACCAACAGTGATTCGCCTTTTGGCTGAAGAAAAGTAGTTCCTATCTGGTCTCAGTACTACAGTTTATAATTCATTTATAACTCAAACTTAAGTGACTGGAGTTTCAGTTACCATTATGCAAGGCATTGGGACCATAGGTCAAGGCCATTTGTTGACCATTCCTGATGCTCTCCAACATAGCAACAGAATTGCTCAAGAACATTCTCTGTGCGATTTCAGAGCTGCAATCACCAACTGTGTTCCTTTAGCAGGGTCACACTTTCCTTCTGCTACAACAGTAAAACTCATCTCCGCAGGATACTATCCAGGGCAAGAATGTGCAAAGAAGTCCCCAGAGCCACAGCGCCTTACATCCCCGTCGTCCGTGCCAAGCATATTTCTAGCATCAAAATCAAATCCCAGCACAGACGACAAGAGCAACAAAAAACATCAATTCCCCACACTACACAGACCCCTGTAGTCTGACTGTTGTGGGGAGATAATACATGACACAATTAATGGTTTATGACAGGTAATGATTTCAGGCGCTGCTTGGATGTACATGGAGGAAGGGCAAAAAAAGTGATAGAGCAGAGCACTACTGCCATATCCTACAACATCACTAGCACAATGCTCTACCTCTGCCCTTTAGCATTTTTCAGGATCAACCTCTCAGGATTTACTAAAGCAAAAAGATCGCAAAAACAAGCCCAACTCAAGTCCCCACTCACCATCATAAACTTTTCCAGGCACACACACTTTCTTCCACCAGAGAGGAAGAAGCTCTGTACTACTGAGGACACCAAACCCAGGCACCCCGACCACCAAGCCGCCTTCTCTTCATACCACTGCAATGGCCTCAAAGAAGACACTGGGCAGCGCTGGATCACAGCCTTTCTCCATGCATCTACTGTCCTGTATGCAATGATTAAAAATTGCATATTGCCCATCAATGTTTTGGCACTAACTGCAAGGCTGGAGTCAAAGAGCTTTTGTTTGGCTGCTGTTCTCCACTCCCCAGTTAGTGGTTTTGCTAATCACGTGAATAACAGTTGTTTCGTCAAGAAACATTTTTTTACCTTTCTCAATTCAAAGAAAGACTTTGCTAATCCTCAAAGCCATGGAAAACAGGCAGGTCACAACCATTTTCAGGGGAACCTTTTATACTTTAATGCCGTCGGGAAGTAATGCTTTACCTGAATTAGCTGCTATTGGAACTCATACTGTTCAACATGTTCAGCTAGGAACTATCTGGCTCAGAGGTGCTGCAAAACCAGAGATTATAGGTTGGTTGCAAAATCTCAAGTGCCACATAGGAAGATCTGTATTAAGCATACATGCTAAACATCATTTTGTACAACCTGGGTCTCAAATGACACACCTTAACAGCCCATTAATGGACAAGTTGTTACTATTATTATTTACTGAGAGCAAACACTGTGATACGACACAAAGGGAGATAAGATGTACTCCTTGCTCCAGTAAGTTAAAAAGATTCAATCATTTGGCTTCACTGAATAACTCAAAGGGGCTAATCAAAAAACAACTGACTCTTGCTGGAGACCATGCATGGAAAAATTCAGTGGCAAAGAGTGCCTTGGGAAGCTGTAAGGCCGTAAAACCAGAGATGTAAAAATGATATTTCTGCTGTAACCTTCAACGCATAGTAATTGTAACCAGTTAGACTTAACCTGATAAGAAATACAAGGCACTGACAAAAAAAAAGCCTGAAACTTTGTGAGAAGACAGACAAACCCTTGCCAATCTGCCTCAACCAGCTTCCTACCATTCTACCATTTAACCCCCACACTTGTAAGCCTTTGCAACGGCCCAGGTTGACTGACATTGAGAAGAGTGCTCATGAGTTAAGCAGACATTAGATTGTAGAAGAGCAGAACCACCCCAACAGGTTCACCAGCTGTTGCTTTTGCTTGGCCCTTTTAGCAGGATCATCATACAGAGGAACAGCACAGAGGGTTAGAAAAGAAAAGGTGACCAAGAAATTGAGGTCCTTTCTGCATCGCTGTGGCAAAGTTCTCTGCCCCTATGTGTGTTTTAGTCCCTCACTGGTAAACAAGGGCCAACCAGTAGAAGGAAGTGCTGTGTGATAACCTAGTAAGCACACCATCATTTTGAAGGGGTCCTGCAGAAGGAAGCATATGGTAACGTATCCACTTTAACATATGAAGTTTTATTTTGTTTCAAATGTTTATGTTTTTTCACTGTTTAGCAAAACAATATGATTATGGATCACCAACTTTACCACGCAAATACATTCCATCATTCTAGATTACAGCAGTAACTTCTTATGTATAGCATGACAACTCAGTCATAAGTCTCTGAAAATTATGACTATATTTCCCAGAAAGATTCCCAAAGAACAAAAACCTGGTTATTATTGAAATTATTTTCTCCACATGTGTCAATTCACTTAATCCTGTGTACAATTCAGCAAGCTTTAATCCTTCTGCATATTTCCAATTCAGCAATATCACCCTTTTAGCTACTGCATTTGCTCTTAATAGAAATTTTCCCCTGTGGTTCATTTATATTCAAGAGACTATTCAGGTCACCCAGTGCAAATCTTTTTGGATCATTGGCAATGTCATTGTCCAGAATCATATTCACTCTATTTCCTCCATTCCCAGAATGAATTTACTAGGTATGGGATGCTGAAAAAAGCTCTTGTTCTCATTCATCTCATATTTAACTGAAGAAGCAAAACAGAAAATAAATGAAGCCTGATTTGCATGAAATTGTGCATTCTGTATCCTAATGTTGAACAAGAGCACTGACATTCTTTGAGTTCTGTCTTGTCTGGTTTCTATATTTAATTTGTCTCCTTGTCACCTTCTGTTGAATTAAGGGAAAGATATAGAAAGTTTTCCATAACTTAGTATTTGCCACTTTATCTGGATCGTAACCCCACCCTAGCAATACTACCTTCCTTCTATCTGCAGATGCTGCATTTGTCTCTCTCAGTACTTACAATCCTTAACAAGTAAATCCAACTTAACCTGTTGAAAAATACACAGCAAGAGGGAAAGGAGGAAAAACGTCCTCTCTGTTGGCTTCCCAGCTGGGAGCAGCACTGCGTTTGTATTTCACAGCTCCTGCTTCAGACAGAGGACACGGTGCCCCTTTGCTCTCGGGGGCACTTGGTTCCCTCCGACTGAGCAGCATCTTGCTCAGCCCCTTCCAAACTCTGCTACAGAGATAGCACCAGACAAGCCTGTCTCCAGGATCTGCCAAGGGACAGATCAAAGCCAGCAAATCACCCTTGTTTCTAAGGCTCTTCCTGCATTTACTGCATTTAACACTTTGCGCTCTCCCCTGCAGTCACCGAGAGGCCTCTCTGGCTCCTCCAAGTAAAACCTGGAGCCTGAAGTTCTGTTGGTGGAAGAGGCAGCACCAAACAGACCCCCAAGGGCCCAACAATCAGACCATGTGCCAAGTTACATGAAATTAGCTCCCTTGTTTCTCTTAAAAGAGACAAAGGAAATGAAAGACGAGCTCAAAGCAAGGCCACGTGTAGCCCCTATTCCTTATCCGGCCCCTTCTAGACATTATTTACAGCAGCACTGGAAGCGCCGGAGCCTGCCTGTTAGAGCTCACTGAAGGAGTCAGCGGGAACCTCTCCAGCAACTCTGTGGCCTTGCTGAAAATTGCTGAGGTTTGGTCTGTGCTCCTTTAAGGCTGCAGCGACAGGACGAGTGTTGGGACACAAGCTAAACTGAAGCTGCTGTTAAAGGAGGTGGGGGGGGGGTGGGACATGACACTGAACTATTCTCAAAGCTGAGAAAATAGTAATTTAAAAAAAAATCCTTTCCAAGCAGTTCGTTTCAACTTTAAAGAGCAGCTGCAGCTGGAGTGGTGCCAACCGTGCAGACTCGCTCAGCAGACACAGCCTGAACATCACAATAGCTTCGGGTATTGATGGTTTTAAGACCTGAGGAGTTGGAGGGTAGTCAAGGTTGGCTTTTCCAGCCCTTTAACCCTCAAGATGCTGCTGTATTTTCAGAGCCCTGGTTTCGGGATCGTTTCATGCTCTCAAATGTGAGCGGAGGAATACCTACTGCCACAAGCAGCACAGGTTTAATCCTGGTACAGCCAGCTCAGCTCTTCATCTTGCACAGACAGATAACTTGAACACCACACAATTCATTGAGTATAGACTGTTCAGACACAGCATTGAAAATGGAGTGCAATGGCTTTACAGCATTTTTCTAAGCGTAGCAATTTGCTGTAGCAGTCCTGGGCTAGACATCCCCCTTCTTTCTGCTCCTTTGTAACATGCTGGATGACACAGTTGCTGTTACTGCCACGTGGCAAATTTCTGTGACCTATCAGGATGAAAACAGCTGTGTAAAGGTAAAATGACAGATAATCATAAATGCCTGCAATCTTCAGATAAAGGCTACACACAGAATAACTTGCTTAAATAATGATTGTGATTTAAAAATGCAGCTTCTTTTCATCTGACACTGCTATTCAGATGGACAAACTTTATTCGAAGCAAATCTGTTCTTTGTGGGCCCACTCGTCTCCATGTTTTTGTTTAAAAAATACCTTGCCGTGCTTGAGTATCCTGATTTCACATCTCCTGGACTGAAAGGGGTGCCTGGTACCACTGTCTCCCTGGTGTGAGTGAGAATCCTCAAAACTGGCCGTACGGGAAGGGCAGCACAGCAGGTCCTGCAGCGAGCAGGGCCTTTAGCCGCAGGGGGATTTCAAAGGCTCATTAATTTAGTCACTCCAAGCAAGGGTAGAGTGACATGATGCTGTGCTGTCACCCAAAGCCTCTTGCACCCTAGCAAACCAGGTATCACTAGCACAAGCGCTGCTGGTCTGGTGTGGGCTTCAGTTAAGAGTTTGATAAATGTTTTCCTACTGCAGTCAGGCAAACAGGAATAGTATTTCCTGTATCACTTCCTCTTCTTGGAAGACAGTGTGGAAACTTCAGCTGCTTTTTCCTGATATGTAGGGAGGAGAGAGACAAGGAGGGGAATATCTAGAGAGTTGGCAGAAGTATAATAAGAGAAAATAAAAGCAAGAGTAGAGAAATGAAAGCAGGTGTCCAGGCCAAAAGAAGACTGAATGGCACAAACTTGCAAAGACAACAGTCAGTAAACTGGATCAGATACCATAAGAGTCACTGAAAGGGGAGTGGAAATGTGTTTTAAAACAGTTTTGTGTGGTTAACATATGCAATGCAAGGCCCTAGAAGAAGAGAGTCTTCTACAGGCGGCTTTATTTCCTGATTCCAAGGGAACCACCAGAGCTCTGCTGGATGGGGCAGCAAGGAAGCAAAGAGAACAAAGCAAAAAGGCGGGGGGTGGAAGAGAAGGAGATGGATGAGGAAGGGAATATTATTTTGCAGAGCAATACAGTACTTTGCTGGGTCACAGCCAGCCTCTGAATGCACCTTAAACTCTTATTTCCCATTTTCTCCCAGCTGGATAGATAATTGCCTGACTATAGTATTATATTAATCATTTTTATGTCTGTGATCTCCAATGCCAGCACAAGGAGTGCTGTTAGACAAAGCTATGTCTCACCATAGGCTACAAGAACAGAACAGGGCTCCCTTCCCCTCCCGTATTTGAGATCAGTCTCTAAGAAAAGCACAGGAAACATCAGGAATTGCCAAGGATCGATGGGGCAAGATATTCCTATGGTTTCAGGCATATGTATTGTATTCTTTCCCCCAGCCTTTCATGCACAGTCTGACTTATTAGCCTTAGTCGGCATTCTTTCTTGTAGAGCTGCCAGAAAAGCACAGTGGGATGAAACATCTGGTAAATTTGCTCAAATTCTATTATGAAATATCTTCAATTCAAGTTTCAATGAAAAGTAAACAAGTCATTGTCTTTAAAAAGTGGTTCACTTTGTTGTCAGAAAACACTGGCAACCAGCAGTAGGCATCAGCCCTCTTCTCAGGGCTGTCGAGGGAGAATAACTCCGGTTGTGAACCACTCTGTGCCAGGTAGAAGATCATGTGTATCATTGCTGGCTCTGTGAAATTTAACTTTTTCACCAGTGTCTGCTGTCTCATTGCCATACAGTGGCATTTGCATACATTTTAAGAGCACCCAGGGGATGCACAGAGCACAGCAGGGTGCATCTCCCCTGCAAGGCAGGGTGCTGCGGAGACTCCCGGTTTAGTCAGCACTGAACTGACTCCGTATCTGCATGCAATTTAGCAATGGAGAGGTACAAGGCTTTTCAGAGCCAGCCTGGGGATTTCTAACATAGGTGGGGATTTCTAACATAGGCATGGTGCCTTGCAGATACTACCAAGTGAGAATATGCAAACTGTGGTGGTAAACAGGTAGAGCCTGTCGAGCTACAGTTAAGAAAAGGAGCTACTTAACAAACGCTCTATATTGTATTTCTCTATGCTGGCTCCACACTTATGCAAATCTGTTGGCCCAAAACTCCCACATTATCCTTCCATGTAGGGCAAGGGCCAGAGGCCATTATTTCAGTCTCTAAATTGGAACAACACCTACAGAGAAGCTGCTCTTAGTTTCTGCAGGTGATTCCAGCCCTCCTCAATCTCTCGGGCTGTTTGCGGAGAGAGGTGAACGTCCCCCACCAAAGGACTCTTCAGCAGTAGTTTAATTTCTACAGAAAGGCATTCCTCTCTTACAATCGGGAGCTTTAATAAGTGGACGTGCTGCAGGAAAAGAATCTATTGGTGGGTCAAACTACAGCACTTGACTATATTCAACCACAGGGGATATTTTTTAATTGGCAAGGAGCCCTTATAGAGCCATCTGACTTTCCTATATACCTGTGGTGCATGGTATATTTGAGACAGATTTAGCCAGAAAAGGACAGATCAAAAAGCCAGTGAACACATTATAGATCATTATAGAAAACAGAACTGCACTAAGAACTAGTCCATCTGTAAAGGAGCAGATACATGCATTTAGGGCAGGTTGTGCGCTGAATGATGGTATAGCAGAGAATATGCTTATCTGTGCAATGCACACAACACACTTTCTGCAGTCAACACATTCCTACATGCGTTGGCATGAGCCATTTGAAACCGATTTTCCATTTATGCCAATTCTCATTTTACACGATGCCAGGCTGCTGGAGCTCGGACACCGAATGAGGCAAATCCCTGCCACCCTTTTTGGCTCAGGGTGACTTGAGGACAACACAAAGTACTTGCAGTAAAACAAGATAAGACATACAGTGAAAAAAAACAAGCCAATTAGAAGTGCCGTCAGAGCTAGAATTTCTCTGGGAATGTGTGATACAACCGGAGAAGGTTTAAAATGTGCTGCAGACAGTGATGTGGCTGCCAAAAGGAGAGCAACTGTCAAAGTGGGGAACATTTTTTGGGCCAGGGCTAGTCCTGAAGATGATGACATTTTTCACAGTTCTCATTTGATCTGGGCAAAGAAGGCTGAGTGGGGAGAAGTAATGCAGAGATAGGAGCAGACCTGCAACAACAAAAGATTAAAATATCTCACAGACATGTTTAGAAACAGAGTCTGCAACAGAGGCTTCTGGCAACAGAGAGAAATTTTGGACCGATCTAAGATCAAGGCACCAGTCTCAGTTGTAAGGGGCCCTTCTGAGAAAGCCATTTGAACCTGCCAAGTCAGTCAGTCCAGACCAGAACTGATGGGGAGAGGACAGTCTTCTTCTTTTGCAGGCAGGAGAGAGAATATAAACTACCATGATAAAGGGGACTGGAAGCAGAAAGTTGCAAGGAACTCATAGCTGGAGCTGACTGAAAAACAACGCATCAAGCTATGGACAATGCCTATCATTTGAAGAAGAGGCACAAGAATGTCAAGGAGCTCATTTGAATGAGATCACAGCATGGAAATCACAGCAGTGCCAGAAACAGTGACTTCAGCAATGAAAGAACCACCACAGATAAAAAGTAAATGCATAAAAACCCCTCCCGTTTACCAAGCAGGACCCCCTCCTCTAATTCCCACTGTGGGAGGATGTGAACTGCATGCTTGAATAAATAACGAACTGGGAAAGAAAGGATACGTGATAAATAGTGCCATGGAGAGAAGTACACACCCCAGGGTAAAACACATGCCAAGGCCCTGGTCTCAACAGGGTGAACAAATTGTGAAGGTAGGGGAGCAGAGCAGCTGGAGGAGCTGTGTGGGGCAGGATCACCACTGGGCTGGCGGGCACTTCAGCGCTCTGCCGGAAACACAGACAAAAGCAGGGAGGAGGAGGAAGAGGAGGGTGAGCCAGTTAGCAAAGCCATTGCAGACCGGCTCTATGTGGAAGAGCCAGGACTGGGGGCACGCTGGTCAGCCAGTATGCAAACTAGATGGAAACTTCTCCAGTGAAGTGTGTAACTAAAGTCAACATAAATTAGGATTAAAATATTGCCCATTTCACATTCTCGAGAACTGTGTTTCAAATGAAGTATTTTTCACCACCACAACAACAAAATCTTGTTTTCTGTAAGAAAATATATAGCAGCTGCTGCATCTACCACCCCACTGCACTTGAATAATGTGTCCTGATCACCACATTTGGAGGAGGCAGAGCTCTGCGTGAGCAGACACTAGCTCCCAGCAAATGCATAACACAGAGAGAGAGTACACTTTTGAAATGTTAAAATTAAACGAAGGGTTATTGCCTTGTTCAAGATAACATAATTCCCCTCTGCCAAGCAGTGCTAACAGGGCAGATCAGGCCTGTCACCTGCTTGCCCATTCTGATATGCCAAGAGACAGCTGCAATCACACTGCCCCAGGCAGTCTGCAGAGCCTCCATCTCTCTGTCCTCCCCTTCCTCACCTTCCTGCCCTGTTAGGAAGGAAAGGCCATGAGGTAAACCAGCAGAGAGAACACAAGCTGCCGGAGGCCTCCCGCTCAGGGCTCCCAGGGTTCGCCCTGATCCAATGGATCATCAGAAATCCAACCTCTTCCCGGCCCAGAGACTCCGGGAAAGAGCAGCAGGGAGGAGAAGGACACCGGGTGGGCAGTGAATAACTGTAAGAAGATTTGGAGCACTGGTGTGGAACAGCTTTTTTCTGTGGCTCCTGTCGATGTGGGAGCCACCTCCTCACTCCAGTTGTCAGACTGAGCTCTTGCAAGCTCCTTTTTTTATTGCTTTCTCTACCTGCTATCTCAACAGAACATTGTTTTCATGACTTTCCCTATAATGACAGCTTATTCTAATCAATGAAGCTAGTGATGAATGATCAAGAAAATACAACGGATAAGAGAGGAGAAAGATCACTGGCAGACTGCTCAGGAGCCCAGCCCCAGCCATGAGAAAGGAACCCCTCAGCCGCCCCACACCTTCTATCCTCCGCTCTCCTCTTCCCTTTGTCATCCTCAGCTTGTGCAAGCCTCTGGCATTGGGCTGCCATGAGGAGCGACAAAATAAGCGGGAGGCAGGATAGAGAACAGAAGGATGGGCAAGCTGTGTTTACTCTCCCCTATTCCTTGTAAAGCTATCATTGCCTTGCTCTTCCTCATTTTCCCTCCTTTCCTCTGTGACTTAGAAGCAGCAAGATTTGAACAAGACGGAAAACATATTTTAAAATGCTTTAGGGATATAATAAATATAAGTTAATGGAATTTTTTTCTTTTCCTCCAGGGATGCCCGGGCTCCACACTTCCTTCTGTCTTTTCTTGCAGCCCCAGGCCTTTTGTTCTCTGGCAAAAGCTCCCTGTTGAAGTGCATGGCATTTTCTGGGCACTATATCTTCGGTATGTTCTTTGCAGCAGTGTAATTTTTTTTGATAGTCACTTGAATAATCAGCAGTCAATGTTAAAACACAGCATTGTACACTGACACCCCTAACCCCCAGGAAGCAGCAGAAGATGAAGAGGGAAGCCTGCAGTACTTACTGGCCTCATTTTCTTTCTTTGAGAACTAGCTCTTTCTTCCCTACATACAAGTATCCCACACAGTTAAAGCCAGCCCTAGTTATCTACGGCCAGCTCTTGTTCCCATTCCTAATATCATACAACTGGAGTACGGGGGCTGTTTAGGCTAGTAAGGGAATAACGTGGGCTTCTGAAGCTGTCCCAAAACAAGTTGTTTGCACAACAGTTCTCTGTGTTCTCAACCTGAACACCTCCTCATATTTGGCAATACATAAAAAGAACTGTAGAAATTTTTCATTTGCAGATCTAAGTTAATTTGTTAAACGTTGACCACAAGGCTAATAAAGAACCTGGCTGCTTTATGTCCTACCTTTTCAATACCAGGATGTATTTTATAAATAATTTAACTAGACAGAAGAAATTAAGGAAGGAAGCATAGAGCCAAGTCTGAAGGAAGGAAAGACTGTTCTCTTATCACAGCTGAAACCATTTACTTTTGTTACATGTAGTTCTATTATTTTTAAGTACTCAGCTTTTTTAATGCTAATTCGAGCTTGCTGTTTCTTGCTGACAGCCAGCCATATGCGACCCCCTGTTCTTTATAAACATTACACACCGTGCAAGAAGATTGTGTGGTCACAGACAATGGGTTTTTTCCTTCCTGTAAAACTAAATTCTCTCAGCCTGAACCACTGGCTTGCTGTCTTCTCTCTCCTCTCCTGCTCTGAACTTGCAGTGTCAGAGGCTTACACGTAAAGGACTTTTCAGTCATGAGTGTCTTACTGGAGGCTGCTTGTGCTTTCCTGTAATTTCAGGCTGTTGTGTCATCCTGTCCTCTTCCAAGAGTACAGCTGCTGCCACCAAAAGTGAAAATGAAAACCAGGAGAGGTGGTAGTCTCACCTGAGACCATGTAATGGCTTTCAGAGGGCTTGTGGAAGTACCATCATCCTCCTTTAGACTTTCCTACCTAGTAAGCTGGAGAAGTTTTGAAGTCTTCAAACCACGCTTAATTAGCTGCGTTGCTGGAAAGTGTGCCTGTGGCCCACTGTGAAAGCTTTTAAGAGAATAGAGTCACAAAAAGAAGCCATAGTGGCATTTTTAACTCAGGAATTTCCAGCTTTGCTTTTGGGCAAAATGCTGCAGTTAAGTGATGGCTCTGCAAGCACATGTAGAGGTCTGATCCGGAGAGACACTGAAGTACCCAGCAGCACAGTGAATCAAGATGCTTAGAACTTCAGGCAAAACGCTGCATACCAAGCAGAAGCTGACCCAGAAATCACAGGGGTAAGGCTTAAGCTGAATCAGAGTGGTGAAATGAGGCCAAAT
Source organism: Caloenas nicobarica (assembly GCF_036013445.1). Lineage (NCBI taxonomy): Eukaryota > Metazoa > Chordata > Aves > Columbiformes > Columbidae > Caloenas > Caloenas nicobarica. The sequence continues at coordinate 12,161,730 of NC_088254.1, forward strand.
GGAAGCTCTGTCTTACCATAGTCAATAGGTGCACTCTCAGACTCAAAGCAGAACATCTCAGGAGACAGAAAGATGGAGAAAAAGCAGCTTTTGAGAAATAAAACTCTAAAGGCAAATTTTGGGTTTGCCATGAAAGAATCTGGGGCGTGACTCACATAATTACATTGCTCCTATTTCATTCGTAGAGCAGCCAACATTTAGGAACAAGGGCCACCATATGTCCTTAAGAGCAAGTGCTGTAGTTCAGTTTTAAACATGACAGCAGCTTCGCTGAGGACGAGTACCACCAAGGGTCTACTCCCTGCTGAAACACTGCCAATCCTTCTGAAGCTGTTGCCTTTAGATATACAACACACACCAAGCCTTCACTATCTTCTTTCTGTTAGGTTTTCTGTTTGGCCTTGGAAAAGCCAAAAACAGACTGGAGTATTTTGTGATTCATCAGTTTGAGAAGAATGAAGGCAATCCAGTGAGGTAAATCATTGGGAGAAAGGACACAAGAAGATAAATGAATGACTGTGCAGCTAAAAGGTATGAAACAGGTATTTGAGACAAGAGGTGGACAAGGAAGTGCAGGAATAAAGCTAAAAGAATAAAACTTAGCTAGGAAAGGCTGAAAGGAAGAGTGGAAAAAGATTTTCAATTAATAAAGACAAATAAGAATTTTTCAAGTATATAAGAAGCAAAATGTCAGCAGGGCATCCAAGAGAGTGCCAGGGTTATTTAGTAACAGAAGAAAAGATCGCAGAGAACTGAAATGAAATCTTTACCAAGTGTTCCTAAGAAAGGATGTAGGACTGAGGTAGCAGAGAGAGTTACTTTTTCCACGAGAAGGTAAAAATACTCAAAGAACTCCAGGTCACACGTAGAAAGAATAAATAAATTACAGCTCTGCGTAGTACAGACAGTCCACCCCACAGTCGTAGATGAGGTGGGGAGGTCTCCTAAGAGTGAATTTTAAATATATTGTGAGAACCAGTAGCAGAAGAAAAATGGGTTCCCATTGCATTCATCCATTGCAATCATTTGTCCTACATGAAGCAGAAATCTATATAACCTCCCAGTCTTAGGTTCTGTGAGAGCAGAGATCATCCTCAAGGAATCATTCTTAGGCTATTTTAGTCTCTCTGATGCTGCAAGGGTCTCACAGGGAAAGATGGGGTTTGTGTGTGCACACAACAGCTCACAGCTGGCCCTGCTTCATACCCTGGAGCTGCTGTGGGAACAATAACCAACAGCTCAATCCCTTCTCAGTGTTAGTAATTCAGAAATAGATTTCTGGATGTTACAAGATGGACCAAGCTCACCTATGAGCACAGTCAGTGACTTGCACTAGAAGCATTCACCAGACAAATAATGAGCAGAGTTAAGCTGCAAACAGAAAACCATAAGGAGCAAAGTGAGAAAGGGAGCAGCATCTCTGAGAGAGGAAAGGCTTCAGGCAAAAATGATTGGAACCTCATAATCAAAGTCTACCCACTGTTCTCACTTATTACAAAAAAAAAAAAATTATGGACAGAATATTCACAAGGCACATAAGCACACGACAAGAAAAGGACCTCCTCATGTATCCCCTCCTTGGGCGAGGCTGATGCGCTTTGAACAAACCTCATCTGGAGGCTTGTCCCAAAGGACAAACATTGCCAAATGGCTGTCAGCAGTGTGCACTCTTTGAGCTGCCTAGCTCTTATCTCGTATTCAATCTCATACTTTATGTAGCTTTTGAAAACAAAATGCATGGACACAGAGTAGGAATCAAGGTATTGTGGCAACTTGGGAAATGCTGAAGAAATAAAAAATATTGTCAGACACTGATGCTTTCTCCTGGAAATATTTTCACTCCTTGGCTTTTCTCTCTGCTATCTCTCCATGCTTCTTGTTAGAACACAAGGTGACCTTTCCATGCTTAATTACCCGAACAAAATCCACAGAACATTGATGCCAAAAATGCCCCTTGTGCCTTTTAGTACGTTTGCAGATGTTTGAAATAATCTAACCTAATCTCTTCCTTTTCAGGTTAGGACAAATGTAGTGTGAAACAACCAAAGAAAGTAAACAAGAGAAAGGAGGATGGACAAACACATGTTGACAAATACAAGCTAAGAGATGGACTCTGTGCGTGCATGCACGGTAAAGTGTTCCCCAGCAGAGTCTGACTCTATTCTGAAACAGACACTTGATGATAGCGCTTTGCCTTTATATAGCAATGTTCATGCAAGCATCTCAAGGCATCCCTCGAATAGTCACACGCAGCACAGCGTGGCGATCAGAAACTACCAGTATAATCATTTTACACAAGAGCGAATTGGTTCATATGGTCTGGATGATTTATCCCCATTCATCACAAAAAATCAGTGAAGAAGCTGAGAGTAAAACATGAAAACCACTAGTCATGAGGCTCCAATTATCATCTCTGCTCTGTGGTCTTCACCCCTGCAGACTGCTAACACTGCGCGGTGGGGATTCCCCCCTGCACACCCGGGGAGGACGCGCTCGCTTCAGCAGGAGTGGACGTCTGCCTGAACGCTGCCTGGAGCACACGGGTGCTGGTGCATCTCTGCTAGCAGGGACTGAAGCGCCGGCTGCTCACCTCCCTACCTGTAATTTGTGGCCCATTCGGCCAGCTTCTGATATCTGAGCATTTCACCTCCTGCTTATGTGATAAGGCTATTTCACGTGACTGGCAATTTAGCTGTGCTGGCACAGGGACAAGTGGGGCTCCAAATCCATTCTTGCGGGAAGAAGTGAGACTGCAGGTACCCTGAAACCTAGCTGGACCCAATCTACCTTCATGGCCCACTGGAACAGGAGAAATAGGATCCATTGCCATGTCCCATCCACAAAGTATTTCCAGAGCTCCCCCATGACCAGGTTTCAGAGGCAGGTATGTGCCTCCGAAGTCGCAGATAGATGAAGTGTTAGGTCACAGCTCAACACATCCTGCAGATCTTCGAGCAGAGGCCTAAGAAAACTCCTCAATAGGCTGGGAGTACAGTAAATCTCAGGCACACTTTGGAGGAGCTAAACTGTGGCAAAGAAAATGTTAAAAACCATTTCTATATGATGAGGCACTTAAGTAGTTCGGCCAATTACACTGCTCGATTGGCTGACATTCCTAACACTATCATTTTGCACACAGGGTGCCTCATGCATGAATGAAGATGGTGTTTGAAGGCTTTGCTTTTTGTCAAGGCTTTTATGTTTCTTTCTGGAATGAGCAAGTTCTTATTAATTTCCCTAGCATTTTGACTTTAAATGCTCTGGGCACTTAATAAATTAAGTTACCATTTGTTTGGTTACTGTTTGGTTATTTAAGAACTTAATAACAAACATACATAGTGACCTGAACTTGAATTGCAGAATTCCTCATTTGCAGTTCGGATATCAAGATAGAATAGCTCAGCTTCACTTCACAGCCCTTTAGCCTGGCGCCCAAATGGACACATAAGCAATTGAGATCATTCAAATGGAGATACCCCCAGGGTGCCATACGCATTTAGAGAGAACAATTGAGAAATAAGAGGAATATTTAATACAGGAGAAAAATGTCCCTTAGGCAAAGATTTCACTAGGCGCTAGAGACTCGTGGAATAGTCCCTTTCCTGCACAAATGACACGATTCAGTCTTCAGCTCCCTGTTGTGCAAGCAGCCCTAGAAGCATTTCTAAACCTGCTCTATGTCCTGCATGCAAGGAGATGCTGTAATTACACAGATAACTTCTCTTGTCTTTCACTAAAACACTAGTAAGCATTTATACAACATCCCTCACTGAAGACACTCATGACACATCCAGAGGTAGGCAATCACCACCTCTCTTTCCTGCATGACAAGAGCTAGATTAGGAGTTACCTTTAGAGGTTTTTATCCTGAATTCAAAATATTAAGGTCATCTTTTCATTCCTAATGCAAACAAAGAGGTCTGCATGTACTTACATCTCAGCTGTTTGGCCTAAGTGATATACCCAAATTCCCAGAGAAGTTCTTCAGTACACTTCTACTCACACGGGTATATGCAGACCACCTTATTTCTGCTCTGCAGTGGCTGGGTAAGAGCCTGATACAATTTGGACACCAGTTCACAGTAGTTTGATCTACTATGCTTCGCCCTGCAGCAGCACTAGTTCTGTGAACCTCCAAGAGTGTCATGTACCTTGTACCAGCTACTGCCTTAGCAACCCACATGAACCACAGCTTTCCTCTATGATTGGAATAACAGTCTTGAAATACTCAGTTGTTTCCTGAGAATATAATCACAGTCCTCGACATATTCACTGGAGCGATACAGGTCCTAAAGGTGGTGATAAATCTCTCCCGATCAACCAATTTCAGATTATCTTCGGAAGTTTAAGAATAGTTAGCCTGACTGACCTTTGAGTCAGTCCATTTCTATGTCAGTAAAAAGCCACTGGTTCCAGCACCGCTACCATCTCAGAGCTGGAACAAGGCAGGGCTCCTGTCTGGCATAAATCTGCAACAATATATGGCATTTGGGAAGGACCACTAAGGAAAAACATTCAGTCAGTGGGGCCAGGATTTAAATGGTCCTTGTTTGGTTGTCGTGCTCTTTGAAAGGTCAGAACCTCGCAGAACTGCAGAGGCAGAGAGGACCTCCAGAAATCACCCATTGCCCTCCTGCACAGCGGGACCAATGCACCGATGACACCCCTGACATATGTTTGTCCTACCTGACCAACAGCACCTTAAGGCAGCTGAGAACTTGGTCTTTGACTTTATCTCAGTCCCCAAGATAAGTGAAAAATCGGGCATGTTTTCTGTTTCCACTGACATGTCAGATAAATTAAAAACGCAATGGATTTTCATATCAGACTGTTGAGGACTAATTACAACAGTGCTTTCCAGCAAACCAGTGATTGTAGGCTAATTTTCTGTTATGAAACAGAAACCAGGGTTAATGAGGCTAATTGTGTTTACCAGTGTTTCGAACAAAAAGGAAGCCAATTCAATTTTGAAGCGAGTTCTTTGTCAGGAACGAATTGAGGAAAATTGCTACAGTTGTATCAGCATTTCCTAAAATTGCTTAGTACCATGCTTGGGAAACTAACACTACAGAACACGAGCTAGTGGTACAGAAAATGAAGATTAGACAGTAACTACATTGAGTTTCAAATGCATGGCTGTGTGACATGCAGTGATGGTCGAGATGTTGAAAGCAATGCAATAGAGAGTCATTAATAAAGTAAGTGACCCTCATTCCAGCTCTATTGAGGTACTTCCAAGAGAAAAATTAGGAAATCAAGGTATGTAGCAATACCTGTCAGATAAACAAAAGCTCCAAGTTCTATGTCTCATCCATGACTGATTAATTAATTACACAAGCTGGACTAGTGAAAAATGAACACATTACTGCAAATCAAAATTCACAAGCAGTTAGAAGTCCTTCAGAAAAAAAAAAGAAAAAGAAAAACAAAGAAAAAAAATCAGTTTAGGCTCTCTTGCTACAAGCTGATAATTCTAATAATTACTCAAAAGAGTTGAGTGACTTCAGTGACAAAAGACACAAGCAATATCTGCAGCACAGTACAAGCAGCTGCTGTTGGGGAAGCCTCATCCTGCCAAATATTAATACACTCAGCATTAGTGCCCCTGCTATTCCCTTCCCAGCCGCTGTTGAATCTGCAGCCAGGCCAAACAGCGATGCTTTGGTTTTGCGATGTAACCAACTGGAACTAAAATGCAGCCACATTCATTTGCACTCCAGACTGGTGCCCAAATCAAGCTGGTGTGTGCTAGAAAGACTATGAAGGCTTTCAGCTGCAAAACACACAGGCGCAATGGCTGCGGTTTGACCTTACTGCAAAATCCAGGCTGCCTTTCCCTTCTGTGTGCCCAAGGCAGAAGCATCCTGGGATTTGCAGGAGGGCCTTACTCTGCCGCAGGGGAGAGCCTGTGTGGGAGAGATCTAAAGAAAATCTGCATCCATATATACGGCTGTCCAAAGAGGAACTCTTTAGGAGGACCCTGAGTAAGAAAAAAATTATAGCGTGCCAGACAGCAAAGACAGCAAGCAAGAAAACAGAAAAGTGAAAGAGGTCCTGTGGGGAAAACTGTGGAGCTAAGGAAGGAAAGGAATTAATGTGGTAATACATCAACATAAGGGAGAATAAAAAACACATGGAAGAAAGGGGGAATCTAAAGATTAAGCACAAACAGGGAGACATACTGGTTAAAAATGGCAACAAAAATGTGCATAACATTAAGGTCAGTAAAGGTCACCAAGTCCTCGGCCTACCTTTTCTATCAGAAAATCAGTTCTGGGAGAAAGAGGGTGAGGGAAAGCAAAGAGTCTCAAGACAGGAGTGGGGAGCACCTGGCCGAGTTCTCAACTTTTATGGTGAAAAGCACATTTGATGTCTTTCAGTTTAAAGTTACAGCCAGCGGCTCTCCAGCTCCAGCAGCTCTGCTGACCTGGGGCCTTTTGCAGACTGTAATGTGTTCACTGGAATCGAAGCTTCCCTTTAGAAAAATGATGTCTGCAGCCCTTCTGGTTTGCCAAGATACAGCCTTCGCTATGTAAATCAATGCTCTGCTGTCTTGTTGAATCTACAGCCTGAGGTATGAACATCTCCAATTCATCTTAATGGGATGTTAACCTCAAAGCCTCATTGTGACTCTCTGAATGCTAATACTATATTAAACAAGTTGTTTAACATACAAATGCTGGGTTTAAGTCACTCACATATGTACAGAAAAATAGTCTGAACAAAACAAATACCTGAATTTCCAGTCATACACTGGTCATCTCTGCAAATCAGTTTTATTTTGGTTTAGAGATGCTTAGGTTTGAATGAATGCTGGTTCTCCTTATTTATCATCTCCAGGTAGTGATTCTTCTGTTTGCTTTCAGAATTTCTATTCCCTCTCCCAAAGCTGGTGTCAGTACTACTTGGGTTTACAAACCTTTTGATTCACTTTCCTGGGCCACCCTCTGCCTTCTTTATTCACGGTCTCTGCACTTGAGAAGACCTCAATAAGGACATGGAAGAAAGACTTCCATGGTGAGGCCCAGTGGGACCATCGGAAGGCATCAAGCACACTTTGCTCTCACGTGCAGACTAACCGTGCTACTGCATGGACAGAAAGAGATCCGATGTTGCGAGACATCTGTCAGAGCAAGGCAAGCGCTCCTTCTTGGAGTGAGCCCAAGAGGTGAAAAATCCAGGCTTCCAGAAGTGGCTGGTGGTTGCCAACACTTCCATTATTCAGCGCTTAAAATGAAGCAACTGTAAGTTTGGGCATTGCTAATATCCTTCCTGACAAACCTTTGAAAGTCTCACAACTAAATGATGAACATCTTTGGTCCCCAAGTTCCCCAGTAATTCTAGGAAATCACAGGTAAGAGCCTTAGTTAGAAGTGGCAGTCAAGCCCCCGCACTTTGGCCGTGAATAAAGATTTCATTCCTGGGCTTACTACCAGAAGTGAACGCACATCCATCAAAAAATAGATCAAAAGACAAATGAAACTGCCTGCTCAGATAAAGCCCTTTTCAAAAAGTTACAAGGGGGAGGGGAGGACCGTGCGAGAGGATTTAAAGAAATGTCTGTTGAAGGACAAAATAAGCAAGATACTGTGATGAAGAAAGCAAACAATGAAACAGAGTCCACTACAGACAGAGCAAGTGAAAGAAAACCACATTACTATTTACAGTAAAGATCACTTGTCTAACATGTATAATTAGAAATTCACACACACAAAGATAAAAGTGACCAGTGAATGCTGCTGTAATCAAAAATAATACAGCATTGTGTATATCTTTTAAAAAATCTAACACTCTCCAAAAATAGGGATAATGGGGCTCATTAATAGAGTCTTCATCTGAACTGAACAAGTTCCCTTTATTCACATTGTAATTTTTCCTAGCCTGCCACAAGAAACCCTCACGACAAGTCATCACAGTGCAGCCCCCTGCCCCACACATCTGTGCCTCGCTGAAGTTTAGTTGCAGACAAGACAATGATACCCAAAGAAATCCATTCACATTTCAAAGACTTCCACTTTCACATGAGCTTGTGTTGCTTGGACTGTATCTGAAAATACAGCAGAGCACCTGGGTTTCTCTATTTGTTCAAAGCAATGGCTCACAACACTTCTGCACTCCATTCAGTGAGCACACAAATCTTTGTCTGAAATACAAATGTTCAGAGAATATGTGGGACAACACACTACAGTGTTAAATCTTGATATGCGAGGAGTAGTGAGAGGAGGTATTAACATTTCAGTAAAATCTGGAAGGCTTAAAATACCTGCTTAGGAAAGTGCCTTTTAAAAAAATTTTTCTTTTTTAAAGTGCTCACAAAAACAAACAAATAAAAGCCCACCAAGCCAACACTCCCCTCCCAAAAATAACCCAGCCCAACCCAAAACACAGCCAAAAAAATTACAGTTTCCAGCAATGGAAGCAAGTTATGTTCCCTTTATTATAATCTATTATTATTTGCATGCTAGTATCCCAAGCAGACGCACAGTCAGAGGCGCTTGCTATTTTAGACTTGTATTTGGTTAGAGAATCAGACTTCCATGCAGGTGACAAGGGAGAGGCTTTGTACCTAGCCAGGGTCCCAGAAGACTCACCAAAAATTCAGCCATGAAAGCCAACAAATATAAAAGGGCACGATCAGGTTGCAGCTATATTATCATCACACCAGAAAATTACAACTCGTTATTTACTACTATTTCTAAATCTGATAATATACTAACAGGACCTTGCCCTTAATAATGTACGCCCAAGGGTATTCACGACTGCCGATATTGCACCATTCGGTCTCTAGAGAGTGAAATTATTCTGGAAAGGCCATAACCTACTGAGCAGGATTGTTCCTGGTCCCTCCGGATGGTAACCTACCAGAGACAGTGTGGTCTGGAAACCTGTCTCTGAGCAACCACCAACTCTTCCTGTTGTGTTACAAAGAATAATAAATATTGTTACGTTGCCCTAGATTTATCCTTATTATGTCTCTTAGGTGCCATTTTATGCCATATGGAAAAACACTCATTGAGAAAAAGGATGAGAAGCGGAGACAAGTGATATAATAAAAAACCTAGTCTATCGATTTTAGTTTGACATTACCCTCTATGCAGGGTTTGCAGGGGTTTTCTAACATAAGCAGCCAAGTGTTCTGCAGATTCATGCGTGGGGCAAAGAGAGATGTCAGTGCTCAGCACCTCTGAAAAGCTGACTTGGGAAGCTAGTTCAAGTCCTACAGGTTTAATATTTCAGACATATTAACAGGAAAAAAAAGTGTCAATGAGTGTCTTCTTCTTAAGACAGTACTAGTTTGAAACTAAACATTTTTTCTATTCCCCCAAAGCGGTAATGGATAATTGCATAATTAGTGCAAAACACAGGGAAACATAAGACAGGAGCTGAAGTCCAAAAATCTCCAAGTATTAGATTTACATATTATTTGTCTCTTATTAAACGTACACTACGCCCCAGGCACACTCTATCATTCACAAGCAACCAGCCTAACAAATATTCACCAAATTCACAGTCTAACAAAAAAAAAAAAAAAGGGAGAGGAGAGAGGCAGGCAGACAGACAGAATATATCAGTGAGTCAGGAAAACAGCTATCTAATCTTGAATCAAACTTTTTTACTGGAAACAAAAAAAGGAGTTCTTACTTTCCAGAACTGTTTACACCATGCTAGTGATTGTTAGCAACCTTCCTCCACAATAAGCTTTTACAAACATTTTTTTCATCGCTGAAATTCTGTGACCCATCTATGCTGAAGAAATTATGAGCACAAAGGATGATTAGCAGTATATGAAGAAGGGCATGGCAGGTCTATACACTCTCCTAATGGAAAGGTTCTACAAAACTGCGTAGGAAACACCTGAAGTTGCATACATGCTCCAAGAAATATCATAAAATCTAAATAGCAACATATGAAGATAATGAGACATACTTTTCTTACTGAAGTCAACAATAGTTTTACCACTGACATCAGTAGGAGCAGGACTGGGGTCAATAAATTACTATAGACACTTCTGAGAGAAGCATTCTCAGCAGTTGCCTGTAGTGGTTTGGATGAGGAGCTCTAAAAGAGGACATTATTCTTCCAAGTTACCTGCCCTAAAAAGTCTAATACAGTACTTCACTGGGACAGGAAAAAAGCTCTAAGTCATTAAAATACCTGTCTCCAAACAACAAAAATCAGATTCTCTTTACGTTCTTCAGGCTTAAAAAAAATATATCTTTTAACAGAAAAATATTTCAGTCAAATTCACTTGTTAAAATGTTTTCATCATCATGCTGAAACATCTCCCCGTGTCATTCTGAATTTACACATACAATGCGAGTTTAAATTAGCATACGATCAGTCACCAAAGATGTCAAGTGCATTATCAGGATTAGTCAGGTATGAAATACTACAGAGGGATATTTCAAAGAAGATGTAAACTGACCTAGTTTCACAGCCCATTCTTCCAAATTATCAGGATTTCGTTAATGATTGTATTTGTTTCATCTTGTCAGAATGACTTGCAGCCTATGAAGTACATTGATCTACTGTTGAGAATTAATTGTAGAACTCAGTGACTTCTGTCAAACTAATATACTTAGTTAAAACCTTTCTCTTGTATATCTCTTTTGGTGTCTCCAAAATTAAAATTCAAAACTGAATAAAAACAGAACTCTCTAGGAATCTCAAAGCATCAACTGGAACTTAACAGTTCTTTCTCATTGTGTATTCTACACTAAACCCAAGGTCAGTTAACAAAATATATTCTGTGAATAAAAGCATAATTATTGGTGTAATTTGCAGTGCAAATGAAAGAAAATGATTACTGCCTAATTAACAGTACATATGTCAAGAATCCAGAAAGAAAAATAGACTTAGAAATAAAATAATGATAATTTTAAAATCTAGAAGCTTTTTATCTTCTGCTCTGAACAGAAACCATAAGCCCTGTGTGTTGCCTGGTTCCTTTTATAAATAATTCACCCCAAATTGTGGACATTTTCCATAGCAGACATTTAAATCTCAAGAAGGCTTAGTGCACTAAATAAGAGGAACTTCATTAAACATTCTCTACTCCTTGAAGCTAATTTTTAACTATGGCTTCCTGCTGAAGAAAACATTTTTTTTTTCACTTTAAGGTTCTGTATAAGAACCTTCAACAACATCCCCTCTAGGATGTCTGAGTTACTTTTAGAATTTTTTCTTTTTAAAAAATGACTGCTTTTTAACAGAAAATTTAAAAAATATATATTTAAAATACAGGGGGATGGAATTCTAGTAAAGGTAGACTATTCTAATGGAGGCTGGACCCAGCCCTGAGGGTTCACTTCTCAATCATCGCTACACTGGGATTCCCAGTTACACCAGCAGGAGCTGAGGAATGGGTACCTGATGCTGTTGAGGACAGTCCCAGAAAGCACACAGGGGCTCAACAGCAAAGGCACCTGATCGTGCAGAGGTAGAATCTGTCACCCCAGCTCCACCACAGCTCGTTTTCAGTTTGTTTCTCGGCATGCCCACACCGCAGTGCCGCGCTTGGAGCTCCCGAGCAAGGTGGCACTGCGCTCACCTGCCAACGAACCACGCGTTCGCTGGGGGGACAACCTCCGAAATCACAGCAACTCAAATCACTGGCTTTTTCAAAACAAAACCAACAAAAACACAGCTGTAAAATCATGACACAAAGGACTAGTACAGGATGTGGCCCTGTAAACTCTCGGATAAAGAAATAAGGTCTGTCGATAATCTTCTCACAACAAAGAGAGTGTATTCAGGGTAAAACACACAAATCTGAATTTACAGGACCTGTCCTGATAGTGATATACTTAAAAATAAAAACAAAGCATAGTTTTCCAGTACAGAAAAATAGCTATGCAACTGATTTCCTTGACAACTTCTGAAAAATACTATTTTCATCAATTGTTTTGTTTCAAGTGGCAGAGAAGTTGTTTATACATAGAGATACACAATTTTAAACTGAAGATTTCCCAGATAGCCTAACAAACAACATGAAGTTCTAGACTAAGTTGATCTGATAAAACCCAGAACTTAAACTAAGTTACAACAGAAGTATATCAATGAGCAGGTGTTTTCAAAGCCAGTTTATTCCTGTCAGTGAACAAGTTAGCTAAGGCTTGCTTTCCTATCCCATGTCCTAGGGACTCCACTGATACTGAGCACCATGGGGACCTGGAACACTGTTATTGATTCCCACATGTAAGTAAATGTTTGGGATTTTTTCTATTTTTAGGTTCCACACTAAACACTGTCAAAAGCTTATATACAGAGAGTGAAGAAACCAGACACAATAGAAAGCACAATACAACTACCAGTTCTGTAACAAAACAAAGACAATTTAGAACTACCCACCCAGCTGTACCCTAAGAGGTGTGACAGGCCACAAAGCAGGAGGAGAGTGCAGACTGAGGGACAGCTTGTTACAGACGGGTCTGAGGAGGCAATATTCCCCGGGTGAAACCGCAAGGTGGCTGTGGATCATTAAAACCGTGTCGAGAGATATTGAACTCTTCAGAGGACAGACACAGCATCAGGAATAATTAACTACATTAACATTCACTACACTGCCAGGCATTGTTCATCCCCCAGTAAAATGAACTTTGGTTTTTGCCTTGATTAGCGGCCACAATCAAGGAAAACATTTCTGAAATTTGCAGACAACTTTCATGCTTGAGGAGAGAGCACTGTCTTATTCTGCAGCACAAGTGCTGTATTATCCTTCATTTCTACAGAAGAAGATGTCAGGATGAGACACACTATATGTGGCAATTTCAATGTGTGCCCTAGGGCTCAAATCAGCACAGTGCCAAAGTCTAGTGATACTCGCAATCACAGCCGGGCTGACCTCAACTGCGAGACTCAGAAAATAGGCTACATTTCCTAAATTCTGAGCTGGACAAGGCCTCTTTATAAAAGGTCCTGGGAAGAAGCTAATTTCTTTTTTTACATTGCGTAGTCTGTCAATAATTTCCCAAAAGCTTGAAAGTAAACAAAATTCTCTTGCCTAAATCAGTTGGTTTTCTTCTGATAAAAATTATATTGTTTCACAATTTTGTATTTTTTCTGCTCAAACAAGGTATACTATGTGATAACGCACAGGTGACATGCTCAGATACTATGGAGCAGAGCAGGCACAAGAAGGGAAGCCAGCTACTAACCACTCTTCAACCTTCTCTAAGGGGCTTTGGGGCGTGGGGATGGATAGAGACGTGTAGGTGAGGCCACCTGAGCAATTCAAGGGTGACCATTACTAGTGTTAAGAGCAAACTCCCTGTGATCTCAGCAGAAGCCAGAGTTGCAATCACGGCACGAAGTGCAGCGGGATGGAGCCCCCTGAGCAGCAAGTCCAGCCCACTGGTGCTCACCACTGCTGCAGTACAGAGCCACTTTTCACGCTGGGTGTTGGCTTGGGCTGCAGAGAACTTCTCTACCAACGCAGCTATTGCAGTTAGGTATGCAACCTGGAGCAGCAGCATAACAATGTCTCCCAACACATAAATAGTGCTATATTGACCAAAAAATGGCCTTAAACCGTCATCACAGCTCACTCTCCTCATGTGAGCTCTTTAAGAGTGGGATCACCACATAGACGCACGGTGTTATTAAGGTGGTACAAGCCTCTTAGCACACTCACAGCTATGTAGTTACTGCAATATGCTCCAGCTATTCTTATTCAAGAGCCAGGTGGTGTCTTTCGAAAGCAAAGCCTTCCTAACTCAGCCAGCCAGCCATGTCACACTGTCAGATGGCTGTAATCAAACACTGCTCATTTTGCCCTGCATTTTGAATGGAGCTTGGATAAGCTCTCCCATGTTTTCCTCACGTCTGTACTTGCCTGGACCTCAAAGAGGGGATCTGTAGCCACCCACGTTATTTCTGTCAGAGGCATCACATCACTTCCGACATGCCAGTGAACGTGCCGATATCCGAATCCCATGGCCATTCCCATCGTGGGCTTTCCCTTTGCTGCCATTTCATGGCTCTTCGTGAATGCTTGTTAAGCAATATGATCTGGGGTCAGCAGAAGAAAATTTCTCCTCATTAATCTGCTATTGTCAGCTCCTTGTCTATGAAATATGCACAATACAGGGAACCACAATGGAGAAGGGCTCTTTGCCTTGAAAACAACAGTTCTGGACGCAAAACATACAGGCATGAAAAAGTCTGTGGACATATTTCAACACAGAGGTGAAATGCATTTAGAACTGTCCTTTAACAAGGTCTTAGAAGGGTTTGGAAATCAGAACTCAGCAACTGGAGCTTTCTGACTGCATTCTGCTTTCATGTACTCCCCGAGCTGTTTCTCACACGTGCCCATCACACCGGGCGCTGCAGGGACTGGCACGCGATTCCGTGTTCTGTAAGTTCCTCCCATCAAAAATTCTGCCACAGACCACACTTGCCCTTGGCTGCACGGCTACGTGAAATGGCTGTAACTGAGGGCTGGGTCCTACACAGCGCAGTGATGCTATGTAGCCGAAGTGCTCAGCACCTTCCAGAAGAGAGGCATTACTATTCCATTATTTTAGGACACTGTCACTGACAGGCTTGGCCCCTTCCACAGGCACGCGTGTCAGCTACTCCGAGACAAACGGGCTGCCTGCACTGCATTCCTTCTGTTCTTGCCAGTCTCTGTCTATCATCTGTTTTCCATTTTGTTCCTTTACCTCCCATTCTTTAAAAGTATCTGTAAGGCTGAAAAGTATCCCCTGGCTTCCTGGTCTCTGCTGCTGGAAGCAGAGTCGTTTTTGTTACTTGTTCCAGGGAGCAAGCCAGAAGCAGCCAGCCAAAGAGAGCATCAAGCCAAGAGGTGGAGTTTTAAGGGGTTCGTGGGTTGGTTTTTTCCTTGTTGTAATCTCTGCCTCTTGCCTTGAGATTTTCCAAGCATGCCTACAGCCCATGGGCCTGGCCATGACGTGCGCTCATGGTTTGGCCACAGTGGTCACAGTCACAGGCCACTGCGAGTCACTGAGCTGGGAATGACTCCCTCCTTCCTACACTCACTGTTGCCCTGAATTCAGTTAAGAAATTTAATTGATAAATAAATTAAT
This sequence comes from Caloenas nicobarica, assembly GCF_036013445.1. Classification (NCBI taxonomy): domain Eukaryota; kingdom Metazoa; phylum Chordata; class Aves; order Columbiformes; family Columbidae; genus Caloenas; species Caloenas nicobarica. The sequence goes on from NC_088254.1 coordinate 12,176,780, forward strand.
TATTTATTAATTAAAATAATGCAAAGTCCTACATGACGCTCTCAATTTAGTCTAAGAATAGCTTATTTAGTGTTACTTTACACTTGTGCCTAATTGATTAAACCAAAATAAGCCACCTTTGTGCTGCGATCAGTGCACAGGTTTAACTAACCCAGAGCCGGTTTGTCCTTCCAAACGTGTGCAGTAACAAAGAGCATATGAAAGCATGCAGTGAGTATTAGCTTGGACTGTGAAACACAACATTAATCTGGCACCTCCTGACCCTGCACTGTATTGCCAATACGTCAAATATCTTCACTCTGCTTAGCCCAAGCACATTCCCCGCACTGTGCTCTTTGTCAATAACTGTTCAAATATTTCTCTGCTAGTAAAAGTCACAACATTTTCCTGCCCCCTCCAGCATCAGCAGAGTTCCTCAGCTCTTCATGAAAATTCAAATGAAAAATATCGACAAGTTTTCATTGCTTTTAAGCGCACACAAAAAGCAACTCCATCTGCTTTTCCCCTTCTTTGCAAGGGGAATGCAATGCCTGTGGATTTTGAATTCCACATTCATCTTCAAGTCAGACTTGAAAAACTGAGAACCTGGTTTTTTGTGGGCTTTGGGAGAACAATTTCAGAGCTTCTCAAGAATAGCTTGTGAAAAGGTTTGGGATCCTTCAGCAGAGAAGATGCTCTGCAAATGGACAATATTTATCATATGCACAATGTACACACAAACACAAAACTGACAGAAAAGCTCTCTTATCTGTAAAAAAGAACACACTCCATTCGTGAAGCGCAGCTGCTCACAGCCGCTCCTCAGCACACGCTACCACCTCCTACCAGAGTGAAAAAGCTAGCCTGGGCGGGAGGTTAGCTTTCAGCATCTTTTGGCTAGAAAGTACTTTTTTAATGTTAGTGAGCAAGAAGGTTAATGGAGAAAGGACTTGGCGTTGTTTGACACCTTTGCAGTGCGAGGAAACGCGGCAGCAATGCCCTGGTGTGATCAAGCCCAGATTCCTGCACACAAGATGCCTCAGCAAGCTATAGGTTGTGGAGGCACGTATCTCTGGGCGGCTGAATCACCACCTAGGAATATTAGAAAATTTAAAAGGCAAATGAAAGAATATGGCAGGGAATACAAAGGGAAGTATGAGAATATCATCAGAGTAAATTATTTGGGAAAAGGGCTCTTAATGAGTCTTTCAATAGTTTTCTTGTTTTGGGGAAAGGAGATGGAACATGTCCAACCCTTTTTGGAAGTGCAGTGAAACTCCTCATTCTCCACAGCCTCTTCCAAATGCAGTCCTAAGTTATTTCTGGAACATTCTTCCAGAGGTATTTGGTTTTATTCCTATTCTAGACCCAGATCCATGACAGATGTCTGCAAAGTCATGCTGACTTCAGTGGGACATGGCAAGGGTGTGGGGGATGTGTGCTCTTAGATTTTGTGCTGGGACAAATATTCTAGTGAATTATTTGCTCTACTGACACTAGATATAATTTCTAAATCAGTCATGCAAATTATTCTGTTCCACAAAGAATTTGCAATTGTATGATTCTATAAATTTCCTGAGACCTTTAACACTCCCCTTGTAAAGGGACTGTTTCTTGAACCCTCTCAATACTGACTGCTCTCAGTCTTACAGTATGCTCATGGCATTACTAACTTCAAAGAGGAGCGAATAAAGTAATGAGGGAAAAGCCATAAGTTATATTTCCTTCACCCCTTGAGTTTTTATTTAAGCTCCCTTAACTCCTGCATCCTATTTCTCTCAGGAAGCTTCTTTTTGTAGTTTTTTTCCCCAAATACAAAACTCCTCACAGCAGCTCAAGTGACTCTGCCTTCCACACCGCCCTATAGTTTCCAGCCCTGGAATAACTTCTGACTAGCCATGATTTATCTGGCTGGTCAGAGGTTACTGTACACAGAAATGCAATTTCTTCCTTGCACTCACTCTGTCCTCCTTTGGCAAGTCCAGGTGTCATCAGCAATCTGCTGCATGCCATTTTATGGCCTTTCCTCCAGTATTTTATTCATCTGATGTTCCTTTTGCTGAGGAATGCTGCCTAGAAATGGCTAGAGGCCTTCTCTTTATATATATTTAATTAGTGTAACCGCTGATTTATGTACTAAAGAACTGAAAATTCATTTGCAATAGTTCTGTCCTTGCAATGCTGTTGGTGTGTTGCTTCAGCTTGACATTTGAAGAAAATGCCTTTCAATTCCTGACTGCATTCAGGTCTGGGATGAAGCTTCTCTCTGGAAATTAGTGTTCAAAATTAGTTGCTCTCTCTATAGTTTCCAAATTTTGAGTTACATTAAATACGACTAAGTTTTTGCATTGAGCTTTCTGAGTTCTGTGCTTTGATGACCCACCTGAGCCTGGCAACTGACAATCTCAAGGTCTCCTTAATTCTGACAAAATAAATTAATTTCCCCATGCTCCTGATACTGTTTTAAACAGAAGGCAGGAAATCTGTATGAAAGAAGCTTGTACTTCCTTTGCAAATCTGTTGCTATGCTGCTTCATCTCTTCTCCTGTTTTTTGATCAAGACCCCACAATAATCTACAGCAAAACACTCAGATCAGATTATAACCTACTTCTGCTGTTTGCTAGCTAAACCTGGTTGGGGAAAAGTCTGCACCACAGCTAAGCCTAGTCCAGAGTCAGAGAAAATACATGTACTTTTCTTTCTTTTTAATTAATTTTTTAGAATATAGGCAGTGACAAGGACAAATTTTCATATTTTACTTCATTTTATTCGGTAATGGCAGTGCTACTCTTTCTGCTGTAAACTTTTGAAAATATTTCTATTGCCAGCCCATAGTTTCTAAAAGGACATAACTGACAAAGTAGTTTTTATTAAATGATTGTAATTAGGAAAGCCTTGAAGATTTACAGTTTAAATAGAAGGAAGTTTCACCCACAAACACTGCTACTACACTGGCTACACTCTAGACCTGTGCTCCTGGAGAGAATGGGAATTTTTAGTTATCTCCAATGTAAGCACGATCAGGCTCAGTAAAGCCAGGAATCCAGCACTGATCTATGATCAAAAGGGCAGTTCAGAGTAACGAAAGGCATTTCCTCCAAAGGAAGAAGATACGGCTTCCATTTTTCTTACTAGCTGCTCTAAGGTACTCCAAAGCCTGATCTATGGCACTCAAGATTTACAGCATTCAAAAAAACCTGTGAAGCCAGGTACTTTTTTTTTTCTCCCTCTTTGAAATAAAACTGATGTTTGATTATCATCTGCAGCAAATATACATACCAACATTCATCAAATTAGGCCACTGGGTACACCGTTAACTCATTTTTAAAATGCTTCCAGCTTGGGTTGCTGGAGATGCACAGACGCACCATTACAGCTTCATAAGGCTAATTTTTAAGCACCAATTGGCCTAACAAAAAGTCAAGAATAATATCCCCCGTCAGTCAGCGCTGGCTGAGTAAGAATGAAGGTGGCACAATGAAGTCAGCCAGCCAGTGATCACATTAAAAAACAAGATCCTGTTACAGGAGTACATGGTGGGAGAAACACAAACAGGCTCTGAGCACTGCTAAACCACTGAAGAAACAACAGACAATTCTAGCACTGAGTATTATTTATTTTAAATATTTAAATTCAAGCAATTACTTTGCAGGCATGCTTTAATCTGACATGTAATTTAGAAAATATCTTCCAAGAACACACACAGAGTTTTCTCTGGCTCTTCCTCGGAAAACACCACAAATCAAGGCACATGTTAATAGTATTGAGCACAATTTTGCAGTGGGTCAAAAGATCGAGCAAGAACATGAACAAAGGAAAGGTTATAAAATTGACTAACTTCATAAGGTCCAACATTTACATTAACTATTTTAACTAAAGTAATATCAATAAATACATTCAGCAATACCTTCAACAAATATACCCAGAAATGTACATGAACAGCTTTCTATGCTAAAAACTCCAGAGTGCAATTAATTGACAGGCAGTGCTCCAAGGGCACGGTTACACTTCCACTGTGGCTACTGCAGTGTCAAGGCGGGTACAATGTCTTTTGGTGCATCAGCTGCAGACCCATACTGAACTGAGCAGCATCTTTATTTCCAGCTCCCACAGAAACACTTGCCTATGGCTCTTGCCCCTCTTCTTTCTCTCTGTTGTTTTTGGTTGTGAGCTTGAACACATGCCGCTCAGGCTGCCTGAGGAGCAGGGGGAAGATCCATACAACACACTATCCCAACTTTTTGCTATGTTCACAGATAATAAGTTCAGATTAACATTAAGCACATGATACATTGGCTCGCGTTTCATTACTTCAACTGTAGCATGTCACATTATGTCAGCCAAGGTCAACATTCAATGTGACATGATATGATCTAACACGATGCAGGGTTATTGCCTCCTGTGTAAGGAATCTCAGGCTAAGAAACAGAAATAGAACAAGCAGATGCACATAACAGATCGCTTTATAATACTCCTGGGAAAAAGAATCATTATTAAATGCATTGCAAATTGTGCCAGTATCCTCCTTACTGGATTCAGCTGGGCCTTCAAGCTACCACACGTCTTTTTCTTTTTTTCTCCTTTTTTTTTTTTTTTAAGAAAGACCCAAGGCTTGGCAAGTCAGTCAGATTGGTACTTGGACATCACCACATGAGGAATTTCGAATAATTCAGCGCACTTCACAAACTGTGATCGCTCTACTAATACCTTCTGCTCCCCTAGACTTCAGTGACCTCTGTTTCATGAATAATGTGAGTAACAGTGCTGAAAGTCCCAGAGGATCTTGACTCCACTGCACAATGTGGGGTTTGGGCCTGCAGAGTGACAAGCCATACGAAGGAAATGTTTAGCTGCTGTATGGGCTCAATATGTATCAGAGAAGGATAAAACTTTAAAAGAACTGATAAATCTTCTGGAGTTTTAATTTGTTTCCACAGACTGTATAGCTTCCAAGTTACAAGCTCTGTTCCCTCCACAGTTATACCCACAGAACTGCACCTGTGCTTTGAGGACAGAGCAAAACCAAAGTTGAACTCAGCCATGTGAGTTGAGTCAAAGGAGCTGGTTATGTTCATGCAATTCTGCTGTATGGCTATAACCTCCCTGATTTTATTCTTTGTGCATAAGCATAGCCAATACATGCAGCGTAAGATTGTAAGTATTCAGCTTTACACACACAAAAGCCAGATAGATTCCTAGAGAAAGACAAGAAATTCTCCTATTAGGTTAAACCTTTAGTTTTAAATTAGAAAGTAATAAACTCTCATAAACCACAATAGAGTTATCAGTGGCCACTGAGACCATTTAATATCTGGCAAAACAAAATAGTAGTGCTGCAAGAGGCCATCCTGTCTCTGATGTAGCACAAGGATGTATCATTTTTAGAACAAAGGCTAAGCTAATCGTAGCTGACTTCACATTTCTCTATTTTCTGTTCACCTTTGTAAACATGAAGGTAATGTTTTTCTTTTTAGTATTCTGTGACAATAGAAAACACAAGCATTATTTTATTAACCTTTAAATGCAATTTGGTTTTCTCTTTCCATTTCAGCTCTGGAGCTTTGATGTCTGAGTGACATTGGATATACCTTAAGGGCTCAAAAAAAAAAAAGTTCAATAGGTTTCATAGCCTCAGCACAAAATACAGAATAGGGAAAGAAAGAAAATAAAAAAATAAGTACATACACACATATTTCCCTCTTTTATGACTTTGAAAAGCCACAGCTGTCATTTGGTTCCTCGCTCTTTCCTCGGGGTAAAGATCATCCGATGAGATAGGAATGAGCATGGTAGAGTGCTTAGATTGGATGTGGAGAAGCTGATATTTTTACCTAGTCAGCTAGCATGAAAAAAAAAAAAAGCTCCCTCTGAAGCCCTTACCTATATCCTCAGAAAACTGTTCCCCAAACTCAGGGAAGGCTGACAACAACCCTTATCTGCACCAGCCACCTCCCATTTCTGTGTACTCTCCAGAAGCCAGCAAAAAAGTGGAACCTTGATTTTCCAAAATTGGGTCAATTCGTGACAAAGTTGAGCCAGAACCAAAGCAAACGTTAATTCAGGCCAGAAAAATCAATCCTTGGAGTAAAACATAAGGCACTGAGATTCCTTTGGCACCACAGTACCAAACCTTAATCCTAAATCTAACCCTATAATTACATCAAGACAACCTACCAGCACAGAAAACAGAACACAGGTTTAGACCCCTATTGACAGCAGCCGTTTCTAACACTGCAAGCAATAACTGGATTCTTGACCCTTTCAATGTCTATGTCCCTAACAGAAATGCTAAAAAAAAATATCCCAAAATGTACAAGTCAGAAGTGGGATTGACCATGCAACAAAAGTCAATATGAGACACTGATCTCTACTAACATCGGTTTTCCTGAATCCTGTGACCTGTGCCTTGAAGGATAAAATGAGCTCTGCTACCTTAACCCTCAGCATAGCTCTTCATATAGGTAACAGACCTATTACTTTTGCAAAAGACAGTATCAGGCATACCAACACCTGCCCTTTTAACACATCCCCTCCTTCTAGAAGCTCTCTCTGGAGGGCTCTTTACACAGTGGGCTCCTTACATAGTTAGTCTAGCAAAGATAAAAATGTCATTTATTTTGCTCAACTAACAGATCTCATGAAAACCTGCCGAAGATTTTGAACAAACATAAGATGGCTTGGTATTGTTCTGAATTAAGGCTTGACTAGCAGGACTGTGGAGGTGCCTCTTTGATCTTACCATGGTTGGGAGCTTTGTTTTGTTGTCTATGTTCCTGATATTCAAAAGAGAGCTTATTTTTAGGACACACTATTGCATCCTCCACTACAGAAAACAAGTAAATAATAAACCTGGATCATGTCCTGACAGCGGTAACTCAGTTCATTTTCACAAATAGCACAAGCTTCTGATATGGGAATAGCAGAGCAGCATAAGCCAGGATGGCAGGTGTCACTACAGAAGTGGCAAAACTCCACCACTTGATCTTTAAGACAAGGTTGCGTCACTTAGAGTTCAAGATATGAAACAGCTCAAATAAGTTTAAACTTTCGTTCAGAAATGAGGGAATGATCTTGCACCAGATTACTTGATTGCACTGACCCTCCTTTTCTTTGTTTGGATTGTGTTGAAAAACAATTTTCACTTAGATCCTGCCCTTATCAAAACAAATGGAGTCAAGCTACATATTGCATGCACTACTCTGTCATTTGTAAGCGAGCAAAGGCAGAAAGCAAAGCAGCAGGGTGATGTAGTGACTATAACTAATGTTGCTAAATATCACAACTTTTTTAGCAAGTCTGGCTTCTCTCTTCAGTAAACAAGAGACAGTCACTGATCTTGGTGACAATGAAGAAAAATCTGCTTCTTTGTGGAGGTGGGTGTATTTCACTGCCAGAATTATGGAAAATCCCATATCAGTGAGGTATTTTGATTTAAGCTAAAGGCAATTCTCTCCTGAGAGGTGGTAAATTCCCAAGAACTATATACCCAGGCAAAAGCTAATGTAAAGGATAGTTCTATTTCTTGCAAGGGTTTATAGAGAGGAAGCAGACATTTGCATTTCAATCCCACAATAATATTCACTGCAAGTCTGAAAAACAGACCTGAAAAACACCCTTTTTTTTTCTTTTTTTTTTTTTTTTCCCCAAGGCTTCCACCAGATCTGAGCAGACTATGATTTTTAAAGAGCATAATGAACATCTAGAAGTGCTTTGTAAAATTCCAGACTTCAAAATACTGTTCAGGAAAACCACACAGCTAAAAGAACTCAGATCAAAGTGTTAGTGGAAAAAGATCCAGTAAAGAAAAGCTAAATGAAATAAAGAGGCCAAAGGACCAAAAGCAGTGGCCATCCAAAAGGGAAAAATCCCACTGGTCATATTACCTGCACTGTTAATCGGATAGGGCAGTGTCAGTGCAGAAGTGGATAGGAACACCACTGTTAAGTGCCTGCCTGAACAATCCAGCATACTTAAAATATTCAAAATCCATTTCACTTTGAATTAAGAGCATTTTTTAACCTACAGAAGGTTTCAAAAAGGAATGAATAATCATGGTACACTTTGCCTGCAAATAGAATTTCTTGGCTCATATACTGCATATCCTAAATCTCTGTGTTTTCACATCTGTCAATCTTTATTATAAAAATTCCCATTCAAGCTAAATAGCTGTCTTCCAAGACCTCGTCTGCTCATGGCATTGATCCCCCAATTGAAGCGAGGCCTCTGCTGGAGATGTCATCATCATCTGTACACTGAACCGCAATGTCATATGCAAAGGACTATAACTTCAGGTAGGAGACTGGAAGATGGTATAGATGTGCTTTTAAGGAACAAAAAATTTCTTTCCATGTAAATGCCCTAGGCAAATGGACAGTAAGTACAGAGAGATGGAGATCATAAAAGCTACTACATGCAGAAGGATTTCAAAATAGATTTGTTTTTCAAAACTACCATGGAAAATAAGAAATCTTTATTGAAAGTGCTTGGTGTAATAGACCTCACTGCAGGTAAAATTTAAATTTGGGGTTTTAGGTTGCAGGGAGAGAAAATAGAAGGAAAATAAGAGGTGAAGTGTGATTCAGATGAAGCCACTCTTGATGTCAATTTGAATGAGATTATTGGCCAAAACCATAAAGACATTTTAGTCTGTGGAAGTGAGGCTCCTGTGCTGTCTTTCCAGTCACTGATTGTGCTAAGAAATTTTGATATTGGTTTGACTGATATTTGGTATAATGACCTTCAAAGCAGTAAAAATCATTCTTAACCAAAGCTACTTAAGTAAAGGCAGCATTGTCAGAGGATATGCCGCAATGCAGCAACAACCTCTGGGTTATTTCACCTAATGAGGACCATCCTGTAGCAGTAACTAGCCTGGAAAGGGTTGCAGCGTTCTGATATGTCGAGAGAACCATCTTGCTGGCCTTGAAGCAGAAAAAGTGAAGCAGTGCCGTGAACAAGCATTAGATTGGTGAAGGGGGGGAGAGATAGGATATTCCAAGAATTGGATTAGTTTTTACTGGAATCCTTTCATATCACCCGGATAGATGTATAAGCAGAAAAACAGAAATTGGGTAAACTCTGCCAAAAAGCATCCTGCCCTAGTAGCAATCTGCACAGTAAACTTGATGCTCCTGCTTCATCATACATTTTCCAATTCCAGTATCATTAAATAGTAATTGTTCTGCTCTACTTCCTGTTTTGAAAAATGCTGCTTTTTCCTCTGCCTTCATAACAGCCTCTTAAGTCATTTAGGTTTTAATACTCTCACAATGAATGGCTATGAGAGGGAACCTTGCTGAACTGTATACATTTATTTCAGGACTTTGAAGATGCCATCATTTATATTAGTTCGTAATTATTGTAGCTGTCACTTCCAACTGCCTCATAACGCCTCCGTGAAAAAGGGAATTACTAAAAGGAAAATTTTCAAAAGGATTCAAAGCTCCTATTGTGGTTGCTGGAAACAGCCAGCTACCACATTTAAGCGGCTAAAGAAAAAGCAGAGAGCTCTTTAAAGAGTGTGATCATGAACGACATTCTCATGGATGTTTGTGCCAGAACTAAGAACAGACTGTGCATCCACACCAGTGTAAGGACCACCTTTAAAACTCCACTTACAATGCATGTAAGGTAAGGAACAGCAATAACAGTTTATAGCATCCCAGCATTTTACCTCTGCAGGATACGGGTTCCTTATCCAAGTCCAAAAATGTCAAGCGAGTGCATGCGAATTCAGGTGAAAGCAATGCTTCAGTTTATAGAAAACAAAGTGTGATATATTCAGAAGTAGGACAGGGAGAGGTAGGATGTGGTAAGAAAATGACACACTAAAAGTGAGACTAAACAAGCAAGAGATAATTCTGACAAGAGAAAAAGTAACCAGATGAGTAAGCAATCTTTGACAGCCACCTTAGTGTTCAAATACTCTCTAAATGCTGTGTGTCTTGGTGCTATAAAGCAGGCTCCCTAATCTATGGTACATGCACTTTCCTACTGAACTCCACTGTGTACATGAAGGTGTGCACTTTGCTGCACTTGATGAAACAAGGTTTTCAATAAATCAAAGGCAGGGAAGGAAAAAAAAAAAAAAAAAAAAATCAAGAAAACGTCACTGAAACGGGATGGAAAACGCACCATGGCTACATTATGCCCCCAGTACCCCTCTGGTTGCTCAACCAACATTTCAGAAACATAACCAGAGCAGAAATGAGCATACCAAAAAATTCTTCACTGTCATCGCATTCAGGAAGTTCATAACTACCTTGTGGCGATGCACCGTTCATAGCCATGCTGCTTTGTAGCTGTTTTCTCCAAGCAGTATTAGGCAATGAGCACACGTCAGCGTGGCTCATCTCCAGCAAGGGAGTGACCATCGGTTCGCTCAGAGCAAGCCCTACGCCTAGTGACACACTTACTGCTGACCTTGCCAGCAGTTTGAGCCCCCACTCACAAGTTCAACAACGTCAAGCTGGACTTGCTGCCGAGAGGGCTGAGTCACCCGCTCGAGCGGTGACATCTGATTGCTGGACTAATCACACGTGTTTGACAGATAGCTGCCTGCCGCTCTGTTGCTCATTCCCGTCTACTTCTGACTGGAGATTTTGCGGCATCTTAACCCGGAGGTTTTAATAAAAAGGCAGAAAACCCCAAAGCGCTCTTTGGTGTGCTTTCTGCTGAGCCCCCAGCTTGTCAGTGCTGGGTCTGTAACACCAAGGGAGTTCACAAGCTGCAGAGGAAGGTAAAAGATCTCCTATCACAGCTGCCGTGCAGTCAGCAGTGGTGTTGAAAACTGCAAAAGAGGACCCAAGGGTAGGACCTAAGGTTGCGCAGCCTGAAATAAAATGTAGATATTTATTTGTAAGAACCTATAGACTAAAGGGAAGTGTAAGTTCAGATCACCACAGGTATTGCTTCAGATCTCAAAGGAATTAACAGCAGTTCATGTGCAGAAACCCTCTGAAGACTGTCAATGCATGTGATAAATCCCTCAGGAGCTACCAGAACCTGGTAATTACCTCAAAAAACTGGGAAACCCTGTCTTCAGCATGAAGGTCACTGACGTTGTGCCACCTTATTTTCTGCTGTTTTAAAGAGCCTTTAGTAAGACTAAAAATCTTCATCGCACATTCTCACATCAGCATGTTCACGCTCACTGAGACAAGGAAGAGTTGCTAAAAGCCTGCACAGTGAAAACCTCTCTGCCAAAATGACTTTCCCCCAGAGGGCAGAGGTCCCACACAATGGGTCCCCGCAGCTGCCCCTCCACCCTTTAGTCATCTCGTCTCACCCCTAGCTCCCCAGTACTGTGTTTAGCTGGCTACGAGCAGGAGTTCTGGGAGGTGGGTATGAAGACCAGATTTCCATGGGTGTAAGCAGGTGTCCCCAAACCAAACTTGGTTAATTGACCTGAAACCTCCAGAGTTTGGCATTCAGCAATTTTGGACACATTTCTCCAGCATTCTCATGTATGAAGCATCCATGCCCATGTTTTGGTAGCTGGGTGGCTGCAGGACAGACTCCGTGGGGAGAAGACAGGGCTGTCCCATGCTGGACGCAGCTGGTTCCCCAATGGCCCCACTCCAGGGGATGGGGTGAAGCTCACAGAGGTTGGTTTCTCAACAACCAAGTCTATTTTAATTTGCAATGCATTAAATTAACTTCCCCCAAGTCAAATGTGTTCTGCCTCTGAGGATAATTAGTAAGAGATCTCCCTGTCTTTAGCTCAACCCGTGAGCTTTTCCAGCTTATTATTGAGAAGGGGAGTGAGAGAGCGGCTGGCAGCCCAACAGGTCAACCCACCACACCATGTTTAGTAATCCCAGGAGAAATAGTTCATATGTTCCTGAGACGAAAATGTGGAGGTGTCATTATTCCCACCCAGAAATAAAATTAATTCTAATCAGTTATTCCTGGAAAAGCCAGCCTTGGCAGTGGCATTACAGCAAACACAACCTCCCTGCATCTGTATGTTTCTTGATAAAAGGAAAATACCAAGCTGATAAAAAACAAAAGGAGCCCCTAAGCAGGGAGTTAGGTGCAGAGATAAAGATGGGGGGAAATCCGTTGCTCTAATGATGAGACCTACAATGAATTCCATATTCATTTTGTTCTAACTTCTAATTGCTCATAGTGTGTTTTTTCACCAGTGTCTCGAGTTGTTTCAAACATAATCTCAAGCCTCATTTTATGACAGAAGACTGCCCCACTAAACAATTTTACACTCAGAGTTGACTTGGACAACAGACATTCATTTCCAACTACAAGTCAAATTTAACTGCTAGAGACAAGCCAGAAGAATAACATAACTGTGAAAAACATATTTTTGTTCAGAAGATAAGAGCTCTCAGATAGGCAAGACTTTCATAGGCCCTTCCACCCCCTTTCTTGGGTCACTGGGGATGAGAGGAGGTGATAAGGCCCCTGATCTTGCAGGTGGAAGAGGAAGGGCTTGGGGCTGCAGAGCAGCTCTAAGGAGAAGGGCTCTCCCTGCCGTTGCTGAGGTGGGAGGCGATGGCAACTGCTACAGTGAGGAGCTGCTCTTGCTGCAGTAAAACAGCTCCCTGCCTTGCCACTCCTTCCATCCCTTCCCTGCACAGTCAGGAAGGGCTGCACAAGCCAAAACAGCCGATCATCATCTTCTTGTCCCCAGGCAGACCTGACAGGCAGCTGCAGGCTGATGAAGTAGGCAGTGACCTGTTCTTCCAAGGCCTGGAGCTGGCTCTGCTGTTTGCCTCTTGGAAAGCAAGTGCAGACGGCTGAGTGTTAGCAATTAAAATGATGCAATACAGGACACGTACGGGTCAGAAATAACCTAGCAATTGGATGCTTGCACACCGTACTGCAGATAAGCCAGTACTGACAACACTTGAACTTTCATGTCTCTTACTAAGATATTTGCCACAATGCCTATTTTGTTCTCTGCTCTTGAAAAATCTGTATGTTGAGTTAGTCTTAGTGCTGATAGCGGGAGTCCTGTGTAGACACGGGATTTGCCAAACCCAGGAATAATGCAATTTGTGTTTGAAGATGTATCTTTCTGTTTTGTTTTTTAATTAATCTTGGAAGTTATGCAGTAGTGAAAACAGAGCCATCCCAAACAGTATGGTAAGGTAGACTAGAGGAACAGACACGGCCTGGGTAATCCCCTTCACAGGCTGTTTTAAGAACTTGTCTCGGCTGCAAAGAACTTTAGCACAACATTTAAATACAATTCAGGGTTCTGACAGAAAGCAAGATGTTTGGTGGAACACCCACCGCAATTTGGTTGTGATAAACTGCAGTGTGAGGCATTGATGGAGATGAGAACAGGTACAGCACCTGGCTGAAGAGGAGAGCCAGGTGCTTTCTCAGGTAAGCCTGCGCTGTGTGACGCGGGGTAGGCAGCTCTTCCTTGCAATACCAGGCACGTCTGCACAGCACAAGGTGAAGCCAAGCCGAGAAACATGACTCAATGTCTGCACAACTCATTCACAGCTATCTTAAATCCTAAAAACAAGGGTCATGTTTACATGATGCTCCTGCCCAGGCACGACTCAAATATTGTGCAAGGTAGCTGTTCCACTGCTTGTTCCACAAGAACCAGTCATACAAACAGATCTTCTCATTTCCTTATTCTTCCTTCTCAGTTTATGTCTGAAGCACCTCCAGAGAAGGTTCACCAGCCTGTTTAAGCACGCCAGGTCCCAGTCTCAGGACTGTCAGCTGGGTAAGCCAAACTAAAACACAGCCAGGTCTCCAACAGCACTTGGAGCAGAAGAGGCTGAATGAAAGTTTCTCAGTCTGAGTATGGTTAAAGTTACCTGACTCAGAATTTACAAAGAAATTGAAAGTTATGCAATTGTAAAAAAGCATGAAAAACCTCAGATCTGCACATAAATAGACAATTATGCATCAGAGAAGCAGGTGGCTGAAGAGGTTTCTGTGTACTATACAACAAATGCTTAATTTCTCCTAGAGTAACCCACATTAAAGTAGATATAAATTCCCTCAGGTCATATTTACTAGTGTTTTGGCCTCAAATAAAACACCCACAACAGGTATTTTTGGAAACAAGTTATCTGTATGTATTTGGTGTCCTACCAGTACTCCACACTTAGAAATCTTGGCAATACCTCCCAGTCAGACATAGTTACAGCTCTTCCCCAGAATAATTTTCATCATGCATATAAGGCTTACTCATGCTCAGTAGTCACATGGATTTGAATGACATATTTATGTGAGTTAAGGTTTGCAAAAAAGGACCTTAAGTGTGGTGATGGAGCAGTCAGTATTTTCATACCTAATTAGATTAATTTGGAAAGGCATATTTATAGACAGGATTACACTATTATTAATACAGCAGATTAGCAATGGAAGCATATCTCTTAATTAACAAGGAACTTTTGGATAGGGTTTAGTCACCGTAGAAATTCTGTACTTTGATATATCGCATGCTGTCAGGATGGTTTTTGCTTTTTCCTTGCCTAGGTCAACCAGCTCCATACCATGCCTCTAGCAAGAAGTAGCCATTGAACTGATCACTCCTTAAATTTTAATTCCTAGTCACACTCCATAACTGTCTATCCCCAAATCCCTGCAAGGGACAGGAAAGTATCACAGTGATACAGAGCTCACATCAATTTCTGTGACACTGACTTGGGTCCTGCTGGCAGTAGAAATGCTCCACTTTCAGATGGTGTGCCTACAAGCCCAGAGTACACTTTGGGGTATATAAGATTAATTAAGGGAAATCTAGGGAACTGGAACCCTGCTTCTTACTCAGGCACTTTCTGCTGCTTCCTTTTGTGGTGTTTTGTTTGGGTTTTTTTGTTTTCGGTTTTGTTTTTTGTTTTTGGTTTTTTTTAAATCTGGTGTTTCCTCAAATTCTGCAAAACAGATTTTGATTAATCTAGTCACATGCATGCACAACTTACTTTCAGCTCTTTCCAAAAGGCAGCAAATCCAACACTACACTACACACAGTCTTTAATACATCTTATCAAGCCTGCTTATTAGGAAAAGTGAGTGATCCTTTCACAGTCCTGAGTAGTGGACAACACACTTCGGTAAGGAGAAAGTGGTGGCTTCAAACTGAATTTTCTCCCTACTGGTTTATAATAAATCATACTTTAACTATTTAAAAATACCTATAAATTAAGTAGAAACTACTGAATATATTCTTCTAACATCATAACAGTGACTTTGCTACTAAAAGGAACAGTGAGTCAAGTGTGTCCAGGGAGCACTGAACTGTCTTCAAACAAGTTTGTTGGCAGTTTAAAGGCTCCTGAACATTGTGATGTTAATACATCTGTATTAGTTTGTTCACATTAATAAGCACGTGTGTGGGAAGGTTTAACTCTCTCTATGGCAAAGGAGTTTTGCCTCTTTGGTTTCCAATGGGACACTGTTTTAGGCTCAGTTGTGAAAGGAGATCAAAGTTGGTGAAAGCCTCAGAGTAGGCGTTCAGTGCCTGCTGCTGGGCTGTGCTGCCAGCTGCTGTTGCAGGGTAAAGGCATCTTGCAAATAATTGACACTGTATTTCATTGATGTCATTCATAATCCTTTTCAACAGATTAAAATTATGGGCTGTCTGGTTTTCAAACACAGCATCATCCAATTTGCATGGTCCAGGTCCTCTTCCGCAATGAATGATGGGCTCAGTAAGTGATATTTACCAGTCCGTCATGCCACTGCACTGCAGCTAATATGCACTGAACCTTCAGAAAGGCAGTGTGGAATTAGTTCTCATAAGCAGTCAACATTCATTTGACTCTTTTCTTATTTTACCTCTGCATCTCCGACTCCAGTGATTTCACATCAGGAGAAATGGGCAAACCCTTGAGCACTCTCAGCAAACATCAAAATGTGAACAGCTAGAAATCTATAGGGAGACTGCCAAAGGCAGCAAAAGGCAGCAAATGGCAGCCAGGAATTCAGCTTTTACTGATAATCCATGATCCAGAAGTCAGCAAGCATGGGATGACTTTGCTGGCATTTTTATTTTTTAAAATCTCCCCCTGTGGCCACTTACATGTGTCTACAGTTTTGCATTGTAAAACCAAATGCCATTCTGAAGTGTACACCCATACAAAGGCACACACTTGCACACATTACACAGACTCACAACATAGATCAAATGACTGGTTTTGCCCTCCAGGAGCCTCAAGGGCCTTCAACTACTGAAATTAACTCTTGTCTTTCAGTGTGCTCAAGCCTGTAGTTTTACAGGGCTCCACCGCATCTAAGACAACGTGATGATTTAGGTTCCTTAAAATACTGAGGTTTTAGAAAGACCACTTCAGAATCCACATCATAACCATTCCTCACGACAACAAGAGTGTACCAGGAACACATGCAATACATAACAAAGAAACCATCACTACTCGTCTGATGTTGGTATCTGCCTGAAGGATCTGTAGATCCTATATTGTGCTGAAGGTGACATCTGTATAGATAAACATATGTCTTTAAGTTTTGCTTGTTTGTACACATACGTATGCACAGTACTCCCACATAAAGACTTCCCTTTGGAACGAAAATATTATGAAAATAACTGCAATTTGAATGTCAGTGGATCCAGTTGCTTCCCTGTGATGTGTAATACCCCAAATCTAGTCCCAGGCATTGCCTGCAGCTGCTCCAAGCCCCCAGCTGTTGCCCCCGGTCCCTGCACCACAGCCCATGGCAGCCCAAGGTCTGGGAGCCACCAGGTGGTTGCCATTCTGTCCATGGTCATTGCCCAGGCAGCCGGCTACCCCGTGCCATACAGATACTGACATTTCCCACAGAAGACAACATTTTAAGCAATCTCTTAGAAATAATCAGTGCTTCATTTCCATAATTTCAGAACACAGTTGAGCCTGAAAGCGCTGGCTCCCCAGCTCCAAGGCTCCTGGCTCAGCACTGACTCCAAGTGCTGCTGGGCTCCCCCTGTCCCATCAGCCCCAGTGAACCAACAAAGCCCTGGGAGCCATAAGACAGCAAGAAACCACAAAGCTTGGGAATCATGGCTCCTACGCTTCCAGTTGTGTGGCAGGCTGCCCAGGAGCACTCAAAGCACACGTGGCATATGCCAGGTCTTCGGGGATCTCCAGAGGCATCTAGCATGTCAAGGGTATCCTAGAGCCACAGACCTCGCAGCTTGCCAGGAGCCATGAAATCGGGCATGAAGCCTGTCAGAACCCATCCCATGTCTTTGCAGAATGTCTCTAAAAGTGATGCTCTTGCAAAATATTTTGCTATCAATGAATCTGCCTTTTGAGATGGAAAACTGTTTTGTCAGAAAGTTCCCAACCAGCTCCAGTCTATAGATCCCTTAGGCAGGTTAAAATCAGCAGAGTTTCTACACAAATGTCCAAAATTCTTGTCAAAAAATTATTTAGAGAATTAAACTTTGGGGGCGGGGGTGGAGGGTAGAAGGGAGACTTCTACCAAAACATTTGGAAGACACAGCTGCCCTGTAAATGAGGTGCTAGAATAGACCTGCATTTCATTCTCCACTGCATGATCACGTTTGTGTGTTACTTGCAGCACTTCTACACTATTTTTTTTTCATTTTCTTCATCCTGACAGTAAGTTCTTTGAGGCACAGGCCTTTCCTGCTTTACTCCTGACAAGCAGCTTGTGCAATCGCGTAAGCAACAAGTTTGTATCAGTAGCAACCCTGGCACTTTCTGTTTCAGAGGAGTGACCTCAGTGATGTTTCCAGAGTGACTTTGTCCTTCAGTACCAAGCAGTTGCAAGAAAATAACATTGCCTATAAATTTAAAAGTATTTTGCATAGAAAATACTCTCCCTGTAAGTTTCACATAGAAAATTCTCTCATGTAAGGTTCTGGGCTCTTTTAAGGTACACTTCGAATGCAAGAGACAGTGTTTTTATAAAATGAATTCCACCAATATAATATTTCACTCTGCTTACTGAACATGAAATAAACTGTTTCCTGCTGTCACCATTGCACTGTCATTGATCATATTTTGCATTTTTTTCTATAAGTGACACGGGTATTCAAGCAACATCAGGTAGGACCCCCCCCCAAATGTTTAAATATGAGTGGGGAAGGACATTGTAGTTTTGTTTCAGTGAAAGCTTTTTATTAATAAAAGGTCTAAACAATGTTTTCTAAGCCCTGATTTTTCCATACAAAAAAAGCATCTAATGCTTTAAGTAACATCACAGGGTATTATTGCAAAGCTTACCTCGCAAGCCCAAGCTACATAAATGAGCTGTAAAGCTTTTAATTTGTCTGAAGAGGTAATTAAACTGGATCAAGCATACTCAGGTGTTACAACTCAAAGGAGTTTGGCAATTACTCCTTTGAGAAAATAAGAACCTCACTAATTAGTATTGCTTTTGTCTCAATCGATCCAACATGTAGTACCAACTGCAGCAATAATTAATTTGGCCCACATTTTTAGAATTATTAGAATTTTAGAATAGACTAACTACATTTTTAGAATTATATTATTCTTCTATTTTTAGAATTTTAGAATATTTTGTCCTGCTTTACCTAAATTGCACGCAACAAGTGTTTGCCATGAACTCAAATCCACGTACATAGTTACTGATTTTTTTTGTACGCAACTTATTCATGCACATTTATTAGTATTTTATAGCCTCAGTCGTCTCCTTCAGACAATTACTTCATGGGCAGGAGGACTGAGCTAACAAAAGCAGACAGAGTTTGAAACATACTGCAGAGCCTGAGCTGAAATCCGCTGAAACAAGTTGCAGAAAATTCATTTGGCTCTCAGAATTTCAGGTGTGGATTCAGTAAACGACCTAGTAAAGATACTGATGTATAACCATAGCTTCCTATTCTTTTTAAATTTCACGTTAACAGCTGGATACAGTTTCCCAAGGTTTATTTCAATAAAAATATTTTTCAGTCCCTTGGGATACAAAAGAACAGGGAATCTGTATCTGGCAGAATAGGATCCCACCTGTTTCAGATACTCTGAATTTAGCTGAAGTCTCAGCAAGACCTGAATAGCCGGATTCTTGCTGCCATCTGACAGATATTTCTCACTTGACATACACCTACAAGTGTTGTTCCTTGTTCTACAGTTCAGAATACGCTCTATATTATTTACTGTAAAGAACTGACAACATACTAAGCAGAACCTTTAAATTACACGCACCGTGTGCTTTACCACAGGCAGTGAAAGCTGCTTCAGAGTTCATCCTAAATGACTCATAATCAGCAACTGCAGAAAGCTACCATCTTTATATTTTTTTCCTCTTCCGACCTGATAATGAATTTTGTTTCTACATTACATTTCAAGCCCTGATCTAAATATATTTGAAAGATAGCCAGTACTGATATGTTACACACAACGTTATTACACTACCTATATGTTTAAGCACCAACTAGCTCCTGTTCTTGTCGCCTTAATATCAAAAGATTCACAAATTGAACCATGGTTAAACAGCTAACAAGCTGCCGTCACTGCATATTGTGCAGCCTGACACAGTTTTACTGAGTCCCTTCCCCAACCTGTACCTTGTGGCTGCCTCTTGTCACATCCTCACTTGAGCTCATACACCACCAGACACTGGGGGTTATGGTCAAGAGTAAGGGCTCTTTGTTACCACTAGACTGCAGAATAATTGAATGCATGATATCAGATTGATGTACAACTTCTTTGTATGGAAAAGGATTTATAGTTGGTTGCTATTTTCATTTTATGCTGGTTGGTAAAATTTTTGTCAACTGAAAAATCTTCTTAGGAAGCAACAGCTCAATGAAATGCAGAGTTGATTACTCATTAGAAATCACAGAATCCCATTTGGTATGAAAAGAATACTTTTATGGATGCAAAGAAGAGGATCCTTCAAATCTTAGCCATAAAGAGAAACCTGGCCATATCATGAGCTGCATCAAAGCAGTATTTGTTAAGTACATTAGGATCATAGTCACAGTGTAAGTACACACTCCACTGATTCAAAAATCATACTTTACAAATACTTAAACTGACCAAGTATTCCAAAGAGTAAGACAAAATGTGCAGCTACAATGCTATTGGAAAACTAAATAAAATTCCAATCATTGTCAGTAAAGCCGGTAAAAAAAAGCTGCTACTTGTGGTAGCACATAACGAAAGGAAAAGATTATACTGTGTTAGAAGAATTAGGCTTCTTAATGATTCCATAATCTATACAGCAGCACAGGTCACACAGAGCTTTCCACTGAATTTAGCGACTGGAAAATTTGATCCCCCATTTAATTTGATTTAAAGCTCTGGAACCAAAGCATTTGTGTGTGCAACTATTTCCATCCTTTTATTTTGATCAGTTTTGAGCACTTGTTTCAACTGTATCTACTTCACAATTGCAATTCAGTCACTGACTTGTAAAAAGACGACATTTAATTAAAAATGCCAATACTAAAAGAGTACAAAAACAGTCCATTGAAAGTTACATTATTTGGGTCATTGGTGCCATTACAGATACTTTCCTGTTGTTATATAGGTCGCATGGATCAACTTCATGCCTGTACACGGCAAACACAAATTGGCCACTTCTACCGATCAATGAAATAGGAGCAGATGTTTTCAAAGCAGCAGAAAATACAAAGGTACACATAAAAATTGAGTTATCATAGCCTACTGAGATCTATTCCTGAGCTGCATGGGTTTTGTTTTCTGAGAATTTGACAGCTGTTATAGTGGCCAATACACATTCACTGCTGCAGTGTCCTGGATCTGTTTTCCCGAGTGAGAATTTGACAGCTGTACAATTATTTCTAGTGCAGAACAAGGAAACACACTGATTATTGCCTTCATCTTGCTTTATGAAATTCAGTCTCAATATGATGCAACATGGCTGCTATACTTCCACATCAGCTATTTGCTGGAACTGAAATTTGGCAATGAGAACACAAAAGAATATAGGCCTTCCTTACGTTAACAGGGAAGAAGGGGGAAAAAAAAAAAAATCTAGTTAATTATCTGAAAGACTTGGTTATTTTTAATCCAGGCAGAATCACCTCAAAATGAGCTGCTTTTCTGGAAATGATGCTGATGGGACCTCAGCGTGGTAGATTTCTCAGTGGTCTTAACTTTCCAATTAATTTTCTGATTTCCAGCTCTTTACTGGTAATGCCCCTCAGAGACTGTTTGACCAAGAAATGCCCGTTTCCTATTCCCCATAAATTGCTTTGCACCAATTCTTGGAACAACTACTGAAGTATCTCAGTCTCACACTCCTTCACCTCTCTTCCTTCCATTCATTCTCCTCCATTTTCTTAATTTTATTTAAAAAAAAAAGAGACAAGGCAAGAGTTGTGCGTTGTTTTGTTATTAGTTTTCTGTCCTCTGCAATGCCTACTCTATTCCTCCCTACCACCTCCTTGGAGCCTTCCTCTCACTCCAACTCAAGAGGAGCTGCATGTTGCAACTGGTGAAACTCTGGTGTGGTTAATGGCTGTGCCAAGGGCTCTGGAGAAAAGAATAGAAGCTGAGACTAGCAGGAAGAGGGAAGCTGGATGGTTTTCAAGAAGCTGACTACCATTTTATTTGTAACAGAGAAGAATTGATTGCAGAGTAATCACCACTTCTGTGGCTTTTTGCAGGTCCAAAACTCCACACAAAAAAATAGAACTGGATATTTGCGTAGTGTTTGTAATCAACAGGTCTCAAGGAATACCATCACCCCTTCACTTAAAAGGAAAATCCAAGTCACAGAAAGATTACATGTTTTTCCCATACTGTAAGGGGAGGGCAGAGCCCTGGCTGAGATCTTCTGCTTCCCAGTGTCACAGCGACTCTGCAAGGTCCCTAGAAGGCTCCTCTGCTCATGACAGCTCAGAACAAAAATCTCTGTAGCATAACCACGGCGGCACAAAGCTCCAGCACAAGCTGAGTGCCTCTGCCATCACCCCGCTGATGGTGGGACTTGCAGCCCTTCCTGCTGGGCAGCCTGTAGCACAGCACTGAAATGCACGAGCCAGCTCAGGCAGCGGCAGCGCAAAGCACCAGCGAAGGCGGCAAAGCTGGCCAGGCTCCTCACTGCACCGCTCCAGCACCCAGCTGGGCTGCAACTCTTTAGCCCGGAATCTCCAGGGGACACACACCCGAGCACCAAGCTGCTGGGGTGACGCTGCTGCCCACGTGTCAACTAACCAGTTTCAGTCCCATCCTGAATGCACTGGCCGTAATATGGAGGTTTCCTAGATCTCCTGGCGAGAAAATATAAAAAAACTGCAACAAACAAACAGTTTTCCCTATGCACCAGGGTGACTCTTTTCTAAAGGATTATTAAGGATCTGTCATCAATTTACTGCCTTCTTCTATCTGCTTTAAAATGTGCATGATTACTTTGTTTAGTTTTGCTGACATTTGTGTTTTGTTTAAGGGTCTCTTTGTGCAATCTTTTGCGTCTGCTTTAAATAAACACTCTTCCTGTGCTTGTAGCAGCATGCTTGGGTTCAGCAAGATGTCTATCACTTAATAACCAAATGAAAAGTTTAATCACCCAAAAGCTAGCTTTCAATCTGCAGTTAACAAAACAGAAAAGCTAAGGGTGTTCCATATGCATTTTTCTCTCTATTTCTTATGTTATCACATTTGCTAGTCCAGGCAAGTTTGATGTTGTGTATTTAGTTCTGTAAATATCAGCTTAGCATGTAGAAACAGGCAGCATTTATTCTTACGTGCAGTCAGAATCAGTCCAATAAAGAAAAACAATTACTCATTGCAATCCTTCAAAAAATAGATGGTTTTTGTTACTAATCACTGAGAATGTACGAAATAGAAAGGATATACACTAATGGCTTGCTGAGCACATCAACTGCAGAAGATCGGGCAAGTATATCTGAGCAAAACATGACATGGAAACCAAACAGGAAAAAAACTAGTCATGGCAAGGTGTCATTTTTACAAAGTGACTTTTAAAAAAAAAGAACAGAGAGACAAGTTAATATCCCAATATGGGACAATAAAGCTATGTTAAAAAAACCTTGCCATTAACAGCCATCTGCTCTCTGCAATTTGGGGGTAATTTTTATGTACAGCTGACAGCTTTGCATCATCTTTCTTCCTTCATGAAGGATTGTCTCTGTCTCTAGTGTACAAAGCCTCTGAGAAGCAGGATCCGTCCGTTGCGTCGTGGCTCTCAATAAGCTTGTGTTGCTAATAAACACGTAGCACTGGATTTCCAAACAGAAATCAAATATAAGATTTGGAAATATAAATATATATTTATATGCTAATAATATTCCAGTTCTTTCTAATAATATTCTGCTCATGTCAGCATTGCCCGTAAAAAATCAAGAGGCAAAGTGTGCTCGCTGCCCTTGACATATTGTGACAGTAAGAAAAATCAAGACTGCTTTCTTGCTGTTCTCTGAGTACGAGGATAGATCTCTGCCTAAGCCTAGCTTTCTTGATCAGAATGTCTCTGGTGTCCTTATGCCTTTTCCTCCTGTTTGAACTTGTCTCTTCAGAACATTTAGTAAATACAATTCATGTTCACATCCAAAGTAGAGCTACCTTCTTTTGTTTTGTTACACGTTAGAAGTCTTAAAATACACACACACACAAAACAGCAGGGTCACACTTCCCTCATTTGCAATCCTTGCAAAGAACACTTATGCAAGTGCAAAGAAACCTAGAATTCTATTAACATTCAAATCATACTCTACTGTTTCCATTCTTCAGATCTGATATAATTTTAATATACATTAGGAATAAGACCAGAAAATGAAACTGAAGCAGCTAAAACTGATTTGGCTATTGCCCTGAGATGTTTCCTTTGATACACAAGAGATGGTGGTCAGATTCTTCCACCAAATCTAGATCAATCCAATAACTGTACCCCACCAAGCAACCACTTCTTAAACACAAGGCACATTTATAGAGTATCTAACACTGGACTACACAAATCAGTCAAAATCTCTTTGCTACAGTCACAAGCCATTAATGGAGCAACACTCAACTTGATCCTATTCAATGTTTCAAACATCTCTAAGTTAAGGGGTTGGTTTTCACACACTTGAACAAAAAAAGGACAATTTTCATGATTATCATTCAAGGTCAAGTTACAAACATCTTCAGCTACCAAAGACAAGCCTGAAGTATTGGGTCATCTGGACCCAGTGCCTCCTCTTCTCAAAAAAATCCACATCTGCTTTAATAAGTCCCTTGAGTAGGAATTTAGACTTGTATGTACACACTCTAGTTCTATTTTTAAACTGAATTTTCTTCAGCTTGTAGTGAACTACAAAATGAGATCCACATCACCATGCTGGTTTTGTTTCATGCCCTCAGCTTCCTTACGCTTGGGTCTGATCCAAACCCAGAAGTATAACAATGGAAAGACGTGCAATTTTAACTTGAACTGGCTCCAAATCAGTGTCAGGATCTAGTATTTTTCTTCTGTGTCATACCTGAACCTTGGTGCAGACGACCTAAGAGGAGGTTTCAGGAAATAATTCTCCATGCAAACTGGGAGCCTGGTGTTGGTGGTCAAAAAACTGAAGCAGACACAGTATTACTCCCTGTCATATCACTGAGAAGATATATATAGCATAACTACGGCACACACCTTAGAGCTGAACTTTTCTTCAGGTAGGTTTTTTGTTTTGCTGTAAAAGCAGCCATTCCTGTGGTACAATCCATCACAGATCTCACCTCTGAACGGCATCACAAAAGTACTGCAAATGCTTCTGAATCATGACAACACCACTTCATGAAGCCCTCTTCATCAATATTTTACACTCCTAACTTTACGTTCTGCTTATAAGCAGCAGCCTTACCAGGATTCAATCATTTCGGGTAAGCCCTTATTCCCTTACCCCTGTGCTAATGGCTCTGCAGTAGCCAGTTTCATGGGGTGAGACTGTCAGCACATCGCTGCCTCTCAGCATGACATTCTGCAGCTCCCAAGTGCTCCTAAACCGCATCCATCATTGAGTGTCCATGCTGGATTTCCTTAGTTCCTGCACTGTACGTGATCACACATTTCCCAGCACCCCTGCATTCACTCTGAAGTCTATCAATGTTTTCCTCATATGGCTGAGCCCCACATGAACTCAGTTAATGGGACTGAGCACTGTTAATGTAATTTCTCTATGCTCTCACATGGCAGGCATTGACTTACACCATTTTCTGTTTAAGAACTGCAGGTGGTTTCAAGCCCTGGTGCTTCCCCCACCTCATCACCAGTGAAACATCAACCTGTTGGGCTGATCCCACAGTCAGTGCTCACCTCCTTACCAATGGTCTGAATGCTAATTAATGCTCATCTGAATCTCACCTCTGATTGCCATGCTTGGGGCATCTACCACAGCTACTAAAGTACAAATGGCATAATTGAGGTTTCATTTTTTCCTGTCTCCTCCTCAACTCTTTTTTTTTTTTTCCCCAAATAGCTGCTAAACTTACCTTAAGACCACATTTCTTCATCTCACTTCCCCGCCTATCTTGGCTTTCCTGAATGTTATAACTCACTTCCTATAGTTTTATTTCCTTTGAAATATTTTCATTCAGAACAAAAGGAAATTCGTGCTTTGCATGTCTGTAAGCATAGAATACATAAGAATCATGCATGTGTTTCACATTAGGCTGCGATGAATATTTAGTCATCCATTCTAGCAATTCATATATCTTACTTCCTTAGAGCTCTTATTAACTATCCACTAGAACTGAAGAACTCACTACTTTTCATTGATGAAAATTACACATTGTGTTTTAGTGTACCATTTAGTTCCTGTCTCCCACTCAAATCAGAAACATCAGGAATTTTTTTTTTTTTTTTCCCACCAGATTTGCAGCACATGGAAAATTTCAAATGTCTTTGCAAAGCCTAAGATGAGGAGTACAGCTGGTACAGGCAAACCATTTAGATTTTGCAAAGAGCTTATCAGCTAAGCTGTGATTCTGCAGACTAAAACAGATCTGAAGTCCGGTGAATCTAGACAGAATATCCTATGCAGTTTCAGATAACTGACTCCTATTTGCCCCCTTTCTAGATAGAATTATAAGTGTATGAATTACTAAATTGGGTTAAAAAACTAACCTCAACCCACATCTTCCCCCAGAATTAATCTCAAAGTTTACATGTCTATTTTTCCTGAGATTTTCTTACTGTTCTCATCAGCTTCTTCCTGTGGGGCCAGCAAACACACTCCAGGAAAGAAGCTTGCCAGGATATAAGAGAAATCTCACGAGAAATTCTGTTGTTGGTTCATTTCCAGGAAAATTGTGCAGACTCAAGACATCCAAGTAAATTTCTCCAAACTGGGGAGACAATACCTGTGATATCTCCAACAGCAACAGTGATCACTTCCTGAAAGTTGTTCTTAATAGTCTCATTTGTCAGACCCTGCTTGAACGTGAAAATGTCATTTCCAGCCTGAACAGCAGAGTCATAACCAAAACTTAATCTAAAATAATGAATTTGTTTCGAGTTTACGGAGGACTGCAGACAGCTCACTTGTAATTTAAAGAAAATTAGACGAAGAAAAACCTTTACTGTTCCTCCTTATTTTCTTGGCCATAAGACCCAGGTGTTTGTGGGCATAGCAGAAACTAGTTGTTCTGCTTGTGCCCCAATCTGTGGTTCTATGAGCATTTCTTCAGCAACACCATTAACCTAATTAGCTGCTGCCCTAGGAAGAAGAGTCATATTACCCGAGACTGTGTATGGGGACAAACAAGAGTCTCAGAAGAACCACCACACTGAAGAGGGAGCACTTCAGCATAATCAACCAGAAACTCCACAGCACCAGCAAAAGGAAATGGAAAGGACAGGAAGGGACCTGAAATCCAGGAAAGCTTTTCTTAGGACTGAAACTGAAGTTAAATACCTCTGTCTGCTTGTGATCCACAGCTCAGAATGATCTTACACCACCAGAATGCCATCTTCCATCTCAACGAGACCACCGACATTGATTTGGGTCGTTACATAAAATCCTCAAGTAGGCACCACAACTTACATTTCCTTAATCCTAATACCAAGACACTATCCATCTCCTCATGCTCTGTTACTTTGTCTGACAAACCAGATGATACGCAGACATCCTTTTCTGGATCCAGCTACATCAGGGGTGAGGTTACTGCCCTCTTCGCTATCTCCACCACGATTCAGCTAACATTGCAAATGATACCCGAGACCAATTAGAAAATGCTCCCACGAACAGCTCTCTTACCCTGATCAAGAACTCTACTGAACTCCCAAGCGCACAGACAGCATGCTCACCAGAGACCCAGTGCTCTCGCTGCACGTGCTACAAGCATCGGCCAAAATAGGCTGCTCAGGGGAGACAGATGGAGGAATTCCACCGTCTGCTCCTGATGGTGTTTGGATAAGTCCAAGGCAGTACACTGCTCTGATTTGGAGCTTTCTAGATGTTTACAGTGCATTTGATGCAGCTCAGGAACGCCAGTACTAAAAACATATTCATGGAACTGAGGCAGCTCTAGGGCCAGGTGGCAACTGAACTGGATCAGAGTTTTTTCTTTTTATTTAAATCCAACTGTAGGCACTGACAACTGTTATAAAATCAAGTTCCAAATCACACACCTTATCTGCTATACTTGGGTGAGAGAAATGCTGCTTTGCTCAGTATTCTTAAGCTATTTGCATAAAATACATGCTAAATAATTCAGGAAACTGATTTGTAAAGGATGATGTCTTTACAAATAAGAAAGGCTAGAAATGGAATTCATGGAAAACATTCCAGGGTCCCTTAGCTATTCTGCTGTTGAGCCTCAAGTACCCTTTTTTTTTTTTAATTATTACTATTGAAGGAAGAAAGAGTTTTTCAATTCTGAGACAGGTACTAATCTTTCAGAACACATCCCTTGGACACACGCATCCCTCAGTACACCGTCAGGGAAACAAACTCAAATTTTTCTATCTATGAAACATTTTCCTTGCATTTAGTTGGCCATTTTTGCCCAGTTGCTAGCCCTAAGTGCAATCCATCATTTTATTTTCACTGGTCATAATACGGCATTCCCACTCAGAGTAAAATTAACATCTGACCTAATGTTCACTGAAGCCACAGGAAAGACATCCTCCAATTTCAGCGGGATTGGGAACCAAGCAGATAGCAAACTGCTGTGCAGCTATTTTTTTACTAAATCCTAGCAGTTTGAAATACATACAGTTTACTTCAGGGGTTAATTTCATACCGAATTATAGAAGGTTAGGCTTTTGACACAGTCAAAGAAAGGCAGCCTATCCAGATCAACCAAATCACACAAAAGTCCTGATTTACAAACTACAAACTAGCGCAGCCAAGGAGTTTGCCAAATAAAGACAAAAATGCCAGCCTTTTATGCTCTCTTTTAACTCCTCTAAAATGACTTTTTGTTGTTTTATAGTGGGCTAACTATTGAGTTCACCAGGTCAGAGAAGCAGATGAAGTTGCCAATCTAACCCGAACTACTGTAGCCCACGGTCACACACACGTAGTTTCAGCGACCGAAAGAAGTTTGTGTGTGACTCCCGGTGAGAAATTCCTCCCAGCTCTGCAGACCCCCTGCTCTTGGGTGGCTGTTTGTAAGCTGGATCTTTGCAAAGGGCAGTAATAACATTTCAACAATAAAACTTCTAGAGGTAATTTGATTTTACACTGCCAGCCAGCGCTTCATTGCTAATACTTATGATGCATTACGTATTTGTCTGAGAACATTAGCACTCAGATAATTAACTCTTCTGCTGGGCGTCCAGTTTATGCTCTTCAGTGAAAACACACTGCTCCCACAGAGACATGACTCGCATATAAGCAAATCTAATCCCTAAATCTCTTATGTGGTCAGTAAATTAAAATCTAGGTTGTAGCAGTTAAATGAATTCCCTTTTCCCTTTTTTTTTTTTTTTGGCACTTTCCAGCAAAACAGCTCACATACAATCACTGAATGGCTGGAAAGTAGGCTTGGCAGAACGAGCCGAGGCTCAGCATGGCTCCAGTCAAGACAAATGGCTGAATTATTGTGACGTTAGTAAACAGGTAATTAGTTTTGCATGTCATTGTTCACTACCTCAAGCTCATTACCAAAGTCTTACAACACTCTCTTTAAAAATTCAGACCTGTTTGACCTGCTACCAGCTATAGTGCATTTCAAGCACTCATGGATAAAGTGCAATCTTGTCAAACTGAAGACACCTGCTCCCAGCAGGAACACTACTTATGAACTGCCAAGTCTTTTGTTACAGTACCTTGAGATGCAATGATCTTTCCATCTGGAATAACCAGCGTCAACTTGGCTGCAACCACTGTAAAGCAATCTTTGAATATTTATTACCACATGAAGTACATACAGGTATAAAAGCAGGATGTACACAAATGTAAGAAGGGAGAAGACTACTCATGATAACTTTTGCTTTTTGCCACACAAGCTTTTGAAATTCATTTTCTTTGGAAACTGGCTCCTGGCAACAACTTTCAATCCTTTTCTCTCTACAACAAGGTCTGTCAGAGTAAAGCTCACCCCTGTCTGTATGTAGCTTATTTCACAGGCAACATCTCTCCCCTTCCTGCTACTCTCGTGCTCAAATTTTGTCAACTGTTGCTGACCTGTGGGTGGCTAATTCATTCTATGAATTAGTCAAGCTCTGCCCCGTCTCTGCCCCAAGCCCCTGCCACAGCCCAGTGCACCACGCTGCTTTAGGTTCCACTCCGCCAATGCTATTTAAAGCTGTCCCTACTCCCATCTTCACAAGCTTTACAAAGGAGTATATACTGAACTATTTCTCCTTGCTTAGGTTTTTTCTTAATCTCATTTCTTCAGCTTTTCATTCTCCTGGATAGTAGACCGTGTTCCTCAGTTTACCTCTAGATTAACAGCAGTGTTCAGTCAATTTGCTCCAAGAACAGCAGTAGCACTGGATAATTCTTCCCTTCTCATCTTTATTTTGTGAAGGTGGTAATTTAAGCTAATTACATTTTAGTACTGTGGTCATTAAAAGTCTAGTAAAAGCACAGTCTAGGACTTGGGCAAAGGTATCACAGAATTTAGGTTTATTTCCAGCATTTTCTTTGCTTCAGCACCATCTACAAGGGCAATAAAAATCCTGATCAGGAGCTCAGTGCTCCTCAGTCTTCCAAAGGTAGCTTTGTTCAACAACACATTCCTTGCTATCTTCTCTGCCCTTAAGAGACCTCAATGAGCAAAGTCCATTCTGCAGCACTTAATCATATATATGCAAATGTTGCATTTAGAATTTAGAGCCCACTATGAGCCTATTTTTCTTGAGCTGTTATTTTAAAATGTGCTTTAAATCAATTTTTCAGTAAACATGGGGTGTGTTTCAGTAACAACCATTTTTCTCCCGATTAGTAAATTACTGTTGTTTCCAATGTTTCATTCTAACTACTACTTGATCAGAGTCACAGGAAAACAGAGCACTTAGTCAAGACAAACTTCCCTTTATTTCCATCTCAGCAAACCAAGATCTAGATTACTTTTGGAAAAACAGTTTTCAGCTGACAAAGTGAAAAATGTTGCATAACGGCAAACTTATAACATGGTAAGAAAGTTTTAATAGAAGGATTACCACTTTCTGTTGTAACTAGTTTAAAAGTCCTTTAAGACTTTCTGCTAAGAACAGATGATTGTATTTGCAGTATTTATGTAATTTCTATTGGCTGACTGTGTAATAATTTATGAAAGTTGTGACAGCACAGTGCTTTAATAGATTAAACTATATTGAGAGAAGAAAATACAGCAAAATGCCAGTGTGCTACGCAGAATACCGAACCCAGGGTCATCTAAAATTTTAAAACAATTCAGTTTGAAAATACAAATTGTGTTTTTCCGACCATCAGACCATCTCTCTCAAGCACATATTTTACTGTGTAGGCGTGTATTACTTCTTTACATGATGTCATCTGTATTTCAGACCCTCATTATGTAGACTTAGGAAGACACAAGCAAGTCATTCATATCATCCTCATCCAGAGACAGCACATACCCTTAATGTTATATCATCGTGCTTTCAGCATGGGTCATGTGTCTTAAAACTATTATCAGTGCTATTTGTATGCATTTCTATTTGTAAAGCTAGGCAATAATAATGCAAGTTTTAGAGGAAGATGAAAGTTTGAACTTTCTAGTTCATGGCGGAACTGTCCAAAACATCTTCAAACAGTCTGTACAGAATGACTGTGATTTTATCAGTGAAAAAAAAAAAAAAAGTGAGGTCTATCCTACTGGACAGCTAGATCAATCTAGCTATCATCTAGATGTCGTCTTTTCAATGACACAGCTCTCATCTACAAGTCTGATAGATACTGGAAATAGATTTCTCATGGAGAATTTGCATTTAGGCCACTAATTAGAGAATAAGTTAGGTTTTACTTGGGTTTGAGGCTGGTCAAGAATTTTGGTGTCCAGAAGATCAGTAAGCAGGTCAGCAAATTGATCAGAAGTAAAACACAAATGCAGCTGATGATGAAGATTTCATATTTGTATGCCTGCAGATGCACATGAAAATGTACATGCAAGCACATAAAACCTGTAGATCAGCCTTTTGCATTTGCAAAGTCTTCATTTTAATTAACATCAACAATAATCGGATGGTAAACTAGGCATAATAACCGTAATTAAGACCGTGGCCTCTTAAAACACATCAGACACACACACAAAGGCAAAATCCAATTTGGAGAAATATATGGAGCATTCAAAGGTCAGTATTGAGATTCTATCTAGGATACCTAAATAAACAGGCGAATCAACCCTATTTAACAACGAGAGTGTTTTTCTTTAGATCTCAAGAGGATTTCCAATTATTCACAAATGGCTAACCGTGCGCTCCTTTCCCAGAATTATAAACGAGTCACCAGAAAATAGCAAGTTTGACAAAATTGTCCAACAGCCCATTAACTGTACAACTGTGCTAAATAGCCAGAGACAAGTCTAAATCTGCCAGAACCAGTGTGTCTCAAGTCTGCCAAGGGGATAGATATTTCAGCTGCAGAAATATCCATTTGCAGCTTGCCACCATCTGGACCTTGAGAACTAAGCACTGAAATGATGGGCTGGCACCATCCAGCTCAGGAGTGGCCCTCTGGTTCTTAGGAAAATCCTCAGAGTTAAAGATGATCATACTGAAAGGGAGCCAGGCTCACTTGAGTGAGATAGATACTTGTATTCACAAAAAAACCCCGCAACTTTATTACCTGTATTCATTCAAAGTCTATTTGGGATGTAATTCTAAAGATTAACTACACAGACTGACAGTTTTAGTTATTTTCTCTTAAAACTTCTAAGGCCCAACAACTGGGATTTTTCATATGTACGGGCTTGCAAATAAATTCACCTCATCTCGTGCGAATTTAATTTCATTCACCCAAATTACACAACGTATAGATCCAAACAGATAATCTGGAAGGAGGCTGTGAACAGTTATATGAAGTTAGACTGGGCACATGGGGAGGGCCTGAACACAACGAACAGGGACGTGACACACTGGGGCAGCAAACTTTTACTTGGGTTTCAAAATACCTGGCACACCCGTTGATGCTGTAACTCGTGTAAAACTGATCAGAGTAGATCTAGTCTGTGACATGTTCCAGCTACTAAACAAACTGAGCACATTTTTCAAAGTAAAAAATTCAAAACTCCACTGAAGCTTTTAAAAAAAGTATAACAAATTGGTCAAGTAGTCTCTACTCCTTAAAGAATTTGTTTTCTACAAGCGAGGAACAGTATGTTCTGAGGTAAAGCGATATATGGGAGTAAAACAAGTGGGGGACAATGACTACAGTCTACATTAAGAAATATTACTAAAAAGGATTTTTTACAAAATAAAAGCAAAACCAAACATGTTATTGGATGTTTTTAGCAATACACTTCTCTGCTTTACTACTAAGAAGACAGGATTATGAGAACACCCTTACCTCCTTTTTGCGTGGGTTGAATACAAATACTTCCTTAGGTCAGTGTTGCACCCTTCAAGCACAGAGTTCTCTGGAGCTTATTATTTTTGTAATAGCCCTAGAGAAAACTAACATATATCGTTTTGAGGTTATGTTGCAGCAACAGGACACACTTTGACTTGTGAGTCTGCAAATTGTTTTTTGTTCATCTAATGTGATTCATAATCAATTATGGATCTCATATCAAAGGCTTTCAGTTGTCTTTAAACCATCAGAGAAGGAGCCATTACCATCAGCAGCAGGCATGTTTAGAGTTCTTCTTTTAAGTCGTATGAAATCAACCTATTTCTACTTGTTATCTCCTGAAAAGGCAGCATGTTCAGGCTCCTTTGAGGCTCGTGCTTAACCCTGACACCAATGAAACAGGAAGAATCAGTTACACCTGAAGTTTCTTCTCAAGCCATCAGACAAGTCCTGTGTAGTCTCTCCAGAGCTGAATACTATCAAACAATACCATTTATCTCTGCTCTGGAGGAGGCACACACAAAAACATAGGTCAGGCTTGCAAATTCAGGTCGTTGGCTATAGGAATATCATCCCAGCTTTACTTCCTTGAGTACTACATGTCTTAAGAATTGCTTTTAGAGTTCTAGGGGTGTTTCTACATTTACATTCACTTCTTTACAAACTTGGACTACTGAGCATTCTTTAATCACCTCAATTCATTAACCACTTCTCTGATGATGCCTTTCTAGCTCACTAACAAAATCTTTGATTCATAGAGATTTTAGGAACCAAGTTCCAGATAAATGCGCAGGACTTCAAACTTTTGGGAGTGGGCTATGGCCTTAAGGGCTAAGCACAAGGTGCTATGCCAGATGGTAGGCACTCTCACAATTGCTAGTATATGTAGATTAATCCTTTTCCTGACTTTAAGCAGCATTTCTTCCTTTATTGGCAAATGCCAAGCAGTGATTGAAAGGAACAGATACTGCCCTTTAGGGCCCTTTGGCCTTCCTCTGAAGACATATTATCAATTTCTTTAATTATCACAGTGACAGGAAAACTTGGTGAAATATTTAGAAGGGGGAGGGAGGAAAACATGTGTTTATGTTCATTTAGGACCACTTGAAAACAGATTATTCTGAAGATGGAAAGAGAATCATTGGATATTTAAATAATTAATGTCAGCAAATCCATTAAATGGGGAGCAGTGTAACATTTTGACTGATTCAGCACAACCAGCTTTCACCGATCAGCTTCTAAATGGCTATGTCTAAATTGCCACTTGCAGGAATTCCAGCATAGCACAGTGTAAATCACTAGTCAGTCATGTGCCCCGTGTACCAGAGAACAAAGATACAAACAGTCTGGTGACAGCCTGGCTATGATAATTAGATAAAAATTATGCAAACGAACACAGAATTTCTATCATTTCCATCTCTGCAAGCCGCTCCACTATTTATAAAATATTAAACCCTGGACATTTATTTTAGATAGTTAAGATTTACAGCAAATCTTCTGACATATTGTTGAGCACTAATAGGTTTCTGTAGTTGAAAAGCAGAAAACATCATTTCTCAAGTGTCCTTGTTTTGCTAGAAGATGAGAAAATTAGAAGAAATAGTCTGGTCAAGACTGCTCTTACCAGTGTCTTTATCAGAGCAGTAAGGCAGGATGAGAAGCAGCTTTTGCTGGTTCAGATGAGCTGCATCAGTTCTCTGCTGCAGAAAACATAAAGAGTCAAAACCAGGCAGTCGCACAAGGTCAAAAGGAAAAGCAGCAACTTCTTAAAGTAATTGACATTTCTCCATGCTTGATTTTTTTTTTTTGAGATGAAATATATTCATAAAACATCTATTTTTTTAAATGTAAGTGATATCAGGCATGTACTGCAATCTCAGCTCAGTCAAGCTGAGTAAGGTTAAAGAAGGGAGCACCTTCCAAAGACATTGCTGCTGTAAGTGCTCCACACAATCTGGTAAGCAGCACTTTTTTGTCAACGATGTAACAGTTTAAAATGCATGGGTTTTGTGATGTTATGCTGACAAACAGGCAGTTGGGATTCTTTTATATGAAACATTATTTAACCTGCATCCCAGCAAATTGCTTGTCCCTGAAGTTGCAATTTTTCACACAAGCCATAAAAGCATTTCTGAGCCTTGAAGTTCAGACCCCAATTCACATGGTATATTGTGTGGGAAAAGCAGCTACACCTCCCCATTTCCTACCAAGTCCAAGCTGACGATTACTTTCTCTCCGACTACATTCTCTCAGTATTTTGAGTTAAACATTGTGTTTTTCTATTTTGATTTCTATTACGTGTTGTTTTGTTTCACTGTGTTTTGCCAAACAGTGACCTAACTTGACAGAGCTGCTATAATCTATATATAGTTTGCATATTGATTCCTGCAGTACTTTGAGATCCTTCAGATAGGAGGTTATCACAATATAAAGTTCCTTCATCTGTCATTTAAGGTAACTTTTAAAACAGATAGAGTTCAGTTCAGTCCAGATGTTTATTCAAACTTCTAATACTCTGATGTCTGGAAATCCAGAAGGAACAGGTTTTTTGAGAGACTTTCAGTACCACTTAATATCCATTCAGACAAACTACCACATCATCCTGTCACTGTAATCGCATGGGATGCTAATAACGCCTACCATTTCTGTAGAACTTTATAAAGATGAATCACCATAACATAGTCCTTTGCAGTATTATCCCCTTTTTATTGTTGAGGAAACAGAGTGTCTGATATTCCATTATACCATTAGGTGACCTGCTCTTTCAATCTAAAAAGAATAGCAATGAAAGATGCAGAAACTATTACTGTAACTTTCCCAGCTTTTGTTTGGTGAAACGTTGTTTAAATATTTATATCCCACAAACTCTTTTACCATCATAGCACATCGTTAAAAAAGCAGGCCACTGAATAATCAAAGCGACACTCCATTTTGTCTGTGCTGTGACTTAGCAGCAATGTTTCAATTTATTGCAATTTTGATCAAGGTAGAAAAGCTAGCTGAATGCAAAAATAAAGACATGTCACTGTTCACTAGTTTCTCATGTGGCCTTGAATGTGCAAATACTATCATTTAGATAAGGCACCAACTTCTTAAAATCAGAAAAAAAATCCCCAAAATAACAATGTATGTATGCACCACATGTGTATTACAGACTGTAATATAATCCTATTATTTAATCTGTGGAAATACTCCCTAGTTCCTGGTTTCCATGAAAGGCTGGTAGTGTCGGAAAATTTGGGGTTTGTTTTTGTTTTGGTGGGTTTTGTGTTCTTTGAAAAAAAAAAAAAAAACCAACAAAGCCAAACCAAACCAAAAACCCACAGCCTTCATGACTAACACCATGGGTACTAAAGAACCTTGGGGAAAGCACTGTGTGAAAAATATTTTTGTGTCTCTATCAGAAATCTCAAGGACCTAAACCCAAAAGATGCTATGTTGACTTCACTAACCACAAAAGCCAGAAAGAACAAACAAAACAACTGTTCAGCACCATTTTAGACTCACTTCCAAGAAAACATTGTGTCATATAAACCTAACTGTATACAATCAAAAAAAAAAAAAAAGTTTCTACAGTAAAAGAGGCTCTTCAGAATTAATTGAGTGCCAATTTGGCACTCTTTCACATTCAGCAGAGTCATCTAAGGACAAATTGTTGAAGAAGAATCTTCCACAATTCTACTTGGGACTCCTAAGAGGCACAACATGGGACTTATCCTAAAATATTTCTGTATTGGTTTCATATTAACTACACTCGAAATCGTGAAAGACACAGATGTTCCCTTATCAACAAAGCAAAATGTCCTGTCAAACACTGATGGAACCATCATGGGTCCATGATTATCATTGCCATGTTGGGACTTCCTGATTAAAAACTCTTCAGTCAAGACCACTTTGAGATTTTGCTTTCCGGAAGAAAACAATTCACAAGAAATGGGTCTCCACATCCCAGTTCTGCCCTCTGCAGCAAACTGGACAGGCACTAAAACGGACTTTCGTTGTACTAGTTCTGTAGTCAGACATAAAAACTAGTGTCACGTGTTATACACCTAAATATAAGTGAATAAGACTTGTACATTCATCTGGATTTTATCAAGGAATCATAATTCAGAATTA
Organism: Caloenas nicobarica; assembly: GCF_036013445.1. Taxonomy (NCBI): domain Eukaryota; kingdom Metazoa; phylum Chordata; class Aves; order Columbiformes; family Columbidae; genus Caloenas; species Caloenas nicobarica. The sequence continues at coordinate 12,213,709 of NC_088254.1, forward strand.
ATTCACATGACAGCTGATCGATAACAATAACTACATTACTGAATAGAGTATTGTATCTCACTGTGTTAAAAAAAAGCATTAAGTATAATTAGTAAAGAAGCAAATAATATGAGATTTGCCACAAGAAGCTTCTATTTCAAATATATTCACCACTTTTGTAGCAGCAGCTCTGAGACCAAAACACAGCAAAGGCAGGGCAGCTTCAGCTTCATTAAAGGGTCAGGCCCATCCTTACATCTCAGCAGTCATAGCAAGAATAGTTGGGTTTTTTGTTCCCTTTCACTTGAATTTGTGGAAGATAGACATTATCAAAATTGGGCACTCCCACAGTAAAACCTGTGTTTTGTGTATTCTGTTTCTATGTGCAGAGATTTTGCTATGCATAATTAGCAAAGGAAGCCTAGGTAAATCCTAGACATTAAAAAAGGAGCAGAAAAGTTCCAAGTGGCAATATGGGCAAAGACAGAACTTGTCAACTTCATCGACAGAATTACATGATACAGGGGCCTGTGGTAGCAAAGGACTAGATTCCATCAAGGGGCCTGGTCTAGTTATTCCTACTTTGCATCCCTGTGACAAAACACATACCAAGAGACTAGATTATGGAAGGGACTAACAACACCTGGGAGAGGAAGAGTAGAGGACACCTAAGTATTATTCTACCCAAACTTCTATCCTTTTCACCACCGAACAGTTGCATCTTTTGCTCTCTGAAGTGTGATGCAAAGTATCTAGATATGAACAGTGATGTTCAAATAACCATAGCTAACAACTGCATTCATCCTTCAAGACTTACTGGTGCACATGCGTACTGCTGTTCCAGGAGGCTATCGGGAGCTTTGAAGAATCAAGATAGAGAGGCTGACGATAAACCTTGCAGATTCTCCAGTTCTAGTAGAAAGATAATTATTGATTTTCCCTGTTAAAGCCAACTAGGAATTAATCCATAGTCATGTTTGTTCCTGCTTTCTAGCCTGAATCAAATCATGACGACCTGCAGCTAACCCTATGGAATCCCACTATTGGGCATCTTCACACAGTTGCACAGTGAACAGATGCATCATGGAAATATTACTACAAGACCAAGGAGTAGACCAGGCTCTCCAGCTCCATTTTCATTAGGGAATCATTAAGGTACCTAGAGGACTTAGCTTTTGACAACTGTACTAACATGACAGAAGAGTATTTCATCTTGTCAAGCACCTTCACACTCACCTCACCAAACAGGAAAATGAGTACCTCTCAGTTTCTTTTCTGTTCTGGAAGAGATACCAACAATCGGCCTATGTACAAGAGAAAAAATGCCTTGCAAACATAGAGCAAAGCAAACCCTCAAATGCCGCATACAGTATTGTGTTAACTTTGATGCCAATTCTTTGTGGCAAGACACATCCCCATTTTTAATGTACTTTCTAGGCACAACACTAAAACTGGCCAGGGGTATTATTTCAATTTCTAGAGGGGGCAGTTGATATAGATCAGAGTCAGGGCTGTTAGTAGAGGAGACAGCAGCACTGACCCACACATTTTAACAAGGATGTGTGCACACGCAGAATAATTCTGGTAATTCACATCAAAGTTACATGCACGAGAAGTGTGGAACTGGGCAGATGATGGTAATTGAACATGAAGACTACAGCAGAACGTTTTCATAGTGTGTTTGAAGACATTAGAATAAGAGGCTTTAAATACATGGATAGTGAGGGAGCTTATATTTTAATCACCTTCCCAAGGATCCTACAGTCCATGTCTGAAGCCAAATTACAAATCTGATACAGTCTAGATTGAGTTGCATTAGACAAAAATGCCTTCTATCTACAACTAGTGGTTTTTTTGTGTACCATTCAGCTTCCTAGCAGGCATGGCACTTGAATTTTGCAAGCCGAACATGTGTCACTGTCACAAATGTACTACTATTTCCTTATAGAATGAACAATTTATTTTAAATGTTCATCTTCCACACTGTTATGAAGATGAGTTGGACATCCAAAATAATGACATTTCTTACTTGCATCTAACAGAAGATAAGCTGTAGAGGAGTATTAGGGATCCTTTGCACAAGAAAAGGGTACTGTTCACATTTCTTTTGAGAAGAGATTTAGTATGTATGATACAATCCCTGATACAGGTATAGAAAACATACACAGGCCTCATTTTCCAATGCAACCGGCAAATCTAAAGATGCAGTCTAATATCATTGCCAAGATAAGCAGGAGTTACTGGACAGCAGCCAGGCAGATAAAGCTACAGTATTATCCAGAGCAATACTGGTAGTGTCCTTCTGGAACAGTGACTTTACCTACCACCAGTAGAGAAACACAGTAGATTGAATTCCCCTCTACTGCTTCACACACTGGAAGACTGCTCTAATTGTGTATCCGTGAATTCTCCATCAAAAGGGAATCCCTGGGCAGAGAAAACCAATACAACAGATATCGGACACCTGCTTCCATTTCTTCCTTGGCTGACTAGTCTTATTGTGAGTGGTCATGGGAGCATCTTTCCATCCCCTCTGTCTCTGGCCAGTGCCTACACTCGATCCTCTTGTAGACTGATTTGAACACCCAGCGATAAGGCGCAGCAGCAGTTGCCCCATGTCTTCACTGGAAAATGATCTTTATGAGAGTGTGCCCTGATGGTAAAAGTGTTATGGACTCTCCCACAAGACAAACTAGAGATCTGATGTTTTAATTAAAAAGCAGCCTAAGTTTAAAAGTAGTTAATGTAGTTAAATTAAAAAAAAAAAAAATCCTCCCTCCTCTCACAGTATTTTCTAGAACTAGTTATCCTACCATTCTGATTTCTCCCACTGTTTTGCTATTGCTCTGATGGCTTTTTATCTTGCTGGAACAAATTTAAGACTTCATTTAATTGGTCTTATTAATGTTCACATATTAACGCAACACTTTTATTATTCAAGATGATAACAATGTCTGTCTTCCAACACCCTTAATTCAGAGAATGAAATTCCTAAGGAAATCCAAAGGACACTATTAAACAACATCGATAAAAGTCAAAATATTACTTGATTTGTTTCCAGCTATTTTGGACCTTTTCAGAGTCCAACAACATTACATCTCTTGAACAGCAGTAGAAATGATTCATTGTTTTCCCAATATCTTTTAACTGCTCTTCCTCACCAAGTTGCCAGCATGGCATGTCAGAGAGCCCTTCTCCAAGACCCTCCCTCAACCTTCAAACAGACCTTAGACCTTGGAAGTCTGAGAACATGGTGGATTAAAATACAAGGACAAAAAGCAGACCCAGAACCAAAAGGAGAAGCCATGTTTAAAGCGAATGGACAAAGAACAAATCCGTCTGACAGAGGTGTCAAACAGCCCAGCCGCAGTTACATCGTAGAAAAGGAGAATGTTTACCTTAAAAAGAGGATGGGATTATCTCGCTTTTAATTTTCAGTTTCCCAATCACGCTGGAAAGCCGAGAACTGGCCACCACATCCCATAGAACAGGAAGATGCTGCCACCTACAGGTGCCGGTCCCAGGACGGCACCAAATCCCGGCCGCTGGGTCCCCACTGCGGGTGGACAGGCCAGGAACCCACAGCTGCATGGTACCTGCCACGCTGACACTTCAGCCTATTTCTTAACCTTCTTTCATCACTCTTGTTGTTCAGAGAGTAATACAGGCACAGAAACCAGTGCCTTCTACACACACACAAAAAAAGACATCTTGCTTTGTAGCCTTTAGAGTGCAAGGATCCAATGCAGGAAACACTCAATCTCTGAGTCCTCACTCACAGCATGACAGCTTCCACTCACTCCCATGAGGCAAAAATTAAAGTAAGTCAAGTTATCCTTGTAAACAAATCCATGAATCCTGATCTGAGACCATCATTTCAACATTCAGAGAGGTCAAAATACGTCACGCAACTCTGCTTTTGGCTCGCAAGTTATGGAAATTTGCGTTGTTAGCTTTATAATGCTTATTCTTAGTTCTATGGCAGGTTTATAAGTATAGTTCTTTATAACAAGAGCTCAAATAAGTATAAACTGAGAAAATATTTTAGAAGACACTTGAAACTATACAAGCAAGCTTGGCACAGTGGAGGAGAAAAGAAGTAGTCCATTGCCATGGTTCACACAGATTCAGAGGTTTGGCACGTAGCTACCCATACTCAGGGAACACGTTTGGAAGGACTTCATTTTACAGAGCTCTCAGTGAAATACGGAAAGTCTCACCTCTTGGGTCCAAATAGTTTACAAGTTTATATTCCCATGGTTATGCAATACTAGTAGTAAAAACAAACCCAAACAAAACAGGAAGTCTTAGGGGGGAAAAAAAGAAAACAAACAAAACAAAAAAACCCAAGACAACACCACCACCACCCAGCTCATTTTACCAGAGCCTTTTTCTCTGAACAGTGTATTTGACTTTTACAAAAACAATTTAAAAAGTGCAAACACTGTATTATGTTTATTCAATAATACTCCCATCAGCATGCCAACCAGCACAACTTTTTGACTAGGGACACAGTAAACCTACAACGTCTGCCAAACTTTACTCCCTTAGGGCATTAGGGTGTCTCTTGAAAGTAGCTGTGCTTTGAACTTCCCTGACTCCTGTGGGTTCTGTCTGATTAATTGATATTTTACATAACACTAGCAATCATCACCATTGTGAAAGAAAATTAAAAAGTAATCTGCAAATGCAGAGGGCACCTTCCACTCACATTGCGCGTTCCAAACAAACACAGCCAAATTACTCCATTCTGTGTAAACAGTGACTGAGCTAGCACAGCCAGTAGAGCTTGTTCTGCTACAACAGCCACATCTTGTGCTCCAAGTCTTCATTTTAAAAAGAAAACAAACTCAGACCTACTCCTAATTTTTATGGGGACAGAGGGACTCCCAAGGTTGAATGAGACCTACCTGCAAAGGCAACTTGGCCTTTACAAGCACTCAGGAGACTAAGAACATTCTCAGCACTCCTGCAGGGAGATGGACATGTGGAACAGCTCGTCTGCCTGCACGCTGAGCTGGGCAAGCAGCAGCCAGCTCTACACTGAGTCCTGCAGATGCTTAGAGCATCCTGTGGATGCTCCCCATGGGTGCCTTTCTGGGACAGTCTGCACAAATGCCAGAACATCAGTTGTGTATCAGTTTGCAACATGCTCGCCTTGTGTTTACTGGTTTGAGTTCACTACTGTAAAAGCTGAAGTAACATTCAAAAAAACTTTTGTTCCACACTTCAGCATACTCCTCTGTACACTGCTTATAAAAATCTGACACCTATAGACAACTGCCACCCATGCGCAGCACACTAAGGATCTCCATAGCTAAAAGCATGTCATGCACCAACTTGAATAAAGCACTATGGCTGTTTCTAGAGGCCGTAATAATTCACACCTTCTGTAACAGACACAGACAACTACCTAAAATAAATTAATGCCAGTGGGCTACACATGCAAATTACACCTTGCTGGGCAAAAAGATTAAGTCTACAGCAGTTGTGGGGTTTTTCTACTCATACAAAACCTTTATCTCACTGCACTGATGAAGATCCAGACAAATCCGTCAGTGCTACTAATACACTAACATGGTGAATATATGCATTGTAGTAGTGGAAAAACAGATACTTTATTGATTCTCATCAAACTAATTACTGATGAGTGAACCCTGGATTGAGTGAAGCTGCCAGTTATATTGCATGAAGTCAAGGCTTGATATAACATGTTAAATTTAAGATAACAAATTCTATCTTTAAAAATTCAGTGATAGTTTTCTTAATTTAAACTCACCTATACTGTGTTGGAATAGAACAGCAGCTTGCACATCAGCAATGCTGAAAAATCTTACAGATTCGGGTAAAAAAAAATCCTACCTGGATGTCATTCTCCATGTCCAGCTGAGCAGAGCTGGAAACTAGCTCTGCAAATGAAATGCAAGGAAGTGAATCAATTCATCTCAGCAAATATAAAAATACAACACTATTATATTGGTCAGATTTTTCCCCCACTTGCAACAAGCAATACATTCTATTTTCATTCTAGAGGATTTATTTCCAATTACAGAAGACAAAATGAAAAAATACAGGTCCTGATACTGCACACAGCTCCATGCAGACAGACCACTGTGTCTGCATGAGTCTCCTGCCAGAATTACACCCAAAAAGTCTGACAGGAAGAGTAAAACCAGCTTCAACTTATTCTCAGCCTGAGCTGGGATGCCTGGGAGAAGACTATCTCAAGACATCCCTGTAAACTCCCCTAGGTTTAGATCTGCAGCAAAACAAAACAACTCCACAAAACCACAGCCCCTCCCCTCTTCCCTAAATAAAGAGATCATCTTTTGCTCCCATTTCTACATACACCACAGATTCAGACAGACATAAGAATTCATCACTAGTCCAATTCATTGCTGTATATCACTGAGTGCTTCCATCATTTATAACCAGTTGTAGAAAGAAAACATCCTTGCTTGCTTCTGATGACACCTACTATAGCCAAAAATCAATTCTTCTTGATCCCAGCAGTCAGTCAGTGTGTGATCTAAACCTCCAAAGAGCTTAACCATTCTTGCTTTGTAAGTTCAGTGAGAGACACTAAAATACCAAAACTTCTTCATGCTGTCTACCATTTAGTACCATTTAATACCATAGGACCATCTAAGCATTGTTGTTGTACTGAAAGATGGCATCAGCATTTTTCCATGTCGTGATGCCCCATCACACCATTCATCTCCAGCTGAGCAGCAAACTGGATGCTTGATCATGACTGTTCAAGGTTCAGACTCCTCCTTACAGTTTGGCATCTTCTGAAGTACAAGGGAGACTGACACTTCAAATAAAATCAGAAAACCTCCATTCATCCAGACTTGAAAAGCGTAATTAGGAAGCCTCAGTAAATAGTGAAGTTATTTTGAGAAGCAAAACCCAGTCCAACCCTAGATTTAATAGAAGTAAGAGGCCGCTGGAGCTGGGCAAGATCTACATGCAGAGACAGCCCTGGACTCGACAAGCACTGCAACAGCCCACAACACACGCCAATGTGCAGCACTAACCTCACACCTATGGGGAGATGCACACGTGCCAAAGTGGCCATGCAGGAGCTAGCTCGGCTCTGAAGATTATCGAGATGCATTCAGAGAAGCTGCATCCAAGCTAAACAGCAGCAGCTCAGAGCTACTGGTGCTTTCCTTGGACAGCCTGCACAGATACCAAGGACTCTGCTACTGCTGCTGAAGAGTCAGGTCTTTAGTAACTAGAAAGCACAGGAAGCGATGCTGTCTTGATTTAGATTGCTTCAACATTTAATCAGTAGCAATTGGCCTTAAAAATCTCATAGATAAATAGCCAGAATCTGAAAGCTTTGGATGCCACTGGGGATTGAGAGAAGCATTCCTACATTCTTTGTCTTCATACTATCGGCTGCTAAATTTGAGCATTCCTTGCCACTCACACATAATGTGTTTCTACTCATCCCTCTCCACTGTACAACTGTCTCAAAAATAACTTATCTGAATTATGCCCATTACAATTATGGGAATCTCTGTTCTGTGTGTGCATTTTGCAATGTGACTCCAAGAATCAATTAAATTGTCCATAATGCCCATGTGAGCTGATAAATGATTGAGTGCTTTGGAGAGTAGTGGCATGAAGAGGGAGACTTACTGCTTTAATACTGGAGTTGTCTTGGGGCTTATATTGTCTGAAAGAGCTTTCATTTTGGCAATACAAACAAAGTTAAAATGCTACCTTGCCACATTTTTCAGTGGCCAGAACTAACACAGCAGATGAAGTCACAGCAATACAAAGCACCTCTGCAGTGCCAAAAGTGAAACTGTATTATTCACTTCACTGCTATATCAGTAAAATGGGGTAAACCAGCCCCTAATCTGCCCTTGGGTAAAAGGCAGGGAAGTAATACTGGGAAGTCTCCAATTGGATCTAATAGGGGAAGTAATCTCAGTCTTATCTTTAACTCAGTTGAACTGTAAAATGGGATGAAAGCAGACATGAACAGAAGACAGATTCTGTATCTACGTTGCTTGTTATGACATTTTGTAACAAAATTTCAATATCAATTTGCGTGTCAATATTTTACAAAATAAAAGGAGCTAGAAGGAGGCAAGAAATACAAATCATTTTGGATCAGAGAAAAACAGTTGCTAGAAATGAAATATTCTACACTCATTCATTTCTACAGCCCAATCTTTGTTAAAGATTTTTTTTCAAGTTTAAGATTGCAAAAGTCAAGTTCAGGTGTATAATTATCAGTAGCTTTACACTGTTTAAAATCCTACCAATAGAATCATAGAATCATTTTGGCTGGAAGAGACCCTCAGGATCACCGAGTCCAACCATTAACCTAACTCCAGCACTAAACCATGTCCCTAAGAACCTCATCTACAAGCCTTTTAAACACCTCCAGGGATGGTGACTCCACCACTTCCCTGGGCAGACTGTTCCAACGCTTGACAACCCTAGGTTAGATCTTGGATAGGTCTTGCAGGTTAGATCAAGGATACTATGTCTCCTTCCATCTAAAAGGCAGAGTTGGGCTTTTTTGGTGAAAGCTGCATAGTGGCTTCCCTGCCAGCTGCCCTTCACACCATCCATTAAGTGATCTTATTTTCCAATCTGCCTAAGTGATGTCAACTTTGCTTAAAGAACTTAAATTAAATGAAGCTGTCTAGCCTGGAATTTTTAATAACATTACTTTAGAGATCCTCCCACCCCCAATGGGACAGCATTTCAAAAGAAAAAACCCTGAAAGCAGTACTCAAGACACAGGAGAATACTCTTTCTCCAGTTACCCCTTTGAGGCAATACCTGGTGATGCTCTAAGGAAGACTACTACTCTGTTGACATATTACCTATATATTGTACAACCAACATTAAGTTTTTCACTTTTTGTTCATACTGTTGAAAAGAAAATCTCTTCTAATGCACACAAATGTGAAACAGAAGAATAAGCTAGTACAAACTCTGTCAATAAATACACACTTTGAGAAATGACTTCCTAGTTCATAGCAGATTTATAGTTCTTATCTCAAGTTTCCAAAGTTCATCTGAATCTCCAATACATGGAATTTCAATGTATCAGTAAATCTTTTAAGCCATGAAGAAAACTCACTCAAAGAAGCAATGTCCCTTATCAGTGGAAAAAGTGATAAATCTGAAATAATATATAATTCATAATGACACATATCAAGACATTACGGCAAACACTGACACAAGACCTATTTATGGCATTGCTTTGCTAAGTGTATTCCCTATAGAACCATCTCCTCTTTTATTCTGAACCAAACACCTGCTTTGATACCGCACGTCTCTTCAGGGCTGTGAAAAAAAGCAAATCTAATTCAGTAACCATTTCTCATGATAGAAAACTCGTGGCACTCAGCCAGAAACATATAAAAGTAAACGATAATTTAAGTGCAGACCAAGAAGAAATGTGACACAGTATGGCTACTTTAAAAAATTTATGACCTCAGACATCAAGCTATCCATTGTCTAAAACATGCTAATATGAACAAACTGTCCTTGGCTGGGGAACAAAGTTTTAGTTTGGTTCCTTCACAACAGCTTCCTCAGACTTCATGGTTTAATACATACATGGATTCACAAGCTCTGAAGAAGTGAAGAGTCTCCTCAAATTTAATTTGGTCCATGGAGTCAAGGGTCACAGATATCCTGTTCAGGAGGCGTTAACATTGTCACTCTGAAATTCAGAACCTGGAAATACTCTGCAAATATTAACTAGGACTTGCAATACCCTTGGGAGCAAGGCCACTACAAGGCAAATTTGAGAGTGCATTAAATTTAGTGACTACAGGTGACATGACTGGCATATCATGAGTCACTATCACAATCCTTGAATAGTAGAAAAAAACCAACTTTTGAATAGTTAAGATATCACTCAACAAAACAGGGATAATGTGGAATTTAAAAAAAAAAAAGCATAGATATGGTTGGAAAAAAACCCTATTTCCCTGCCAAGGCCAATACTGCAGTTCACCTTTGAATCAAAAATCAAGTCACAAAAAACCAAATGTAGCTTTGCTTGCACAAATGTTTCATCAAGAACCCTGCAGGAGTGACACCGTCTTCTCAAGACACAGAATAGGGAAGCACATATTCCTCTAATCCTCCCCACACTTTTAAACCTTGCCTCAGGCATTAGCCAAACATACCTACAGTGGCTGGAAAATCAGAGTTAAACTAAGAAGAAAAAGAAACCAGAAGTTGGCACAGAGGGTGCACAGGAGTTCCATGCTATTTCACCCATGTTGTTTTTTGCTCTCATCTTTTTAGGCTAGTAATACAGAATAACTTCTAATGTTAATGTATTTGGTCTGAACAGAGAAAATTATTCCAAGCCTGGCTGTGGTGCAGTGGAAGCAGCACTATGCTCTGAACCTGCTGAACAGCAGCACATCTGCTGCTTTCAAAGCCCCTTCAGACCAACCTGTGAGATACAAGGGCATTAGAAGAACAGACAGGGTATTTACAGGTTGGACAGGATTACATTTTAATGAAATGGTTTCCTATATATATGCATATATATATATTTTAAAGGACAAAGAAAGTGCCAGGATGGGTGTAGCCTGATGGAAGGAAAAAAAAAAAAAAAAAAGACATGCAGACTAGAGAGGTTTACAGAGAAGTAGTCACACAAGGGGAAGAATTAAACCAATAATATATGTACTTAGGTAAACACTGCAGTAGTTATATTGAAGTGGTGCAGCAGAAAGCTCCATAATGTCCACAAACAGGAGTGGAACAATAATTTTATACATATATACATTTCAGATATACATACACACACATAAATACTTGTCCAGTTTAGTTAGGTTAAGGGCTGATTGAATCTGACAATGCTTCTCATTCCTTTCGCCCCACAGGGGGAAAAAAAAAAAAAAAAAGTGCATAAAAAGATGAAAAGCTGTAAACACAACAAGCAGTCCAGTAATTCAGTACACTTTGTTCTGCATCAGATGGCCACTATGAAGGTGAATTTTCACCCATATTCTTCCTGAAGATACAGGTTAACTCAGAAATCTGCATTCATGGAGCATTTCTGTTCCCCAGTGCTCTGGGCTGCTTTGATTGCCTTTTGCAATGAGGAACCAAAAGCTTTCTTACTGTAATCCAGTCCAATTTCCCCTTAATCTTAGTGAAAGCCTGGTCATTCCTGGCAGGCTCTTATGAAACATCTCCTCTGACTAGTATGGGCCACACTGATTTTTTTTTTCTATAATAATAAAAAAATTATTTGCAATCCTAATAGATCAACCTGCCATTTTGGGGAGACCTAGAAAAAACCTCAGCATGAAGTTTCGATGACGATATGGAAGACCACAACATATGCATATCACTACATTAAGAACCGCTCTGCACCTTGTTAGAGCAATATAACCAGACAACCCCGGTCTCCTGTTTGATATTACAAACTGAAGGTAGACATGAAGGGTCCTTACCAGAGAAGATGGCTATTCTGACTTTCACAGATGTACTCAGGTTCAAGCCTCTGCTCCATCAGGAGACGAAGTGGCTGGGGCACCGCTCATGCCATGCACTGGAGGTTTCTCACAACCTTCCACCTGGGACCACCAGACCTTGGCTTCCCAGATTGCTACCTGCCTGCAGGCAGCCTAGAGCTGGCAGTTGCAATCACCAGCTGCTTTTCTGCCTTTAAATTCAGTATTAATTGGCATACCTAAACTAGGCACAGCTATTAGGTGATCCAAACATTGCCCTTAACCCGTCAAGTGATCTTGTTTTCCATCTTCATAATGGCCTTGCAGACAAATGGTAAAAACAGTCCATTAGGAAGTGTGCATCACTTAGATTCTGTAATAATGGAGGTTGTATAATAAAGCTAAGAAGAGGCTAAGACATATAGCAGCAATGAAACTGTCTACCTCATTCAGAAACAGAAAAATCTCTCAGCTAAACATATCAGATAACTCTCACTAAAACAAAAACATTTTCTGGTGCAATTTTAACAGATTGCAACTCATCCCCTTCTATTCCCAGGTGTTCACACTTTTGAACTGGCACAAAATTACCTGTATCAGTATAACCCGTTTTATTTCTGTCCATGAGCCATGAATAAAGGAGAACCTTAAACTGTAAAACCAAAAATCAGGCCAGTAAAACTTGTGTAAACCAGCTCATAATCAACCTTAGAGGGAAAGGGAAGGAACCTGCCTGCATCTTCAGCTAATCTAATGTGTCCCTGGAGAAATTCACCTTACCGTCTTCTTCTTTAGTCAGCTGAACAATAAAGGAAAATAAAGTTTCTCCTGAATAAGATGTATTCTGTATTCAAGCTGCTTTATACCATATTAGGAATTTTAAATATGAAACTATGCATCAGCATATCACAGAACAAGAAGAGCTAGAAAATGGGGAAGAAATATTCATCTGGCTTCTATAGGAACAGAGAATCAAGTGAGAGATAGAAAGGGGAATCAGCTCCAAACACTGGATAACCTTGTCTGTCACTAGCCTCAGAAGCACAATCTGCAATTAGAGGGTTCCAAACAGGAGGGGGGGGAAAAAAAAAAAAAAAAAAAAAGGCACTAACAAACACAGTTTCATTGGCAGCAATAATTTCGAGATAAGGACAAATTTTACTGTTTCTGTTCTTTGGATGCTTTATTCTATTCCTTCCCTCTCTTTCTTTACAGAATAAACAGAGCCCAGAGAATCGCCCCATAAATTAGTCTTGTTCTTGAGAGAAAAAATAGCAGCTGTTCTCTTGACTTTCAGCAACAGAGGACTGCTGTGGGTATGTCTAGTTTATTCAGTACGCATTTATGGATTGAAACTTTGAAGACCTTTATTTTATAAACCAGTTAAACATCATAAAGAATGATTACTTAATGTCTTGCTTTTTAACAACACTTTCATTTTCAGGTTCTGATAACAAATGACCTTTCCAGAATGTCCAAGAAAAGCTGGGAAGTGCTGGAAGAGAAATTTCTGAGAGCTCTCATCACTATGTTTGTGACTGAAAGATCATCCTTCCATGCAAAGTGTCAAGTAGGGACAGGTCAACAATGGGACACATGAAATGTTGTCCACCAGTGTCTTTAAAAACCAGATAGATTTTGTAAGACAATAACCTTACTGAGTTTCAGACTGGGCGTTCTAAAGGACTTTGTCAAAAGGTAGCATCCCCTGTCTTTTCTCTCTAAAAAAACCCAACCAAACAAAAAACAACAACAACCACCACCCCGTAGAAACCTCAGAATGATTTGCTTAAAATGAAAGAATGTCACCACTGAAATCACTATGACAGATTTTGAAATATAATGCTCTAAACCAGCTTAATTTTCAGTAAACATTGTGCAGATGCTACATAGATGACACATTTTTTACACCTTCATAAAAATGATAGAAGGCCCACAACGGAGGTATTCAAACAAACAATAACAAGAGATCACCTTCGCTAAAGACTAGGAGAGACTTTTTCAGACAGTTATTTACATGCAAGGGAATGACCTAAGAACTAAACTAATATGAAATAGTTTTGAGGTAATTACCAGACTAAACAGCACAAAGACATTCAAACCATTTTCCTGTAGCTTCACTAATGTGGGATTCTTCTCTTTTTCTTATTGACTTGCCTGTCCCTCCAATATAATAGAACCGCACTAATTCACATTAACAACTGGGCGGCCAATCGCAAATTACCAGACCTTGTAAATTAGCAAGTAAGCAAACAAGCACTATTAAAAATCCCAGTCAAGGGTATCACAGCACATCTTTTGCTTTGTTCATTCCACACCACACCAGTGAGAGTGGCAGGCAGAACAAGGACAAAAGCCCCCACCATCAACATTTTCTTACTGGGTTTTGTAATCTTTTTCCACTCTGTCTGTTTGAAGAGCTAAGGCAATGGTCCTAGAGACATATGGGAGAATTAAATCATGATGGCACCACTACTGTGTGCTGGAATCTGTACATCTGTGGTGCAGCCACACTGAACGTCTGCAGATGAGTAAGGTGCCTTCCAGCCCACAAGCCAACATCAGGTGACCTGTTCAACCCACAGCAATCAGTATTTGCCATGAGCAATTAATTATTTGTAAATAGAAGTCACCACAAACAGTTTAGGACAAACCATAACTTATCTCTTGATTAATTCTGATGGTGACTAAGTCTATAAAAAGATTAAAAGGCCATTTGCAGATAATCTGCAGCAAGATAAGCAGTGTAGGTTCACAGTATCGATGGCTAGCTGCATGTCTGCTGTTCCAAAGGCAGCACAACCATAAGAGTAACTATGAACGCTATTAAACGTTATTAAAACCACAGAGAATTGGGGCAATACAAACAAGGAGTGTTGTGAGAGCTAACGAGTTTGCAGTTTCGCGAGGCTGGAGACATTTTCGCAGTATGCATTTTGCATCAAGGATATAACATGTACATTTAATTCAGGTAGTTCTGTTCTTATTTCTCCTCTCAGCTCTCTGCTGGCTTTTTTTTTTAATAGTAAGAAGCTATGACATATGGTACCATTTCTGGGTTGGTGTGTTGCCAGCAAGGTGACTTGTAGTACTCAGCTCTGACTGCAGGCACACACATACTGGCAGTGGGCTAAAAATTTGGGGTACGTTAAGGCACTGCCATAGCACCTCAGGTCAACCAGGAAATCTTTTGCCAGCTCTCCTGTAGATGGGATGAAGGAAGAAGGAGGGAGTTTTCCTCTCTTTTGGTACACCTAATGGCTACAGTAGCCCTTCTAGACATCTATTCTACACCCAGAGCCTGGAAACCAGGCTGGTATAGATCAGCCCAGCAAACAGCAAAAAGGTGCTTCATGCTGAGGACCTCTGAACTGCAAGTTGACACCTGGCTCTCCAGAGGCACTTACCTCAGCTTGTGTTAGAGCCCAGGGCTCAGCCTGCACCCTGTCCCGCCTTTTGCAGCTAATTCGTTCCACAGCAAATTACTATTCTGTACACATTTTCTTTATGAAAGGGCCACATGAACCTTTCTGCTTTTCTCCACTTCCAGGATGGAGCACCTCCCTTGAAGAACCCTACAGCATCCACCTTTCCTTTATACCTTTCTCTTCAGAGACCCACACCCCAACCCTGGCTGGTTTACACTTTCTTAGTCCCTCCAAAGCAGGTGAGGAGCTTTCTTGTCTGTGTTCTGGCTTCAAGAAAGGGAGCAAAAATAACCAAAGCCAAACTTTGCTCCATTCTTTGCTGTCTCCCTCTTTTTTTTTTTTTTTTTTGGTGCCTCATTGTATTCCCAACATGCATTTTTAACCCTTTCATCCATCTTTTGACCCTTCTCATCTTTTGACCTCTAATCTCATTGACCATTAAGTTTGATCATTTTTCCCCTGCTCTGAGTAACTTACACCAAAGCAAAACCAGACACATGCCAAGAAGTATAAATTAGTATTACTTTGGATGAAAAACTCTCCCGGTTCTGTCAAACCCAGAAATTCAGCATCTTTCCTGAGAGATTCTGCAGCAGATCCTCACTGTTTATGTGCATACAGAGCTTTTCTATTACTAAGATTAAAATAAAATTTCCCTGAATATGCTTTCAAACTTAGTCTTGCTTCTCAGGACTTTCAAAGTCACTAAAAAAGAAAAAAAAGAAAAGAAAAAAAAAAAGTGGGGGTGAGGGGGCAAATCCTATACCTTCTAAGCCTTTTTAGGGGCCATCTGTGCCCAAAGTCATCTGCCCTCAAAGCCATTCTGGTGTGAAGTCCCCTCCCTCACTATCTGGTGGCATATACTTAAAACAAGCTGCCACCCATTTCCTGTGACATCTCTTTTACAAAGACATTCCTATGCAGTTGTCACTAAAGCCCGGCACATTTTCAAAATGAAAGAGCCCTACATGACTCTGTCAAAGAAAGTCTCCTGCTATGATCTTCCAGCAGCTGTTTCCTGTAGGTTGAAAACATTCTGTCTCCCCTCTGTTTTTTGTCCTGCAATTCACTGTATTTTGACATCACTAGCAATACCACAAGGTACCAAAGCTGAACTCAGCTTTCAGGGTGAAATATCCTCTTGCTTTAAATTTTGGTCACCTCAAAAAGAAAAGCCAAGAGACACCCTCTCTTCCTGCACCTCTTCAACATCCAGTCCCACCGCAGGGGCCCATGGAGGAGCCAGCAGGACATCCCCAGCCCACATGGCACTTCTTCCTCTGCAGCTTCAAGTTGATGTGAAGCCTGGTTTTGGCATTCCTTGAACTTTTAAACCTGCAAGCTTCTAGGCTTTCTCATTTCTCAGAAGGCCACCGCATGTCAGACTAACACTGTTTTCTTCTATAAATGCACTCAGGGACTCCACCTGGCAGCTAGGACTTTAGTCAAGATGCAGTATTGGGCTATAATTCCTACCTCCCCACAGCCCTCTGAACTATATTGTGTTTTCATGCAGTGATAAGGGAAAACTGGAACCTCTGGGAACTATGACAATATAATTAATATCACCACCTATTTACTGTTCACAACATTTACCACTTTTTTAAAAGTAAAATCCAAATAGGAATTCCACTTTATAAAGGGGAACTTAAATTATAACCAGCAGCTTATGAACTTTGTGATCAGTACATAACATGGCAGAGACGTATTTCTGGAGAAAGTATTAAAATTAGTGTGGTTTGTCATTCTAATTTAATTGGGCCAGATCCTTGGCTGATATAACCTAATAGAGTTGTACCAACTTAAATTAGTCTGTGGAAATGGGCATAGCTTCAGTTATTCCAGTGCCAGAAGGGGTCCATTATGTGTGTCTAAGCCAGGGGTTTTTTATGACACATGCCCGAGGAGGTTACCTATTAATTCCTTTGTCAGCCCAACAGAACATTATTATACTATGCCAGAGTCTGGCTTGCACGTAAGGGGTATTAAAGCCTGGCAAAACAAAAGACCGATGCACTTTCCCAGTTTATACAGTGCACTGCTTGTGGTGTCAAACACCCATATCGTGGAAGGCAGAAGAGATGGTGAGGGCTCCCAGCCCAGTCCTCCCTTTTCTCTCATAAAGCTCCCTGTGCTATTCATGCGCTTTTTGCCAGCCAGTCCTGAAGACACAAAACATCAGTCCACCACAAAATGAGCCCTGACTGAACGAACCGTGGCTTGACTTCACTCTGCGAGCTGCCCAGCAGCAGTGTAGCTGTTGTGCGATGTCTAGATTGCTTCTTAGGGGAGATCTGTAATAGATCTTGTTCAGCCATTTCTGCAAAGATCCTGGGTTTTGTTACACAGTTGGACTTGCTTTGAGAGCTGCCTATTGATATCCCCTTGGAACCAGCTGTGCTGCAAAGGGAAGCTCAGGATGCACAGCATCTTCTAGCCCCTCAGCACCACAGCCAAGGTAGGACAATTGCGGTGCAGAGGGCACAATTTCATTCAGCTCGTACAGTAAATTGAGTCAGGTTTAAGGAGTGGGGTGGTTATTTTTGGAGCAGATGCTGGGATGGTAGTGCAAGTCTTGCCTGTATGTTAAAGCCTGACCTATGGGTCTGTCTTTGCAGCAGTATATTCATCCGACATGATAACAATACTGAAGTCAACCAGGGAAAGTTTTTTAAATATATATTGGATTCCTGATATCCTTGAGGAAATTATTTTGACCTTATATTGCTGAAAGTTCTCCCACAGTTATACTGCCAGAGCTCCTTTGTGGCATATAAGTTTATTAAAAAAAAAATGCCTGTTGCAGATTTTCTGATCAGAACCTAGTAATGCAAGTCAGAGGCTTCTGTTCAGCTGATTCAGTGATAGCTCTCTTCAGTAGGGAGAAATTACTTTTGTGTAAGAAGCAATACCCAGCTTGTTTCAAACCTCAGCCTCTGGCAAATCTGTCATAGCAGGAGACATTCCCTGTTTCTTTGACAGATTGGCCTGCGGCTGAAAGTTAATCTAACATGTCAGAAAAAGTACACAGTAGGTAAAGAAAAAAGCCAAAGCTAACCCTCTCAGCATTTTACATCAGGGCATATTTGAAAGAAATGCTCACTTATAGACAGTAAAAATATTGCTCTAAGTCTTCAAATTAAAAGAAGGCATAAAGATACGCTAGCAATAAAAAATAAGCTTAAAGAATGAATGGACAGGAGTCTGTAATCTACATCGGGGACCAAAAAAAAAAAAAATAATACTACCACCAGCTAACATCCGAGACTGCTCATTTTTGCTACTGCAGATCAATTTTCTTTCTCCCTATCAGAGTGCCAAATTAACAACTGGTTTCAACTGTCGCGATGCATAAAAACATGAATTTTCGCTACTACAACAATCCAATTAAAAAAAATTGCACTTGTCAATGTTATCAATATGTAATTTTGTTGTTGTCGTTGTTCTATACATCACTCCACTGAGCAGCACAAATTTACTTCAGTTTCTCTATTCTTTCTTGCTGATAAGGTCCCTGAAGTTATATAAAGCATCATTCTTAGAAATGCACAAACATGTAAACATACCGAAGCTTTTTCTTTAAACTATACCCCAGATCTTAAGCAAAGTCAATAGGATTGCTGCTGGCTAGCACTACTCTTAGAAAGCCAAAGTGAGACAGAGCTACATTCTCTGTGGGAAATGCAGTTTTATCAAAAGTCTAAACATTTTGCAAGAATAGTTCAATGACTGAACTCCCTTGACGAGAATTGAAGCAAGATATGTTTATGTTATTTTGCTCCAGTGATTTGATTTTCAGTTCTACCAAAACTGCAAGATTACATTTATGATTTTACATTAGTAAAATGAAAATACTGAATGTCCCCAAAATTACTTTCCATTCAATGAAAAACCTTAGAACGAGGGAGAGAGGGCTGGAGAGAGGAAGGGTCTGATACAGAATGAAAACACATTTAGCAGTGTGAGATGTTCCCAGGGGGTTGTATTTCCAGGCAGCCACATCCAGACCATTAAAACAGGATGAAATACTGCATGCTTATTGCTATTCTAAACATGTAAGGAAAATTTCATAAAAACTTCTCATGTTGCCAACTTTGAGGCAAACCAACACTCCTGATTCATCTGTAATGTGTTTATATTAAATGGCTAAGACTGGGAGAAAGGAGTGTGATAATCTTTAGTCTCTGTATCATTTTATAAGGTGAAAAGAATACAAAGAATGAAGCAACTCACCAACCAGTCTAAAAGTTGCATAAGGCTCTGAATGCCCTTTCTCATTGTTACCTGAAGAATCATTTTCCACTTTTCAGATCTTTAACTTCCTATTCCAATACCCTGACAGGTTTCTCCTAATCCATTAATGCTAAAATAAGGGCAATTGTTAAAGCAAAGTGTGTTTTGTACCAGACATCATTTGACATAGTTGAGTTATTTTCCATTCCCCTGTGTGCTGCAGTGGAAGGTACAATGGAAGGTCAGTCCACCTCTGCAGCTCTGCTCCCTGCTGGACACTCCTGCAGCTGTGGACAAAGCACGGCTCACGTGCAATTTGTGTTTGCAACACAAACCATTATGCTGAAACAACAGAAGCAGCAGGCCCGGGCTGTATCTGGAAGGAGGCAGCAGAGCCAAGCCAGGAGATGCAGTAGCCAAGAAGGCCAAAGGCAGCAGGAAGCACAAGAAGCATCTCAAGGGGAAGGCACAACCTCAAGCCCCTTTACTGCTTTTTCTACTCATGCACCTCCTGGCTTGGCCACACTCTGAGTCTCTCCTGACCTCATGAGAGAGAGTGGCTGCCTGTCCCACCACCTCTCTCTGCTCCTTAATCCTATGTGGAAAAAAAAAAAAAAAGTGGAAAATTAAGAAAGTGACAGAGTCTAAAGTAAGAGCCAAACCAGAGTACTTTTGGCTCAGGCAAGCCTGGGAGGCCACTCCAGGCACCCCAGAGATGGGGAGTCAGGCCAGGCTGGATGAAGAGCACCACTCAGGACAAGCACATAGCATCCCTTTTCTGCAGGTCACCTTATCTCCCAGCCAGTCCTATCAACCACAGCACCCTCTGCCCTGCCACCTTCTCCTGGTGGTTCTGCATGAGTGGACCAGCTGGGCACCTCCCATTGCGTTGACAAGTCTCAAATAAGGATGACAGTAGGGGCAAGGAGGAGGGGAAAAAAGTTAAAAATGCTTGAGAACCAGTGTCTTACTGGTTTATACAATGACTAAATAAATTCCAAATTAAACGCTTTCCAAATACTGCTGAAGCACATCTTTAGGATCTCTGAGGATGATTTCATGAATGACTGAAAGCACCTTGAAAACATAACACACTAGGCATTGTTCTGTTTATAATGTATGTTCTGAAAAATTGACCAGGTTCATATTCAGCTAATAAACGGCAGTTTTCCAGCCTGATAGCTTCATAATGGGTATCTTGGCCTTTCAAGAGCCTTTTCTTTTAATCCCTCAGAGAGTATATATGTGCAATTGTATGTGAACTATCAGCCTCAGGAAGGAGGAGGTTCCACATCACGTTTTGCTGCTAGCAAGCTGCTTCACCTAATGGATGCACCAATCTTCATCCTTCCCATTATGATTTTTCAGGGGAGTATTTGCGATGGCAGGCACAAAGAATCACATCTGCTTTTGTGTGTCTTTTGTTTTCCTTCATTTTTGGGACAAGCTACAAAACAAAGAAAAAATGTAAGATTTCTTCCTCAGATAAAAAGAGAGAAATTAGTATTAAGAGTTACCCATCAATGTAGTTCCCATAATAGTCATGGTATGAATTCCACTTGCATACTATGTGAAACAACTTTCACAAGCTAAGTCCAAACTTCAAGAGACAAAATTTCACAGACTTTAATAGTAATGAAAGTCAACTTCAGTTCCTCTTCTAGATGAGTTCTCCTGTGGTGTACTTCTAGCACTGCACTGACAGATTATTTGAATGAGCCTATATCATAGAGATTAGGGATTTCTCAAATTTCATATTTTTTAAAAAAATTTTTAAAAAAAAAGAAATCACTAAATACTTAATTCATACTCCAAGCATGGCAGTCTATAATTTTGACAGTCATCAGCAAGCAACAGGATCATATTATCAGCTAATTGTCACTGTCAAACTTCAGCATCACATAAGTGAAAACACAGGTGTTCATATGGAGAAGACCAGACGCTTGACACTCGGCTGAAGCCTTTGCTGATCTGCGCATGTATTCCTCACTGCAGTATGCTGCAATAACCTAGGTGGAAGCCACTGCAGGGACAAGCATGAAAGCTGTGTGAAGAGCAGAGGTTTGGCTTCATAAAAGTTTCTGAGCTTTCAAACCTCCAACTTTCTGCCAAATCTGAATGGAAATCTATGAAACTTTTTCCCGTAAAACTCAATCTAAATGTCTGATTTTCACTTCAGTTATATGCTGTAGATGCAGGGAGGGGAAGCTCTAAAATGAAAATCTGCTTCCAATTTAGAAGAGAAAAAGGAGAGGAAAAAAAATTAAAATAAATAATAATAATTTAAAAAAAACCACCAAACACCACACTTTCAATTCCCAGAAGGTAAAACAGGAATGACATCACTAGAATTTTTTTCTAATTTTCTTTCAAAACAATGTCCCTAATGAACCTAATTTGGCAAGACATTTTGGTTCATATCAAGCACTTACCCCAGGAAAACACACTTGTGTCAGAGTTTTGAACTAGCTGTGGGAGGCCTATTACTCCCCAGAAAGAAGGGCTGATACACTACTTTCATGAGCACGGCGGCTGTTGGTTACTGGAGAGAAGAAACCACATGAGCTTCATAAACCCAAATGAGTAAGAAGAAATTTAAACAAGACCCTTCATGTAGAAGTTCCACCCAGACGTCACCGTTGGCTGTGCAGCTCTCCTGAGCCACAGAGGGCTTCCTATCACCGAATCAGAGAAACAGCAAAGTTGTTGGCCAGGGAGCTACGCTTTCTTAACAAATGCTGTAACGTACCACTGAGTGCAACCTCAAAACCTAGTATTTTTAAGCCCTAATCTTCTACTTAGGAACAGACTATGGCCACTGGCACTTTACGAGCAAGCTCTTGTCATTTTATACATCAGATAAATAAGAGGTACAATCTAGTTACTGTGTCCCACTTCCGAATACGAGGCAAAGGGTCCAAAACAAACTTCACAAAGGTCTTTGTCCTTTCACTTAGAAATACCAGCTTTATAAAAACTGCTGCCAGCTACAAAAGCAAGTCAGACTGGCATCAACAGAAGAAAAAAAAAATATTTCCCCTTAGGGTACTGCTCCCAAACACTCACAGCAATAACCTTTTTCTTCTAAAGGCTTCCTCTCAGGATGGAACAAGTCCAGAGCTTTGTCCTCTGTGGGCTGGTATTTACAGCAAGAGCAGAGGAGCTCATATGAGGAATCCTTTGATTCCAGGAGAACAGTTGTAGTGCTGTCAGCACAGCACATGTGACTTCGCATGTGTCTGAGTAAGAAGGGAGCAACAGACGTGAAGAACAAATCGCTGCAGCAGGGAAAGGATCCCATTTCTAGCCTGAATGCAGAGAAGGTGTCACAGTGCAGCTTGCCCTCTCTCAACACTCCTTGATTTTGGTTTCTAACATCACAGGCTAAATCAATTTCCCCTTCTGGATAAGAGTTGGAAGAAAACCTTAACTAAAATGTCTTTGTCATAAAGGATATTACTCCCCTGCAGTGCCAGATGGGTCCGCAGACATGCAATTTATCCAATATCAGGAGGTGAATATAGGGTTAGCAAAACCATTTTCTCACTACTCTCTTAAGGCTTCTTTGCTTTTCCTATCCTAGGCTAAGGTTCATGATTTCAAGCTTTCCCATATTGCAAGAATTAAAATCCTGAGCAAGTATATGGGACAGGAGGGGAACAACACCACATGCTGAAGAATATTAACTTGAATTAGCTTTCAAAATTGAAGCATTAAACACAGCCCCTCTGCAAACACTCTCAATCAAAAGTAAAGTATTAACATACTTGCTAAGGGAACTCAGTCAAATTATAACCACTTTAATTCTGAATAAGTAAGTAACTAGATCTGCATGAGCTGAAGAGCCCATAACTAGCAGCAGCCAAGCTGGTGACAAGGCATCCAGGGGAAGTGGGGGAGGCTTCTCTGCACACAGAGAAGGAGACTTTGTTTAGGACACTGTATGGATCCACATGCAAGGGGTCTGCATCACTCAGAACCTGCCCTGAGGAACCTGGAAGCTTTAGGATTGCAGCCATATGCCTCTAGAAAGAACAGAGCGGGCACTCACTGCAAACTGTCCCCTAAGACTCTGGCAGCCAGTGGCTTGGGCTGAAACAGGGACCAGCACCGTTTCATCCAGGTATGGGGGGAAGAAAAAAAAATAATCAGATGGCTTAAGCCAGCTAACATTACAGACTTGTGACTCAATCTTCAAGGCACACAAGCTGGCTGCAGCCTCCACTTCAGGCAATTTAGAAAGAGAGACTTTGCAGAACTTCATGACAGTTAGGAACAAGTAATTTAAGACTAGACCTCTGATTAAGTGTGACCTCTTCCTTCAGCTGCACAATTCCCTCTCTATTGGTAGAAGCAGACAATTCCTTTCCTGAAGTTCGTTTTGTCCAACTCAAGGGCTTATTATTTTCCAGAAGACAGAACACCAATACATGCGGAAATGTGAAGCCTCAGCAGTATCAAAGAACCTGCGCTCTCATCTGCACACAGGAAGAAACCACACCGAATACTTGACGACAGCAAGAACCAGAGGGAAAAAAAAAAAAAAAAAAAAAAAAAAGAGATAACAGACTTTCCTCAGACTCCCACTACTGCAACAGGAATCCATCACCTATACTGCTCCTACCCCAGCTCACCTTTCTGGCTCCTGAGAGCCAAGTAGCCTAATGCCTTTCCCAAGCAGGAAGGTAACAGTCTTTGTTGTCTAGAGAGTCTAGAAAATTAAGGGGATAAAGTAAAACTCTTCTTTGGTTTGAAAACTGCTGCACCTAGGGAAAAACCAGCAGAGATATCATGGGAAAACACAGCTGGATCAGGCTTAGATTCTGTTCACCCCTGGAAGGTGTTTCTGCATGTCTAAGGAACAGATGTGTTGCTGTTAAACACACATCCTGTGTAGGTAAATAGCATTCACCTGAATAAACTTCCTATTCCTCAGTGGCAGACAAAATGCATTTACCCCAGTTATATTTTCAATGATTTACTGCAATTTTGGAAGAGCAGTAAAGATTTGGTGCATGTCCTGTTTAAGCCCCATTGCTTGCAAGTAATCAGAAAAACATCAGAAGTCTCCAGGCTAACCCAGTCCAGTTTTGCCCAGCCATTACATGACGCTAATTAAATGCAGGGGGACATGCTTCGGCTTTCTCTCCCCCATCACAAACAAATATCCTGCTTACACACAACGACATGATAAGGGGGAAGGCCAGCAGAAAGAAGATAGCTGGGAACAGGCTACCCCCGCCAAAGAATCACTTCTTTTGCCTGCAGACCTCTTCCAAATTACCCTGGGAAACTGGCCAGATTAATTACCCTGGTAGACCACACACAGCCTATGGGTAAGCAGCATTTGCCTTGAAAAACTGACTTGAATTATGAAACTCTTGTCTCTTGAAACATTGTCAAAGGTGCCAGGCTTGAAAAATAATGCTGTGCAACTCTACCTTCATTCAGCTGCTATGTTTTGAGTTGTACTAGTTGAGGATGCAGCCTGTTGCACCATGTTAGCAGACTGCTGTGGGAGGGGGAGTGCAGAGCTGCAGGAGGGGAATTACAAAACTCACCAGATCCCAGCCTGCTGGCTGGATGACTTCCAGGATGCAGAGTCTGTTTTAATCACAGACACATGTATGCATTTCCCACCATACTATGAATCTCCCTGCCAGGTCCACTTTTTTATGAATGAATAAGGTATTGAAACCAGCAGGAATCCTGCTTTCACAACATCCAGAACTGGGGAAATTCTTGTGAATCTCAAATCCTGCCAGGTAAGAGAAGCCAAGGGACCACACAATGCACACTGGTGGGGGCTGAGATCACTGCTAACTCAACAAGCTCCTGGGGAGCCAGGATTTTGTCAGTCACACACTTCAGTGTCCATTTCTGGAAGTATCTTTTTAATATCATGCAGAAAGGACTATAATTTGACTGCAATGCAAAGTTGTGCTTTCTTTGGGTACCCAAAGTGCTAAATGACCTCGGAAGTATCCAAAGCAGCACAGCTGTACCACCAGTGCCTCCCAAGCGCCTCACTATGGTTGTGACCCTATTTCTCTACAACCACATAGCCTATGGGCACCATCTGATTTGGTATGGTTTGGAGCTGCTTTAAAGTGGATCTCGCAGTTCCAACTGTGTTTTTTCACAGAACATCACATACACCCTTGCATGAAAACACATAAATGTAAATTAATTTGATCTAGAAGTGAATTGTTCGAAGGCACTGGACTGTGAAACGGAGTGGCTGCTCTCCGGTACAGCAGCTCTGCTGCAGGAAGGTAACCTCTAGGAGAGGGACAGTAGCACATGACCGCAGGGCAGTGACATCCAAATTACTGCAGCTGCTTGTTCGGGCACACAGAAGCCACAGCAGTCAGCTTTGTGTCAGCAGACAGCAACAGGTTTCGTGACTCAGTAGTGGGCAGTTCAGGCCAAAGAGGGAGACTGATCTTCATCTGAATTAATTTTCACAAAGTACTTGAGAGCCTACCATAAACTTGATATACTTGGTGTAGTTCTTGCTAATTACGTAGCACCTAGCAATTGATTGTACACTAGTCAAATAAACCCAGAAAGGAGCTATCTCAATAAGAAATTATTTGCAGCAAACCAATAAGTAAAACTTTAAATCAATGTTTGTAATGCTTTTCTCACGGCTGGTGAAATTGCAGGCTGCTTAATTAAGACTATCTTGTTAAAAGCTGAGTAAAATCCTCTGCCAGAAAGGAGGCTTGAAGGTAGGCAGAACAAAGAACATAATATACAAGAAAGGCAATACTGGTCTTTTGGCTACCTACCGTGAGAGGGTAGCAGGTGGCTCAGTGGAACAAATAGAAACTTCCTAGGAAAATGAAGTTTTGTTTTCTGAAGAGAAAAACCTTTTCCTGTGCCAGAAACATCCTCCAATAAAGTCTTTCTTAATAATACTGCACATGCAGTGAAAGCCCCTACTGTCTTCCTAACAGGGCAATAAGTCTTAAGGTGTCAGGGAGAATCACCAGAAAACAGT
Source organism: Caloenas nicobarica (assembly GCF_036013445.1). Classification (NCBI taxonomy): domain Eukaryota; kingdom Metazoa; phylum Chordata; class Aves; order Columbiformes; family Columbidae; genus Caloenas; species Caloenas nicobarica. The sequence goes on from NC_088254.1 coordinate 12,239,817, forward strand.
CACTGCAGTGACTCTCAGGACTCGAGTTAAAATAGTCCCCTTCAATCTCAAAACTTGAGTAAAGGTTGACAAAAGCCAATCAAAAGGCTCAGCAAATACAGACCATCTCTGGAATGAGGGGAAGGAAAGAAAACAAAACAAGCGAAGTCAAAAATCACCAAGGCAAAACCACAATAGGGAGGCCAATCTAAGCAAGATGAGGCTCAACTAAGAACAGTCAGGCATGACCACGACCAACACTACACACCTTGAACAACTGAAGCATCTGGCATCAACCCACCACTCGAGGAGCCCACTTCCACTGAGCTTGAGTGGAAGATCCAGAAGTGATGAAAATATGAGATTCTTGAACTTCCAGACACAAATAAGATGAAGGAACCCAGTAAAAGAACAACTGAGTACAGCAGTTCTAAATTAAGCTAAATGTATGGGTTTACGTGATTTGTCATTAAACATCCTTTTAAGAATGTAATAAGTCTTTATATTCAGAAGTCACCATTAAAGAAAAGCCATTTTCTTTAAAAATATATATAAATAGGCAAATCTCTCTCTTTCATGTGGGAGAATTTAGAAATAAGAAAGGCAGGTGCTCATGCAGGAAATTCTGAGAGAAAACGTGCCTTAACATGACTAAGAAATACACAAAATATGGACCTGACTGTGCAACATCCAGCTTCAGAGTTCCTCACAAAGCTCTGAATGAGTTCAGCTACCCACTCCTCCATGTCACATTGCAGGATTAAGGCCTATTTTAAAAATTTCTAAACAACACAGCCTGAGTAGAATCTCAACCAGAACCAAGACAAAATCAAATTTAGGTTTGAATAGTGCAAATACTTTTTAGGCAGAAAAAAAGGCAAGGCTCAGTTACTTATTCAGACATGAGCTACATCACTACACATTAAGGGTGGAATGAAGTGAGAACATGCTATATATCACCCCTGAGCTCCAGGATTTCATCTCACAGTTGGCACCTGAGTCCACATTTGCGGTTTGAAACCACCCATAATTCCACACTGTCTCGGGGGTTAAATCCATCCGAGCTGGTTTCAGAAATGGACACCAGCAGTGAGAACAACTAGTTCCCTAGACCACTTAGCCACTGATAGTGGAATCTCTTGATTCCTGCCTTTTTCCTTCATCATTCTCTCAAATCTGGGCTTCAGAGGATGCAAATGAATCATTTAACAGGCTTCAGTGCTGTTTTCTTCACATCACATTAAAATAGTGGCATGTCAAGAACTTAAAAAGGACTTTTGCGCAACAGAAAAATGATGTTTATACTCTATTGCTACAAGACTTTCTGTCCAGTTAAGAATTAATTTCCAAATATTAAAATATTTGATACAGCATTAGAGACTATTTGAGAAAAAGATAAAAGATGCTTGTGAAGCACTGCAGATTCAGCAGGTGTTTCGAAACAAAATATAGTAAGTACTTCCAAGTAAATTGCCACGTGCTTGTAGCGCTCGGTATGTAGTATTTCAGAGGGACAATTTGAAACACACAAGAGAAAACAGAGCAACATTTACATTTCTAGTCACAAAGCATGCATGTGTTGCCCTTTTTTTGTCTTTAAAAAACCCAAACAAACACCACCACCCCCCCCAAAAAAAAAACACACCACAAAAAACCACAAACCAAAAAACACCACACACCACCACAACACACACACACCCCAAAAAACCACAATACACAAAAGAAACACCTCCCTCCAGAAGTTTTAGAGCTACTTTCCCTGGCTTGGATATTCAAGTCTCCCCAACCAAAGAGCAGTTCAGGGTTTTTCAAACTTGGTAAAACCTTGTAACAGAGACTGTTTCCTCAAACACAAACAACTACTATGAGGGTAACTAAGTGCACTGGTACCACTTTGACCTTTTGTTCAACTTGACAAAACAATGAAATTTTTCCATATGTCTTCTGTAAATCTTTACATATGGTGCACATTCTGCAGGCAACACACACCAAATAAGTTAATTCTGTAACATGCAAGTCACCAAGGCTGCACACACTTTCAAAGCAAGATCTAGAATATGTTTTTGTTAGATTTAAAGATATGAACAGCCATTCAACTATTACAATTTACATAACAGGTGAAAATACATGCAAACTAAGCAAATGAATTACTTACCAATACTACTGACTGCTTCTGTCTTACAAATGAATTACCTTTAGGACCCAGAAAGGGTATTAGGCAAGTTCTGGCACATATTTGCTGCGCTGGCCACAAGCAGAATGTTGGGTTTGTTGGTTTTTTTGTAGTGGTTCGCGTTTTTTTTGTTTGGGGGTTTTTTCCCCCCAAAGGTAAATCCCACCATTTAAACAAACTACAGCCACATTTTAGGTAACAGTACTGCTGCTGCTATTTCTGCCATGAGTTTTTAATCAGTTCTGAACCACTTACACCTATAAGGAATCCATAAGGTGATAGCAAGCAATACTCTCCTGGAAATGTAATTAACAAAGCCCCGGTCCATCTAAGTTACAAATACAGATTGTACAGAACAGAGAATGAGAGTGTATGAGAGAGAGGGAGGGAGAGAATGAATTATAAATGCATCTAATTTGTCTATAATACAAGCTGCACATGTGGACTGAGGAGAGTCTATGGCCCACAGTGTGTAAGCTGTCACCAAATTGCATTTTGCTAATAACTCATATCTGTAGCCAGCAAATTAAGCCAGCTAAAGTACCACCTACCCAGGTAGCTACGCTGACTGTGTTTAGATATCACTTACACAGCTACAGCTTGGTTTTGTTTAATATGGTTTCTCTTAAAATGTTGACAGCTGGCTGAATGCTCTAGTAGTTTTTAGCCAAATTATTGCAAGGTTTCAATTTTCATCTTAAACCTGCAGATAGGTATGTAATCATATTATGCTAATAAATAACCAGTGCTTTCAAGGTCTGAGGAAAGGGATCAAAAAAATTGTACAAATCAAAAAATACAAAGAAAAGTCTTAAGCAGACACACCTTCTAATTTATTTCACATTGATGCTTAATACTGTTGGTCAAATAAATGCTGTTTTGCTTTCATTTCTGCCATTCATTTTGATATCCTGAGGTATTGTCACCAGCAGGAGGAAAACATTAGTTGTGAAGGAACATTTGTTTTCTGAGAGCTCTTCAATTCCCCATATGTCCTCACTGCATATTTGGGTATGCAACAGTAGAGATATACCTGGAGCAAACAGAAACCTCAGAAAAACATCATCTGTTTTACATGCACAACCTTACTGTCTATTCAAACAAGCTGGTTACCTGAGAACAGAATATTTAACAGTATCTGGTTGTGATCATTTCTCTTTCAAACAGAGTATTATGGTAGGAAGTATCATTTACACACATAGATAAATTACTAGACCTACAATGACCTAGAAACTTAAGTATTTTATTGAGTATGTTATGTCCCTCCAGAACTTGACATGACATCACATCATGGTTCTTTCTGCTGCAAATGCACAACACCTATCACTTCAGTTAAAGGTGGATGTTCTCATAATGTCAGAGTCTGATACACACATGTAGTATAAGATTCCAGGCAACAGAGGGGAGCAATATTCTCACACTGGTCAGCTTATAAATCATATTATTGTCTAGACTCAAACAAAAAAACCCCCACAACAACAAAACAAAACAACACCACCACCACCACAAAAAAACAACCAAAAAACCACTTTGCTATGTCTATTAATTTAAAGTGGTTAAAAAGTCTGGGGTTTTTACTACTTAGGCAAAAAATGGAATAACTACAAGTGTTCATAAGCACAGCTGCTGATCAATAACCTCTCTGCTCGCACCTGAGATTTTTCTACATTTGGATACAGCTCCCAAGCATCTGGATCTCTCTTGGCAGCTTTGAGATTAGGAACTAAAGGTTGCCACGATTTGGTTTGTAAAATTTTCTCTCATGAAATATTTTAATTCTATAGCATATCAAATTCAGTGCAGGAGAAGAAAATCAAAGTAAGGTACTTGAATGCATGAATCTGATCATCTGATAATCTTTTTTATTCACTATATTCTATCTCCATAAAAAATACACATGTACAAGTGTCTGTATCTATATATCTATCACCAACACTGGTATGGAAATAAGAACTTATTTTTTTTCTTTTAACTGTTAAAAATAATTAAATATCATTTGCACACTGCACTTGTATGCACTCCAGTAGGGAATGTGACAGCAACAAGCTCTAGGGAGACAGGGTTACTCCACTAATAAATCCACCTGGACTTCAACAGATGCCATCTTCTGTCAAAACTATTAGAAAACACTTGTTCATTTGCCCCTGTTTTGTTTGCCATGTACAGCATAATCAAGAAAATGACTTCTCAAGTAACACTTATCTTTAGACATTACAATTTTTTACCCCTACACAGAACATTGACACTGTCCTCATTTTAAAGGCCACTGTCACGGAGGCACCCCAAAGTCAGTTTAGGCAGACAACAAGGTCCAAACCAGATTTTATTCTGGCGAGAAAAGTACAACCAATAAACAGACTAGAAACAAGGTTTATACAATTAGTTAGCACTCCAATAACATAAAGTGCAGATTCATATATCAGTTGAGGAGATTATTGGGGTGCAGCAAAATAAGAACAATGAGGATCCACAGCGTGCATGCACGCACTCACAAGAAACAAAACCAGAGCCCTCTGCCCCGTTTTGCCCACAAGAAACAAACACTGGCCTGAGCTAGGCAAGGACTTATTCAAGGATATATCCAGTAAATGATCACTCACCCAAACGAGGAGGTGAGGCGCTCCCCATCCCGGGAAGTTTCCCTAGACGGCTTCCAGTCTAAGGGGAGGGCTCCGGCTCACAGACCCGCTGCTCCGAGAAGACCACACAAAGGGAGTCTTCGGCAGGAGCCCCGTTTATAGTCTGATCAGATCTGGCTGTGGGCATTCCAGAAGCTTCTCAGCTTCTCTGGGCCCCTCTTCTGCTAACAACCCTGTCAACCAACTCCAGGTCCCCACAAAAAGAGCCATTAACTGCCCACTGAAGGCCCCAGTTCTCAGAGGGGGATGTGCAACTGCCACAGCCACATATATGGGAGGGAATTGCTAAACTCATCCAGCTGGGCATTAACAGAGCAAACTCACTACGTGCCTGGGTCCCATCCAGCAGCGGTGCCTTCGTTTATTGCTGTCTGCTTTGCCTGGTCACTGTCTCCAGTAGCTGTGAAGCATCCAGACTCACACAGCACAGATCTGTGTAGCAGTTGTATAACAAAACACACAAGGACACAGCAGGGTGAACTGCTGAAAGGTAAAGAGAAAACAGATCCGCTAAGGAACAAACAAGATAATCTACATGTGCCTGGAGCAAACACCAAAGGGTTACTACACATCACCGCTTCAGAGACCCACTTCCCCTCATTCACCTGCCAAGTGAAGGCTGCTAATAGCACAAACCCCAGAAATCACAGCGGATGCGGAAGAGGCACAAGAAATAGTAGGACTTATTATTTCCGCACCTCAAAGTCCCATTTTATGAAAGTCAAAGTACACTAATTATGGTTACAGAAAAACACACCATACTGTTGCTTTACCTGTCGCACAGACGTGCTTGGCATGACTGTTCAACAAGATCTGGCAGAAGACCTTAACTCACTCATTCTGCACAAGTACCAGCTGAAAAGAAATTGCAGCCACAGCACTCAGCCAAGCATGAGTCCTGCCCATCACACCAAGAGCTCAATGTGTTGAAAAAGACAAGGCTGCAATAACCTCGGGCCGTTAAGACAACAAATACTAATCACCAGCTGACACCAGCAAGTCCTGCTTTCTAGCAAATTGCTTTTATTTTTGTACATGTCATCTCAAGAATCATCACATTTTAATTGCTTCATACACTGCAATGATGTTGCCAAGGACCCTTATCTTGAACTTGTAAATCACTGGTCTTGCTACACAATAACATCACGAGGAGACATTGCTAACCATGGCTAAACACTACTCACAGTACACCTGTCAGATAGGGAAAAAATCATTTCAGCTTTTTATATGAAGCAAGACTAAAGTTTTGAGAAAAAAATTAAACTGTAGAATTTTATTGCTTCCATAATAGTTTTCCATCATCTGATTGTTTCCTATTTGACTGCACACACAACAGCCTATGAACATCAATGGGAAGTATATGACAATGACTTGGGGAGGGAAAAAAACTTCATGGACATTCCAAACAACTTTTAAAATATACTTTTTTTCCTCCGCTTAGCTTTAGACAATCTATGTGGACATAAGGTATCTGAAAACAGCTCTAGCCTTGTAAGTCTCAAAACATAAGCTGGTATTACTTCCTTCTAGCAAAAGATACTACCGCATTGAACTAGTTTTTCGATCAACATACATCGATGCCAACAAATATTAAAAAGAGGGCAGATAATGCAGTCAGTGACATTAATGGGCATTAGGGAATTGCACAACATAAGGAAAGCACAAGTGCTCTATGATCATCAATTTGCACCTAACCACAGACACCAGGATAACAGACTCTCTTAACACTGCAGCGGGAATACCCCCACACACACACACCAAAACAGCAAGGAACAGTGCAGCTGTTCTACATAGTATTAGACTCAGCTTGATTTATCACAAGACACCAGAGGAAGGTGGCATAAAAAAATGTGTAAAAACATAGTCATAAATGGAAGAAGGTGGTTGGCCTCTGTTGCAGAGGTGCACAAGTTGTCGTGCACCAGCTCTGCAAGATAAGAACATGCACAGGACACTCTGAACGAGCATGCAGCTCACAGATGATACACTAAGGGCATCCACATCACTGGGAAAATTATTCCCCAGTAGGTACCATCTCAGACTTGTAACACAGCCAACTACAAACCTCTCTCAGCATTATATCTTTTCTTTCTCAGTTCCAAACCAAATAAAAATTACACTGTTTTCTATGCCTATGACTGATGTGTTTTTCACATAGGTCCAAGGCTCTACAAGATGTACAATGATACAGATATTTCCCACTTTGTCACAAATATTTTGCATAGCTCTGCTTGACTGTTTGAGACAGATAGCTTGCTGTAGGTAAGATCAGAGAGGGATGTGGGAGGAATCTGACAGGAAAGAAAAACTATGACCTAGATAAGGAGCATCCCAACAAACATTCAAACTGTAACAGACAGGCTATTAGCTGTGAAGAAACAACCTGCCTGCAGCTAGCAGTTACACGGTTGCTTTTCCAAAGCTAAAGGAAGAGATACAAGAGAAAAAACAAACAAACATAACAAAACATTGGTCTGTTAAAGAAAGGGATGAGCAGGACCAACACACTGACACTTTCAGATCATGCAGCAGTCAGCAAGCAATCCAACCTGCACAAGCTGGAGTCAGCTGGCATGCAAACACCGCAAAGGTCAAAGATGCAGTAGATACATGGAGGCTTTTCCTTTGGCTACTTTTTAATATTGGGTAAGAAATAAATTAATATTTTAAGGTTTGCATGGGTAAATCACTTTGCTTGCCCTACGGGGAACAACTGCTCTAGCAACAGAAGGCAACACACCTAGGCAGATGAAAAAGGTGGTCTTTGATACAACGCAAGAGCAGATTAGCACTACAGACAGCATCAAAATGGAACACTAGCAACCAGGCTTGAGACCCAGAGGCAGTCCAGCCATGCAGAGCAGAGCTCAGGCACAGCTAAGGTGAAATACTGCCCTGGTGCACACCACAGTGAGACTGGGCAAAGCCAGTCCCACCCACAGCACGGCCCATGAGTGGGTCAGGAACCAAACCATGGGTGTAGGCACACAGTTGAGTCCTTGTAGCTCTCTCCAAACAAGCTGCCACAGAAATGGGAGAGCAATATTAATCTTATTTCTTACTCATTTTCAAGGAGATGCAAGAAGCATACGGGTATTTAACTGCTCTCTTCCCTACCTGCTCGCCTTCTGCAATGAAAAACACTTCATGCAATGACCACTTCATGCCTCCCTTGGCACAGAAGCAACACGATGAACCTTATCTGACAAACAGGATCAAACACATCCTAGAAACCTCTAGAGTACTTCTCAATGCAGTGCAGATTGATGCTGCCCAGGACAGTCAAATATTCAGCCAGTTTTATTTGTATGCAAGCTTATATAAATACAAATTTTATAAAATGAAATGTTCTTTTTCCCAAAAAAAATAGATATGAAGTTCTATTGGAATAAGCTTCCTTGTCATGTATCTCTCTTACCATGCTGGGCCCAGGGCCAGAACAGTTCTGCTTTCCAGATTCCAATCTTGTTTTTCCTCTGGATGAATATCAGAGTGAGCAGATTGACAAAGAACAATGCGGTGAAACCTCTTCAGGAGTAATGAAGGTCAAAGTGTTGCATGGCAGCAAGTTCTTGGTTCTGCCAGTAGCAGTAGAAACACTATGACATGTTCTGCATAGATAACGATTGCAGTTCATATTTACATACATTCACAAACACCATCCTGGTACTACGATGAACCACACCATGTGGTTTCTCTCAATGAACTATGCTTTTAAAGTCATCTTCTCTGAACAGCTGGAGGAATGCTGGTCTCCCTGTCCTCAGGCAGGCCCTAAAACATAAGACTTACTGACAGCCTAAAAAAAGGCTCTGTTGTGGTACTGCACAACAGAGCCAGCTTCTTGCATGCCATTGCCAGCCCCATGTTGCAGAGACATTTTTATGCTGTCAACTTAATAACGCAATAAAAAGCAGAGGAGAGCTTTAGTTATAAGTATCAAAATATAAAATTCTACCACAGATAGTGCTGGGAAGATAAACTCTCCTCTCACAGACTAGAAGTGACAGCTCTGCATTAGAAAGCAGCAGTAGATACTCAAAAGCTCCAGGAAAACCTGTAGTAAAGGCACCAAAAATCAAAGTGCAGCTGCTCTTTTTACTGTTTAAATCATTATATATTAGCAACAAATTTTGTTGTTGGCCAACACTCAGAAATGGCATATGGCCAATAAAAGGTTCAGTGGAGTTTTCCATCTGTCACTGAAATCAGCTATGGCTCCAGCTCATACATAGTAAGTTTAGTGTCATAATTATTTGTGTACTAGACGTCAACCATTCAGTCTAACATAATCGTTTGACGACACAATTTGCTAAATATACTGCCCAAGCAAAGCACTACATAACCGTAACTGAAATGCATGAGATGCATTTGTAGTATAACACTAGCACTAACAAGAGGTAAGCTTGTGAACAGAGGGTGCTGTCTTGCCACAATACATTGTGCAAATAGGAACACACTCATGTATTCTCTTGATATGCAACAGACGGTAAGAGGTAACCATGCTTTTATTAAAACCAAAGTCAAATGCATGCAAGATAGCAAGTCAGTGAGTGATCACCACACCTTCTTTGTAACCCTACTTGTCCATTACAAATACTAAGCATATGGATTTACTTTGCTGTCTTGGCTGGGCTGCCAGCACAAGAAGGCTGACAGACTAAGCTTTAAACTATTTTCTTTCCCTATAGATTCAGGAAATACCTTAGTAAGTGCATTGTCTGAGGTTTTTTAAAAATTCTTTCTACAGCATTTTCCATTAGTTTTCAGCAACTGTGGAAACGACGATATTTTTTCTCCCTCCTCCCGCAGCACTCTGGTGCTACGAATCCTGTATTTAGATCTGGATTTTCCAGACACCAGGATTTATATTTCAATCAGCCAAGAGTCACAGTCTGCTTGGCCCCAGATTTGGGTGCAGGCACAAGCATATTTCTATTTTCTAGTTCAGTTAGAAAAAATGCCTAAGTTCAGTCAGAAAAAATGCCTAACATTCCCAAGTGCAGAACTTTAACAAAGGAGGAGAAGAAAAAAAGTGTTCTAAACTGTGCTGGAATGCAAAAGCAAGAACATTTTTGTTCTGCAAGTTTGCAACAGTACTCTTGCACTTCCCTAGGCCTCACTGCTCCACATCTGCTCCGAGAGAACTGCCAAAGTAGTTTAAAGCTACTGGATCTGACCTGTATCTAGCTTTCAACATAAGGAACCTTGGATGCTGGGAGCACTGTAAAGAGAGATGCAGGGATTCACTGAAACTTTTTATGAAATTTAATAATCCCTCTGTGGTTTGGTCAGAGCTGGCACAACTTCACAGCAATAAGCTGACTCGCACAGAAATGGGCTCATGGCTCCAACAGATGACAGCAGTTCACAGGAACAATTTTTTGCTGCAAACAAGGTCCTATCCATAGTGCTGTTTTGCTCATCAGAACAGGGAAGAAAGTAAAAACAGATTATATTAAAAAAAAAACACACACCACAAACCAAAAAACCACCTAAAGTAATGACAATAACTTAAGCGATCAACTCGGATGCCTAAATATTAGTTATCTTGATTAGCAGTGGATTCTTGGAGTACCCGAGACACTCACATGGGGCTGGCAGACATAGCAGGACCTGTTTCAGGGCAGCAGATGGAAAGCAGGTAGGAAACCCTTGAGTACCCACAGTTACAGAACTGGACTGGATTCTATAACATTAAATTCTTGGACAGCAGATACTCCATTAAGCAGATCCAGTATTCAATATCTCAAGGGCAACTAAATGGAACATTTTTGAAGCCTGTTTAAATTTGCATAATTTTCTTTATTGCTTCTGTAAAATTGAAAGAAATATTTAAATCGGAAACGATATGAAAAAAGCATTTCCAAGCAGGGCTTTTGAAAGCCTTGAATCTTATATTGCCTATTGTTTGCCCTGTCTTGAAGGTTAGAGATTGTGCAAGGTATCTCACCAAGAGCATCAACTCATTAGACGGGCAGGAGATTAAACTAGAAAAAAAGTTCAAGAAGTCCTTGAGGAAGAGAGAGTTTTAAACAGGTCCCAGAAAGGAGCAGAAGAATACACAGTTCATGCTGTTAGGACAGTGTCCTTCACCTTGAATTAGAGGGGCCTTCAAAACTAGGAACTGTTGAACTGAGTAGAAGAATCAGAGTGGGCACACTCAATGGTCACTTCAAGAGAAAGACAGTGGGGGGAAGACCAGACACTGTATTTACATAAAATACACGTAAATACACAACTCCCCCACAGAATCAAAATAAACGTAGTAGGGAAAAACAAATAAACAAAAAAGACATCTCTTTTCACTACCTAGAAAACCACCAGTTCTGGGACAGCTGAAAATTGCCAAATACTCTACCACACTTCATTCATCAGCAGAGTTCAGGTCAGTGTCCCTAAACTCCAAGGGAGCACAAATATACAGCATTCAACTATTTTCTAGGAGACACTGCTTCCTCCTTCATGTTGACCAGAGGATTTCACAGTAAAACACAAGAACCCACCTAAAGCCACTCCTTGATTCCAAGTGATTTTGCCTTGGCTGCAGCAGGCATAAACACCAGAAAAGCACAGAAGGCTCCACACAGTCTTAGTCCAGCCCAAGCTCTTCAAACACAAATAAAAACATATTTCTATTAGTGGAAATCATATAGCTGGGGAAAGTGTGGAGTTTGCTCACAAAACTGGAACTGTCACCACTGCTTCTCCTCAAACAGACGGGAAAATATGGTGGAAAAGAAAAAAAAAAAAAAAACAACTCTTCATTTAACTACAAATTTCTAAGTGTGGCAGATGAAATTCAGCAGCAACACACTTGAAAAAGGAAAATACTTGCTTGACATTTATAATGACCTCTGAACCAGCTATTGTCATTCAAGTTGAGAATGCAGGAGGTCAGGGTGGACGTAACAGATTAAAACCAAAGCATCTGAAAGCAGATCCACTGGATTTTCCAGTTGTCATCAGAGCATCTTTTCCATTTCTAGCTGACCCACTTCCTCATTTCCCCACCATTTTTTAATCCCTGCTGGTGACTTCCAGCCTGTTATGCTGAATCAGCTATTGATTCATTCAAGCTTTGAGAAATCTGCAGCAATGGATGGGAACGTTTAAAAATGATCCAGGAAAAGGTAAGCCAGTAATTGATTGTAAATATGTTTATTGGCAAACAAGTCAATACTGAAACAGCTTTCTTGGAAAGCAGGAATGGGACAGCAGCTGGAGACCTGGCTGCCATTTCCACCCCTGCTTAGAGGGAGAATGGTCCACGGGAGAACTTGCGTGAACTTGCATATACTATGCACATTGTCTCCATGGTTGCCAATTATGTTTATTAGTGACAACTGACTGCAACAAAATGATGCTTCTAGTGGCCAGGGAACAGATGCATAAGCTATAAGCTTTTAAAATGGATGAGAAAGCCCTGAATCATAGATAGTTCATGATATGTGAGAATATGAGAAACCAGTTTTAGTGACATAAGGATATAATTGTTCTATCCTGAGGGGAAAAAGTTTCAGCTCTATCACATCAGTTCCTCTGTCAGCACAACATGTTTCTTGTGAAAGATACAGTATTATCTATATATTCTGTGCTAGCAATTAAGACATCAGTATGTTCAGTTTTTAAGGTCTGATAAAAAACTTAAAAGTTGCATTAAAATATTAAAAACGTTATGTTCCAGCATATACAGCAATGACAGAATTACTATTAAATGTGTGATGTTTTAAATACTCTCCATTTCACAGTGGAGATTTTTAAAGTTAGCATTGTGAAGGAATAATCAGTAGTAACTCACCAGCAGTTTATGTGAGCTTGGGAGAATCTAAGTCCTCTGACAAAACACAAACTGCATTTCTGGTGATGAGATTATATCTCATAAGGAAGCAATGGGAGACTGCACCAAAGCTCTCTAGAGAGACACATTCTCAGAGTTTGCAGGAATTTTATGCTTCAGTTGTCTGCACTGCTCAGTTGGAACTGTAATAGTTCTGTCATCTCCTCAACAGAAGCACAGAATTGATTTTGTTCCTTACCCTCCTGTAAAGCTAACAGTGTTTCCAGAGGAAAGGCAGGCACCTGCACACATGTATAAGTTGCATATTAGCCTAGATATAATTTACATGAACTCTGCCCAAAGCACAAACTAGGAGAACCAATCTGTCAGGAAGTTCCAGCTGAATTTCAGCCAGTTTTCAAAAACTCTGTGTTCACAAAACTATCTGTCTAGACCATCTCTTTGGTGTGCAGCAGTTCAGCTGTGTTTTACCAGAAGTTTCTTCTCCTCACTTTGTTCCTTCCCAACCCCACCCCCTCATTGCAGAAGACACAACAGGCTCCATCTCCCAAGAAAACTGTTATCCACTCTCTGCTTTTCCCCTCCTCGGCAAAAGCACAGCCAGAAAGCAGCCAAGCTGGTTTTTTACTTGCTGGCCTCACCCCTAAGGCTGCACAGGGCTGAGGGAAGGGAGAATTTCCAGGAGCATATCACAACATGCACGAAGTAACAAAAAGTTAGCATCACAGATACTGCACCAAAACCTGAAGGCACTTTGAAATCTCCTCTAGACTGATGCACAGTAAGATAGCCCAACATACAAAAGTAGTATTTGACAGCACACCGTCTTTTAGCAATCAATTTCTGAAACAGAGAAACATCCTCAAATCAACACCACCTATTACATTGTAAATAGCATTAGTACATGCTGATGTTATCTGGTGAAACAACTTGGTAGCTATAAGATAGAATTAAATGTGTCTCTTCTCTAGTATGTCAATAATAATTATTTTTCTAACGCTTGTTCAGTTATAGGAATACATGAAAAGAAGCAATCACATTGGAGAAAACATGATTTGATGTTTATATACAGACACTTAAGTACTGAGAGTTTGTTTTATCTCCCAAGATATCACTGAGGTTACAGAACTTGCAGGCAATAACCATAATATTATAACCATAAGAATAATAATTTCCATATTATTTATGTAGAATGTAAATTCCTAAGTACTTGCAAACTCAAGGTCAGCTGAAAGTTGCCAGAGCAGCTAGACTGTTTCATTAGGGACACAATGAAAAACAACAGCAAAACTTTAACAAACCCTGCAGACTCACTGAAACCTCAGAGCCTGTGACACACGACCTTCACCACACATCTCGATCTCCAAAATGGATCAAGAGAGGGCATGGGAAGGATGGCAGGCAGCGGATGAAGCCAGGCCTCAAGACAGCCAGAGCAAGAGCTTAAGTAAAAACATCATAAAAAACATCTATTCGAAAGAGTAAAAAAAAAATAAGCGTATACTCCAGTGTAAGTATAAGCACAAGTGTTTGTTGAAGTGTCTGTGTCAACAGGAAGAGGAAAGAAAACAAGTGGAAGCAAATGTCACTGAGAAGGACCAGAACTCCTTGGTGAACAGAACTGGCAGGAAAAGACAAACTTAGAAATCGCAGGCAAGGAAGCAGTTTTCTGCTCTTTGGTTCTCCTTTGCCCACAGGAACAAGACCTTGCATTGTTGAGAGGGGAAAAAAACCAAACAAACCAAACCTCACAATGACTCGCTCATTGCCAATATCTACTCTCCCGTATGTTTTGTGATGTATTTACCTGCCCCACAGACGTAACAGTGTATTAGAAACAGAAGAAGTGATTTTGTATCTGTTCTATACACAAACTGCTAGAGGGATGGAACAGAGAAACCTCAAGTGATCATGGTGCAGTGCTATTAACCATAGGACTCCCCTCACAAACCTCAGCATTTCCTCCATTCTTTGGCCATCCTGCATGCAAACACCCAACTTGCATGCTTGAAGCAAGCTGGCTCTGTTTGCAGACCATCCACAATTTCCTATCCTTTTTAGACAATGAGCAGCCTTCTGAGTTCCACAACCTGAAGGTATTCTGAAGGCACTGGGTATGTTGAGATACCAAACAAGAACTATACAAAGAAGCTTCTCTACAGCATTATTACTAACAACAGCCCTGACCTCCTGGTATATGTAGCCTTTGCAGTAAGATTTTCTGATGTGTTCGGTCTAGGCAGTCAACCACCACCAGACGATCAGTTTTGTGATACCACAAGCACTGACATTTACAATACATTCTAATTGTCTTAATGAGGACTTTTAGCCAAAGGAAAGCAGTTAACATGGAGGAGCATTCAAACAGTACTAGAGAAGTACTTACTGATTTAAATCTTAAAAACATTTAATCTGGCACATGTTTCATTTTCAGAGATTCCTTCTACGTCCTGAACAGATGATCAAACCATCCAGTGAGCAAGCTCAGATCATGAGAACTACTGTAAAGTTTCACCAAAGAGACAGCAGATGAAGTAAGAGAAGTCTCTGGGCCTGAAGATGGGAGGTTCAATTTTGTACACCTGAATTGCAGAGAAAATAAAAATCCTCAGGCACCAAAACGAACAGATCCAATCTTCTCCAACTAACACTAGTACACTCTCCTTTCAGCACTCATTCCCTTGACAACAAGCAAGCAAAAAATCCTGTTGAGGAGTGTCACAGAGGCACCCCAAAGCCAGTTTTAGGCAGACAACATGGCCCAAAACAAACTTTATTCTGGCCAGAAAAGTACAGGCAATAAACAGACTAGAAACAAGGTTTATACAATTAGTTAGCACTCCAATAACATGAAATGCAGGTTTGTATATCAGTTGAGGAGATCATTGGGGTGCAGCAAAATAAGAATAATGAGGATCCATGGCGTGCATGCACGCACTCACAAGAAACAAAACCAGAGCCCTCTGCCCCATTTTGCCCACAAGAAACAAACACTCGCCTGAGCTAGGCAAGGACTTATTCAAGGATATATCCAGTAAATGATCACTCACCCAAACGAGGAGGTGAGGCGCTCCCCATCCCGGGAAGTTTCCCTAGACGGCTTCCAGTCTAAGGGGAGGGCTCCGGCTCACAGACCCGCTGCTCCGAGAAGACCACACAAAGGGAGTCTTCGGCAGGAGCCCCGTTTATAGTCTGATCAGATCTGGCTGTGGGCATTCCAGAAGCTTCTCAGCTTCTCTGGGCCCCTCCTCTGCTAACAACCCTGTCAACCGACTCCGGGTCTCCACAAAAAGGAGCCATTAACTGCCCACTGAAGGCCCCAGTTCTCAGAGGGGGATGTGCAACTGCCACACCAGTTCTCAGCGTGGGGGACAGAGCAAAGTGCAACTGCCACAAGGCGTTTCTAGCTTTTTTGACGCTGTGGGTAGCCCTAAGCAAAGCTTTGCCTTTGTCAGCCTATAATCCACATTATCACAGGGAGCAACGTTACTCCACAGCTTAACATGAAGAGAAACAGCCTTAAACAACTCCCCATCCTCACTTACCTCCCCTTGACTATGTAACCCGAATGCTTCCATGGTCTGCCTGCCAAAAATAACCTCGTTGCTCGCTCTTAGTGACTGAAGTACAGCTGGAGGCAACCAGACAGCACAACTGAGAAACCAGAAGCTTCCTGTCTTTAGCTCACAGATGCATTAGCACTGAAGTCTAATTACAAGACCACCTGAAAACATATACTGTTCACAACTTCATAGCTTGGAGTCAAGAAAAGCCATTTACCACACATACAAGGTCAGAACATGAAGGCCAAGAGTCCTAAAATAAATTTGACTCGGGCCTGTGCTGGTTACCAAATGCTATTCCTTCACAACTCAACAGCTTTTCTGGTTGCCACCAGGGACTGCAATTGAGCTGTACCTTCCAGTGATCTTCAGAGGTACTCACGGCAAGAGCACTTGGCTCTTCTGTGCTTCAGGGAGCCAAGGGTCAGAAATCAAATCTTTCCCTTTGACATTGTCCTAAAGCCATGAATTAACCTGGTACCCCTTCCTCAAGTGAGGAGATCAGCTTGAAAAGAATACTGTGATGTGTTCGTTTACCTCCAACATTAGATGTTCAGATTCCCATTTTCAAGCCTTGTCTACAACTATGTATTTGAAAGAAAGGGAAAGCAACCTAGGAGTCTTTTGTGGCTAATGTACATTAAGCTGATGCTTTAGACAAACAGCAGCCATCATGAGAGTTGGCAACTCTCAAATCACTGTTTATGGAGGAAAGAATATTAAACAGCTATCATCAATCTATCTAGATCCACGAAGTGAGCCATGAAATGCTGACAAAGGGGAATATCTGGTCTGACAATGACAGTATATTTATCTTTTAAATGAAGAATAATGGAGTTACACTGAAGAGACTCGTTTTAACTTTGCAACAGTAAACTGTGTATCTCATCACCTGAGGGTGATATCTGAGCACCTCAGGGTAAGAGAATTTATTCTACCAGCTCTTTTAGAGATGACCGTTTAACACAGATGGTACTCTAGCCTCCAAAGAAGCCACACAAGCAGAAGAAAAGGAGCGTGGAAACCAACCTGAACAGCACTAACACAGCCTCCCATTGCAGCAGTAGGCCAGGTAGTCAGTTCCCTTTCCATCCCCAGCTTCTTTTCTGCCAAACAGGAATAACACAACATTATCACAAGAATATGAGGGGCTTGAGGATGAGAACATGTTCACTTATTTTGTTTCCCAGCACATTAGGCCTTGTGACTGGGAGCATGAATAGCATATATATGCACAGACAATCACAAGAGAAAACTACGGCTGTGCACAGGGTCACGTACTGAGACAGTAGCTGTAACACTGGGGCACAGCTAACACCAAGCTGCACTCCTATCATCCAAACCCAGACTGGGCTAACTTTCTACAGACCACCATGAAAAAAACCAAACCAAAAACGACCAACCTGCCCAAAACCACAAGGAAAGGATAACACAGAAACTGAACTGTGATTGAAACAGTAGGCTAGAGCTTGAGTTAGAAAAAAATAATTGCTAGTGCAGTTGAAACTAAGGAAGCCAAAGAAACTCAGCATTCTTGTACAGGTACATAACAACCACACATACCTAAACTAGCTGCACATCCCTTACCAGGATCTCTACCTCCTTTTTATTCCCCCAGCAAGACTGGAACCCTGCCAGCACAAAACTTTTCTGTTGTTATTTTAAGCTAGTCATGGATTCATCATGCCATCCCCATATCTTTTGTGCCTGAGGACTGGATCTTCCCAGCAAGGACACACACTCCCCTTAATTTCTGACAAACTCACCTGCTTTTTTTCCTTACTATCCATGTTCTGTCTGCTGACATTATGAAGAAAGCGGGAGAGAAAAATCTTAAACAATACTAAGAGAATTCACTGCTTGTACAAAAGCTCCTTCTTGGACTCACACAGCGATACTGAAGTTTTACCTCACTCACAAGAAAATGAGAACCTGCTGGGTGGAGGCACAGCAGCTGATCCCAATTCACATTTTCTCCCACCTGCCCCCTAAGTAGCACACAGCTGGGGTCAGACCTCCAGACAGCCCAACCTCCTTTTGCTTGAAGGGACAACAAAACAACACCCTATCCTCAGCTGAGCAGAGGTGGCAGAGTATTAATATTACCAACCTGACCAGCAAACAGCTGTTCTTCTCTCTTCTTCAGAAACTCTGAAAAATTTATTTATCCCTTCTTTTTACTATTAAGGAGAGCAGGGCTTTATCTTAACAGTGGCCAAAAAAATGCAGTAGCACATGTGGAATCTGTGCTATTATCTGACCCACCTCAGCTTTGCAGAATGCGCTCTTAGACTGAAACAGCCCAGCTGAGGCAGCCAGCCATGCTGAGGCCAAAGTATGCTCTGGCTGTCGGATTTTTGTGCAGGGTCAAACATGCAGCTACATAGTGCTTGGTTCCCTGTGCTGGGAGAATAAGGTGTTTTGTTTTGTTTTTTTCTGTTTGTTGCTCTCTCCAGAGATCTGCTTGGCAAGGAGGGCATGAGCACAGCAACCTCACTCACAACTTCTCCACAAACCAGGTCGGCTTTAGTCTTCGCTAAAATCAAAGCTCAAGCTTTACTTCAGCTGTGCACAGAGAGGGGTGCCTATGGAAAGGAATTAGAGCTTGAACACAGATCAGAACCAGAGCATAACAAAGCCTCCAAATCCTGAAATCACATGACTGAACTTTCCTAACTACACAGCAAGCACATTGCTGTACCAGGGAACACATTCCCATCAGAACAGCAGGCTCTTAAGTAATTAAAAGCAGTAACAAAAGAGCACACCATCAAAAAATATCTAAATTGAAATGAAGTAGCTGATATAAGAAAACTGTGCTGAGATTTTTAAGAGTAGGCAAGTGATAAGCTGTGAGGAAGAGAGGCAGTGGGTAAGGAAGCTGCTTACCTTGATAATGAAACCCTTTCTGTTGACCTGTGTAAGGAAAGAGCCACCAGTAATTCAGACAGGAAAATTCATACTGGTTTACTCTGGTGCGAAGTGGGATTTGAAAGAAAATCCTTCATTTTTTTAAGACTAAAATGATTTCTTTTCTCCTGTAAAGCAGGAGAAGCAGCAGCTGACATAACTGTGGTTTTCAGAGAGCACGGAGAACTCATTTCTGGAAGTTAGTTGTCACTCTGAAAAATCTTGACCATTAAAATAATTCTTGCTCTGGTAAAAAGCACTCTGGGCCACAGAGGGGTCAGAAATAGACAACAGCAATTGCTGTAGAATTTGTTATTCCAGAAAACATTTCTCTGAGATCCAGTGTTCATATTCTAACAGTGGCTGTACAGTTCTGTTTGGTTAAATCCAAAAAAAGAATGTTCACTTTTTCACCTTATCTCATCTCCCGCATCCCAGAGAGAGGCTGATCACGTATTAGCCAAACACCACAGATGCAAGGAACAAGAAGTTTAGAGGGATTAGATGCAATGAAGCAAAACAGTATTTTCCACTTTGCACTTCTTTCTCACAAATGTGAGCATCAGCCCTGTACCTAAAAACCAATTAGTAAAAACACGGGCACCTAAAAATGTCATTTGGCATAATGGGTTTGAAAATGTTTCTGGAAACATGTCTACAAGTGATTCAATGGAAACACAACTCTTGAGAAACCAGTGACTGGGGAGGACTGGGGGGGAACTGCTTTACAAAACCATTTTGCTAAAAGACTGTATTTTACTATTTAATCCTCAATCATACACATGACTTCATTGTGGAAAGGTCACCAGACAAAGAAGTTCAGTGAACCGGGTCTGAAGGGAAGGATTGTGTGGTGGGTCCCAGCCTTGCTCTCGCCGTACCATCCATCCGAACAGCGTGAACTTCTCCTGGGCCAGCCAAGGACGAGCCCGGTGCTCGCTCAGCCCAGCCCGGGAATTTTGGTAGGTCGGTGGGAATAAACAGAAATTGTCGCAGCAGAAAACAACACGGGAGGAAGCATAAATTCACCTTCTACCTGTCCAAACACGCGGCACCTGGGTAAGGCGGTCAGCAGCTCGCACCCAAGGCGCGCCGGCGGGGCCAGCACCCCGCCTTTCCCACACGCACGGAGCGGGCGGCGGCGACGGCCGGGCCGCGGGACCCCCCCGGCTCCTCGGGCCGCTCCGGCCCGCAGCCCCCAGGAGCCCGAGGTGGAAACTCCGCTGCCAGGTGCCGCACGAAGCCTGCGGGGCTCGGCGCGGCGGCGGGACCCCCTGGAAGAGCGGCGAGGGGGTCCCCGGGAGGAGCGGCCGGTGCCCGGGAGGCGGGGGGGCGGTGAGCGGGGGGGACGGCCCCGGGCGCGGCCCTCACGTGACCCTCCCGGGCCTCGCGCCGGCCACCGCCTCCCGCGCTCAGAGCGGCCGAGATGCGGGCGGGCGCGCGGCGGGCGCTGCTGCCGCTGCTGCTGCTGCTGCTGGGGGCCGGGCGCGCGCCGCCGCGGGGAGCGCGGGCCCAGAGCCCCGCCGGGGATGCAGGTACGGGCGGGCCGGGCTGGGGCCGGCGCTGCCCGCACGGCGCTGCCCGCACGGCGCTGCCCGCACGGCGCTGCCCGCACGGCGCTGCCCGCACGGCGCTGCCCGCACGGCGCTGCCCGCACGGCGCTGCCGCGGGGAGATGCGCGAGCTGGCTTAGCCCCCTTCCCGCGTGTGCAGCAGTCCTGCAGCTTTATCGGTGCTGCTGCAGCTGTCCTTGCGCCTAAATGAAAAACAGACCTATTTGAAAGACAGACGTCCACTGAAGCCATCCTCCATTTATAGTTCTAATCCACAGAACTCCTACAGCCTGAAAAATGGAAAGGTATTAGGATGCGTAACGCCTTTGTACTCAATTTTCAGAAAACCGGACGGGCTGTATCCTGCCTTCTTCGGAGTTCCCTGAAGGATTTTTTACACCGCAGGAGAGAAGGGATGGAGGAATTGTTATCTATTTCATAATTATACTTTACATGTTTTTGGCCGTGTCCATTGTGTGCGATGATTACTTCCTACCTTCTCTAGAGATCATCAGTGAATGTAAGTGAACATCCTCATCTTTTTCCTGTGTAACTAAGCAGCTTGGTGTAGAACATTCTCTTTAAAAAAGCGTCAGAGTGCTCTGGAGATAAAACTAAAGAAATTTCAGAGTCTCCATGCATAGTTAGACTTAGCAATTTAACATTGAATTTGATACAATGTATCAGTTATATTGAAAAAATGTATTCTGATTACACTCTGCACAGGCATTCATTTAGAATTTGTTATCCTCATGCCTGAAGGAAAATCTTAAAACTTCCTCAGTATTAACTGAACTGACAATGTAACTTTGTGGTCAGCAGCAGTATGTGCAGATCACTAGCAAAAAAAAAAAAAAAAAAAAGGGTGCGTGGGGGAAACATGAAACCAAAACTCTCCCCATATTAGAACATGGGAGTGAAGCACCTTGCTCAAGTTTCTGTATTTCTCCCAAAGTAGCGAATAAGTATCAGCATGAGCTACTGTTTACATATTGAAGGTATGACACAGGAGGGAAAGGAGTAGCACGGTTACAACAGTTCTGTGAAATCTAATCAACCTGTAATAATTCCTGGGGCTTCAGCAGACCACTGAATTACAGAAATGGTCTTGGCTGGGAGTTCAGCTTTTAATTGCCAAGAATTATAAAAATGCCCCAGGGAAACTCATTCCTGAGCACTGGAAAACATTCTCCAGAGCAGAACACTTACAGAAAATGTAAGCTTAAACATTGCTGTAGAACTGCTATTTTTTTGTTGTTGATAACAAATATGCATTTGTCAGACTTCTTCCATAGTTAGCCATATGTCCGTGTTCTTAGCGTGGAAAACTTGATCCACGGTCACATTTCAGAAACAGTCAACTTACCAGAACAAAAATCTCATTTCATTCAAGCAGGACACAGACTCTTACACTGTCCATACGAAGTGAAAATTTGATTTTAAGATCCCAGCACCGGTTTGAATGTAGTGTTTCTGGTACGCGAAGACACGGTAGCATGGATTTCCCTGGAAGATAGACAGACTTGACACGGATCATGTAGCAATATCACACTAACGTTCAAGGAACATCCTCACAATTACTTAAATTAGTTCCTGTAATAAAGTCAGAAATGAATTGGCCCAATAAATGAGGCCATGTTTTCAATATATTATTTTACCAATTTCAAATAAATGCATTAACTGTATGAAAGGAAGCAAAGTTCGTTCTGTTAAACTGTAGTAGCTTCTAACGTTATATACTAATGCAAGTAAAGGGTACAGACTACTGACGTATTTATTTTTAAGCAATTCTTTTGCTCTATCCTCAGGCCTTGGCCTCTCTCAAGATGTTGCTGGAGCAACTTTTATGGCAGCTGGAAGCTCTGCTCCAGAGCTTGTCACTGCTTTTCTAGGTAAGAGACATACGTTTTAAAGACTCCTTGGAATCTAGAATTCCTTTCCTTGCATGCCAAACCAAAACGTACCAGAGTCATTTTCCTTACAGGAGTCTTCGTGACAAAGGGAGATATTGGCATCAGCACCATCCTTGGATCAGCAATCTATAATCTTCTTGGTATTTCTGCAGCTTGTGGGCTGCTTTCCAGTGTGGTATGTATCCACTTCGATAGTTCTGCTCCTAAGAGCCAAACAGTTACCCTTTCTGATTTGACAACAAAAGCCAAGAGAGACTTACTATGACAACTGCCAAGTTTATTATTTAGTAGCAAAACCTGCAAGTAATCAGTTTTAAGACAACTTGCTATGAAAGTTTTTAAAAACACTAACTTGTTAAATATCATAATTAAGTCATTCCTAAGAATCTTAAATTTTTACATAATATAGAAACAACATATTGATGCAGCATTTACAGCACTTAGTGAAAGTATTACAGACAGGGTTAAGAAAAGTAAATGAATCTGTGATCTGCAGGTTTCGAGGCTATCCTGTTGGCCGCTGTTTAGAGACTGTCTGGCATATACAATTAGTGTAGCGGCGGTCCTCGCGATGATATCCGACAACACAATTTACTGGTAAGAGCACAAGTAGTGTTGAATTCATGTTGACTGGAGATTAGTGAGACAGTATCTTGAAAAACAAACCAACCAACCCAAACCCCAAACTTCAAGTGGCCTGAACTGCCATTCACTAACAGAAATAAACATCCTGTTGGCTTTAAAAAAATGTAGAAAGTCACAATGCTTGTAAAGATTATTACCTAAACAAGGAAACCCTGCATATTTGTAAAGTTTGATCTGCATAGGTTTGTCTGTACAGACTTCACAATTTCTATCATAACTGTTCTGGCATAGCAATTAGTCTTCATAGTTTACTCCTTTTGAGCCTTTTTTTTGACAGCATCACCATTCAGAAAACCATGTCTGCCAGAAGCAACCATGAGCTGCTGATGTTTTAACTCTTTTCTGTTAACACTGACACTCCTGTTGCCTCAACAAGTCAGCCAGGTCCAGCAGGAGGTCCCTGAAATTTCTAACTCAAAGCAGCACATACGATCCCCCTCTTGAACCATGACAGGAAGCATCAGCAAGATGTTCAGTCAGTAAGATCCCCTGGAAAACATGCAGCTATACAATACACAAACAAGAATCTGCAGGGGAGGGAAATTAATCAAACTGCTGAAAGACATGGGGACACCAGCCACACAACTGCAAATAGATGCTTTTGTGTTTTCCTTTTGCTACTCATGCAATTTTTTTCTCTCACCTTATGCCAGCCAGCTTAATGAGTTAAAGAGTTGGGGTTTTTTATATTACACATTATGTAAAATCTATTTTTTCATTCTAGGTATGAGAGCGCATCCTTATTATTGATATATGGGTGTTATATTCTGGTACTATGTTTTGACATTAAAATCAACCAATACCTCATGAAAAAGTTCAGTCCCTGCTGTACATGTTTTACAAAAGCTATGGAAGCCAATGCCGAGCAGCAGCCACTGGTTGGATGGAGGGAAGAGAGTGGACCTCTAATTCGTCAGCAGTCAAGAACAGATAGCGGAATTTTTCAAGATGAGCAGGACTACGCTCAACTTTCAACAAGCTTGCACGGGCTCGATGAAATCTCTGAAGGTATAAGTACTGTTACGGTTGTCTCTAGCACTCTGCATGCCTGTCTGCGTCAGGTCTAATAGGGGGTAGATTCTGAGATATTATTGAGATTTTGCTCACAAAACAACTCCAGCATAGTATTTTAGTAAATCATTATTCTTCCCAGGAATATAACATTAAGGAAAATCAAAGCAGTGGCATTTATAGGAAGTTAGCTGCTAGGGGAATGCTAGGATAGTTGCTCATTTGTCTTATATTAGAACAGCAGACTTCCATCAGCCTGTGCTGGGCACATTTCTAACTTCCCAGCGACACTGCTTGTAAAATGCAGTATCAGCCAGAAGACTCACTGGTACTGTACTAATATATACTGTTTTGTTATGACAATGGCAGGTTCATAGTCCATAAAGGAAAAGCTATGGTGTGGCCACAGACCATGAGTTCCCTCTTCGCTTAGGTAAAAAGCAGCAGTTGGTGCTTACTCTTGGTAAAAGTTTTGTGTAAACCTTTATAGAAAAGTTCATTTTTCATCCATTTTAGCTCTCTCCTAGTGACATGGTAATAACATTTGATTTCAGAGTTTTGTCCAGTCTGATGTAGGTACTGGGTAAGACACGAGCTAGAACAAGAGGAAGTATTTTTTACCTTTTTTCAGTATTCTCACAAGTAGAGGCCAGTAATATGACTGTATGCTATGGATTCAAACTTAATGCTACAATTTAAAATCGTTACTTTTTCTTCAACAGATCATCCAAGTGTCTTCACCATGCCCGAGGCAGATATGAAGAGAATTTTGTGGGTGTTATCCCTTCCTATTATTACACTACTCTATTTGACTGTACCAGATTGCAGAAGACAGTTTTGGAGGAACTGGTTCATGGTGACATTTTTAATTTCAGCAGCATGGATTTCTGCAATAACTTATGTTCTTGTATGGATGGTAACAATAGTAGGTAGGTACCAAAAGTGCTGCTGCTATACAGAATCAACCAATTGAGAATCACTGAAAAGACAATTTTCTCCCTGTGAAAAGTTTTCATTTCCACAATTAACAGTCAGTTTAGCCACACATACTTTGCTGTAAGAAAACAACAAACAAAACCAACAAAAACTTATGTTTGACTGCTTAGTTTGCCACTTTCTTCCATCTAATGAAAACCACTTTAGAGTTTAGCTGCTTCAGACTGCTTACTGTCACATGAATTAGAATTTGTTTACATAGCTGTAAAAGATCTATTATCTCTATACCTGCATTTTTCTTGAACACTGTAGTGAGAGGTTTGGCCATAAATTAACTGCCCAACCCCCCCCCCCCCCCAATTTTTGCATTATTTTATTTCAACTATAGCATCATGCATTTATTAAACATTCGGGGGGAGTATGTGGGTACGTACACCTCTTACAAACCTGCATCATAAAGTGAAGTAGTAAAAGAATTGCATTTAAGTGAGAGAAGGGATATGAACCTGTGTGTAAAACATTCTTTTAAAAATATCTTAAGGTATTAGTAAGTCGCATTTCACTGTTTCTCCAGTCAGCTTGAGAAAAATCCAGTTTTTCATTTTAGGAACTAGCATAAAAAAATCTCTGAACAAGAAAGAAATGTTACAAAGCCTGCCATTTCCACATTATAGCTCACTAATCCTACTCAAGTATTCTGCTAGTTCAGCATCCTAAAATTGTTTTCAACTTAAGTTCATGAATAACTCCTTGTTCAGTGCAGAAACAGACCTGCACATTTGGCAAACCTTTGAGAAATTACTAGTAGATTGCTGGATATAACACCCACCACGTTTACTCCTTGGTCAAATAATTTTCCACTTGTACCTAAAGAGTAAGGGTTTACTGTCTGAATGCTAGAAGCCTTTGAAATAGGATTCAAACGAGTTACTGCTGTTCTGTTAGACAAAGCACTAATTCATATGAAGGCAGGTACGCTGGAGATTCAAATAGTGTAGCAGTTGTTACTCCACCTTGAAGATCTATCACAAGCCATATTGGGGTCTTTGGCCCACTACTTCTAGGTCTAATGTGTTCTATTTACATGTTAAAACACTAAACATTACACATATTATATTTAAGTCCCAGTTCTTTCATGAAGGGTGACTCAGATTCTATCATTACATAAACAGCCTGTCAGAATGCCACAAAGGTGTCATAGCTGGGGACTAAATTTTGATGGTCAAGAACAAACCTAACTTATTACACCTTTTTGTTACCTAGCAAAGAAAATTTGACTACTTATAGCAAGATATTGCTACTGATACACAAAATTATCTAAAGTCTAGAAAAATAAGATCATTCTCTCTTTATGGTCAGTTGCCAGAAAAAAACACACCACCCTATACATTAAATAGAAGACAAATCTATCTAATAAAAACAAAAAATTAGATTCACCTGAGTTTAGATTCTATCTTATAACCTTCAGAGGGCTAGAAACTGCTGTTCAGTACATAAGGCAGGTTCATTCATATTTCACCTTGGTTTGCTTGGCATGAACCATTACCTTCCAGCTTGGATGGTTTATAAAAGCTGAACTTCTTGGTCCTTCATCCTACAAATCTCTTACATAAGGAGTGACTGAAGAATAAATACCAGTACAAATTCTGCAACAGGATCATGTTAGTCCCTCTGAACCAACAAATGAGTTTCAAAAATAAATTTACTGGGCTGATGCAGACTAAGTTGGTATGTACTAGGCAAGCACTGCTCACCTACCTTACAGAGTACTGCCTCTTATTTTAAGACTGTTCCCATTCATGTCCAAATATTGCAAATAAGAATTCAGATTTCAAACAAAGATACTTTTTAGTGAACAAAAATTTTAAGAAAAACTAATTACTTAATAATTTGAATAGACATATCAAATAATTAATCATATTGATGCTTGTGAATGGTACAACTGCTGAAACAGTTTTGAGGATCTGAATCCTTGTAATTTTAAGTAAGATATTAATATGCTTACAGGATATGTGGGGCCAAAAAAAAGTAGTGGGGGAAAAATAAGGTGCTGCTTTAGCAACAATTTAAAACTTTTCTTAATTTACACCAGTATTTACCTAAAGAAATTCACACTTCTAAAGGATTACTTGCACTTACAAGTCATATAAAAATTCTGCATTTTGATTCTTCTGACTCCAATAAAAGAACTTTCTAATTGGAGTGAAATACTAAAACCATGTAGTTGAGACAGTATTGTAGTAATGATCTTAATGACGCTCTTCCCCAAGAAATACATGTGCTTTTTCTCCCCCTCCTACTTTACAAAGGGTGATTATAAGAGTTATTGCTTCGTGAGACTTTAGAGCACTAACAATGAGATGCCCAAAAACATAGAAGACTATTATATTTTCTAGAAGTTGAAGAAAATAAAAGGAGTAAATTGTTAGATATTTAAAATTCTACTGTATCTGAAAGAAAAAAGTCTGTAATTGGTATTGTCTTGACCACTGGAGACATTCCGCTCAGGTCTTTGAGAAACTCATTAAGTAAGATGGTTACTATACTACAATTCCTTTTTTATTTGATTGAAGAACAAAAGACAGGATGATATTTTGTTGTTACTGTTTTTAACTACTTTATGGTTCAGTTACTTCATATTCAGTCAAGTTGTCTGACAGATTCCTTTTGAAATTACCATACAATTACTTAATCCTTTCTCCAGCAAACAAAGTCCAAAGCAATTTCTTTGGATGAAACTTAAACTAACAACATACTTGCATTTTCTACTGTTATTTATCAACTGCAGGTGAAACACTGGGAATTCCAGAATCAGTAATGGGTCTCACATTACTAGCAGCAGGAACAAGTGTACCAGATACAGTTGCAAGTGTGCTGGTGGCTCGAAAAGGTAAAGATTTTAGTATTCAGGCTCATTCCAAGGGATGTGTTTAAAAGGTACTAACAAAAAAAGAGTTCTAGTCAACATTTCCAAAAATTCAAGGAGTAGCTTCAAAATTTTTGCTCCAGATTCTAGAGCTTAAGTTTACTAATAATAAATAAATAGCTTACCTGAAGAAGCTGTGGCTCAGGCATTTAAAGACCCCTCAGTATTTCAGAGAAGTGTTCTAGATTGGTTTGATCTGTTGTTGACCAAGCGTTACAGTTCTACTGCAAAACACAACTGTAGGTCTTGGTATTTTAAACACGACTGGAATTGATAATAGCCTGTCTAGCTTATTTTAAGTGCAACTGTGCAGATGCTGGTGATTTAGGGAGACTTACTTTTATGCTTGTGATACCCAAAACCATGTTCTGTAGAATCATGACTATAGTTCTTTCAATGAAAAGCCTGAAAAGGGTGCTCTGTGAGAAACTGAGGGCTGACGTCTTGTTCCTCCAAAACAGTTTGGCAATTTCATACAACGCAATTAAGCAGACTTATTTGTATTTCTTCTTTTCCAGGAAACGGAGATATGGCTATGTCTAACATTGTAGGATCCAACGTATTTGATATGCTCTGTTTGGGAATACCCTGGTTTATAAAAACTGCCTTCATAAATACATCAGGACCCATAGAAGTGAACAGCAGTGGTTTGACATATACAGCCATCTCTCTTGTCTGTTCTGTTGTTTTTATTTTTCTGGCAGTTCACCTCAATGGCTGGAAAATAGATAAAAAATTGGGAGCAATTTGCCTTGTACTGTACTTGGTATTTACTATATTATCCATTTTATATGAACTTGGCATCATAGGGAACAATCCTACGAGGGTCTGCGGTAACTAGTTTTAATCAGTGATTATGCTGATGAAAAAAATAAAAGCAGGAGAGAAAGATCAGTTTCTTCATTTAGTCAAAATAAAACAAAATAATTCAAAACTCCCATTGGGCTCTAAATCTTATTTACAGAACTAAGTCATGTCATTAAAGTAATATTAAGTAGAACGAAAACATCACAGCTAATTGGAGCCCTTTCTGTTAGAGTCAAGAATTACAGTATGACTACAACTCACATGTAAAACAAAAATTCTGAAAAAAAGACATCTAGTGTTTACATTACAATGTTGGTACACGCTGCGGGGGGGGAAAATAAAAATCAGAAAACACTGAACAAATCCCACTATGCAATCTTGAGATTAACAGAGAAAATGGCTTATTTTATTAAAAACAGTATAACCATTCATTTAAACTGAATGACTAGAGACACTTGGCCTAATTTTCCAAAGGCGCTGAGCATCCAAAGCTTCCACGGTCTACAGCGACCTGCAGGTGCTCAGTACCTCTAAAAAAACAACAAAAATCAGGCAAATTGTCTTTAAAAACCAAACATAGTAAGATTCAGTTAACAAGTCTCACAGTATATTAAACACTATACTGTTAAAGGCTGGTGGGATTTAAAAGTTCTTTTTACAGCTTTTATAAGCATACAATGTTACTAAAAATGACTTACTAGGATAGAGAAGCTAAACAGACATAGGAATGTTCCTGAACACAGAGTTTTAAATTATGCATTGCGATCCAAGCGTACATCAATTTCTCTGCCACTGATTTTTATGCCGTTCATCATCCTACAGGCCTTTTCAGCAGATTCTGGTGAGTCAAATCTGACTGTTCCACAGCCCTTTGATTTTCCATTCTCCATTTTTATTTCTGCAAACATTACATGACCTGAATAAATAAGTTAAACAGCAGTTATTTAAAGTTTTCAGTGCCCTAAAAACTTAAAGAACTCATCAGAAGTGTTAAAAAAGCATTTTAATATCTAATCTAGGGGTACATACGAAATCAGCACTTTCAGACTGATGGTATATTCACTCATTCAGGGAAGGTGACACAGGTCAAGACAGCAGTGAAGAATCCAAATTAACATCCACTGTTTCGAATCCTTCCTTCACACCAGCGCAAGATGAACTACGCCTGTGTCTGACCTTGAGTTTGAAAAACGTGCCCTATAAGGCTAAGGGAAGGTTTTGTGTTTGATTTACAGACACTGCCAGATGCACGACTACTGCCAGGCATTAACTGAATTATAGTTCAATCCAGTCCACCGTGTTCATCACAGCAACATATCAAGCAAACACAATTATCAAACAATCACAATTATCAAGCAACGTTATTGAGAAGCTGCAGAGCAAAATTAGAGCCTTGGTGGAATGCTAGCATGCACTATTCAGTTCCTGCAGTGTTTTAAGTTTGGACACTCAACTCGTGAGGCAACATTTTTATGTAGATGTCTTGATACCTCAGGGAACGTTCAATGCCTGGAGCTAATGAGTTTTTGCTTATGGTGTGTTATAGCCCCCAAATACCACTAGGAACAAGAAACATTTCCCTAAAATACATGCTTCTTATTTTTAAGTATCATATAATAGAGGACTGGCCTTTCACTGAAAGCAATGGAACTTATGGAGACATGGCCTTAATATTTCCTTTAAGATAATGGCATGAATAAAATCTGTTGCTTATATTTGTGCTTATAATTCTTTAAAAAAATCTGAAAGTTGCCGAGGCAGTTAAGACTTAAAAAACCAAACCAAAAACAAACAAAACCAAAAACAAAACAAAAAAACAACAAAAAAACCCAACAACCTCTCGTTATATCCTCCAGCTACAAAAATGCAAACACCTGAAAATTTTTCATAGTTGAACCGCAAGTTCTAATTTATATCAAAACTGTAAGCAGCTGTACAAAGATTGTCTTAGGTATCAGTAGTATGTTTTAAATTGTCTTTTCTGTCTCTCCAAGATAAGAAAAGCCACCCTGTAATTCAGTTAAAGCTTTCCATTCTGAAAGTGTGTTTTCAAAACAAAACAATCATACATTTCTACATCCCAGCTTCATTTTTCATTCGCTTCTGTGAAAAGACAACTTTTCTGAATTAGATAAAAAGAATTATTGGATATTTGTAGCAATCCTTTATCTTACATAAAAAGGGCCTTTCTTTCTTAACAGAAAGGGGAAGAAACACAGCCTGCAAATATGCTAATCAGGATCATCTATTTGCATAAAAAAAAATCTGCCACTTTGGCAAAATTATTAACTCTGACTTCATGCAGCACCATTTCTGGAAGTAATGCATAACCTGGACAGGCCCAGGCCCCTGCACGCATTTGTCTCAAAATAAATGCTACATTATATACGCTGTGTTGGCCAGAGGACACATAATACCTGCTTCAAAAAAGAAAAAGTTCAAAGAGTAATTTTATCAATGGAATGGGTTGAAGTTTATAGCAGATGAGCACTCAGAACCAACACAGCCCATGCTGTACTTTGGTCTCATGTGTTTTGTCATGCCTAAAAACTATTTATATAACTCAGGAAAGCTTGGGGAAGTAAGGAAGATTAGGCTAGCCAGACTCTTCCTTCTGGATAAAGCAACAACCTCGTCTTCCTATACATATCTAACAAACGCCATATAAAACACGAAATCAATGGAGCTGAACAGGGAAAAAATTCATATACATACCACACTGACTGAATTTTTCCTTTAGCTTCTGCCAGGTCAAGTCAAAAGGAAGCTAGAGTAAAACAGCATTAATAACAAAATATTACAAAGAGAAAAAGAGCACGTAATCAAACATTTAAACAAAATAAGCTCATGGTTTCTATATATTCAAATGCTTACATTTCTCACAAATATCTGGTTGCCTTTAGAGCCTAATCTCTCTCTCATGCCACCTCCCATCGGGCCAGGCACAAATCCACGATCGATATCGATGTTCCTATCCAGGCCTCCACCCATAGCTGGTCCCATTCGATCAAAACCAGAACTCATCCGATCCATCCCCATTCCCATTCCTCCAGCCATACTGTTCATACCACCCATTCCACCACCTACATAGAGAAAGAAAAGGAGAATAAAATAAAAATCTCTTTCTAGTAATAAACACACAAGTATTTTGTAAATAATAATAATTATTGTTATTATTCTTTTGTATCAGGAGAAAAATAATTTCAATAAAACTGCTGTAACATAAATCATAGCTTCATACATGCACAGTGATTTATCTAGTAGCATGGCTAATATTTTAAGGGAAAGTACTAGAAGATACAAAGTGTCAGTTCTAAAATAAAAGTAAACTGCATCAAGCTATTAGTCACACCATCTAGCGCAGTAAAATGTTGAACACGAGTGAAGAATTAAGATGTAAAGGCTGTCCAGTTTAATTAAGAAAAATCTGATACCGTGTACCAAAAAGAGATCAAGTAAATAACTGAGGCAATGTTAAGATATACATAATTTGACTGTACACACTATTGTTTATTTTGCTTCCTGCATTCACATTCAGCTTTATTTAATGCAGCCATACCCACATTTAATGACACAATCTTCTAGAGAAACTGGATTTTGCAGAGAACAGATGTTACTGCAAGTACTCTGAAGAGCACGGACTTGCCTATGATATGTGCAATGAACAATATTAACATACATTACATAAAGAACTAAGATCAATGGCATTCATATAACCTATTATAATCTTCCTGAATTCATAACTAAAAATTAATGTAAAGCAAAACTATCGAGATCATTCATGAGGGACGCTCATTTTAAGCTTTTCACCTCTCAAGATCACCACTAGCAAGATTTTAATTTCTCATCTGCTTTAGCCTGAGGAACTCAGAAATTTGCTGTAATAAAAACTCAGTATTGGATTTTTTCGCAAAATTAAACTGAGTGATAATCTGAAATTCAAGGCTAATTTTTTATTTAAATGATGAGAGATTACTGAAGTTCAGCTTCATGAAGTTAACACAAGTAACTGTGCATATTCATCTTTTTTCTGGAACAAAAGTTTTCTTGAATCACTTCTTCCAAACCAGAACCCATTTCAAAACTAAGATTAAGGGAAAGACTGTATTAGCAAGCTTTCCTCTGAACTTTTACCTCAACAGAACAGCTTTAAAAACTGTTAGACTTGCAATCACATGCAACAGAATTCTACTTCTTCCAACACTGGCAAGACACTACAACAAAATCCTCTGATGTAATTACATATACACCATATCGTTACATTGCCTGTGCATTTACATTCTATTAAAACGAATTAACCTACTCATTCCAGATCTTAATGGGCCCATGCCAGGAGCTCCCATTCCTCCTGCAAACACACCAATCATCGCACCACCTAAACAGGAAAAATAATAAAATTACATAGACTGAAACCACCAGTCAGTGACGACAACAACAAAGCACACGCTGACGAAGGGCACTGATTGCATGTTACCCAGCAGTTCTTTTCTACAGAGCACTTTTACCCGTGCCTTTATTATTCAAACGAAATAGGAAACATCTAGTAAGTAACATTAGTTCCTCCTTCTCTGTTATGGTATTTTAAGCTACTAGGATTTCTTTCTAGCTTTTCTCCCCTCTGACAGTCTGCCAGCAGCACAAACTCCCTACAACTAAATAAGCCATTTCCCACATTGGGAAGAACAGCCTCAAAAGTGAAGGGTTCATCTTATTTGAACTTCATAGTACAAAAATGCCCTCGTTTCTTCTATTTTTAAGAAATTAATGGAAAAGCTATGAACAGCTCTCCCAATGTCTTTCTTTACTGCATATGAAGAGTGAGTTGTGGAATTTGCTAGGAAAATGGGAGAAAGGGAATCAAAACTTAATAAAAGCTATCTGGCAAAACCTGGCACCTCCAGAACAGCAGAGATTGATCCTAGAGTGAGGTAAAAATCATTCTTTTCATCAAAGTGCTAATATTCAGGAAAGTAATCCCAAGGGAGCTTCCAGAACTGTAGAAACTCAAAAGAACTACATTCCTGTCACTGCAGAACAGAGTGGAACTGTCAGCTGCATTTATTTTCCTTGATTTTCATACCTAAAAGAAGCAGTTCGGTTTTTACTTATGGCAAAATAGATCAATAACCATCATCTTTAGGCCAGACATCATTGTTTTAATATCTAAAAAGGTCACTGCTGAGTATTCCATTAGATTAATTTTCTCCACACAGTTCAAAACAGCAACAATTGTTCCCTGCCAGTCTCTTGTGGGAAATATTTGTCTCCTCAGTAAACATGCTGTCATAGCCACATCAAGACATCAAAAAATAAGGACTAGCCTCTTTAAAAAAAAAAATACAGACTGTGAACACAAGCAGGATTACTCCCAGTACTTCAGCCAACAGTTTGCATATGAGGAAGATCTTCATATTTATTCACTAGGCCAGAGAGGGTCTTGCAATGAAACACCAAGTCAAATTTTAAGATTGCTGTCAGCGCAATTGTTTTTTGTACTTAAAAAGAATCGTAAAGACAAAACAAAAGAAACACAGTTTTCCAGAGTTAGAAAACCTTAGTTGTTTGCAAGTACATCCCATCCACACCCAGTCTCTTTCAAAAGGGGGGGAAAAAAAAAAAACAAAAAAACAAAAAAACAGCCTCCCCAGCAGTCCAAGATGCACTTCAAAAAAACCCCCAAAACCAACCTGAAAGCTCAAATAATCTTAAGCAAGATTTCAGCTGTTTCTGACCTCAGGGGCATCCTTTACCTGTACTTTTTCCCCCACTGCCTTTTCAGCAACAAAAAATTATATGCTTGGAGATGCTCCATGACACAACCTTTGATTTTTTTGATACTTCAAAATTTTGCCAATTTAAATGGCAACTCCAACGATTCTGCTGCAAATCAAACATCCTCATTTTCACTAACTGATGCCCTCCTTGAAACTAGCAGGGTACTAAAGCCAAATGCACTCACAGCATTTTCTTTTAAGATACCATTAACCTAAATACACAGCGTTTCAAAAAGATGGACCCAATGTCAAAGTAGTATATTTCACAATGGCAATATGTTACAATTACACAAAAATTTACAAACAGTTTATTGAGTTATCAAGCAGTAATCATTTGAAACTCTATGGCCTGCCCTTTCCAGTGGTAAGAGTTTCACTCATGGGCAGTTTGTGGTTGCAGAGATATAGAGAAGTCAAATTCAGTCCATCTTTTTGGAACACCCTGTATTGTAACAGGAGTCCACTAGGGCCTTCCCTGATTAAAAATTATATCTATTAACTATTATATTTGTAAATCCCTACAATATACAGTATGAAGATAAATGCTTTCCCCAAATTGTTATTTATATTTTACAGATTAAAAAAACCCCACACCTAAGTGATGGCTACAATAAACACTCAGATTACATCCTTGTAGTAATGACTGCGGGAAAGGGTACAGAGGAAGATGACCAAATGAAATCAAGTCTCTTCTTCTAGTAAAGCTCTTTCAATACCATGTTGCAATTTGCCACGAGAAATTTAACAGTTACCATACCCATCCTTCCAAAAGAATCTCCAAAACCACGGTTCAATGCCATTTCACTACGACCAAAATCTCTGTCCATGTTTCCTCCCATTCCACCACGGAACATTTCTGCAGAGAACAGAGCAAAAAAACCAGAAATATTCTGTTACATACATCTAAGCTGATGTTTATACAATACTTGTTTCACAGCTGTTTGTTTAAACAGAAGTGGGTTTAATGCACAAGTCAGAGGCATCTATTAAATACTTAACTCCCACACCAGTTCCTGTGTCTCCAGTCATGCCATTGACTGTATTTCCTTTAAACTCATCTACACTACCCATTCCTAAAGGAAGGGCTTTTAACAAATAAATATTAGCAAACTAATCAGCGGATGAGAACAGCATTCGCCTACCTCCCATTCGGTTGACTCCAAATCCCCCCATATTAGGCACTCCTTCCATTCGACGAAATCCGGCAAGTCCTGTAAAATAAGAAAAAGCGTTTTCTATACAGTATTAAAAGAACACTTAATACAAATAATTTTACTGCACGTACCGCCTCCCATTCTGTTCATCCCGCCAAATCCTGGACCGTCTATTCCCATACCTTCAAACCAAAAAGACGAACACTGTTTAGAAGACAGGTAAGATCCTAATGGATTTAAACAACGCAGAGACAGTTAACATCTCAAAAGCACACTACGCAAGGACACAAGGCTTGCTTTGACAGAAGTATGTCATTTTTTCAAATACAGAAGTGACAACTTTAAACATAAAGCTCTGTAAAACTTAAAAATTACGAACACATTTACCTCCTGGACCCATGCTCCCCATTCCACCACCCATGCTCAACTGTGTTGCACTGATGGGCTGTCCACCTGGTCCAAGTCCCATACCAATGCCACCAAGACCACCTTGAAAACAAAAATAAGTATCACCAGAAGAAAGATTTTTCTTCTGTATCATAAAGAGACCACAGTAAGCAAAAGTACTACTAAACTGTTCCAAGGCTCTATAGCAACATATACTAAGTGCAAAGAGCAGAAAACAGAGCGTGCACTCACGAGGTAACTGTGAAGCTTTGCTGTCTGTAACACGGAAATCTTCATGAGGAACTGATTTGTCATCCTGATAAAAAACAAGGATGTTATGTTACGATCCTTTCAATGTTTTGGCAGAGACATGTAAGGTAGAAAGAAACATCCGCAACTTACCATTTTTACATGCATGGGTCTATCAAACAGGAATTGTCCATTGAACATAGCTGAAGAAATGCAAGTCAAGAAATCTAACTACAAAAGACAATTTATTTCAGAATAATCACTGTAATAACTCATTTTATTTCTGTACCATTTTAGGAGTCATATCTTTTCTTTCCTATTCTTGAGAATGCCAATTCAAAGGCCTGAAGAGACTATACAAGCTGTTAGGTATATAAAAGTTAGTTTCACACGTCATAGTCTCCCGTATTTTAATCTTGTTTAACATTATCAGGAACACCTTTTTAGACTTCAGCAGTAAACTCAGTCACTATTCAAAATGTTATCTGCACAGTATTACACTCCAGTCCTTATATACTAGCTACAAGGCAAATAAGCACCATTTGCAAAACCACGCTATCAGAAGTCATTAAAGACTACTCTGTATTTCATCAATTATTTTTCAAACCCAAGGATACAGATTGCTTGAACAGCTTCAATTGCTTGTTCAAAGGTAACTGTTCCCATTCCTCGACTCTTGCCATCTTTATCTTCTTTGATGTCTGCACGCTTTACAGTTCCAGCAATACTGAATACCTCCTTCAGCTTCTTCCAGCCAACTTTAAAGTCAAGCTTACACACAGAAATACACATGTGATTTCAGTGCACATTCTGCCATTACATTTGGAAGAGGTTTTCTGCATTAACTCTTCAGCTTCACAAAATGCTTGACATATGTAAATAAGCTGGATTTTGTAACATATACACACTGCAACCAAGTTCAAAAGTGTCAACTAAAAGCAACGATTTATACTACATACATGTATTTTACATTAATTGACATAGTAACATTGAGAAATGGTGGGTTCTTGTCAAGAGCAGCTGTACTCCCACAAGCCCCCTTGCGGACATAGTTGTCTTTTGTGCAAAAAAAGAAATTATGAAGTTCTAACAAATATAACAGTTTAAGTTACTCTAAGCAACTAGCCAGATAAACTGAAGTGTATATTTAATTTAAAAAATGCAATTGTAAATAAAGATACATGAAATATTTTTGTCGAATTGACAGACGACTGTGCAATAATTCAAAATGCATGTTGCCCTCAAGAGTTTAATGTATCTTTCATGTCCAAAATCTGAATACATATCCGGCATTTTTAGTTGAATACACTAGTTGTGAACTAATTTCCAATTTCCTCTTTATATTAAAACTGAACTATGCAGGAATATATTTTACAAAGACCAAATATCACAGTTATAAAATTAACTTACATTAGCAACAAAAATAGTGGACCCAAGCCTGCCTGCTTGCAAGTTGCTTATAACCTCAGGAGGAATGTTTGGATTATTGAGAATAGAAGGTGGTAAATTCATTATTCCAGGTGCCACATCAGGTCCATGTCCTCCTGGAAACTGCCCTCCTCCACGCTGTATTGCCCTACGAGCGTGTTCACCTTCAGGATCCTGAAACATGGGCAAAAATTACGTCAACTTAATCATCAGCAAGAGGACTGGCAACAAACAAAAAGGTACTATTTGAAATTCTACATAAACCCATCAAAATTATCAACTAGTATCCTTGTCCATGTCAGAGGGATCAAGAACTGAATTAGCATGGAGACCTAATTCCCTCACCTCTAGAGGTGGGTCCTTTCAGATGAGGGTTGAGGCATATTGGCAAAGCACTTGGTGAGGAAGCGTGCACTGCCACTTCACATGCTGTACCTAGCCTATGGACAAGTAGAAAAGATTTCAATCTAAAGGACTGTTAGTCTAGCATCTTCTTCCAAGAACTGAATTAATTTAGGGTTTGGGGTTTTTTTTATTTGTTAATAGCGTTATTAAAGTTGTGACAAGACAAAGAACTGCATCAGACACTATCATATGCTAAAAACACTACAACAGAAATGTTCATATTAATTTCACTTTCCAGTCAGCACAAGTTCTCTACTTCCAGCTCCATTTTTGCACGTACGTAGCAGTCTGATACTCAGCTCATTCTGTGTCATATTTTGAAGCAAGTAAGCAATGTAAATATAGAATCACTTAGGCTGGAAAAGACCTAATGACACTAAAGTAAGAACATGAAGTTGTTTTAAAGAAAAACAGCATTAGATTATTTTGACTTTAGGACACACTTTTTGTCAGTTCACTTGGCATAGCACCAAGACCTTCTGCAAGCCACCAGGCACATTAGCGCATTAAGAAAACAACACAAAAAATTCAACTGGAAATCACACAGCTAAGATGTATTGTCATCTCGTCAGTTATAGTATCTTCACTATTTTGAATTAAAAACAGCAGCAATAACCATACCTCTTTAATATTCAGGGGTCTTCCACTAAGATCATATTTGTTCATAGTTTCTAATGCTTTCTTAACAAAATCTTCATCTTTGAATTCAACCACACTTTGAAGGAACAAAACATTCAAAGTATTAAAATCAAGTTTAAAATGTTAAAATTAGCAGAATGTTTGGATAGTAGTGTGTTTCTACACACATAGAAAAAGAAACTTACCCACAACCCTACATCCATGATGATTTGTCATCATATGTAAAGAGAGAAAAAAAAAAAAAGTCAGTCAACACATATGATAGAGCATTTAAGATTCCAGCTAAAGATCCCAGCTTACTGTTAAATAACTATTGAAGATATTTTCAGCTTCAAAATCCATAATATATGCTCTTTAGTGGTAGCCAATCTGAATTGCTCCTACTTTCTCAACATACATACCTTTCAAATGCAAGAGAATACATTATCTTTTATTCTCTTTGAGCCAAACGAGAATTGGAAAAATGCCACACAGATCCATGTAAGGACAACTGGAGAGAGGAGGTAGGGGAAAGGGTGGAAAGAAAAAAAGCCCCAAAACATAACAAAAAAACAATCAAGACACTCATCGTGTCCTTAAAAGCTTCACACTGACTACGGAAGTCAAATCTACCTACATTAAACATACAAGTATGATGAACAAAGAGTCTGCATACCTCTTCAGTATTACAAGCATAATTGAAAAATTACTTTGGAAGAAAATCACCTATTGACTGCACCAGAATCCTTCTAATAAAGCAAAGGGCTGAAGATTGCTTTAAGTAAAGCAAAGCTGACAGCATGTTTTAGTTTTAACAAGTGTTAAAGAAAGTCATTTACAACAATTGATACAACCTCAGTTAAGAGTCAAAACCTGCATTTCTCATGTTCTCTTTGCAGGTTCGGAGCTACTATTGGCCAAACTTTTGACTATTTTTAAGACGACAAAGGAGCTTTAACAATCGTCACTCTTAGTGCCTCATTGCTGGCACTCTGCTGGCTACAAACCACCTCTATCCATTTAGTTTTAAGAAAACAAATACATTAATCCAGTGTTTAGAGTACCAACCCTGCAAAGCTGTCAAATCAGGCACTTCAAACAGTATTTTCTTAGCTAACGTTTTATACTCATTTGCCTCAAGAAGAGAATACTATGCTAACAAAATTTAAATAAAATCAGTGGTTTATTGAACATCCTTTGTACGAAACAGATTTGTACCAAAACAAAGATATTGGCTAAAAAGAATTAAGTAAATGCCATTTGTTAACATTTACAGAAGTATTTCGTCCTTTACAGCCAGCTAGCTTGAGTTGCATGAAAGTGTCAGACTACTTCTAAGACAAAATCCTCAAGGCTATCATAATGAAAATCAATGTAAAAATGAAACTTACTTTCCAATAACTGGTACAGGTATTATACAAAAATAAAACTGCTGAGGAACTTTTACACCTCTAGCAGATTGTTGCCCACGGCACTTACCCTTGATTTTCCTTCAGCATCCTTAAACAGCTCCACGTATGTAACCTCACCAACTACATAAGACATACAAAGGGAAAATACCAAGAGACAATGCATTTAAACACCAGTATCTTTCTTTACTGTGCCCCTGTGCACAACTCTACAGAGCAGCACCTATTATTCACCAACAATCAAAACCAGACCAACATACCTCCTGCCAATGGCTATAGAATTTAGCTAATTTTCAGAAATATGCAGCAGCCACATTCTCAAAAGCTAAAACCAAACAACTATATTTAACCTAATTCATACTACAGATCATATTTTGGCCAGTATGATATAGTTGGTGAACAAATTCAGATATACACAGTCCCTTAACCTCACAAATGAAACGTCAACGTTCACTAGAAAGTGTTACATTTATCATCCTACTCACAACACCTGTTTTAAGGTGACTTTCTACCTGAATGTCTTCAATAGTAAGTTTGCCTTCAATAATAACTAAATTTACTCATCAAATATTTCACAGCAAGCCACTCACTTTCTAAAGTAGGAAGTTTCAGTAAATAAACCAATCAAATAGTCACGTCACCTTACAACAGATAAACCAGCAGTTACAGAAGGGGGGGTCTGGCATTTTTCATAGCCTAAAAGCCAAGTGTGCTTTGCATTACTTTTGAAGAATCAATTTTTTCAAAGAAAACACAGAACTAACTTTTTACAGAATTCATATATTAGCATTGTTTTACACCAAACTGAAAATAAAATGTTTGGGGTAGTAAGATTACTCTATCAGAACTGCAACAATAGTAACAAGCTTTTAATACACATCTCCAGACAAACAGTCATGGCAGTAGTGACAATGTAGACAAAGATAATTCCACAGCCAGATTCCACCAAAGAAATACAAAACAACTTTTGAAAGACATCCTTTATTATTCATGTTAACACACTAAATCTGTTGCTTAAATACAACAGCCCTTAAAAAAAAAATCTACAAAGACTACAACTAGACGAAACACAATCTCTTTAAGAAGTCATGAGGTCATGCATATACTCTCTACTGTCACACCAGAATGGCAGAAGATCATAAGCACTTCAGTTACCCATCCTACCCTATAATGCAATTGTCTCAGATGAAAGAGGGGGAAGGGAAATAGATGTACCAAGTAAAGGAAAAAAAAAAAAAGAAGTCAAATCAAATCTGTGTGGCTCAAAGGACATATACATTCCATTTCAGTTCTACCCCTTTCTGTGTGAAGTGTATTATAAGGAATAAGTTACCTTTCTCTCTCATAAGATCTTTAATAGCTTGCCATTTCATGTCATACGGGATGTTGCTAATAAAAACTCTATTACGATTAATAGTCTTCTTCTCTCCGGTGCCTGCATTCTTGTCCTTAGAGTAGGGGTGGAATCTATTCTTACTTCCAAGAGAAGGGATTGCCTTTGGTTTTGCAACATACTTCTCTTTCACAGGCGCTTTCTCTTCTTTTGCTGTCTCATCATTATCCCTACATTAAAAACAACAAAACCAAAAACATGTTAGTCTTGTGTTGGATCATTAGACTATTATACCTCCTACAGATATAGCTGTATACTTCCTATGCTATTAGAACTCCCAGGATGTCAAATCCTGCTTTTCAAGTTAGGAAAAATAAACTCATGCTACCGATCTAATTCCAAAATACGTTGCTTTATCTAGAACAAAAAATGTTACCATAGATTTATTCACTACCGTAGGTAAAGAAAGCACATCTTGCTACTTCAGTTACATTCCATTTCCATTATGTATGCCAAGATTCAGCAATATGGTACTATGAAACTACTACAAATACCAAAATACCACAGCTTAGCTGAAAAATAAGCTAGAGCATCTGTACTTTGGTGCTTCAATAATATTCACATCAGACCTGGCTACCTTACACGATAGTCACCAGAGAAGTGAGAGTCAAAACGGTCTAACTTATTGAACAGCTTGGTATACTTCATTCAATATAATAATAATATATAAAAAGCAACTCTTAATACGTTGTAGATCAAATCACGTTTTATTATGTAAATAGTTTTTATTCACAATTTGTGCCAGGCCGCTTTTAGACAGAAACCAAAATTCAATAAAGGACAACAAATGCTCTTTCACTTTCACGGCTTAACACTACTAGAATTTGAAAACTTGCTAAATGCATAGGAAATAGGTATATTAAGGCACGCTCTGCATCTAAGACTAATTAAGTCACCAGGCATTATCCACTAGAAACAACAACAAAATGAACTTCCGGTCCTCCATCTTTCAAAAATATAGCACCAGCAGCTGTTCTCCTTCTAAAGTCTTTTTATTTTTACATGAAGATGCAGGAAAATTTCCTTCCTCTCTTTTAAAGCAGCACAAATCTTAACTTCGATAAAACTATACACTTTGAACAGAATTAGATGAAATATCCAAAACTCTTCAGCACTCTTGATAGCATTACTGTCAAGAGGTGGTCTAGCATGCTAACAGAGGATCAAGGTGCCTGAATTGTTAATTTAAAAAAAGGTGAACTGCTGAACTGAAAGAATCCAAATGTAATCCACTAAACAGATGCTACTTAAAGATATACATGGTTCAAATCTCATGCACTTCATGAGAAAGTTCAAAAGTATTTTTACACAAACATTTATTTCAAAAAGCCAGTGTTTGCCACTCGAGCTAGAACAATTACAAGGAAAGGCCCTACAGGACTGTCAAAGTGACTGATTGTGAACCCTCCTTACATTACATCACTATCTTCACATTTTTTCCCACATTTCAGAAAACTTAGGTTTTATCTCATTTTGACACTTTGGAAAGTTTCTGGTGTAAGATTAGCCAAAACACACATTTCAGTTTTACAACTACAACATATGGCAAGATCACCTATTTCGATTAATTGAAATTAGTTTTTACAGCTGTCTGCATAGTTATTAACAACACAGTGAGTAAGTGGCAGTCTTGCACTCCAGAGAACATGCAAATAGCCTTTTATGAAGCTA
Organism: Caloenas nicobarica; assembly: GCF_036013445.1. NCBI lineage: Eukaryota > Metazoa > Chordata > Aves > Columbiformes > Columbidae > Caloenas > Caloenas nicobarica. Next base: position 12,283,160 of record NC_088254.1, read on the forward strand.
AATGTATTATCTACTCAAGCTTGGGCACTTTTCAGGGGGGAATAAATTCAAATGCATCCATATTTCTCTCATGACTTCTTCCCAAATTTTAAAGTACTCATGATATGAACTTCGTGGTCCTTGTGTTTACAAGTGGATTAAAAGAGGATAAGCAGCTGAGAAATGTGTTGACACTCCTCTGGGCTAAGTATTCATAAAATTTAAAACATTCAAAGTCAACAACGCGTTATCTGGTTCAAGTATCCTCCAGCTTCCCTCCGTGTCATCCCTCCTCCACACCATCCTGTCTGTGTGGCAATATCATTCTTGTGTGGCTTTGTAACGAAGTGAAATGGGGGGAACAACACAGGGAACTGGAGGGAGCTGGAAACAGAGGGGAGGGAAAGAACAGAGTATCAGATTTTTCAGTTCAAATCAGTTCCTTCCAATCCAGTCCCATTTGCAAATGCAAAACTTCCGCCCAGTGAGACCCCTAGTAAAATCCAAGTTCTTCCTTAACTTTTTAGGATTAGAGCAATGGATGCTCTGTAGCCTTTTCAGCTCTTTCCTGCTTAAAGGATTAGGAAACAGCCTCTGGGTACTAAATGTAGTGCACAGGAAGAGCCAGGTCTCCAAATATGAAATCCACAGACTCTACAAGGCCTGCCTGTACAAACCTGTAGAGAGCACAGAGGATATGCGTTTGGCATAAACTCTTAAATCTGGGAAATGAGAAGACATTTCACTCAGCCTGGGGATCACAGCCAGTCTCATGAAAACAGAAGATTAATGAAAAAAAAATACCCAATCCTTCTTACAAAACTAAACTGCTGAAACCAACTGGCCAGTGAACAAGCTGGAGGCCAAGATCCTTCTATGGATATAGTTCTTACCCTCCTCCTTGAATACTGAAAAAAATTTCAAGCAAATAATACATTCAAAGTAATGCCATGTTAGTCACCTACAGACCACAGAAAAGACAGTCTCAGAAACCATGACTTGACATTTTCTTGGGGGAAAACCAATAATTTCTACTCTTTATCTTTTGAATGAACTAATAATTTTATACTTTTAATTATTATTTGCCTATGAAATCACTAACAGATTTCTAGGGTTCAAAAAGATGTCTAAGTCAATTTCTTAGGGAAAAAAAACCCAACACATCCTCCTAAAAATGGCAATTTTTACCTTTTGAAAAATAATACCTTTGAACTTCTATAATTTCTTTGGAAACAAAAGACAAGGTTTCCATATATAAACACAAAACCAGAAGCCTACAAAATAATAAGCACAAGATAAATCAACATGAAAGCCTTAAAAGCTGTGGGGTTTTTTTTAAAGAAACTTCTACTACTTTGCTCACAAGTGGCTATGCAAATAATAAGATCAGCGGAGACAGAAATGCAAGAAGTTCAAAGCATATGATTCTAAAGCATACAGATCAGTTTAGCTTTGTTGCACTGAACAGTTCCACTTCTCAACACAACAAATTTAGAGAAGTGTGCAAGTTGAGACCAGGATTCCTCTCCAATTTAATCCAAGTGCTAAGCAAACCTGGTTACTGAAATACTTTTTTAAGTACTACATTTCACCTGCACACTGACAGCTTAATCCTTTGTACATGTGTTTTGGGGAAGACTGGAAACTATCTGAGAAAAAAATAAGATTTGAAACTCCATTACCAAGAACTTTGCATTCTTTTCAAACATAAAGTTGTAATTTCTACCACACAAAATGACTGGGATTTTTCACATGCTTGTGATCAGTTTCAGAGGGAAAAGAAGAAAATTGCTGGCAGAAGGAGAGATACAGAGGATTTAAGTCATTACTTTAACAGCAGCAACCCCAAAAGTCAATAAAATGTTTTATGCCTCAAAGGTGCAAAAGAGTCACAATCTTTCTGTGAAAATTCAATCCCAGTTTGCGTAGTTTGGAAGCTGAGGGCCAGGCTCAGGGGAAAAAAACAAAACCAGAACCAAACCACCACCTGTTGTTTTATGGTAATGTGAAATCTATAACTTGTAAGCTATTTGAATTTCACAGGGAGTCAAGTAAAGGCATGAAGGACATCTTTATTCCTGCAGCTTTATATTGAACTTGATCTCTTGAGCATTTTTTAAACAGTATCAAACCTGGGCTGCTCAGAACATGTCAGCTTCACAGATCTCCACAGCTTTGACGTACTGCAACAGTGGGCCTACTATAAATGTATCTTCCCTCCAAGCTGCAAGCACGATTAGAAGAGATCCTAAAATTCCAATGATGTGAGGCTAAAATCTGGTTCCTGTAAAGAATGACAACCCTTCAAGCCTGGCATCCAGAACAACCAAACCCATCAAATGTTATTCACAGTATTTTTCTAGAGAGCTGATTCTTCTAGCTCTCATATAATACGTGCATTTTAGATCTGCTATATAAGGCACAGTTTACATATTCCATATACGTTACTATTTACAAGAAAATTTTGTGCATGTATGTGGGGTTGTTTGTTTTTAAAAAGTAAATCACTATATATAGGGCTGTCTTGCCATTCTCACGTAAGCAAGGATTAGTTCAAAGGCTTCACAACACATACCGCTACGGTGAGAAGCAGAAACGCAAACAAAACCATGAACAATGCAGACCCCTTCAAGGAACGGAGCCTGTGAGAACCGGCCTGGCCAGAGCCCGTCAAGGCCGCCCCGGGGCTCCCCCAGCCCGGGGCTCCCCCAGCCCGGCCTCCCGCCGGTGGTTCCGCGCCGCCAGCACCCGCGGCGGCTGCGGCTTCACCCAGACACTTCACCTTCCCTCACACCCCGGCCACGGCCTCCTCCGTGCACCCTGCCGGAACTCACCGGGGCGGGAGTGGCCTCTCTCGCTACCCACCGCCCAGCCCCGGCCCCGGCCCCCTCCGGCCGCCGCCCACCGGGGGCTCGGCGCTCGGGCCGCGCAGCGCCGGAGCGGCTCCATCCCCTGGCGGGGGAGGAGCCCGGCGGGGCGGGGGGAGGAGGAGACCGGCGCCTTCCCCCCGCCGCGGCCTAGGCGGGCCCGCCGCACCCCCGTGCTCTCCCGTCCGCGCTGCCCCACTCCGCCCGGCCCGGCCCCGCACACACATTTTCACGCCATTAGCGCTGCCCCCGCCGCTCTCGGTCGCTGTCGCCTCCTCCTGTGGCGGCTGTTGTTTCGGCGGCGGCTGTTGCGGCGGCGGCTGGCTGGCGGCGGCCTCCTCAGCTCCGCGCTGCGGCGCAGCGGCCGCAGCCTCCGGCTTGTCGGTCTCCGCCATTTCGTGGCCGGGCCGCGGCCCCGCTACCGCTGGCTTTGAAAAGGGCCCGGAGCGCCTCGGCCTCGCCGCGCCGGGCCGGCCGAGTCTCGCGAGAACGCGGTGTGCGGCGCGGGGGAGGGGACGCGCCAGGCGGCTCTGCGGGTTGCCATGGCGACGCCACGGGGCTGCCGGGCCCGCGGTCGCCATGGCGGCCCCACAGCCGCGGCGGGCGCTTCCCGCACGGCCCCCGGGGACCGCCGCTCGCCCGTGTGTCCCCGCGGCCCCGGGTGTGCAGGCCCCGCCCCGAGCGGTGCCTTACCCGCGGGTGCTGCTGCCCACCGCTGGGCAGCTCTGCCCAGAGCCCGGGCCTACTCCGAGTGTTCGGTCATTCCGACCCCCGGCAGGCAGCCTCCCCGAGCGGCGCAGCCCGCCGTGCGCGAATGGCCCCACTTTTAAACCGACCACCTCTTGAAGTGGCCAGCGGCCCCTGCACAGAATCACTGCGGGTTCACCGAGCCCTTGGCCGGGGCCCGGGCGCCTCACACAAGCCGATGGGCCCGGTGCTGGAGGCCTAACACCATTTTCATGAGCCTCGGAATATCTGCAAAGCTGCAGGGTGCTAACAATGGATAAGCTGTTGCACATTTTCCACTCTTGACCTTTACATTTCTAATAATACCGTACACGCCAGCAAATGGCTGCTTGACCCTTAATTTAATGGAGGAGCATTGCGCCTGTTTGGGTATCATCTGCGTTCCAAAGCAAGTCACTGCGGTCACCGCTTCCTCTCTACTTCAGAAAATAGACTGTAACTTATTATTCAAATTTTATGCTAGGAATACTCAATGAATTGAAGTCATGATCTCTCAAAACAAAATTTGCCTTGCATTTTTCCCACATTTATAGTCTCCTTGTTCTTTCAAAAATCAATGCAGTCACAAGTAAAGTACTCTTCCTGCCTGTAAGATTTTGTATGGTCTTTTTCCAAACACTTCAGTACCCCCAGCCTTAAGAAGATCCTCACATTCATGCGGAAATGAAGGCTCCTGAATTCTGTGGACTCAAATCACCCCTTAACCTGTGGTCGAGACAGCTCGAGGACCAAACATTGGGACTACCCTTATACCCAGCTTGTATTGGCTAAAAAGCTATCAGCTTGCACTTAAATTCTCCTCTCACCGCAAATGTCTGATTGCTTATAAACATATAAAGATACTGGGCAGATTAAGCTGCAAGTTCAATTAGAGCATTGGAAGCTTCTAGTTGGACATTTAGTTTATTCTTAAATATAAATTACAATTAAATATGAATCATCGTAATTCTGCTACAAAATTTTAAAATTGCATAGGTCCATGCCACACACACACTACTAAACATTTTGCATTCTCTTTCACTCATCCTGGAAGATGTTCATTTACTTACGAAGTGGAATCTATGACACATTCCTCGCAGATTCCCTTGGCTTCTTCAATGTCATTTTCTCTCTATCACTTGGGGAAAAATAGGTTTTAAGAGATATTTTTAAAATAAAAGAATAAATTCTATCATTTAGAGTTTAATCATTTCACTAACCACAAATACCGAAGTATTTCTGGAGGGGTCACCAAATGGTATACCAACATCTGTTATGTATGGAAAACCATTCAGTCCTCTGCTGTGAAATTTAGATCAGTGGCTTCTGGTTGCTGCCCCACAGGAATCCATGCACTTCTTTTAGGAAAACCATAAATGAAGGTTAAGAAAAGCTGAGCTGTACGGAGGCTCCACATCTCTATGGGAGTGTGTTTCTGGCAAGAGACAGTTAAGAATCACTGACCTGGACAAATGTGGGTTTTTGAAGTCAACTCCTTATGAGCTGCTGGGACTCACTTTTGTCTGTCTGTCCTCAAGACACCAGTTATTGGTAACACCTGAGATTTTGGAGAAAGCTCAAAGATACTATGAAACACCCTAATAAACTAATAACCTACATCCCAGGTGAAGGCAGAAGGGTATGTCTAGAGGTCTGATAAGAGGTGTAATTCTGTTCACACATTAACCATAATTGGATAAATAACTTGGTATTTGTGATAGTAATCATTGCTGAAATAGTTAATGTTTACTTGAAACTGCTGTCATTACATTTTACAGCTCTCACTTCTACAGGATAAAAGGAAGTAATTTGCATGTGCAGATAACTAAACCTTGTTGCCAGACCTCTGTTCGATCTTGCTTTGCACAGAGCATGTCAAGCGTTGGAATCCTGTGCGCCCTAACCCAGCACAACGGCACCAAGCAGCCGATGCTGAATTCCTGCACCCGCGGGCCGGTGCATGCTAGTAACAGGAACAATTATTGACTTTCTTACACACGGTTTGCCTACTTGTTCCAAATAATCTACTGGCTATTTCAACTGCTACGTTCTCAAGTTTGTATGACTTTTTGGCTCAGCATACACACAGTTTTGTACCAGCAAAATCAGTTGTAACTCCATGTGTTTTGAAATAACTACTGGTAACTGTACAATCCATACGTGATGCACATCTATAAATGTAGAGTCGTTCTGTGTGACAGTTGCATAGGGGCATTATTTAGCTTAAAGCCTGGAGGAGTGCTACTAGCTTTGCCCTGTCCCCCTCGCACTACAACTCCTATTTATAGAATTCTGTTTACCTCGGTTGCCAGTTTCAGGATTTTTATGGGAGTCTTGCAATCCTTTTCTAGAAGTCTCACACATAATCACTCAGTATTTCTGTCTTCAAAGAACAATAACTAAAATGGAAGAGCAATGCCACAAGGAGCTGTTAGGAAACTGGCAGGGGTGAATGGGTGAATTGGGATTAAAAGGTGGGATTTCTTTGGTCTACAAACTGTGTTGAAAACAGTTTTAAGTTTTTCCCTAGGAAGATTTCTGCTTATAAAATGATTGAAATAAAAATTAACAAGTCTACTTGGCATAGTAAGTGAAAAAAGGAAAAAGAGAATCTTCCTATGCTTGTGCTGAGAAAGTCTCCTTTGTTACACACTACTGATCCCTCCTGAGAATATTTTAAAATTATCTTTTGATACACGGACTTCCAACATCTCTTCCGCCTCTGTTCATGTCCCCACAGGAGAAAGACATGGTCTCTGAAGAATGTTCCTGTTACAAGGGGATCTCTCATTTAGTACAAAACTGTTAGAAGTGTTCTTGATCTGCTGTCCTAACAAATTCCTCTCGTAGTCCCCTAATGTGAACAGTGTTTCTCAGACCATTCTGGGCTATGGTGTTATGGCTGTATATTCTTGGCAAGCAGGGAGCTGACAGTACTAATTTACACACCAAGTTGAGGATAGAGGGTAATGGAATATTATTAGTGTTCTTGCATATATATGTAAATATAAACAACTGTAGAGGAACTAGCCTTGGAAGTCTCTTGTACAAGTAGTAGTTATGGAGCTAAAATAATTACACGTGTTTTAAGTATCTCCATTCTTTTCAGTACAGTAACTCTCCAGTAAATTCATGTCTCAAGTCCTCACTGAAAAACAAGTCATTGCTCTCAACTTGCTAATGACCAAATAAGTATCACCATCCTTTTAGAAAGAGTCATTTTAATTGGTCTTTGGTTTATCTCAATATTATTTTTCATTTTGCTTCCAGGTAAATCATGATCAAAAGCAGTTTATCAACACTTTTATCAGGTGGGACTTTTGAAAAAGATCTATCTTCCTGAAAGTCAGTTTGCATGGAACTTGAGAGAATGGGACTTCTGAGCCTCATACATTTTAAATCCGTTGACTTTTTTTTTGTAAATGACTGTTTTCAGTCAGACATTGTTCTCGCCTTTATGATACCTGCATAGTCAATGTGTTGCACATATTTTTTTCTTGTTTTGTTTGCTATGGCACCTAAACATGCTTAGCATTTTCCCTTCTCCAGAAAGTCCTGAGTACAGCTGGAGAACGGTTGCTTTAACAGATTTGCTTTGTAAATCATTCTACTTTCACAGCTCATTTAAAGATTTCTTTTTGCACAGCCACAAGTATTTCCAAACCCGACTACATTGTCTAAGGCTGCACCCAACCTACACTACTCTGTGCTAAAAAAAACAAACACAAAAATCTGCAACTGACACTCTCTTTTGCAATAGCGTAAAGGACCTCAAGTAAAATAAATATTAAAATATTATCTTCCCCAAACCCTCTCTTTGCAATTAAACATTATCTTTTCAGTCTGAGAAATGCATTGTACTTTTTACCTTTGGAATACAACACATTTTACACTTCAAAAGGGCAAACTATCAAATGCAACAGCCTGTCTGCCAGCAGGCATCTGCCAGCAGGCATCTTCCAGCCTCGCTGCAGCAGAGCACAACCATTTCACAACTAGAGCCCACCTCGTGCACAGACCTTCACACCTGTAGCTGCGGTGCTGATTGCTTCTGCCACTTGCTCCCATGTCCTTTCACACCTTTCCAGTTTGCCCTCTCTATCTTTCTTGTTCTCCCTCCCCCATCCTGAATAAGTCTTCAACAGCACTAACTGGCTCAGAACCACCCCACCAACCCGGGTCACAGAATCATAGAATCATTTAGGTTGGAAAAGACCTTTAAGATCAAGTCCAACAGTTAACCTGGCACTACCAAGTGCACCACTAAACCATGTCCCTTAGCATCACATCTGCGTGTCTTTTAGATACCTCCAGGGACGGTGGCTCAACCACTTCCCTGGGCAGCCTGTTCAGACTTGTTTAGACTTGCTTAAATTTGCTTAGGAGGGGAATTTCAACTTGATCTGTTTCTTCTGTGCACAATAGTCTTCACTGACTCTATCCTCATCAGCCCATTTTAAATTTCTAGCAACTGAAGGGAGAGTTTGTTTGTTTGTGAAGGAAGGAACATTCAAAGAGCTTTCTAAAGCTAAACTGAAAAGCAAGTTGCAATGGAGTTAGTTATACCTCAAAATAGTTACATTTTCTTGACACTAACATCACTTCAATGATCCTTAAACATTGAAAAGTATTAACCAGCTAATAGCTCTAAAAGTTCCCTGTTGTCTTTCACTTACTGGTACCAACTTGGCTTTAAGTGTCTCACCCAACCTCAAACTAGGCCAGTTGAATTTGCAAGGTCAATGTACCAAATTACTAGATGATTATAAAATCTCTATTTCTGTTCAAGAGCTCTCCTTTGAGGACATGCTTAATACTGCCTAAAATAAGGATCAAATCAATGGCAAATGTGATTGAAGTCAGATGGAAGTAATAGTTATTGTTCTGTTGAATACAAAGAAGATGGAGCCTGATAAAGAAAGTGAAGAGTATTCAACACTCCATTTGTCCACATATCCAGAACAGCAACACATACACTGTTATCCCACTTGCCTTACAAAAAAAATCACTGTTTGTATGCAAGAGCAACACTAGCAACTTTCAAGTGAAGAAACAATGAAAGACAGGAAAAGATTAAGTCATTCCATCACTTTTCCATTTTAAAAGAGAACATCTTGAACAGAAACAGTGTTACTTGTCTGCTGACAGCCCGTAACTGAAGAAGGAGACTCATTCCCTGTTGCTGGCTGCCAGTTTCTTTACCAGCTTCATTTCCATGAAAAGTGGATCTGCAACACATAAAACCAAAACCAAAGTCTTTAAAATCAAACATAAGCGTCAGATTCCTAGAAATAATCACATGATTTCAGTAACTTCTGCCACAACACAGTACAAGAAGGGCAATTATTTCACAGTTAGAAAAAAAAATCTCTTAACATTCACTCCTACAAGAATAAAGAGAAGCAAGGGTAATATATCTATAGGGAGGAAGATCCCACAAGTAAAACTTTTTCCAGGAAAAATGGTAGTGAAAGACCCAGTGTCCATTCCCAAAATCTGACAGAAGAGGCAAGATGCACCTACTCAGAGGTTATGTATTTCTACTGTGAATGCTGCCTCTCGTTCCCAGCCAAAGCAGACACAGTGGTCCTGGCTACTCCCAAGACCTACTTACAGTAACGTTCCTCAAGTATAATATCGGAAAAGCCTGGATTTATATCACTCTGTCTAAATAGTTGTGCTAGGTTTGGGAAGGGCACCATGAAATTGTGAGCCCTTGTGTGTTTGCTAATCCCAAAATCCCCCTAGCGAGAGATCTTCATGGGGCCCCAAGTAAATCAGGGACAGAGCTAAAAAAGAAAATTAGAGCTCCTTAGGAACAGAAGAGGCTCCTTATATATATATTCTGAAAGCACAATCTTACACTATTTAAAACCATCTATTTATATAGCCTTCATGGATATTTAAACAGGAGAGGCACTTCAAAAATTAGCTTGATTTATAATTTCAGCAGCAGACATCGTTTACCACGACTGATGCTGCAACATTAGAAGATCAAACTAATAACCATTAGCGAGTGCAGAGTTAACCATTAGTTTAACCATTAGTTGTGCTAGCAGGAGAAAGCATTTTTTTGAGAATACCTAGTGCTTAGAAACCTACTGCAGTCACAGCAGAAGAATCAGACATTAAAAGGGCAGGCAATGCAAAACACTTTTCCCAGCTTGTCTTAGGAAGAAAAAGGTTTAACCTATCCTAGTGTTATTGCATGTAGCAAAAAACATGAAGAGTTTTAAAATTACTTTCTACAGAACGAATTCTGCTAGTAGCTCTACAGTAGCCTTCAAAAATCTCATGATGCATGGCACTATGATACGGTCCTGTTCCACTAGCTCATGTGGATTTCTGCAGGAGTGTATTCACTGGGGTGGCATACAAATCTGGAATCACTATCATTTAAAAATGATTTGCTGTTTGTTAGTGCAATATACAGATCCAGCTTTGGGAAAAGAAATCCTCTTTCCTTATCCACCTTAAACACCTGCTGTTGTGGCAAATGAAAACCTCTTTAACATCCAACCAGCATCAGCTAAACACAGCTAATGAAAGGATATAAAGTGAGGTCTAGGCTTCTGCACCAACAGCGGCTCCCAGCCATATGTCACCACATATTCTGTGCTTTAACTGTTATTACTGTTAAAGCTACTGGGAGGACTTGAGGCCACAGTGCAGGTGCAGCCTAAGAGGGTTTTAGCTCACCACGCAAACCAACTCAGCATCAGCATGTAAAAACCCTGCTGGCCGAGTGCACGGTGGCCGTTTCCCGGCGAGCAGAATGGCCCCGCTGCACCTAGCGCGGCTCCACAGGTCCCGCACCGGGGCCCCGCCGGCCGGTACCGGGCTCAGGGCTCCGGCAGGGCGGCAGCCCAGCTCCCGCGGGTACCGCAGCCCGGAGCTCCATCCCTGCAGGGACCACCCAGCCTCTGGAGCCCCGTTACCCGGCCAGAGCGGCAGGGCAGCGGGAGGAGGAGAGCAGCTCCCGCACGGCTCCGCAGCGGCCCGGGGCCGGGCCCTTACCCATGCAGCGCACGTAGTGTTTTGCAGGAACTTTCCACGCTCCTCAGTTTAATCCGTGCAAAGGGGGGTTGGAGAGGAGAGAGGTGCGCGGCTGAATAGCGATGGAAGGGGGCGGGCGGGGAGGAGGCGGTGGCAGCAGCGACCGTGTTTAATTTTTTAATTAGGGCGGTTAGAGCATCTCCCGGCGGGGCCGCATCGCCGGGCGGCGAGGGGAGCCGAGGGGAGCCCGGGCGAGCCGCCCCCGGCTCCCGGGACCCCGTCCCTCGGGGCTGGAGCCGTCGGGGCTCCAGCCTGGGCTTTCGACCACTGGCGAAGCGAGCCCGAAGCCGCGGAAAGCTCCGCGCTCCGCCACCATGGGCAGCGCGGGCGCGGAGGAGAAGGGTTCGTAGCGCGGCGCGGGGGGCGCGGCGGGGCTGATCTTGCGGCGCCGCCCGGCCCGGCCCGCACCTCCCTGCGGGTGGGGGGCACCCTGGGCGGGGGGCGGGCGACCGAGGGAGGGTAAACGCGTAAACCTGCCCTGCCAGGGAAGCGGGGCCGGTGGAGGTGATGCGATGGCTGTGCCTGCAATCCTACAGCAACAATTGCTTTGCAGGTGCTTGGTCTCTCACAGCCTCCATCCTCGGGGAAGCAGGCAATGCTTTTTCACGTTCACAACTTAAGGATGATGCTAGCAAACGTTTTATTTTCCTGCATCTCTATATTATCCAGACCTAGACCACATATGTGAATTCACAGCACAGGGGCTCTCATCCAGTGGAGAATCCAGGCTTGTGTATTTGCTAAGGATAAAGTCTCATTTCTGCACAATTCATTGCTTGTCTAAAGGCTGGAAATGCCACTGCCTGGCTGCTGCTTCTTTGCAGGGGAATGCCATTTATGTGAAAAAGTGTTGCCTGCACTCTGAGTTAGCATGCTACAAAAACACTGCCTATTTTTGTGGGGCTTCACTATCCTTGCACAACAGTTCACTGTGCTTTCATTTGCTCAGCATCCATGCCCAGGCCTTCTTACCTTACACCTCCCTGTATGCTGTCCTAGAAACTCTACCATGAAAAAACTGTCTTCTCCCCAGCGGTTTAGAGAATACAGGCATGCAATGTACACATGAGCATGACAGCTTGGCCATGTAGTCACTTTTTGCAGTGTTTCTGGCCATGTGTTGTTAACTCGGCTCTGACCCTTTGGAGAATTCCAAATTAATGCCGAGTTCTATTTCATTAGGACTTGCCCACTGCTAATCCTTTCACCTTACCACCTCCTGTGCCCAATTCCTATAACAGCATTCTTGGAATACAGTTTGGTTTCCTTGACCAGGTAGTTAAGTGCAAATGAGGTGCTTCTGAAACTCCCAGAGGATGCCTGTTTGTCCCTATCCACACCGGCACCTTTGCAAGTCAGGTTTGCTGTCACTCTAACACAAACCCACAACTAAAGCTATTTGAAGTACCTTCAGAATGACCAGATCCATGAACCAGCAGCTGGGCTGCAGACACCCAAGGGGAGAGCAGATGGCAACTAATATAGCCCATTTTGCTACACACTATGGTTTATGAAGCAAGTTTTCAGGCACCTGATGTTTAATCATGCCAAGATGATGAATACTCCCAGCTTGAGCAGATGCTAAAGGTACAAACTTCCAGTACTGAGCCATTACAAAAACAACACAAAACAAAACCAAACCAACTTATAGGGGGTTCTGTAAGGTGACGACTGAAACCCAAAATACAGGGAAGATTTTTCAGGAAGTCTTTATTTACTTACTGGCTAGTTCCTCAATCTTCTCAGTATCTCTGAAAACATAAGGGTGAAAGCTAGGTCTGAAAAAAATGACGCTCAAATCACCAAAGAGCTGGGGCTAAGATCTTCAATCCACACCAAACATTGGCAGAGTTGAGCTGGTGATGCTGCTAGAATAGTAAGAATTTCAACATCTTTCTTTTAGCTGCCTCACAATACTTAGTGTCCATGGTGTTCCCCTTCACCCTCCATAGGTTCAGCCAGCATGCCCAGCTCATACCTCCTTTCTTACCTCAGTGGCCTATGTGTTTTCCTAAGCTGTTTTCCTCATTCCTATTTTCTCTAGGACTCCAATTGTTTCTTCTGGCCTCACAAGGGCCTCCAGTGGCTTTTTATTTCACAGCTGGATGTTAAGGAGCCTTTCTGTATGCCAGTGTTTTTATACAGGCAATGAATCAAAGATGAGTAGAGTCTTGACCTATAAAAAAAAGTCAAGAGAGGTCAGTCCCTACAAAATGACTGCAGATTCTAACTGATATAATGCCTGTCCCCATCATACTGCCCTAAAGGTTATCTTCAAGGATTTTTGGATCCAGGCCATGTCAGTTAGTATTCAGAGTCTTCTGACTCACGACTTGACAGGTACACTGCAGCAAATGGAAGGATATCTGACTAACTGCGAGAGGACATCTAAACTGCATGCTGCACTAAAATGTGAGAACAATCCAAAGGCACTCAAGGTCAGTCTTGGTACCACAGTTTTGGGGATACATAATTAGAGCAAAATGTTCTGTGAACTTTAAGGCTTCAATTACAATTCCTGATATTCAGGACACGGAAGAGAAGAACACAAAGCTGCATAGTATTGTTTCCCAGAACCAATCCCCCCAGGCAAAATGCCCACTGTTTTCTCATGCAGCTGTTTCAGCCAAACTCTTGCTAAATAAGACTAAGGTATAAATTTCTTACCACTCCACGTTTCAGCATCAGTCAAGCTTTGCACAGAGATCTGTCCCATTATGTCTCCTGACAAGCAGATAATGTACAAACAGATCCCACTAATTCCAGTGTGAAACCTGCAAAATTATTAAGACTGGAAGTCATATTCTTGCAATATGATTCTCTATGGTGAAAAAAAGTCACCTCACATACATATTTCTCTGGACTCAGTGCAAATGCAGGGTTCTGCATGGCCAGCCTATCCCTAAGATTTCTCTATGTGTCTTTCAAGACAGCAATCAGGATTTTGGGGTCTGGTTTCTCAGTTAGTGTCTACATATCATTTTCCCATGTAAACCTTGAATTTAATTTTTTTAATCCAGTGTCATAGGACGTTCAGAACGTAATTTTTGCTTGACTGGCTCTTGTTCAAATCAGCTGATTTGTGACAAAAATTTGTGATATTGTATTTTCTGTGATTTTTTTCCCTACGTAAGGTGAAACTTAGCAGAAAAACGGGAATTATGCCCAATGAAAATCCATACAGCAGGTGGGCTTAATCAATGATATATTTTCAGAAAATAAATATTGATTATTGTTGACATTACTTCTAATTCCCACAGGCTGTATCTGGTTTTTTTTTTCTCTAATTTAACAGGAATTAAAACAGCATGACCCAAAGAGCAGAGCATCATTCAAAGCAAGGAAGGATCTCATACACAGGTGTACAGAACAAACACAACGTTGGTTGTTATGCTCTGGCAAATGTGTAAAGACTGTAATAGGAAACCATATTATTTAATACGTACTATATTGAGAGTTATTGTGAAAAGAAAAAGACTTGTGCCTTGCCCTTTTAACCCTTGTTTTAAAATGTTCATTCTTTAGGATAATATTAAAAAATCCCAGAAATTCTGAAGTGAGAAAGGAGACACCAAACAACATAAAAGTTCTGCCCATTTCTGTCTTCTCAGGAATACCAAATCTTTTTTTTACTTTTTCTGTTGTTATTAATTGTAGGCTGGCTCAGGATATGACTACTCTCAGCCATGACTGCAGTCCAGAGTAGGGACACTGGAGCTCCTTTTGAACTGGCTAACAGCACAGGTATTTGATGCAGTGTAGCCATGGCAGCACAGAGCTCTGAGTGGCCTAATTACTCTGCCAAGAAATAAATGGATACTGGGAATTCCCTGGGGTGGAAAGACGGTTGAATTGTTAACAAAAAGAGTTTTCCCCTGAGGCACATTAGTTAACAAGAGCCAAAAACCCTCAAGGTCCAACCTTAGAATGCCTTTGTCCTTTAGCACTTCTGATGTCCCAGTCCTTCCAATTCTCCTGCTGTCTATAGAGACAAAAGAAAGATGTGATTTCAATATCTGATGGAAAACCTAAAATAAAGCAAAACATTTCCCACCCCCAAGTAAAATCTATATATCAGATCTCCTTAAAAAGACAAAAGGAAACACACAGAGCTCTCCTGGTGGCAATGGAGGGGTGGAGATGCTCGAGCATCCTGCCTCCATAGGGCTCACATCGGTATCAGTCCCCTGAGCTCCATGAGGAGCATGTTCAGACCGGGGTTTACTATGCCTGTAAAGTGGCAGGATATGTATGTATTTAATGGGGAAGACCAAGGAGAAAATGAGCAAAATCCACATTATTTGGCTGAAATTCCCTTTGAGGTCAATGCGAGTGTAACTAGTTCAAGGACTGACATGTAAAGCCATTTCAGAAAACATGCTGGTTCACGCAGGTGGAGACCTTGGTGAGTAATGCCTAATCAGAATCTGTAGGCTTGTGCCCAGTCTGACAAAATGATGTTTGCAACAGCCATGTGCTGAAGTTGCTCTGTTTTGAGGAGAAAAAAGGCCAGAAAATTGTAAGTTTGCCGTCTTATAACAGAGGCCATAACTGGATGGTGTGTAGAGGCTAGAAGTTGCAATTTTATGACAATAATTTAAATGTGAAAAAAGGAACAGGACATGACTAAAGTTCATACGCTGCAGCTTAGATATACACATCCCATTTAGACCTAACCAAACTGATTCTACTTTTCTATGCAGGCAAAGAAGCAATAGAGGTGGAAATCCCAGAGAGTCACCAGGATGTGATGCCCAATGATGAGCAGTAATTACTGCAGCAACACTTCAGCCAGCATGAGTGTCAACGAAATGTCTGCCTTCCCTCTGACTTTAGAGCAAAAAACTGGCTTTGCCTTTGTGGGGATTTTGTGTGTTTTCTTGGGACTTCTAATTATCAGATGCTTCAAAATCTTGCTAGACCCCTACAGTAGTATGCCCTCTTCTACATGGGAAGATGAAGTTGAGGGGTTGGATAAAGGAACATTTGAATATGCTCTTGCATGAAAACTCACAGAATATCCTGCCTTAAATTTGATGTTGATTTCATTTTGGAAACCAACTGTTGTTACATTTGCTATACATACTTGCATTTTGGAGATATGTTGGTGACATCCATTTTGTTAAATAAATATTTGTTGCAAACTCAATAGGCACTTCAAGTTGCTTTTATTTGAGGAACAGTGTAATGGTAGATAAGGAGTTGTTAACAGCAAAGAAATACTACAATAAGTAATTCACTAGAAAGTTATCATTGCCAAAAAGTATTTTAAAAATCACATGATACTTGTCTCTTCAGAGGAGGATGATCTCATTTCTACTGTGTCTCATGATAGGCTGGAGAGAAAACTGAAGGACAAAAAACAGGCCCATGAATGGTGAATGCTTAGGTGGTAACTCATTCCTCTCCCCATCTGACACAATTTTCTGAAGCTCAGAGACTGTACTTCTATATTGAGAATACAAAAGTGGAAGACAGCAAATGGTTGTGGCTCAGAGGAGGTGCCTGCAAGAGGTGTGTGTCCACGTTGCCGAGATGAGAGGAACAAGAATTGGTCCATGCACTACCAATAATAAGGAACTAACAGAAAAGCTAAAGATCACATCAATTGCTAACTCACCTCTCATCTCCCACGAAGAGCAGGCGCTGTGCCACTGACCGTTTATAAGGAAATCGTACATTGCTTCTGCTGTGTGAAACTTGATGTGGTCCTCTGCAAGCAGTGTGTAGATCTATTCCTGCCTCTCATATGAGAGTATTGTTTCGATAGGCCTCTTTTCTCTTACTCTGCAGCAACAGAAAGTCGAACAGACTTAGCGGAAGGTAAACAAACATCATTAAATAAATTCTTGATTCTACAAACATTCAGCAATACAAAATACACTACCTGCTCAGAACTCCAGTCTGAACCACCACCACAGTCCCAGTCTACCAGTGGTGAAAAAGTGAACGTTAAGTAACCAATCTTACAGTCTAGCTGAACTGGTCAGGGCATGCCAATTTTTGACTCCACTTGGTTACAGAAGATGATTCAGTTTGAACTGGAACTTAAACTGTCTGCTTAACAGCTCCCAGCAGTAATTACACCAACTTGGCAAGGTCAAAGGAGAGACAGCTATGCTGCATACCCATTTGTGCCCAGCCCCTGAAAGGAAGAGAGGTCCAGAGGTGACTGGAGATCTCTGTACTCTCCAGCTGGTTCTTCTGTTTGGGCACCTACAGCTGTGCACTGTGTATGATCTGGACTGTCAAAGTGAAGAATTAGTCATAGGAGATCCTATCAAGGCAGAAGAACTAACAGTGAAAGCAGAGACACAAATCTGGCTATTCAAGGTCACCCTCATATACACAGCTGTTTAGCAAGTGTGACAGTACTTGACAGAAATTCAATTCAGTTTTTAAGGTTGGCATCAGAATTTTAAGCACTGTCACTTTTGCTAAACAGCTCTGTTTGCAACGAGGAGCAAAGACAAGGAGGTCAGTTACAGCAGTTGGTTTCTTTTGCATGTATTCTGAAAAATACATATTGTCCCTTTTGCCCTATATGCAAGGCGGAGGCAGTCAGTGGAACAGCAGACCTCAAATACCATTTGGAACACAAAATACTTGATTGTACAAGGAAGGACATGAATCTCCTGTCTGAAGAATGTAAAAGAGGAACAGCCAACACTAATCTATACTTGTCCATTTTAATTATAAAACATAAACAATTTTGTGAATGTAAGAGCTTTTAAACTGCTTCAGATTCTACATAAGAAAAATATGTCAGACCCTCAGAGATTCAGAACATGGCATTTATCCTAAGTTAATTTAACCACAAAATCGAAGGTAGATATCAGTACATTGGTTCATGTGATCTGTTATTGCTGGATAGGATTATCCACTGCAGAGACCTGACACTGCCATTCTTTTTACGTACAGCTAATCAGCACAGCTGAGGTCCGTGCTGTCAGGTTAGAGTGCTGAAGCTGTTTAAGTGATCTGGGTTAAATATAGTTCAGTTATCTCTAAACTACAGAGCAAACATACCCAAAGAATCCCAATACTGTCTTACTATTTTTGTTCTTGACCCAATCTGTTGCTGTAAGCAATTATCAAATTCCCTTATAATTACAAAGCTTCATCATTTCCTGACCACCCTCCTCTGCACCCCCAAAAGAAAAGAGATGGAGTCAGTCTTCCTGGAAAGGATACACAGAACATAATTTTTCAAAGGTTTTCCTTCAATATCCAGAGTAAAGCTTTGGACAGGGTTAGAAGCAAATGGTTCAAAATGCATGTGGGACTAGGGAAGCCATCAATGACTGATCCCACTGACTTCATTGGAATCTCTTCTGCATAAAATGCGCTGAGCAGAAGCTTGAACTCTTGTTATCTCCCTTACTATAGATGCAGAACTCAAAAACAGACAGATCATGATCTGTGCACAGAATCAGACGTAGCTGGGAGGGAAATGGAGATAACAGAAGTATTTTCAGGCCCCCTTAGAACTTGTGCAATACCATAAACCTAGTAATTGTAATGGATAGGTACATTTTGTGGTTAATAGTTAACAAGCTAGAATGCTTCTCTAAATCACCATCTAGAATGTTTTGAAAGAGAGGGATTGGATGGTCTATTCAGTATATTAAGCAGGAGAAAAATCTGGCCAATAAGGCAGAGTCTGTAATGCCTCAAAGAGAGGGACACACTATATGCATGCATCAAAGAGGCAGATTGTCCTTCCCTAAAAAGACAGGATTGAACGGTAAGTTAAATTATCCTGAATAAGGTAAACTTGATTATTTATGCATAATTCTAGAATACTAAACACAAAATTAATGGCAAATAACAGTTGAGAGACCTCTGGAAATACACGGTGAAAGTCAAAGTATTATTTTCAAGAACAGCAGAAAGGTAAGAGACGTTTATTTTCCTAGCAAAATAGTGATATTATGGAAATAAGACTGTGAAATTACAGAATCATTTTACTTGGCAGCAAAACTCTTGTTGTCATCAAAGAATCAGGATTTCATTCAGTCATGGAGATGGAAACAAACCTAGTTTCACTGACTTTAATGACAAAAGATTTGGTTTTGCTCCTTCATGCCTGAAGATGAGACACTTCCTCACAACTTTAACAGGCTGAAGGAAGCTGAATACTATCTATGATCAGAAATGTGTAGTAGTAATAATAATAATACTGATCATCCAAACCCAATAGAAGTAAAATAAACTAAATAAATGTAACATGTTACTGTGAGGCTTACAAAACAGCAAGCAGGAGAACCAACATAAATATGAGGGGATTATAAAGTGGTATCATAGCAGAGAGGTCACAGCAGAATATTATCTATAGCTGATGGAAGAAGTGAGAAAAAAAGCTTTAGCTATATCTCATACCAAAGATGGAGGACATTTGATTATCAGCTTTTCAAATTATAATTTTGATATGCGACTTCTGAGAAAATTTACATTGCCAAGGTATAAATATTGATGCAGTATTTTATCTTTCAGTGCCAAAGGGCCAGATGCATTTCACAAAATCATTGAGAAATTTAAATTGGAAAAAACCTCTGGAGGTCATCTAGTCCAACCTCTTATGAAAGCATAGAACTTAAAAAAATGCACCTAATGGGCTTATTTAGCCAAATTTTCAGTTCATATATTCTTTTATACAGATATATTTTGTTTCTAAAACTTTCTGCTTTTACACACACTCGCAGCATTTCAATGTCTAAGTATGGTCTGTTTAGTGAGTTTGAACAGACCTGAACTCCTACTGAATTACATAGGTCTGTACAATCACACTCCCTTATGTCCTTAGAAGTATATTTTGAGACATAAGGATTGCCATTGTTTCAGTAGCTCATTTCAAGGCCATCCACACCGTTCAGTAAGTTGCTGCAAAGGTACTTAACCCACTAAAGGCCTTAAATATAGGCACCCCTTTTGCTCTCCAGGATTTCGTTTGCTTGTTTGGGTTTTTTTGAGGGGTTCTGTGCGGGAAAGTGGTGCAGGAAGCAGATTGTACAGCTGCCATATGTCCACCTGTCTATGGGCTGCCATTCAGAGGGACCTAGTCAGGCTGGAGGAATGGGCCAACAGGAATATCATGACATTCAACAAGGACAAATGCAAATCCTGCACCTCGTACAGATGAAACCTCTGCACTGAACAGGCTGGGGCCTTACTGGCAGGGCACAACTCTCCTGGAAGGGCCCTGGTGAGAAGCCAGCTCCAGAGGAGTCAGCATCATGCTCTGAGAGCAATGAGGGTGAACAGTGTCCTGGGCTGTGTTACCAGGCCCACAGCCAGCCGATCAAGTGAAGTGATCATTCCCTCTATTCAGCACTTGTCAGACTGCACCTGGAACCCAGTCTCTAAGTTTGTCTACCTGTCCCCCCTGACTACCCATGTGAGCAAGATGCTGATAAACTTGTGTGTGTCTGATGGAGGGCCACCAAGATGGGCAGGGTAGGAGCATTCGCCTTGCAAGGCAAATGGGTCTTGCTTAACAAGGAGAACAAAAGGCATGAAGGGGAGGCTAAGCAGCCACCCCCCAGCACTTATGAGAAGGTTCCTGGCAAGGCAGAGCTATGTTCTTCACTGAGATGCACAGCAGGAGAGCGAGCTGATGGTCATAGAGTGATACATGGAAGGTTCCCACTGGATATACAGAAACAAAATGACTATGAGAACAATTAAGTATTACAATAGGCTGAGAAGGCAGGTCGTGGAATCTGTTCTTGGAGGATGTCAAGACCTGACTGGTGAAAGCCCTGATTTACATTCAATGTTCCCTCTGCTTTGAGTGGGAGCTTGGGCTAGATATGCTCTCAAGGTCCCTTTCCACCTTTGTGATTCTATGACTTGCTACAATTTCTTTGAAAACATCTTAAAGGGTGTTTTCAGTTTACAAATGTAAAATTGAGCATAAAATTCTATGAAACTTCCAATGCCTAGGACTGTTGGTAATATTTCTCAATAATTACTTCTTTTCCACAGTCATTTATTTCCTCCATTACAATTTAGGAAACTAAACGCTATTTTTGGATCTGTTTCAGTTGTCTATTTATTCCTTCATATTGCATTAATTTTATTCACATAAAAAATTAACATTTTGCTACATCTTAATTGCCTGCTCATAAATTGTTCCCATCCTGGAACTACTGAAAACTTAAAGCCTATATTATGTAGCTAATCTAAAATCAACTATTTGATTTAAGCTTTTCATGCAAATATAATTCTAGACTATGAGAGAAACATACACGGCATCATAATACTTAAGTGGAACATAAACAGTAAACACACTGCATGGAATCTTGTGTCACAGCCCTTGTACTGCTTACACTTTCACTGGCTTTTATTAAACATTACAATATTAAAAGAAATACTGTATTTGAAAATCAATTCTAGGTACTTAGAATCTGATCCAAAGCCCATTTTACATAGATGGTGTCGTGAATCCTGATTTAGAATCCTGCTGACTATGCCAATTTGTAAGAAACGGGTGATTCAGATCGCTTAAAGAATCACCATCAAAAATATTAGCAAAAGTGGCTTTCATACGATGTTGTAAATGTGCGACTTAACAAAGTTCAATAACAGAGTTCACTCAATTACTGTACGGCACGATCATTTGAACAATGATTCAAAACTACCAAGGCACAAATCAAAGTTACCACACTACAAAGTTATGCACGATTTCAGTCACTTACCAAAGATCTGCCGCTGATAAAAGGTCTCTCTGCCTCAAGGAGCAACCTGGAGAGGTGTCCCAGCTGAAAGGGAGATCACCACCATGCAGCCAGGCTGCTTAGCTGGGAGAGCTCAAAAACCACTCACCTCTGCTGTCATATTTATGGGATAAAGTGGTTGGCTTGTAGTCAGATTACATGTGATGGAAACAATGTGTGGGAGACTCCTTGTACCCACAACTTATTTTGTTCCTTGACAAATTAGTCTTGGAAAAGCCACCTGCTATTCGTGTGTTAATTGCATGATCAGTGCTCCAAGCTCACACGTATTGATGCTCCCTGTGTCACTCTGCTCCTTCGTGGGTTTTCAGAGAACAGATTGAAACTAGAGGAGTTCTTGGCCCGTTTAGAGCTTAGGCCTTTACCTCCTTTGGAGCCTGTACCAAACTACCGCTAGTTTGGTGAAGGGGTTGGATGCGCCTGTCACAGATGAAAACATCCCCACAAACTCAGTCTTTGACTCAACTATTTTTTTACTCAATAAGTCACAGGAACACAGCCTCATGGATACTTGGTAAGGTGAGGGAAAGCATACGGTGGAAAATTTATCTAACAATGCAAGTTAATAGAAATGTTTTGTTTATATTTTTTATGGCAGAAACACAGCGGACAACATTAGGAAGACTGCTTAGAGGTTTCAATAAAAATTTCTTGGAACTTCATTACTCTAAGAGCAAAGATTTCATATGCAACAGCACTAAAGCCTTTGCTGCAGCTGCAACTAACTCGCCGCAGGTACAGAAGTGCGAACGGATCAGTGACCTAAATCTACAGCATCCCTCAAGATGTCAATGAATAATTCGCCAAATGTATTCTTGGATCCAAATGCAAATCGGTTTCAAGTTAACATAATTAATGAAAGCCGCGACAACAATGAAACACCCCAAGAGGACGTGGGCTCTGACCCACCACAATATGAAGAAACATCTTTTACTGACGAAGCACATAACAGACTGAGAATCAGTTACAGGCCAGGAAAAAGAGAATTATTTGACAATTTCCTTCAAAATGGGGAGAAAACAGAAGCTAGTTTACATCCCTATGATACTCACACTAAAATGTACTATTTACAGACTTTTGGCCATAACACAGTGGACCCAGTTCCCAAAATCGATTATTATAGAAACACTGGCAGTGTCAGTGGGAATAAGCTCAGCAGACCAAGCTTATTAGAAATTCATGAACAACTGGCAAAGGTAAGTGGAAAGATACAAATTTTCTCCATTCCATTTCCAGGCTGTTAATTCTGTTTATTAATATGAGAAAGTCCTTAAATTCATAGACCTTGCCCAAGAGAAAAAGTACAAGTAATCACTTACCATATTACCTTTAGTAGCTGCAATATGTTTTTTGCCATGTACCCTGCTCAAAGCAAAGATTTTTATTGAAAGGTGATAGCAATGTTCTTGATTAGCAGAAAAAAACATAGCTTAATCTTGTCTAAAAGTATAAAACTACTGAATCTCTTCTGTTTCACTTAAGAGATAGGATGGCAGATTATGAATATCAATTCATAATTTAACCAAGCTGCACAATTCACACTTATTCTAAACTTGAATTTAACACCAATGCATAAGTAAGTTTCACAGATTCCTCTGTTGTATTCATTAATATATGAATATATAAGTATTATAAAAAAACACGTACAACAAATACTATTTCAACTAATCAGAAATCCAAAGCACTACCTGTTTATTGCTGTAACAAACCACTCAAAAAGCAAGAAAGAATCCAGAACAAGGGTGTGAGGTTGAAAGTGTATTTATACATATGACAAATGGATTTTATGGAAAAAGCTTCCCCTTAGCAGACTCTTCCTGTTTGCTCCATTTTTTTCCACATAGGCGGTACAGTAAATGAATAATGAAATACCAAAACCTGCCCTTTATTGTGATAATGCTCACTTTTGTCACCCTCTATGGCTAGTTGCCAGAATATACATTGTTCAGGTATAATCGTTTGGGGTAGAAGTTGGTAATATTAAGTCTCAAATACCAGATTTTTACTAACTTCTGTGTTACTGCCTCAGGCAGATGGGTGAATTTTGCTGACTATTCACCTACCTAGATCTTTTTTGAGGCTTGATTTGCCTATGTGAAAGAATCACCTCCATGCAAAATAAATAGCCTGTAATGAGAATCTCCAGGGACAAGAAAAACTAGATTAAGCACTTTGAAACAGTTAAACTATTAAAAAACCTGCTGCTAAACAGTGGAATAATATAATACTCCATTGACTTCAGCAAAATTACATTCTTCCCCCTTAAGTCACAATACCAAGTTCTCTGTAAAAAGCAGGGGAGAGATACAGGATACACCTACTTACAGAATTAAAATCAAACCTTTTTTGAGGTTCTTAATTGTGCTCTTGTCAGGGCAGAGCTGGAAAGAGAGAAATCACCTTTATAGTCCAACTCAGACTAAAAGTGTCAATATGCAGCAAAACCCCCTGTTCTTTTCCTGTGTTGGGCAATAGTGAAATCTCCAGAGGAAACATGCTCTCATCACCATTCCACTCAGTTTTTACGTACTACTGAGGTCTGAGTAATTTCAATAAGCATCTGATTTTTGGATGCTGGTCCAGATCTTGGTCAAACTCTCTTTCTC
The DNA here is from genome assembly GCF_036013445.1 of Caloenas nicobarica. Classification (NCBI taxonomy): domain Eukaryota; kingdom Metazoa; phylum Chordata; class Aves; order Columbiformes; family Columbidae; genus Caloenas; species Caloenas nicobarica. The sequence continues at coordinate 12,307,133 of NC_088254.1, forward strand.
TGGAGATTTACCTGCCTCAGGAGGATTAATAAAAAGTAATGAAATCAAGAAAAAAATAGCCATTAGGAAATCAGGACCTGATTCTTTAGGATCTTATTAGGCCACCTTCCTAGTTTGGGCCTGACTTATTTAAACTAAGGTCTCCACAGACCTGCATAAAATGGCTTACATAGAAAGGAGAAACGGGCTACATCTATTTCCAAAAATGAATGCAAAATGGATGTAAAAAGAGAATAATATGAATTTGGTATCCCTACTCATTTGCAGATGTGTGAGCTGCTACTCAAGGAGCTAAACACATTTCCATGCCCAGAAGAAACTTCCTCTTATAGAAATAATTTACTTCAGTAGTGGCCAGAGGAGAGAAAAATAGTGTACTGGCTTTGAACGTAATGCTGAATGAACATGTACTGAACATTAGCATATTAAGAGATTTTCAGTTTTGACCGTTACCAGAAAATTCAGGTTTTTTGCTGTTGCATCTCTCAATGGTTTATTTTAAACAAAATTCGATAAATTTGTTTAGGATTTTTTAAGGCTTTCACTTAGAAAAGATTAAGAAGAAGGCAGATTCCATCCCTGAATAAAACGAAGGGAAAATTGCTTCCCAGGTTGGGACTGTGAAGGAAAAGAAAAGAGCATCATCTAGCTTGGTAGTTTCCAGACTTTTTTCCAGTATCCAGCTTACAAAAGGATAATCTTATGCCTCTCAAAATAGGAAGGTGAATGTCAGAGGTAACGAGATTTTTGTTACACTGGCAACCTGCTGTGCCCTTATGTGAGTTGTGGCCCTGGTCTGGGAGCCACTAACCACAGCACTGGAACAAACGACCCGCCATTAGCATGGCTGGAGTCTATTCCTGGCTGTCCTGTGGACTCACTTTGTGACCTTGGACAAATCGCTTCAGCCTACAGAGCTTAGTCTGAAGAATAAACAAACACGAGGTCACCAAATAGTAGATTAGTAGGGAAAGGAATTAAGATGGTATGAAAAGGCTGAGTTCCTATCAGGAGGCAAAAGTGGTACGTGCAGCTGTGCAGCAGATGGGGTGCCCGTCCAGCAGCCCCAGTGTGCAGCAGGCTCTCCAGCCACCACTAAGGGGAGGATGAAATGCCTCACTGAGTGTGCACCGGGTTAGACCAGTAGCCCAAGATGCAGGAGAAGATGCTTTATTCCTTTTTACTTTCGCGGTAAAATCTGGGCTTACCACACCATACCTCAGGTCAATCCCACCGCCCTCACTCCCAGCTTTTTTGAAACTCAAGTTGTTGAAGGCAAAGTTGTCAAAGCCCATTGCCACATTCTGATAAGAAGTGAAATAGGCTTGACTTCAGATTTCTAAACATCACATAAGCATTCCTATTGTGCTTTGATGCTGGGCTTAACATCAGAAGAGAAATACTAATGTTTAATACACTTTTAAAAAAATGTAATTTTTCAAATGTCAAAGTGTAAGGCAGGCTGAAAGGAACTTCAAATATCTAGTTCCCACACTGCTGGAGCCAAATGCGTGTCATCTTTTAGCAAGATGTGTCAGTTTTTGCACACATTAAGCCACAAAATGCCAATTAAATCCCTAAAAAATAGCCTAAGTGTTATTTCACAGCTGATAGCTGGTGATAATTACTTGGGCTTAATATTTACCCTACATAAGAAATCATCTAACCTTTCTTCACCTTGGCTATTCTCCACACTTGTTACAAGGACTTGATGAGCTCATCATCTTTAGCCTCAGGAGACATGAAGACTAAACTGTCCTGAAACAAGGAAAGGAAAACATTTCTTTTTTTACAAAAGCAGCAAACTTTTTATTTTGGTAGCTTTTCAAAATGTTCTGTCACTTTCATTCCACATCCTTAATGCACGAGTAGCGCAGGTACAGCTGCTGGGTAAATAACCAATCATTCACTAAAGCACACCAATTTAAAATGCATTTATGGAGGGTTTAAGGCCATAATTTATGATAATAGCATAGAAAACACAAATTAATTCAAAGTACATAGGAAACAACTTGTTTCAAGTACAAAGACCAAACCCTTTTATTTTTTTTTGTCTTTGAAATTCTAACCACTGCAGCAAACCCCCCTCATTTTATTCTGCTAATCTTTCTCAACTCACTTTAATAATTTACTGTATTTTGAGCAAACACAGCCGTTATTATTTTAGGGTAAGAATTGTCAAAATTATCTAAGTAACTCAGGAGCTCAGTCACAGGCTTTCAATAGATCTTGTATTCCCATTTCACTTAGGGCCAAAAGGGCCAGGGCACCAAGTTTAATCCATGTCAAAATGTATTATCCAGTCACTTATTTCTCATTTGTGAGCATGATCTTGGATTTACTGCATCAAAGGCATTCTACAATCTTGCATCATAGTTGCTAGAGCCCCCACCCATTGGGAGGAGAGTCCAAACATTAGCATAAGTGTCATATACAGTTGGTTTGTTGGGGTTTTTTAAGTCCATGGATAAAATACAGAAACAACCTTGAAGCTTAAGCAAGATGAAAAAAACTTCACATATTTCACAGAATCACAGATGTTTCCCCTCCTTGGCCTTGTTTAGTTAATCTGAAAACATCTTTATCCCTTTATCCCCCTCCAAACCATAAAAGCACCTTGATTCCTCTGCAGAAGTGACACATGCTCCTGACCCTTTGCCAGGCTACGGTAAGGTACATGGTCCTTCCTGAAGGTCTTTGCAGAATATCCAGACAATATCTGACAATAGTTAACCTAATGCCAACTCCTCACAAAACCAGTCAGAACTTGGTATAAAAATATAACTAAAAGAAACAAAGCAGCAATGACAATGAGTATAAACCTCAGTACTGTGAGTGATTCCCATTCAAGCAACAAGAAACGTATCATGATGCTAAACTGCCTCAAAGATTCTAGGGCAGAAGAGCTAAAGAGGTAAATCAGATTTATGTCTGTAACTGGATGTGAACAATCGAAAATTCTGGGCTGTTTATTCTGGTTACACCACAAATGTGGCAATTTCTAATCCTATCTACTATGGCTATACCAGAGGTGGCTAAACCACAGAAAGGATTATTCATTTACTACATTATTTACTACATTTCACTGGCACGTCTCTGACTGTTTTCAAGAATATGTTACCCATTTGCTGCTGCAATTATGTTTGTACTTTATCCAACAGAAAACACCACAGTTCTTCACGTAACTTTGCCATGCAGCACTCAGCTAGGTCTCTTTTCACTACTGAGCAATTATCCCTGTTTCTGCACTTAGCATTATTCATAAATTGTTGCAGCAGCAGCATGTAGAGGCCAACCATGAGACCCTCATTACTTTAGATGCTTTACTAACATATCAACACGACATATACGTTGAGTATAGTTTACAATAAAAACGATTTAGTATCAGATAATAATGTATTTACTCTGCTTAAGGAATTCTTTCATCTTTTCTCACTGTTAGCAAGCCCACCTGCTGATGCCTGGTATGAGCAGAATATTGCCCTCTACTCCAGAGACAGCAAAAGATGGTCTTCTTTGAAATTCCTTTGTTCCATGTCTCTCTTAGGCAGCCAGGTGTCCTCTGCTTGGCACAAAAATGTATTTGTTTTCTGTGTGATCCTTCAGAACATAGCCGTGAGCACTGGCTCAGTCGAGAGAGTGGCTAACGGAGAAAGCACCGCTGGAGATGAGACAGCTGACAGCAAGGAAGAAGAAAACAAAACAGGATTTGTCAAGTTTGGATGGGTGAAGGGTGTGCTGGTGAGAAACTTATCTGTGTTCCTAAAAAAAAAGAAAAAAAAAATTAAGATTAGTTCTACAACACTAAGGTCTTTTAAGAAGAGAGGGAGGTGGACTTGAGGGCTGTTTGGGGTGCTTTTTCAATGCCTGAAATGCACACTGTCACCCATCTGGTTGTTAATGCTACTTTCAACATTGCACTAATGCAGTATTTTTTGTTTAAAACCTAGGTAAGATGTATGCTTAATATCTGGGGTGTGATGCTTTTTATTCGACTTTCCTGGATTGTAGGTCAAGCAGGAATTGGTATGTATCTTATTTAATATCATTTTCAACAGTGAAAGGGATAAAGAGGATAAACTACACATGATGATGATTAATATATAATCCGAGATGTGCATTTGCATGTTGAACTAAATAATGTTTTCAAATGCTTGCCAGAGTAAAAGATGTTAATCCTCCAAACTATTGGAATTTTCCAGACTCGCGGCCAAATTACTGCTTAGAGGCACAGATCTGTTAACTATGCATATGATCATCACATTTGAATATTTCTAAGCTTTAGTGAAATTTGTATTTAGATCCTGTAACAGATGTAAACTTCCTGACTCGGGCCAATTTCTAATATGTGCGTACAGAGTTAACCTTTAAGAGTTCACACTTGGCTTATCTGTGAATCCCAAACCTTGTCATCTACATATTAAAAACAATGCTTCTTCACACTTCTCTACAAAGATGAAAACAGAAGTGGAAGGAGGTCTCATCTCATCAGGATTTTGTTATTTTTAACTATAGCACAGCACTAGATACTACTGTACTTTGGAACACTAAGTTTTAAAAACTCTCCTCCAGCTTTCATAGAAGCTAACTAAGCACACTTCATTGTGTGCTGTATCTTTGCTTCTTCGTTGTGCAATTTAATTAATCCAAATCCCAGATCCCAGTCCCTGGAGAGTGGGCCTTGAGGCCTCCAGCCAGCATGTTGTGGAGTGTTCAATGAAACCAGTAGGAGAGGAAAGCGCTCACAACTCTGCAAGAATCTCCAGCAGCTAGAAGAGCAGCTCAGGAAGGTGCAGTGAATCAGCGGTTGTTATGGGGTACAAGTTCCTTTTCAGAGCTGCTGCTCCAGGGAAGCACAGAATGTGAACTGCGAAGGCAGCGTCGCTCTGTGTTGCATGATCATACAGGCTAGAACAATGCAGCCCTCATCTCTGACTGGGACCCAGCCGTAATTTAAACCAGCAATCCAAAGGGTGGGTGACAAGTTTTCCAGTTCGCATTCTCACAGAATGGAAATATTAAGTAGACATGAGCTGGAGTCCAGACTCTGGCCTCAGGGTATCAACTCTCCTGGTCTTGGATAAAACTCAGTGCTCAAATTCAGACTGAATATAAATATAATTCACTTCCTTGTTAATTGAAGTAAAATAAAACACTGAATTGAAACATCTCCAAAATTTTGCATGGTTGAAGTGTCACCTCCAACAAAACACAGTAACTTCACGGAAGTTTCACTGGAACTTTAAAAATAAAAATAATTTTTAAAAAATGCAAATGAAATGCTTGTTAAGAAAAAATTTCAGCCAGAAACTTACAGAGACATAAATAGGGAATAGAACTAAGCGGAAGAACTTTACCTACTTTTGCAGTGCTTCATGCACAGCTCTAGCGCTGTGCCTGACAAAGGGGTGCTTGCTGATTTTATGATGCATACCAAATGAGAGCATACAGCCCAGGGCACTCATAAGTATATGCCTTGCCATGAAAATTCTGCATCTTAATATTGCCAAGACTTTGCTCTGGGGTTTCATGCAAAATTAGTTTTTAAGGGCAGTTTAGTAACTTATTGAGATCATCAAGAAGTATTACTTTGTTTTGAGGTGTGAGAATAGCCACAGGCAAGAGTAATTCATTTTAGAACAACTTACTTAGCAGCCATATGCCTGGGTTTCCATCTAAACTTTAATCAGATTTTAACATTAATTTGCACCAACATCAGTTACAGCCTTTCTGCTTTCACATTTAATTTTACCTTTTTAATTCACTGATAAGCAGACGCTCCTTTCTTATGGTTTATTGCTCTGCTGTTGCTTTTTAAAATTGCATGCCTTATGTAAGGAGGTTAGTTTTACTTCTGAAAATAAGACATCAAATTCCATTTCAATAATTTCTCAATGCATTTTCTGAATGTCTTATAAGCAATGAGCTTTGAGTCCCTAGCCAAGCTGCTTAAGGAGAACAGTGAGGGAAGCTCATCATCACCAAGGCTCAGGGATTTCACTGGGTACTGCTACTAACATCAAAATTAAATGAGTCCATTAAACCACCATCTGGGCACCATTTATATCCCCATCATTAGAGGGCCAAAGAGGCAAAACTCAATTATTTCCATATCCTGATAGGTTGTCTTGGGCAAAAGCTCCTACAGGGGAAAAAACCAATGTTCCAATAAAGTTGTCTGTTTATCATCAGCTGGGAAAAAGGGACAGTATGGTCCTGACAAGGTTCCAGGTCCAAAACTAGTCTGGTGTTTCCAAAGTCTGTACTTGTACCTACACGTGGAATGGTTAGCCTAAGGCAGGGAAAAGCACCAAGTTAATGAAAGCCTGGCCCCAAATATTACAATTATGTTACATTACATTATATTGCAATGATATTTTCGTTGAGTCACTTTATTTTATACACTTTTCTTCTTATATGTTAACATTTTTTTAAATTAACATGAAAGCCTTCCCAAGCAGGTGTTACTCATTGTATAAATATCTGACTCTATTTATCATATACATATTAACAACATGAATTGTGAAATGCAATAGAAAATCCTGGAAAATTACTCCTTAGGATGCACATGCACTTAACAAATAACTTTAAAAGTACTTTAAGAATAATGTGTCTAACTTATTCAATTTAAGAGTTAACAGCTGATTCAAAGTCATATTCAGCGACTTCTCATGCACAATATTTGCATGGTTTCAAAATATCCTTCTGTATAACAGTACCTGACCAAAAGGAATGACTGTTTTGATTTTTTTTATACAGACCTACAGACAAAATGGGTGCACGATTAATTACAGTAAGAGTTCAAAAATCAATAGGATAAATGTGATTTATTAGAGGCTCAAATCACTTTAAATATTCTATGTTATCCACTGTGTTATGTATCATTTATATCTCACGCATTACATCGCTCTGTCTTAAAGGATTGCGATAACATGGCTATAATGTAAGCAGCAAAGAACATTTATTCAGGGATTGGATGTCTATAACCATTCAGTATGAACTGAAGTCAGGAATCTGATCTGGAAGCCAGAAGGTAGAAATACAGCAGATAAATCAGTATGTTTGTAGTACTTCTAGCTGGATGTCTGCTGTAGGATCCAAGTTTCAATTTGGATGAGCCCTGGTCAATAAATATTCCTACAAGCAATGTATAATCTTCAGTTCCACGCTGAAGACCTATGTACCTTATGGAAACAAGAGAGCTATTGCATAAGCATTAGCAAGTTCAGATAAAACTAAGAACTGATTCCATGTTGGGCACCAAACTTTAATTTTTTAGGTTTTTTCTTTTTTTTTTTTTCCCCAGTTTTTTTCCCCCCTCCTCTCATAGATACACATGGAAATAGAAGCAATAAAATTGAGAGAAAAATGTAATTATTTCTTCACCTAAGTTGAAACAAGAAAGTATTCTGGAACTACAGAGCCAAATTCTTCTTGATAGTGCTAGAAAAAAATATAACAGAAGCAATGGCCACAATTGTAGCTTCAGAGGTCCAGTTTGTACACAAAGACAAACTTTTTCAATGGGCAGGTAGTCTAGCCCTGGCACATGTCCAAAGAGGCTGTGGGATCTCTGTTGATGGCGGCTGGCTAGCCAAAGCCATCGCTGATTTAATCCTGTGTTGACAATAGTTCTGCTATGACTGGGAGGCTGAGCTACAGACCTTCAGAAGTCACCTCCAACCAATGTTTCTATGATTCTACATCATACTGGGCACGTCCTACTCATATAGTTTCTAGTTTCTAGCACAGTTTCACAAAGTTAACAGAAACCTGACCATATATTATAGCCAAAGATCAGAAATATACTCAGATTTCAGTCTTACTCAAACTGAAACCCAGTTCACCTATCACTAATCACCTATCACTGATCTTCAGATGTTTGATTATTTCTGTTTAATTATACAATTTTGTGATAAACAAGCAAAGAAAAAATATTCCAAGTTCTCTAAAATTACACATTACAGATCACCTGTTAAAGTAAATGGCACCTGAAAAGCAGTTTCCGTTTTCAAATGTTTGTCTTGTGTTAGGGTAAAACTACTTTTTGCAGTGAAAGGAGGAGATAAGGAGAGAGTGGGGAAGTGCAGCACTTGGTAGCTTGGCAAGTAAGGATAACGAGGGTTCGCACTCAGGTCTTGTCTCTACCTGATAGACTCTTTGTCCTGGTGCACTATGAAACTGTACTGTCAGTCTTTCTCTGATTCAATATTTAATTAACTGATGAAAGGCAGCAGCATTCTTACAAGATGCCCTGGTTAATGTGTGGATCTCTTCACTTAAACAGCCAGGATGTTTATTAAAGGCAGATATAAGCATCCATGTCCAGGGACAGTTCTTTGCTCATTTCCTCCAGCCTTTGAAAAATCAAGAGAGCTTCTGGCTAGGGTACTCCTAGCTAGAAGAATCACTGTGTGAAGACTGAGGGGAATAAATTACTCCTATGACATGGACTCCTTGGAAATGTGCTGCAAACTGCAAGTGGGCAAACAACCATCTTTTCAGTTTATTGCTCTGATTCTGGCCTGAAAATTCAATTTAAAGAGAGAATGATTTGTAGGAATCATGGAACATGAGTAAAATATTTTATCTTCTTATTACTGACAGGTCTTGGAGTAATCATAATTCTTCTCGCCACGATGGTAACCTCAATTACTGGGTTGTCAACTTCTGCAATAGCAACTAATGGGTTTGTCCGTGGAGGTAAAAATCTTAGGGTTACTAAAGCTTTCAATCCCAAAAAGGCCTTTATGTAGTATTTTCATATGAGGCAAACCAGCAGGACGATAAACCAAGTGGTACCTTGAAAGGAACTGGAAGGTAATGATTCTAGCCACCTCTAATCACAATTTATGGCATGTTTGAGTTGCCAGTTTAATAAATCCCAGATTTCAGTTCAGTCTGTGAAGTACGTTTCAGATGTTCCTGCCTAATGCTGAGCGAGGGATGGGCTTCTGGCTTTTCATGGAGTTCTTCTGTTACCTTTCAGCAGGTCTTTCTTATTGAGAACATTCCAGGTTGGACATCGTTGGACAAACTAAGCATGAGGCATCTCCTCCTCTCATTTTAAAGGCTGATACAGATCAGTGGATATCTTCAATTTAATACCTTCTTTATAAAACTCCTTACATTTCAGCCACTCCTTGGAAGATGAGTAAATAATTTTGCTGGAAAAGTGCATGTCAGGTATTTTATGAAACGAAGTTCTAGTGCATTTCAGAGCCTTAAAGTTATAACTGGCCTGCTCTAACCTCTGTGGAAAATGGCAAGTTCTTACTATGTCATTTAATCAGAACAGGTATTTGAATACACTTGAATATACCTTCTTTTTCGGATCTTTCAGGTCTTGGAATCATAGTTATTGGTCTGAGTGTAGTAGTAACAACATTAACAGGTATCTCCATGTCTGCCATTTGCACTAATGGAGTAGTAAGAGGAGGTAAGTGAATATGATCTCATGAAAAATACAAAAATGTGCAGATTTGGATTATTAAAAAAACGGAATCAAGATAACTGTGTTATAAGCAGAGCAATAATAAACAAATGTATTTGGAGTGATCTCTCTCAAAGGATCAACAGTAAATTAAAATGTATATAAACACTTCCTGACAATAAATATTAAGTGCCAGTGAGAGGAAGTGAAATAATTAACTGTCAAAGTAATATGCTCCATTTATGGTAATACGCAAAAAGGATTAAAGATTCACTGCATCACTATGCAGGAGCTTTAACAATGTACTACTCCTTATGATATTTCACACTAACATTGGGATAGATCCAGGTAAGTCAGAACCTGTCTGGAAGTGAGGTTCTTTCTGCTCTGTGTTTCTATATTATGTAAAATGAAAAAAATATTTGAAGGTCCAGTTGTGCATGCTAACATGCACTAAAAAGATTTCTGCAAGAGAAAGACATACAGAAAAGTCTGAAGGCAGAACCAGTACAAAGCACATTCCTTTCTTTATCAGTGTACTCTGTTAATATAGGGCAAATATTGATTATGTTTGTTAGACTAAAAGCAGAGATTCCTGTTGTATAATTTATGAGAGAAAAATAGGCAAAAACTGAGCATTTAGTTGTGCTGAAATAACAAACATTTCTTTCTGCAGGTGGAGCGTACTATCTTATCTCACGAAGCCTGGGCCCAGAGTTTGGTGGATCTATAGGACTTATCTTTGCTTTTGCGAATGCAGTGGCAGTTGCTATGTATGTAGTTGGATTTGCCGAAACAGTTGTAGAACTTCTTAAGGTAAACATAGATGTCTCATATATATTCTTAAATTGGGGTGGGTTTTTTGTTTGTTGTTTTTCTTTGGTTGGTTGGTTGGTGTAAGGTTTGTTTGGTTTATCTATTATATTTGTTTAAGTGGTGAGACTTTTTAGCTGAGGTTTGAGGGACACCTTTAGCAGGAAGAAGCTGGTCAGTCTAAACATGCCATAGAGCACTTCTCCATTATTTCTAACTAACAAATATATGTCATACATTTCTCAACAAGAATCTCAAAATCAGGAAAGGAACGGACATCTAATTAGACAGCCAAATAACTCCAGCTACAAAGATCCAGCTGGAACATGAAATACAAACACGTGGTCTCACAAATCTCTGAAACTTTGACAGCTCGCTGCTTTCTATTTCACCTCGTTACCTGGTCCGACTGGTTGGGCAGAGAACGACTGGTTCTGATAATATTTCTTACTGGTTTCAGGAGAGTGATACACTGATGGTTGATGAGTCCAATGACATCAGAATAATAGGTACCATAACTGTTATATGTCTTCTCGGCATCTCTGTTGCTGGCATGGAATGGGAAGCAAAGGTAAACCTCTAAAAGAACACAAAAGCAAGCAGTGTATTAGACTACCATACAGCATTTGTGTGTGAGGAATGCTCTACAACAGGTGGAATTTTCAGAAGTACTCAGTTTCAGTTTATGCTTAAACTTTCTAAAAGTAATAGCGGTTTAATTATTACACTCAGTTAAAGCACAATTACTCCATGCTCTTCCTTGAACATAAATTTAAAAGGGAAGAGGAAGTTTGTGTTCTGCAGACAGCTTGATTATATTGATTTTTATCATTCATACCATCATTTAGAGCCTTGGGTAAGTGTCCTTTTTGCTCTTATTTTTGATGTAGCTTGACAGAATAAACAATAGTAAAAACAATATGTGGTTTTATCACTGTACTCTCTCAAGCCCCACTCAGCAGAAGAGCTCTATTTGTTATCCATTCTTAATCTCTAATGATTTCTGCTATTCCTTCACTTGTAAAAAAAAGTTCAAAATGGAAATTCAAATGGAAGTACTTTAGAGAGTAGAATACAGGATCAAAATCTGGTCCAGAATAGCACCCTTATTTTTACATTCTGCTCTGATGGAGACTAGACCTACTTATAAAAGAGATCAGAAAAACAATTAGATATTCTAGCCCTTGAAGTGACACCCCACTGCAACTAAACAAATTTTATAACAATATAAAAAGTCTTACACTTGATATTAATGCATATGCTGTTTTGTTTTGCCTTTTCTTGTAAAGAAACTACCATAAAATTAAATTATAACTCTATATATCACAACCCCCTTAGTAAAAACTGTCTGCAGTTGTCATTAGCTGATTCAGCTATCTTGATTCCTGGTATTTTTGAAAACTACAGAAATCAGTAATCTGTCACAGGGAACGCATACAGATAACCTACTATATAGCCATCTCCACAGTCAATGCAAATTAAAATCAGGAAAATATTTTTGTTTCTTTTAATAGGCTCAAGTTATTCTTCTAGTTGTTCTCCTTGTTGCCATTGCAAACTTCTTTATTGGGACAGTCATTCCTACCAACAACGACAAGAAGGCAAGAGGCTTTTTTAATTACCAAGGCAAGTAACCTTGCTACCTATCATAAAATAATAATTTTGCATTCTTTTTGGCTTCATACTGAGTTAAGGATGCCCCTGAAAAAGGTCACAAGATCAGGATCTTCTGCCTGAGTTTAAGTAAGCTTGCAAACCAAGGGAATTTATTTCATCTTTAATTTTGAGCCTGTCTCTCTGCTGCTGAAGCTGACAGCACAGTTAGCTGCAGCTTGAGTCTTTTATATATCAGCAGAGCACAGACAAACTTTTCCACAGAGCTAAGTGCAAGTGCTGTAGTGACACTCCTGTCACTTCAATATGGATGCGTAGCTCTGAGATGCAGACAAGCACATCCTACTGGGGACCAGACTAAGGAAATCAAACTCACTTTGCTTATGATATGAGACAGACTCAAACCCAATCGTCCAGACGTGAAAGACTAGCTTATTCACCTCCTTCATTAAGTGACTTTGGAATCAAATCCTGGTGGTATGTTTCATTTTCATCTATATTTGCAGCATCAATATTTGCAGAAAACTTTGGACCGGATTTCAGAAGTGGAGAAGGATTTTTCTCGGTGTTTGCCATTTTTTTCCCAGCTGCCACTGGCATTCTTGCAGGAGCCAATATTTCAGGAGATCTGAAAGTATGTATTTCATTAACTTCCTAATAATACTTGCAGACTGAAAAAAGAACAAGTAAACAAGTTATGAATCAACATTGTATTTAATTTCAAGTCATGTCTATTTTGCAAAGCAAACCCCTCATTTTTAAGTACCTACTTTATTATTTAGCAGCATCAGTTCACATTTTCCCTTGTAATGCGTTATGGCTATTTGCATAAATTACTTGGGTTGCTATATCATTTAACAGCATGTTTCAATAACGTGTAGTAATATATCAGTAATGGTCTGTTAGCAGCACGAGACATAAATTACATGTGTATCTCTTGACACTCTTCTTTTACAAACTCATCCCAAAAAGCACACCTGTAAAGCTCATTTTTGTACTCACAAGAATCACTGGAGACTGTTCTTTTCTATCCAGGGTCATAGCAAGGGCAGAGCAAACAGAGCATTTAATGAAAGCAACCATGTCCCAGTCCCATGCCATCACTGCTCCTCGAAGGAAAAGCTGCAGGTTTGCAGCTGTGACAAAAGAAAGGAGTCTGAAGAGAAAGGGAAGGGAGGTCCAAGGGTGCCCAACTGTCTTGCCGTGCCCATTCTGTCAGGTCCCTGCTCTCCTTTTGCAGTATAGCAGTTGTACAAGATAATATGTCCAGTATCTAAACATACTGGTAAATTAGAGATAGGAATTTAATTTTGAGTGCCTTCTAGTTCTGATGACTTTGCATGGTGTATGTAATGCAAAGACTGAAGTAATTCAAAGCTCAGCAAAGCATTTGGTAAAACATCTCTAGTAAATATGGAGCAATGCAATACAAGTTATTTGGCTTGATCATATAGACCCATTGTCTTTTATACCCTAAGGATTCAACCAAAGGTCTGTTATTTCTGTATTGGCACATTAGCCACAAGTTCACTAGATCCTACCAACCCTGACAGACAGTTCTGCTTCCCTTCCTCACACTGACTTGCACGCCTCACCTCCTTTGTTTTCAGAGGACTGCTTTTGAAGCCAAGCACGGAGAGAAACATGTAGAAACCGAGCCACTAATAGCATCTATGAGATTCCATTTTTAATTAAAAAACCAAAAATCATTGTACTTCTCTCCACTGAGACTGAATCAGCCTCACACAATCTCCATCCTTTTATCAAACAAAAATAATTCTTTTGCCATATATGGTGCTCTCTATACATGGCAAGCTCCCAAAGCAGCAGCACTTCTTTCATAAGCTATTTGAAAGAGTCTGAGCAGACCAAGGGAAGTGGTTCTCCCGTTGGCTCTCTGCGGTTGTTTCAGTCTGGCAATAAGTGGATTTCTATAACCAAGTCCTCCAGGTTGCAGATTCCCCACTGAGATGTTTAGATGCATTAGACGGTTCTAATTAAATTAAGCAGCCTCTCCAGAAATCTAAAAGACAAGCTAAGAAGTATTTAAAAAGTGTAAAATTGATCAAACTTGCTTTAGAACTTGTTGCAAACACCTGCATACACGTTTCTGTTGTAAAGCTGTAAGAAGCTTTAATCCTAAAACTGAAGCTTACAGTGTTGAAGATTGTAGCATGAGACTCCACAAAAACAGTGACCTAAGACACGCACATCAGAACCGCATAAATTAAAGTTACCATGATCTGAGGGCAAAAGGTCTTATGCCACTGAAGTGACTCTGCAATTATTTTTCAGCTCAATAAATCTTTACCTCATTTAAAATTTATAATAATCATTAACACAATTAAGTCATTCATCCGTGTTTCACATGACACTCCACATTAGTATTTTTTTTTTCCCATGCAACATGCATAGATATAAAAGTACAAAAGTCCGTGAGTTAAAATGTATTCCATACATCTTTGACTTTAAAAAAATCCCACAAAAACAAACTCGCTAAACCAACTTAAGACAATTCATAAAGCAGGCTTCCTAGCATAAACTAACATACTAAATTGTAAGGTGGGCTAGTCTTAAAATTCCCTTTAAAATTACAATATATAATGCAGGTCTTTGGACCCTTACTTACAGTTGCATGATCAAAGCTGATATTGCTGTGAGCCAGTCTGTAAACATTATAATCCAGCCTTATTAAATTATCTAAATCAAAAGTCAAAACAATGAAAGGAAGTAGCGTGTTATGAAGACAGAGCTAACAATTACTAGTGGCCAATCACAGAAGTACTGTATTCTGTACAGGGTGACTATCTGCATCTGTCTTACTGATTAACCAAAAATGGTCGTGTCTCATCATCAACAGGAGTTTGACGGTTAGTTCCGTGACCGTTTACCCGTTATATCATTAACCATTAAAATAAAGCCCATTGCCATGTAAAGAGAGTTCAGAGCTCCCAGGAACACATCGCTCGGGACTCTCCTGCTGCTATAAATGTGACCTCTGCTCCTGCAGAATATCCTTCCCTGTGTCCAGGGTAGGAGCCCTGCCCCACAGGACCGCTTCACCATCTACATGCTGGGATGGGAAATGTTGGCGCAGGTCTCAGCAATAAAAATCTGTCCCCTCAAGGTATCTTCATGAGCACAGTGTGGCAGGACTCCCTAGCACGCAAATGCAATCAGGGTGCAGCACACAAACTCACAGTGTTTTTTGGGTCACTGCTTTGTTTCAAGGATCCACAAGGCGCAATACCCAAAGGAACAATGCTGGCCATTCTGATTACAACCATTGCTTACATTGGCGTTGCAATATGTGCAGGTAAGTACAGAACCTTTGCTTCATGTCTTAACTTATACAGTTATAACATTTGAAAGCCTAGTGTGCAAATGAATGATTAACCTCACTGTTTTTTCATCCTGTGGATTTATTATGTAGAGAGAGAGTTGTTTTGATTGTACTATACGTAAAAACAGTAGGAGGGAAAGCAGCAATTAGCTGGATTTTTGTATAACTTGTACGGTTACTTTTGCATTTAATTCAGTGACAAGGACCACTAGCATGTTTCTCATTCACACTGAAATTTCATATGGCTTCTACTTGCTCTCACTGGTTTTACTGAGCACTCATGAGTAATAGGGTAACACACACATTTTGTATGTTACGTGTCAAAGACAGAAATCAATTGCCTGTCTTCAAGAAGATGCACTGCCTGACTAGGTGCTCTACAATATTGGAATGTGAGGTAACAAAAAGGACACAAGAGTAAGAAGACGACCTATACTGAAGCCATGAACTGTGCTGGAGAAATATGCAATTAAATTCTCATTACCTGGGTACAATAAATCTCTGTTCCAGAAAAGACTTTTCTTTTTCTACTTTAATACTACCGTAAGAAAGAGTGTTGTAAATGACACTCTTCCTTTTGAGCGAATACCTCAATACTGCATGGAAGCCCTGTGGGGTACTCCCTTTTCTGGGAGATGAATCTCAAGTCTTCTTGACTTTTGTGGTTCTTGTACTTTATGCAAAAGCAGAATACTCAATTCAAGCTGCAGCTCAGGTTATTGCATTATCTGGATCAAAATTTCCCCTGCAGTTAAAGTAGAAGCAGTAGTTCTTCACCTTCTATTATAAATCTGTGTTAATACATCGTTGTCTTCTCACAAGCAATAGCTGTATTTCAACTTCAGAGCTGCCTGCTTTTCAGTACAATACTTTTTTTTTTCTTTCTGTTTGCATATTGGTTTGCTAAATAGATAATGGTTACTTTGGGACTCTCAATAACAATGTTTTTTACATATTTGAAGATACCATATAAACTTTCATTTTGGCCACTAAAGAAGTTGAGATCAGCACTCTCAGTTAACTCCGTCTGTTTCTTCCCCCTTCTGGCAGCAAACAAGAAAAGACAGCATAAATACTAATAAAACCAAAACAAGTGTAGGTAATTTCTCCCGTTTAAACTTTTTTTCACCATATTGGTATCAGTCGGGCTATGACAATTTGAACAGCTGAGGATCTGGGTCTCTAAAGCAATTGCGTGTCCTTGTTAAACAACAAAAAAAAGTGTGTGCCTAGACCTATGACCCTCACTGGCCTGTTTGCTTTGAACACTGGCACTTATAAAAGTAGTCACAGGCAAACAACATACTTCCAAGTTACTTAATCTATTGTTGATCTCTGGCTGCTTCTCTACTCTCAGAAATATGCTAGTCCTCATTAGTCAACTGGCTGATTATTTTAAAAGTAACAGAAGTAAATATTTGCTTATAGACAACACGAGAAACAAAGCCACAATATGGGGAAGCAATCTCTGCCCAACATGAATCAGTGCTCTTTGGGATGAGACTAAGGTGGCAGTTGTACCAAATGTGTGCAGACGAAGAGTCAAAGTGTGGCAAGAACATTCTTCCAGTGTCACAATGAAGGAAAATAATCATACATCATTGTTTCCACAGCCTCCTGTGTTGTACGAGATGCTACTGGGAACACCAATGATACAGTTGTACCTGGAATGAGTTGCAATGGATCATCTGCCTGCAGCCTAGGCTATGATTTTTCCAGATGTGCAAGTCAGCCATGTGATTATGGGCTGATGAATAATTTTCAGGTTTTAATGAGATAATATATATAATCATAAGCAATATATGAATACATAAGCACAAACATGCAAAACCATTATTTGCTGACAACTAACTGCAACAGTAAATTCACTTTTATCTAAAAAAGTAAAAAGCTATAGGAATAATCAAAGCGAAGGGTCGCCTGTATTCCACGTTACCTTAATATTGCCCATCACTAACCTTCCCAGCACTCCAGTAAGGTCTTTATCTTCTCTTTCAACAAGTCCCATGCAGCAGTATATGCTGTAACATCTTCAAACTCAAAACCTAGACTTAACAGAGACCTCAGGAACTCCTGTCAGATGAAGAAGTCATCTCATTGCTCTTTACACACAGATGTCATTTTACTTCAGGGGTGCTGTGGTCACTGTTAAACGTTTGTGCCACAGTGCAAAAAATACCAGAGTTCTGACTTCTTAAAAAAACTATCCAAAAATAGTTGAGTGCAAAATTAAGCAAGAGGCAATGGGGTCTTTCTCCTAGGCCAGAGACTGTCTGCCATTTTTATTCTTCAAAATAAAGCTTAGGCAAAGCATCAAAGTAAAGCAGTTCTTCTGCAGCCTGACACTGTCTGTTCAGCCCCAGTGCTTCAGGGCCTGCCAGAGGAGCTCACCACCCACCTGCACTTGCTTTTCAACGGGCCATTTGTAGCTTTTAAAGTCACTTGCTTTTTTCCCAGCTGGCTCTGCTAAATGTCAGCGCTGGGTAACCACCTTAAAAGGGATAAGCTGTCCCTGTCACAGACTACTTCTCCTTCCTTTCTTGATCATTTGCCATCCTCACTTCTACCTGAGCTCAGCTGTCCAGACCCAGGGCAACCCTTAAAATCAGTGACTTCCCTACAGCCATAAAGAGTTTCACTTCTTGCATTTATCTTTGCCAGACAAAAGCCATTAAAAAAGTGTCTTCATCTGACAAATCTCCAGAATTAACTGGTTTCTTTCCTGGAGTACTTCCTCCACACTAAAAAGCATCTGGCAATCACATCTGTCCACTTCATTTTGCTGCAGCGGTGGCAGAGGCCAGCGCAGCCCCTCTGGGAGGCTGAGGGAGCCTGACATTGACCAGCGCTGCTGTTTGCAGCGCTGCTGTTAGGCCAGCACAATCAGGCATTTTCTCTCTTTTAAAGCCATATTAAATAATTAAGACTTAAAAAAAAAAAAGCCCCCCCACAAAAAACCAAACAGAAACGAACACCCACCCCACCTCCCCAAAAAACAAAACAAAACAAAAACCAACAAAAACAACCAACAACAAGCCAAACCAAACAAAGTGCCTCCAACCACATTTCCTACTTCAGTGCTTTTTCATGCGGTATTCATTTTCACTTCTTGCTACAAGCTGACTATTTACGCATCAAGTAGAGACTGTCACTTATAGCAACCAGTTAGTAAAGGAGGTGAGAAAAGCTCACGGAGTACTCACCTGCCTGAGCAGACAGCTGCATACTTGTATAAAATTTAGCTATAACTCTGTTGCATTTTACTTAAACAGGAATAATAGTATTTCACTACTTCACAGTTGGTTTGTAGTATATTGAATTTAGAACTGTGAAAAGCAAAGACATGTAGAAACAGGGTACTTAAATGGGTCTGTGATCAAAAAGTGTATCCAAATGCAAACCTGACTGTTCTTTTTTCCTTTTTTTTTTCCTAAAGGTGATGAGCATGGTGTCTGGCTTCGGTCCTCTCATCACAGCTGGCATCTTTTCTGCTACTCTGTCATCAGCTCTAGCGTCTCTTGTCAGTGCACCCAAAGTTTTCCAGGTAAAATTAAACTATCCATTTCTTTATACTCTCTTTTACTTCAAAGACATACAATTTAGTTGAACTCTGTGTGCCAAATGCTGTTTATACTAAACAACACTGACACATGTGGGAGGAAAAGGCAAGGAAAAGAGTACGTAGAATGTTTTTCAAGATAAACAGGCAGGTCTTATCACCCTCATACAGGGATAAGCATTCAGGATCATAATGGTCCTTTGGTCAGAGCTCAGCTTTGCCACAGGAGTCGGGGATACACGTGTGCTTGTTATAGACAGCTTCAAGGCTACTTTCAGGACCGCTTGTAGCTCCTGACAGAAAGCTGCCCTGTAAGCACAGGGGTGCCAGGAACACGTAGGAGCCATCAGGACCATCAGGTCCAGGCGCTGGCAGGTGGGCTCACACAGGCCGTCAGAAAAGGGTCTGGGCAGCAGCAACATGGACACAAAGGAACAGAGGGTACGGGACAGAACGATAACCCGCACGACGTACACCAAGCCACTGATACGTGCTGCAGTTTCCTCTAATTTAGGCTCTATTTAGCTATTGGGTTAATCTTTTTTTTAAAAGCACTAAATGAGTTTTAAATGCCTGTGATTCCATTTTCCCCCTATATAATAATATAGTAGGACATTGGCTTACCACCTTATTTGAATATTTATGTGCCATAGCAGTAGATGTACTTGAAATACTAAGACAGATACAATTTTTGCTTAGCAAATGCCTAGCAAGCTGTCACTCGTAGACAATGTACTTCTGATGCAAGAAAGCACTGCTTAATGGAATTAAGTTCTGATTTGTCTACCAGGCTCTTTGCAAGGACAACGTCTACAAAGGGCTCCACTTCTTTGCCAAAGGATACGGAAAAAACAACGAGCCCATCAGGGGATATGTTCTCACTTTTGTGATTGCCATGGCATTCATTTTGATTGGTTTGTATATCATCACACAACTGCTATAATTCTGAGATAATTAGAGAGCCTACTCGGCGCCAAGCCTTCCCCACAGTCAGCTCCAAAGCAAATCCCAGTTTGCCAGCATTGGTGGTAGAAAATCCCAGCTACCATATTTAGGGGCGCAGGGATTTTTAAATTAGTTTTTCCAAGATTTGAAATTAAAACTGTGTGACACTAAGTAAACGGGAAGTTTAGTAGAGAGAATTCAGGTTACCATTTAAAAAGCAAAACAATACACTTTAATGGTAAGTCCTTTGTGAAACGCATGTGTTCTCTCAATTATGTATTTAAAATTTTGAAATTTACATCAGATTTACATCATTAAGAGCCAGTCTGTATAATCAGACTATCAAGTATAACCTTGCATAGCACATATTATTAAAATCAACATCAGCAGGCACATCATGAATGAAGGCACATCAAGGTGGGCCTAGATTAGTACACAGGAAAATACCCAAGCCCTCCCTGGATGAAAAATTCAGACAGTGTCCAGATTTAATGCATCATCAGGAAAAAGCTATCCAACAATCTAGGAAACTGGTGCCTGTGTCTGACTTGTGTGTGTGTGTGTCTTGCAGCTGAACTGAATACCATTGCTCCCATCATCTCCAATTTCTTCCTGGCTTCATACGCTTTGATTAACTTCTCCTGCTTTCATGCTTCATACGCAAAATCTCCAGGTGAGTCTGCATTCACCAGTGATTTAAATGTAGGTTTCATAGCCCCATCTCTGCAAGTTATTGACTGTATGTCAGAGTAAGCTGCAGTACCTGTAAAATATCTAATCCATGTGACCTGAGGTTTTACTGCTCTCATTGAATATGATGACATTTTACTTATCTCCAAAAAATAAAAGTAATGGCTCTAGCCCTTACATTCCCTACAGTTGTACAGGATGAAAAAGACGTTGGTGGATCCCACTGGAGCAGAAAATCTCCTCCTCAGGGTATCTTTTTCCCCTCACTATTACACAACATGGGTGGATAAAAACTTATGCCAACTCTAGCCACATAAAGTCAACAGGGTATAGTGCCCTTCTCCACATCTACGGTGAAATTTACGGTCAAGTTCCTAAGAACAGTGACTGTGCTAGAAGTGCTGCTGCCTGAAAGGGAACATGTAGAACAAGAACAGGTCCAGCAAACAGCACCAGCACAGCTCTGCAGTGGCTTGGGGCAGAATTGTTGGGTGAAGGGTAACTTGAGACCTCTCTCTACATCTGTGCATCAAAGGAACATACTGGCTTTCAGGCTTGTGCATCACCACAGCAGAACAATTCTCATCATCTCCATGAACACAGAGGTGACACCTTAAGGACTAAAGTCAATTAGCTGAGCAACACTGGCTTTGGCACAGAGGAAAGACAATTTCCTGCTGCTGGGAATCAATTATTCAATCTAAGGAGCGAGGAATACATTTTTGATTTCCAGTGTGAAGAAACTGCATAGTGACAGAAATGCCTACATCAACTTCCTTCCTATAGATCTGCATGGTGCCATTTGTTCAGAGGGCAGAAAAGATGAGCACTTCTGCTAATTACCTGCACAGCTGAACAAATGCAGATCTGCTCTACACAGCCTTGGAGCTGAGTAAAATTTCCTCTATAGACTTCACGTGCGTGAATCTGACTCTACTCTGCCACTACTTGACATTTCAGACAAAACTGCAGCTATTTTTCTTTTCTCATTTCCTCCAGTTAATTTCTGCCAATTCACAGTGATAGACCATAATAATTGCAAGGCTGCAGGACAGGAAATTTCTGCACAGCAAGACCTTCCCATTCCCTCATTACAAAGATGAGCCAAGACAGGGTTGCTCAGCCTCTCCTTGTATCTTCCGTGTTTTTTACCTCCCCAAAGAGCCTGCTCTACAGAACATCTGGCAGAGACCTGCAAACCATGGAAGCTCACTGTTTGCCTCATTTTAATTGCTAGCAGGGGATGGATTCAGTACTGCAGCTGAAGAGCAGCAGGAATAATATCTTTTTAAAGTCAATTGCAAATTATTTTATTTTTCTGCAGTGAGGCCAGGCTATTTCGATGTTTAAGACAGGTGCACATACAGTACTGGGAGAAACTCTCCTCTCAGCAAGTGTTTTGCTCCCAATAATAAGTTCTATGTATAGGCATCAAAAGGACACAGAAACCAATTACCTGGATTTACAGGAAAATCTATTTTCAGTTCTGAACCAGTGAGTTTTAATTTAGCAAAAATATATATAAACAGAATGGTGACTCAAAGACAGGCTGGACAAAGCAGTAGGAAAGAGTTTGTAGTAAAAGGCTTGTAAAGACCCCATACTCTATACATATAGAAATCTAAGTCAACCAACACCTGAAAGTATCTGCTGCCTGAGAATTTGCACGTATCACTTCCACCCCTTGTGACAAAGCCTGAAACAAATTGCACAGGGCTACATATGCACAAAAATCAGTTTGATCACTATATTTTATGCTCTTCCAATTTCATCAATTCTCTTTAAACAGGTTGGAGACCTGCATTCAGATATTATAACATGTGGGTGTCACTTTTTGGAGCCCTGTTGTGCTGTGGTGTCATGTTTGTCATCAACTGGTGGGCAGCTCTCATCACTTATGCCATTGAGCTCTTTCTATATATTTATGTAACATATAAGAAACCAGGTAAGTTCACAAAACACTATTATTTTGTGCATATTATGCAGTCAGACTGGATTTTAGACGAATTATTTCTGCTTGCAGAATTTGACATTACTTTTTCTCTGACACCTTTCTTTAGAGGGAAGTCTGGAGGATCCCATTAAATCCCACTTTATATAATATAGATTAAGATGATAGTCTGGTGAATTTTTGCCCATTTAACAAACACTTCAAGTATGGCTCAGGGCTCTGTGTAATTATTCCATCACACCAGTTTATTCCTACCAAGTCTTTACTATATTTGAGCTTTTACTTGAGTATCACTCATAAGGTTTTGTGCGTGGATGGAGAAATAGTAACTGAATTTCGCTGTGCTCTTAGCTGACTTATCTGGGGTCTTCACCCAAAATGTAAACGTGCTGCCCATTATACAACGAAAACGCAAGCTGAATTACCTATGAACTGATGAGCTTCTAGTACCTCCCTACGATTCCTCAGTAAATCAAGCAAGATGGGTGCACTTCACTGCTGGAAAAACTGCTTAGTAGCTCAACAAATCACAGCAGCTGTCCTCAGAAATCTGTGCACTAATACAATACAGCACCAGTATGAGACTGCACAGTCTGGTTTTTTATATCCAAGACAAAACCAACCCAGGTCCAGATTTCAGTGCTAACCATCCAAATTACTTCTGTAGTAGAAAAAAATATACAAATAAAAGAGGCAAGTTTCCTAGTAGAAGATGTGCTTTCATTGCAGTTAGTTTGGGATAGCAACACCTGGTCAAACCTGCATTATTCTTTTCTGTGTATATTGCTGCACTGTTGTGTGTTCTCCCTATCTGTGCTCTCACACCCACTGGGACAGTCTGTGGTTCTCTTCCTCGAAGTATCATCAGCTGTAGGAGAATGCACCTGGCCCGAGACAGTTCTCAAAAGCATTTGAGGATTTTTACCCTTTCCTAGTATATTGCCCATGTCCTTGCTGCAAAGTAGCAGCTTAAAGCTTGCTTAAATTCACTGAAGACACTATACAAAATCTGTCTATCTCCTGCCGTCTAAGAGAGTGACTTTTGTTCCAACACCAGCAACTGGAGGGTTCAGAAAAGATTAATATTCCTTAGATAAAAGGACCTCTTCGCAAACCTATACATAGTTGCGCTAAGTATTAGCTTTGTTTCTTGGCATAACAGGACTTTATCTGTATTCATGTAGATCTCAAAATGTGGAAAGCTGTTTCTTATTTGTCTCCAAACAGCTGCAAAATAATAAGAAAATAGGTATACGACAAAATTGGTTTTGGAGAACAATTTTTGACCTATATAGTAGAACAGAGCTAATTGGATCTAGCAATGTTGTTTCTCAATGGTTTAATTGAACTTCCTGAAATTCCGCACCAAATACAGGACACAGGGCTGCCCATTTTATACATGCGAGAAGGATACAAAGTTAATAGAACAGAGAAGAAAAAAGTTTCTAAGCAGAGGAAGGCCATTCCCTACAATTTTTATATAAAGAATGAGACAACTTATTTGCATGCTTGATTTTGCATCACACAAGCAAGACCTATTCTATTATGAAGGACAAAGAACAGCAGCTCCGTATCTGCGAAGCACGGGAGAATACACCCTGCTTGGCTCATAGATAACGTGATCACTGACCTCTGCAATAGAACACAGGGAAAAAGCCCATGGTTTAATATGCATTATTTATCTTTATTATATGCAGAAGTAAATTGGGGATCTTCTACACAGGCTCTTTACTATATTAATGCCTTAGACAGTGCGCTGGCATTAACTACAGTGGAAGACCATGTGAAAAACTTCAGGTAAGATTTCCACTGAATAGCAGAATGGCTTAGTCTGAATAAGTACATCACCCAATTAAATACGATCTCTTTTTTCCTCCTAACAGACCCCAGTGCATAGCATTAACAGGAGCTCCTATGATCAGGCCTGCTCTGCTAGACATCACACATACTTTCACAAAGAACAACGGGCTGTGCATCTGTTGTGAAGTGTACACGGTAAGGTCAACTCATATAAATCTGAAAATTAGCACCAGTGGATGCTGCAGATTTCCATTACACATTCCTCTCTCACTCAGCACACAATGTTCCCATTGGTGCTGACGGGCGCCTGTGCAGACCATGAAAGAGATTCGCACCGAGAATGAATTTTGTCATCAGTCTTGACAAGAAAGCTATCGGCTGATACAGAGCCTGCTGGTAAATGTCTCATTGAGATGCATTTCAGAGTTCATAGTAGATGGACCAAGAAATTGTTTGAAAAAAATAAAGCATTACAATAAAAGATTTTTTTTTAAATGGACACAGCAAGGCTTAAAAAAAAAAAAAAAAAACCCCAAACAAACAAACAACAACAAAACCACAAAAAAACAAACCCTGAAGGATTATAGTAGAAGAGTAAAATTACCAAGGCTCTGTTTTCAGCTTTGTCACTGATTTGCAGTGTTGGAGTTTGGCTTGGCAAGTAATTCCACTCTCTTCGCAGTGGTTTCTCCAAAACTATAACAATGCTAATTTTGAGGATAAACATGCTCTTCTGAGATCTAGAAAGAAGCAAAGTATAGTTCTAGTTATAAATACATAGGAAATTATGTGTCTTAAAGGATGATGATCTAGTCTCTCATTAGGACGGAAAAAATAGATGGGTTTGTAGTGTAGCGGATAAAAATGTATTTTAAATATTACAATGACCTTTTAATTTTGAGAGGAAAAAAACAGCTCATGGCACCAAATGGGGCTGCAGAATCTAACTAATAGAGTCAGTCCAGGCAAGATAATGTATTCCTCTACAGGAGTGCAGGAATAATTCATTTGATGCTGCCAGATTGCAGAAAGGGAGTACAGAAGATCTACGTGTGATTCTTCCCAAAGGAAATTTATCTATAAAGAGTGAATGGTCCTAATTCTTCTCTGCTGTAATTACTGGTAGCTTTCCCACTGCATTCAGTAAGTGTAGATTCAATCCCAACTAGATCCTGAGACTATGCAGCTTCCTAAATTTGAGTTTCACCAAGTTTTCTGAATTATTAGGCATGTTTCTGTCATATTAATACTCTCTATTTTGTTCCTTTCTATACAAAAAACTAAGTCTATTTTGCTAGTGTAACAATTTTCACTTTTTTTTAATTATTATTTCTTCAGCAACTTAAGCTAAACTTCATTTGGTTGGCAATAAAAGTGTGACACAGCCTTTGTGATTTGCAAAATTGTGGTAAAAAATGGATGATAAAATCCCTAGGGACTATGTTGAAGAGCAGCCTACAATATATATCATAACATATACAGCAAGACGACTTAGCCATCAATGTAATGCCCATCATACTTTGCCTCAAAAGCTACTCGCTGCTAGCTAATGAATAAATTTTAAGACACCATGCCGGGGAGAACATCTTCCATTCCTGTTTCCCAAAGGGCAGCAAGAAACTTTAAATAAATATGACAACCGAACATAAAGAATATTTAAAAGTTATTTGTCTTTGAGGTTGTAGCTGCTGTAGCTGTAACTGTTTTGAACAGTTTGAGTTTCTAGTAAAATGGGCTATTCTGCTTTTACTCCCTGCCTTTATGTAAAAATACTTTTGTAAGGTGGGTCTTCAGTCTGCAAATTCAGTGGACTCCTTGTACAATTGCACAAACTAACACCGATACAAAGGACAGGTAAGGAAGGACACAGACTATCATCTGATAAAGGGTAGGACTGTCCCTTTGGCTGGCAGAAACATACTGTGCAAGCCAGTTGTGAAACTATCTTCAGGTACTCTCCTTAGACTGGGAAGAAGGGTAAGATGTTTCTCCTTTCATTACCCACAAGGGAACTGAACTCCAACCTTGTTCAACTTATTATTCCCAGCTCTTCAAAGTACTCTTCCAACAGCCAGGAACAAACTCTTCTTAAGTTACACCCATTAAATCCAACCAAACTCCAGTAAATTTACTATCACCCAAGAATTTAGCATGATCTCATTCAAGGAAGATCACATGGCCTCTCCCATCCTTCCCTTGTACATCCCAGCCAGCCACAAGGAGTTCAGGAACACACATGAGGGACAACACCTAAGCAGGCATCAACCCCGCCTAATTCTGATCAGGTCAAAACTCACATTTTATATATATAATACTAATGAAAAAGGCACAGATGAAAACATGACATACGTAATCTGCCAGGTCATTTCACAGCTTCTTTCTCAATGCTGTTTTCTGGTTTTTAGATGGAACTAGCTGGTGAGTTTGTTAGTAAGGCCTTGCCTCCTTTTCTAGAAGCCAACGCCAATTCACTGAGCGTAAACGTATCGCAGTTATTTCTACATCTATATAAATGTATAGTACATCCCATTTTACTCCAGGAACGCGAAAAAAAAAAAAAAATGCAGTAACACTAAAAAGTTCTGAAAGAAGGACATTTTGGGTTTACATTCACTATCGCCTTTTAGAAACTGATTTTTAATTAAGTGATCCTTTCCATACATTTCATTTTGGAGAGAATTTCTTTCAGTTTGGGTTTTACACTGTTCTTGAATGGGAAATAAATTTTGAGCTTACAGTATTTGCCATGGAGGAAAAAAAAAAAAAAAATCTAGATCTCCCTCAGCTCCCACAGTTTACAATTCTGCTCTTCTATTCTGGCTTGGAAAGAGAACACTACTTGTCCAGCCTGATAACACCAAAACCAGTATTTGAGACACTTGAGTGTTCCTCTCAGAGTTTCCTCTTCATTGTAGAAGATCTGGACTACTAATTCGGCTTCCTAAAGACACCATGAGAGAGACTAAACAAACCCTGGCAAACCCTAAACTCACACTTAAGAGCACAGATTTTTAAAAATCAATTAAATTCTAGATACGTGCTTTCTAAAGATTGAGATGACCACTGAAGAACCTGGTGACAAAGGCATTTGCATCTTTAATTTTATGGCAAAAACATTTTTTCACTTACTTTTAGGAGACAGAAGCTTAGCCATGTATATTTAGATCTGCTGAGACTTGTTTAGAGAGTCAAGTCAGGGAGGGGCTTTATTCACTCTGAGATGCTTCATCATACCTTAGATATTTTTCTAAGATGTTACAATCTGAAGTAGTCCTTCTTTCTGTCAGAATCACTATATTTAAGTAGCATTAACAGCCTCAGCCCTCTTGAACAGAATGTGAATTATGTTAGCAGCACAGTTCTTTTCAAAGGGCTGAATCTCTGTGGACCCTTTTTGGAAATGTATTTTTCTGAGTCTCTCCATGTGCTCCCACAGCAGACTAGGTAACTCCTTCAATATCACTGTGTGATGTATAATACAAAGCCTTCTTAACAATATTTTATTGTATCATGCAGGGACCACGCAAGCTGTGTGTTAAGGAGATGAACAGTGGCATGGCAAAAAAGCAGGCTTGGCTCACAAAGAACAAAAGAAAAGCCTTTTATGCAGCAGTGGCAGCTGACAGCTTCAGAGATGGAGTCAAAAGTCTACTTCAAGTAAGCTTTTTGTTTACAGAACACATAGAAGAGTGTTACATCAAAGTATCCTTTCATGTAAAGCATTACTGTTTACTTGTTAAGAAGTCCTATGTGTATATGGATAACGTTATAAACAGGAAGGGCATTCTGGGGGTACGTGTATTTGTATTACAGGTTATTTCATAAAGAGATCTAGTTCTTGGCTATAGAATGATGAGACAAGGCAGACTGATTCTTTTCTAAATGAACAAGACACGACTATAAAAAAAGAGAGGCATCTACAGGGAAACATAAATGTCTATGCAGCCAACACTCGATACACATCAATTCTATCGTTTGGTATTACACAGAACATTGAATATCTGAGAATATTTTTGCATTCATTGAAAACTGAAAATGTGTAATATACATTTTCTGCAAACAGAGAGAAATTCATTTAAATAGAAGTCCGCAATATTTTTCTATTACTCTAAGAACACAGCAGATCACTTTCAACAGTCCATTTAAAATGGGCTTAATGAAGGCACAGAGGCACTGTTTTCATATTTCTCAACTCCCTCTCTCTCACATATATGAATATTTAAACATACAGGTACTGAGGCAAAATTCAGAGAAAATTCACATCCTTTGCACAAAATACACTGCTGAAAAGACATCAGTGCAAACTGAGACAGTAGGGAATCAACTAAAATACTCTTGGGTAGCAGTCACCCGCTGGTAGCCTACCAGGGCTCTTTGTATGCTTGCTGAATGGACAGTACAATTGAGGAAGATGAAATGTTATTAATAAAGATCCCTTTGCTCTGTCAAAGTCTCACAAGGACACTTCATCTCGGGTTTATGCATTGTCTCAGTAGGAGATGCTTCTGATGGTTTTGAGAACAGTTACAGTCTGATGATCTCCTCCCTTCCATTACTACTTAAACACTATTGCCAAAGTCAACTGCTGGACCACAAATAGTTCCTTTCCAGCAAACAGAAGGATAACCATGTCATCATCACTGTAATCTAAGGACATCTGCATTGCTTTGCCAACCAATTACTCATTTCAATGTAAATACTGCAGATGTATCAGTGCTACTCAAAATCCCCACCAAGGTTGCAAGGGGTTTTATCAATTTTCTTTTTGCGAGTAGTAAAAATTGGCAGGCGTAACAACTTGACAAGCTGGTATATTTACGTGTCTTCTCCTGAAGGTTCCTAATACACTGAATATCTAGACTTCTATAAAATTAGGTTAGCTGGATCTAGATCTGACAACTCTTACTTGTTCAGGCTTTAGCATCCAGGCTCATTTTTTCAGGCAATCTAATATCTTGACAAACCATTTGTTCTTCCTATTTATAAACTGTAATTTTATTTATAAAGCATGCTCAGCTAATTTTGGATAGTCTTTTGGAAAGAACACGGCAAACAGAACAGCAACAGTTCCTAAGTTCAAGGCAAAAAATTATTCTTATGAGGATATGCCTTCTCTGCATATCTGAGGTGTTTTAAGAGACTTCAGACCCAGTTCATCTATTAAGTATTCCAAATCTGATAAAAGCTTTATGCTATTATGTTAAAATGAGCATGCAAACAGTGCTTGAACTCTCTTGATTCCAAGTTATTGAACCATTTTAATGAGAGCATGTCAGAAGAAATGCAAATGAATGCTAATTTAGCAAAACTACATTTCTGTCATCTAAAATCATTTATAGTTGGAATGATTTAGAGCTAATCTTTCTGCTTTCTGCATGGGTATGAGCATGAAGGACATTTATGAAATGCAATCTAGTTGTAAGTGTCTCCAGAACATTACTTCAGTTATCTTTTGCCATTACTTTTCATTTACGGTAAAAGCGCGCGTGTGTACCTTCTCAAGCAATGTTTTAATATTGTTAGGCCTCAGGCTTGGGTAGAATGAAGCCAAATACGTTGGTGATTGGATTTAAGAAGGACTGGAGAAATGCCACTGCCACACAAGTTGAAAACTATGTGGGTGTTATACAGTAAGTCACAGTTCAGCATCTCCTTTTTTCTCCTCTTACACTAGATTAATATAGCATTTCCACACAGAATTTGACCTGTAGAAACAATGTAAGAAAATACCTGCAAATTGGGGTTCACATGCGCTAGCTCTCTAATAGAAGTTTTGGCCATTATAAAGGTTCCTGGCTTCACACAACTGTCAAGATCTGCTTAGCAAACACCTGGTAGCATCAGAGCTGATATGGCTTGACAATGCTACCTAAGGAAGCCGCACCGCTGTCAGCGGTGCTTTTGCAGAACTGTATTTTCCATTTTTAGTGGGCAGGAGCTCTGAGAAAAACATCTCTAATGTACATACTTAGGGAATAAGAGAACATCATGGAATTCTTCTTTTAAGCCTAGGAGACAGAGGAAGAGCTTTGCTTCAAATCTCATGTGTGCCTAAGGCTCAGCAGCTCTGTGGGTTGGGATTTAGCTAGGAAACAATGCCTTAGAATCAGGCTTCTCATAGATTCTTGCTCAAAATCCACCTGTAAAGCTGAGGCAAGTTAAAGAACAACAAAACCCACCACAGATCTGTTATTTCCTTGGAGAAGGGAGAAAAATATTACCTAGTGTTAACCTAGTTCCTCAAAAGTGTTGTCAGAAAGACCCATTTCAGGACTAGCCTATCTGTTACCATACCAAATAATACCCCTTTTTAAAATGAGGGCAGGAAGTTGATAGTACTTTATGTAATCTTGGGTAATTCCTTCTGCAATTTTACCCAGAGCAGCCTAGTACCTAGCTGTAACGCCTCCCTGTGAGCTCTAACACTTCTACTGATCTGCTCAGAGTAGCTTTCCTCATTGACATGTATGATGTGAAAGGAAATTTATTCTTCTTTTTCTTTCTTTCTTTTCAGTGATGCCTTTGATTTTGAGCTCGGCATGATTATTGTCAGAATTAGCCAAGGATTTGATATATCTCAGGTCCTCCAGGTTCAAGGTATGTGGTGACTCAATAACTGAATGTCTATGTTGGTTACATGCTCAGCACAAGAAGAAATATGACCAATAGTCTTAGAGTCACTATCTGGCTTCTAAAATAGTTCCTATACCTGTAACTGCTACAGTTTCTCCTCGCTTCTGCAGTTCCAGTCCGGCCCGAAATCCTTGCTGAAGCCCTGGCAGTGACAGGAGGAGGCCAAGCCTCCCATATTAAGGGGCTCTGCACACCAGAGAACTCAACTCCCAAAGCACTTCCAGCACAGGCACAGACTAAAGCAGTAAAATCACGTAGTGCCACAGCAACCAGTCACTCTGTGGCATGTTTCCTTCTGCTCCTGGCACATCTTCCTCCCTCGGCCTACCTGAGGTCTCTGGGACCGACAGGAATCAGGAAGCTGCAGTTCTGGTACCACCTCTGTGGAACACTGGCGCCCACAAAGTTCCCACCCACGCAAAAACCTGAAACCCATGGGAAACATTGGTTCTATTTTTTGTTCATTGTTCCTTAGGTTAGTGGTGCATATCTCAGGGGAAAAGGGAAAACTTTCCACCACACCACAACCATTTGGGGAGACATGCCATCTGGGTGGAAAAGGTAGAGGGAGACAGGGCATGGAGGCAGCTGCACCTACATGATGGGCTTCCAAGAGCAACATACAACGGTGGCTTTCATTTTTCCTTTTCCTCTTTAGGACACAGAGGTCTTACTGGTTCCTCTGGTACCCTGGGGAGGGAATGAGTCCAAATAAAACCCCATCAGCACAATTCTCTAGGTTTTCAATATGATAATTTTCTCACTTCTTGTGAGTTCGTCCACTTGAGCAGACGGGTACAGCCTAAACCTGGACATGACTCTTAACAGCCTTGTCTTCCCCAGCAGATAAATGTTTTGTGTTATAAATGAATTAGATAAAACCTACAGAGAGGGAACAGGCAGGCATAAAAAGACCGGTGACTCTTTGCTGCCGCCTGCTGTAAATCTGCCTCCAGCTTCTCCCGAGTTTCTCAGAGACACAGAGACCGTGCTCAGGGCTGCTGGGGGGACCACCCAGAAATGACATAAGTACCTTAGCTCATTAAAACCAAAATTAACTCCCCGTTAAAGAAGATGGCTTCTAGGATGAGGCAACCCCCAAAAGCAAATCCCCTCTCAGAATTAAAAGGCACCAGAGACTCATTTAAGAAACAAGAGCAGATGAATACTCACCCAGCAGACTCTGGCAGCTTGATGTGCGTGGAGACCTACCAGGCAAAACTACAGGGAGTTAAGAAAAAATTCCAAACTAATCATGCTGCTTTTTTTTTCCCCTCTTCCCTGTTAATATCACAAAGACATCTGCCTGTCTTTGCTTGCTCAGTCAGAAACTGCTCAGAAGATAGTCATTACAACACAGTGAAATTACAAACTTTGCATTCTTACAAACTAGCAAGTGTTCTCCAAGTGTTAAGACATGGGAATCAGAAAGAATTAGGAACACGAGGTGAAAAAAAGGAAAACCCTCAAACATACAGATACGTTTTGAAGCAGATACTAAGTCTATGTAGTGAAAAAAAAGACATCATTGTATTCTATTATACTCACTAAAGAATTCTGTTTGATAGAGAAACTGAAATTTTCATTTTGGGTAACCATTAAGTTAGTGACTATCACCATGTTTAATAATCAGAAGCACGTGGTTGTCATGGATTCTAAACTGAAATAAAGTTTATTATTTTCTGTTGGCAATTGAGAGTGCCAACAGACGTAATAATGTCTAGCTAGTGAGGGCCTGGGGTTTTTTTAAACACATTACCTTAAATGAATTTACCTCACTCTCAGTCTATGTATTACTCAAATAGAAGTTTTCCTTATGAAAAAAAGCTTTCTGCAGGCAAATGCCTCTATCATATTCATTAGTGCCTCACCATAACATATTCCACAATAACAAGTGATACCTTTTTCTCAGCAAGTGTAATATTGCTAAGACAAAATTGTTCTTTTATATTGTTGAATTTACAGAACTGGTTAGCTGACGCTTACATCTTTGCAGCAAATACTGAAAAAATTAAAACATTAAAAGTATTTCCACATAGAAACTGATCGCTTATTCAGGATCCTTACATATTTCCAAGAATCTCAAAGTCCAAAGCCATGTGACCCTGTTCTTAGAATAGGGACCCAAGGGCTAGAACTCCATACATCAGCTTTCTTACTTTAGGAAAACAGCTTTCCTAATGTGTTTTCAAATTCCTGGGGAAAGAAACCAGCCAAACAAACCCACAAACATAACTCAACAAATAGTGTTTCATGTAACTATACTACTGAATTCGAACTGGAAGACTAAACCTGAGAGCAGCTGAGTAGCACTTCACCACACACCACTGCTGTAGGCGTGAGCACCCTAAGGGTGGGCTTCCAGAGATGAATTTAGCTTCCTCCTCCCTATTGGCTTGCAGGGAAAACACATTTTAGGAGTTTTTTTCTGCCCAGCAGCTTTACATTGCGTACAAAGTACCACAACAGCAATTTTATCACTGCCACTATTTCAGTAAGTGATTTAAATTAAAACAGAAAGTGATGTGTTACCAGTTCCCTTACTTTTCCCAATATATAGAGGAATTAGAGAAGCTGGAGCAGGAGAGATTGGCACTGGAAGCTACCATTAAAGAAAATGATTTTGAAGAAGGAAAAAGTGGCATCTGTGGATTCTTCAGAAAAGCCGGCACACTCAATATCTCAAAACGTGAAACAAAAAAGGGTAAGTTCCAAACTGATAGCTTCTTCTCAACTCTTCAATGCACCACATTCTCACCAACATGCGAACTGACTCCAAGGCCAAAACTCCTGTGCCACACAGAAGCTCCTGGACAGGACCCACCCTGTGCAAACCTGCCTTGGTGGCCACAACCTTGCAACGCAGAACAGAGCAAGTGTCCTCTGCTGGTAGGACATGCTACTTTGTACAACACAACCAATTGCTTTTCCCTCATTCCCTAGATGAGTTTCTCAGCTCACCTTATGTTGATTTCTATTTGTCAAAAATAGCACATGGTTATTAAAGTTTGAGGAATATAGAACATGTTGGGGTGGGGTTATTTTGTTTGTTTCGTTTTGTTTCTTAATCGGGTATTTTCAGTTATTAAACAGAGACCTTTTTCTCTTTAAAGAAAACAAGAACATGTGCACAGGTAACAAGCAACTTCACTTTACTCAACAAACACACACAAACTCAGTACACAGCTGAAAACCAGGTAAAAATAACACTACTGCTGTGTACTCTAAGCATAATTTCATAAAAATGCACAAATGAAGGTGGTAAAAATACTCAAAGTACATATACATCACGCTGTCAGATAACTAACAAACACATAACTTCAATGTATAGGTGATGAAACCAAAATTACATTTCAAGATATAGTAAAATGATACAGAAATACAAGCAGAATTAAAGGTCTCATTTCACAATTGCTAGGCTGTAATGATAATGACCCACCTGAAGCCACACTGGTAGGCAGACAAGTATTTTCAGAATTTTCACCTGCCGAGACTATTACATCTGGCTGTGCATGCAACTCCCACAGGTATCAGGAAGATCTACAGACTGAAAACATAAAATGTCATTATTCTTTACTTGGCAGACCTCAAGTTCATTTTGCAGGCTTCAGTAGACCATATTTTTATAACAAATACCACACAAATGTGCACCCCTGTTTCAACTACCCTTTTCGATTTAGTTCAGAAAGGCATAAAGGAAATACATATTACCCACTTTGGCTCTATATATGAGATAGATGATGTTAATAAATATCCCTGCCTCTCCGTTTTGCTTAGACATTCATCCTCCCCAGAGCTGTTGCACCTTCCAGCATAGATGCTAGAACTGTAGAGGAAAGCAAATAACTGCTTTAGAACTATCCTGTCCACAATATAGAAATACAGAAAACCAAACAAAGCATTTTCAGAACCCAGCAGATCAGAGTAAAACCTCTCAAGATGCCTGTCTGCTCCATTTAAAATACTGCTCTGACACAGTCTCTTTGAAATCATTGAAAGAGAAGCAGTAATAAAGCCACAGGCTTCAAAAGATGGAATGAGAGAAGATATCGTTCCTACCTAGGCGAGACTGTACCTTTTAAAGCCAGCCAAGCAAACAGCAAGAATCGAAGTTTATTTTCAATTAACAACAACCCTCTCAAGCACAGGGAAGTTGCCATGTATGCTTATGTTTTCTGTCTTCCAGTCTTAGCCTCACCTGTGCTCCCACTGTACCCTGTCAGCTCTTTGTCCCCCATTACTGTGCATTTCAGGGAGCTCTGCATTTTACAGCAGACAGTTGAGCTCGTAAATGATGCAAAATGATGCCATTTACTTCTAAAATCTGTCAGATATTTCACAATTGCTTTTAGAGGCCCCAGTGAATTTTAGGTTAACTAAAAAGATCCAGGGAACAAATAATCTGATAACCCTTTTAAAGGTGTTATAATCTAGTGACAAAGTATTACACAAGCTTTGGTTCCTGTGTGTATTGGTATATTAAAAGTCCACAGCAGCTGTGCTGTAATTTTTTTCAGATTTAAAGTATAGAAATTATGTCAGAAACAGTTCATTTTCCTGAAGCTTTCTCCCCGCTCGGCTCCCTAAAGCTACTCATGGCCTCACTTGTCAGAAATCCTTCCACGTTTTTTCTTTCTCATTACAGAGAGCACCATTAACACAATACAGTCAATGCATGTGGGAGAATTCAATCAGAAGCTGCTAGAAGCCAGCACTCAATTTAAAAAGAAGCAAGGAAAAGGTACAATTGACATTTGGTGGCTGTTCGATGATGGAGGTAAGGAATTCCAGTCAGAACCACAGGGAGAGAGATTTCTATGTTACCAAATACAAAAAAAACCCCCAGACTTGGGAACTTGCACAAAACTGTTTTCTTTTAGAGATTACATAGTCAATTTTCTGTCTGGCTTAAATGTTTTAAGATTAACTTATGTCCAACACTGCCAAAGTGAAGGATGGCATTTTTACCACAAAATGCACTAACCTGATCTTCCTGCAATTTGATGTATGTTTTTTCCAGGTCTAACAATCCTAATTCCTTACATTCTAACTATGAGGAAGAAGTGGAAAAATTGCAAATTAAGGATCTTCACTGGAGGAAAGGTCAACAGGATTGAAGAAGAAAAACTAGTGTAAATATATTTGTCTCACTGTTTAAAGAGTTTGAATTTATGCTGAATATAATGCATATACAGCAGGAAGCTGGGAATTTCTCAGTACAACTGGTTTGTTGTACTGTGGGCA
Source organism: Caloenas nicobarica (assembly GCF_036013445.1). Classification (NCBI taxonomy): domain Eukaryota; kingdom Metazoa; phylum Chordata; class Aves; order Columbiformes; family Columbidae; genus Caloenas; species Caloenas nicobarica. The sequence continues at coordinate 12,343,158 of NC_088254.1, forward strand.
GCATGAAAAAAAATAATGTACTTGATAGGAAGGTCTTGAGCTTATGGCATAGCTCTCAAGGCTCAGTGTAAGTGATGGTTACCAAAGGAAAGTCACATCAGGCAGTTTTTCCCATTAATAGCTCATATTCCCTTCTCTAAGAAGAGTAGTCTGCAGTCTGTAATGAGAATATAATTAGTTTAATGGGATTTACATGAGACTGTCCAGTTAACAGTAAGTGAAATTGCACATGAAGCTTCTCATATGCAAATACCACAGACAGATAGCTCACACAGATGTGATTAACCATGGTAAAATGTAAAGAAGTTAAAGAGCAAGTTCATCAACTTTAGTACCAAATTGATTTGACTTAGGTTTTTAAAAAAAGTCTAGCTTTCATAATCATCATTGGCCTTCAAGCAAATGAGAGGTACTAATATAAACTTATTTTCATCATCACTGTGTATAGGACCTTTCCTTCCAAAGCACTTTACACACTAGAGGCACAGCCATGTTACCACCTGGGGAAGTGGTAACAGCTTAACTAAGAGCAGCAGCACCATGTAGTGAGTTAAAAACAACATATCCAACCAAAACTCCAGTGGAAAACAAGTGAGATGGATGCAAGGACAGGAGTTAAAATTGAGCCAGCATCACTAGGATTACAACACAGCACATCTGAAAGACAGCTGCCACAGGGATGGTCTCTTAAGCTTCTGCTTTCACATAAAGCAAACTTTACTCCACTGTGGTTGTCAGTTGTAAGGATTACCCTAAAGTTAACATACTTCCATAGAAGAGATTCACAAGTGTTTGTACAAGCTATTGTTATCATTGGGTTGAAAAAAAGCCTTACAGCTGCTCAAGGACCTGCAGGGACGTGTTCTCTGCTCCCTGTCCAGAGTCTGTCCAAACTTGGCTCTTCAGGACCCCAACTGCTCCTGGATCCAGACACTCCAGTCACCCAGTTCCATTGCGAGGAAGTAGGAGGTTTTGACATCAAATGGAATTTGTCAAACCATGACAGCTCTTTGCAGAGGCAGCTCTGGCACTGTATACACTGCTTGTCCTACAAAAGCCAGAGTGAACAGCATGGTCAGTACAGTTGACAATGCCCTAGTTTGTCTCCAGAAAAACAATATGTGTATGTATTTCTACCTAAACACAAGCTTTCCTCAACAGCATATTCTACCCACCACACACAGAAGCCTTCAAAGAGACCAGTCCGAAGGCAGGGTGGCTATTCCATTCCCTAGGTAGATCTAATACAACTTCCAAGTGCAATTTCATCCATTATATTTCCAATTCAGAAATTAAATTTACCTGGACTTTCGCTAACATGTAATTCCCCAAATATTAAAACCCTCACACAGGAGCTCAGACTTGGCTCTTTTTGGTGTTCAAAACAAGGATTGCCCCAAGGGACATCAAGATTTATATAAGCAGTATGTTCTTATCACATAAAAAAAGAACAAGTAAATTCTCAGGTCATGAGCAAATATGTATTTCGATCATGGTTTGCTCCTAGGAACTTTCTGACCTTTTCGAATTCCAAAGCTTACATACCCAAAAAGTAAAAAAAATTTAAAATTAAAAAAAAATTTAAAAAACAGAGGAAAAGTGAGGGAAAAAAAACCCATATATAACATACAGGTTCTCAACCATGGTTCAACCAAAGGCAAAACTGACCTAACTAAACTTCACTAACCTCAGTGCAAACACACACAAAGCTATAAACTATTCCTCCTAGAAACTGGGGCAAAAAAGCAAAGTATTTTATTTTATGAAAATGTCTAAAGAGAACATGTGAGTAGATCAATATAAATTCAGAATTGAAAAAGATTTTTCAAGTATTGCACATCAACTTTCTGGACCAAATTTTCACCAACATACACACTACCAGTGTTGTACATACTCCACGTATAGAATTCTGATGATAATAACAGAAGCCTTCTCTAAGGATTAGAGAATATATCCTCCTGTATTTTGAATATTTTTCCTTTATAGTTCAAGCCTTTGCAAATACTTAGAGTATCATTTTTTCCCCCAAATGTAAACGGCCTCCTTCTGTCTGCTATTCATTTCCATTTTTTGTGAATTTCATTGATCATCAATTAAACGAATTATACTACAGCAATCACATCAATCTAGTTCTGTAATTGGGAAGTGAAACACTAAAGCATTTAAAGTAATTTGTCATATAGTTAAAGATAATGAGACAACTGCATTTGACATCTTAACTCATTTATGAGTGCTCTTTGATGCAAGGCACTCAGAAATACAGTGATAAAATGTTCTCTGTTTTGTTTTCAGGATGGCTTCACTTCTAAGCAAATTCAGAATAAAATTTGCTGATGTTAATATCATTTGTGATATCAATATAAAGCCCAACAAAGAGAGGTAAGAAGCATTACCAAAATCCATTATTTAGCTGCAGGCCTTTATCAGGAGCTTGTTTCTTTTATGTTGAGCATTAAAAAACCCAACACACACACCCCACAAAGGATAACACTGTTGCTTTATTGCAATCATTTTCCATGTAAGTAGAGCAAGAAAAAAGAAAAGAACATTTTAACAGTCACAACTCAGAGGGTCAAAACTAAAGCAGCCTTTTTCTTTATGTTGTAATGATAAGACTGAATTTTAATAAGGACTAATTAGACACCATACTTATGAGCCACTAAATTTAACAGACATTTTATGGTGGCTTTTCATATCTATTTAGGTTGGCATAGACTTCACTTCATCATATGATTCAGTCAGTCACAGTTCTCTTGTAAACTCACCATCTCTGCCAACTCAGCCTTCTGCGTTCTACCATGAATTCATAAACTTAACATTTTTGTGCCCAAACATAAGCATACTTCTCCTTTCCCCTGAGGACAATGTTATAATACTCCCCTATCGCTCAAATATAATGAAGGTTCAATGCTGTTAAAAATTACCTTATCTACAGAATTAATACTCTTAGGCAGAGGTGAGGAAGTTGGTAAAATTGTACTCAGGAAGCTCCACCTCCAACTATATTAGCTAAAACAAACAAACCAACCAACCAACCCAATCTTCAAGTCTTTGATTTCTAAAATGTATCTCTATAGAAACCACCTATTTATTCTGCTTTATGTACATAAAAGTATATAGCAAGTTGCTCAGGGAATAACTGAATCCCAATTCAATTCACAACATTGCTCTTGGTCTTGAAGATCCTCTAAAAATGCTCTCACCCTGCTATGCTCTCTTCCATCCCAGCCGTACTCCCCTCTTGATAGGTCCATAGCTATTTCATAGGCAAAGGGCTCTTGTCCACCCAAAGACTTTCCTCCGAGTCCAAGTGCAATCTCAGGTTAGTCTCTTAATCCTTCTGTGTCCCATTTCTCCACACACACATAACTTTGCAAAAGCAATATTAGACTCGCCAGAGTTTCTGCAGTGCATTGGAGAGTTTGACTTGGGAAACACAATTAAAGAATATAAAGATTTTATTACTAGATAGCTAAAGTCACTTATTAGTGCCCTCTCGATCTCTCAGTTAATAGTTTGTAGTTACATAAAGAACTGTGCAGAATACTTCTCTTTTTTTCCAGTACTATGCAGTGATTTTTACATAAATAAAAGCTAACAAAAAGAATTAGTATTTGGCACTAACATAAAAAACAAATACATTTGCTGCATCGGAATTCTGTGAACAGAACAAGTGAATGTTGTGCCAGACACTTGCTAGACCACTCTATCTCACTCCCAGCTGGCATCCCATTTATTTCACTAATAATAAGAGGATTATCACTATTTTACATACTGAAACAGACACTAAGCATGTTGACAAGCTCTTTGGCAACTTAGCAACATTAAATGCTGCATGTCACGGCCTTTAACCCGTCTCTTGACTTCTTGGCCATATAGCAAAGCCCGACCTGTGCCCAATCTCCCGTTTCGCTTCACAGGGAGGCCTGGCAGCAGAAAGTGCTCACAGAAACACACAATCATATAAAAGAAACTCCCTGAGGCCTCTCTGGGATGATAGAAACTTTCTAGTAAAGGGGCAAGCAGGGAAGTACAGAAGGATAAGTTTCTCCAGATGATGACAGTCAAAAGCTTCAAGAAACAAGCTGAAATTTAGAGAGGACATCTGTGGAAAACTTGGGAAATTAACACAAATCTGAGCCCACATATAGCAAGAAAACCCACGGCATTTCCCTCAGCCTCTTGCTACAAGAGATTTATATCACCTGTATCTCCATTTCATTAAAACTGTAACAGTAAAACTGTATCAGCCAGGTGATAGCTCCAGTTAATGCTAAAACAATAATAAAAGCTCAGTAATTATTAGGAGACCCATATTCATTGTCAACATTAGTAACCACTATACTGCAGTTTGGAGTCACTGTAGAACTCATTGCAGTGTTTTTGCTACAACCAGGAAAATGCAGAAAATTCTCTGCAACTACAATAGGCCAATGCAGTGTTTAATGATCCCCAAATAATCTTTTAATTATCCTCAAATAACCCCGACATATTGAAGTAGCACAGAAGTAACTTGGGGCACAATGTAGCAAAGAATAGCTAAAAGATTTTGCACATTTTTCAGCTCCAATTATAGTCAATGGTGTCTGCAATACAGTGTCTATGAAATAAGTGAGTTCATATCCTACAGCAAGGCCTCCTTTGTCATTCCTGTTTCAGCTGGAAATTCTTTGAAGAGATGATTGAACCATATCGTCTCCATGAAAGCTGCAAAGATATAACAACTGCTGAGAAATTAAAGCGAGAGACTCCATGGAAAATTACAGATACAGAGCTGGAAGCATTCAAGGAGAAGGTAAAGCCTTGCCTACCTTTTTATGACAGTAGCTTTTCTTACACTCCAGATTTTTGAAGCGATTAGCAAGAAAATGTGAAACACCAGATACGGACTTAGAAACATGACAGGTACAAACCCAAACCTGTATTTGATATTTACAAATTGGATTTATATTGTAAACACTGCAGAGGTGTGTTATGATTGCATTATTCAGCACTCCCTAAGACCTCGGCACATGTACACAGTACTTCCCAGGCTGATCAGAAGCTCTGCCCCCACGTGAGAGCCAGACAGATGAAAACCACCTCTGAACCCTAAGCCACACAGTACTGTGCCGAGCCTGAGCTGAGCAGTTCATCAAATGGCTCCACTGTTTTAGAGCTTGAACCTCTTACAAAGAGCACAGTTCCAAATATTCGCCACTTTGGGAAATTTAGAACTGAATCCAGACTCTACCTAGGAATTTTTCCAAAGGCAAAATTTAACATGGATTCTTAACTCAATGGCAATGTGAAGACTACATCTGCCCACACTGCAGGAGCTTTCCCGCAGCTGAGGGGCACTCTGATGCTGATGTTGGCTGATCCACTGGGTGAATTAGAGCCCGGGCTGCTCTTTAATTTTGTTGGAGCACACCTTTTTAACAATAAACGGCCAGGCTTCATCAGGCCAGTGTCAAAAGGACACTACAGACTCTTCCACCCTCAGGAGACAAGTTCTCCTGTAACTCACAGAGAATTAATCTAGCAATTTTATTTATGGTTCCTGTTGGATTAACCTGAGTGCACTGAGAGTCTAGTTATCTCCACTTTATGGTGCTAGTAACTTCCTCAGTGGAGCGAGGATTGTGAGTCTGAGCTCAGAGCTGCCAGAGGTCACAGGCTGACACATTAACATAAGCTGAAATCAATGGTGATTTAAGATAACACACTATACTACTGACTGCTCACTGTATTACACTTTTGATAGACTTGATAACCAGCACAGAGTTATGGTAGTCAGCTGTGGGCAGAAAACTTTTGAAGTACTCTCAGCATAAATCATCAAAACTTGGGAGCAGAGCCCTTAGAATATCTCAGTATAAAAGATAAAAGGAATACAATCCCAGATATACACGCATGCATGCGGAAACAACGAGGATACAACAGGAAAAAAATACATGCTTAAGCTTGACCTTGTCCAGCAAAAAAATCCCATAGGTTGAAAGCAGTCAGCAATATGAAAATGCCAAATCGGTCTACAAAATCAGAACAACAAAAGCAACAAAAAGTTTAGCTTACACACCTGAAAAGACATGTCCCTTATCTTCTGAGAATTTTATGGAGGACATTAGAACATATTTATAATTCGAGAGAGAAAAAACCTGGCAGTACAGGGTGATGTTATGGGATGACTCTCATGAGATAACAACTGGTTAAATTATGAGGTTTCTTACTTATCTAGCATGTAAAAGAACAGCGGAATTTCTCTAGAGAAGGAAAATTTAAGGCCTGAATGGAGAAAAACTAGTTTTTTACATTCTCCAGGGAAAGAGAGAATAATTTATAAGCCCAGTTAAGATATCTCCTTGTACACAAACCTGCCCTGGTCTCTTGTTCCCTATGACTTGTGTTAAGCTATAAAAACTTTGAGAGACCGAGTCTGACCACAAAGTAATCTTGGCTGAATCTCAAAGTAGCAGCCATTTATGCAATTTGCAAAAGTCCATACAAATACGCAATACATAAAGCAGCCAGGTCTTACTCCAGACTCATGGTCTTCTGTTTAAGAGGTGAATTTCTGGCACAGTGCTCATTTAGACACTGACATTCAGCCCTACTGGCATAGCAGCTGGACACTTACAAAACGATTAATATATTAACCGCCATCAAACAATAGCTCAAGAGACTTTGTGCAAAGTTCCCAAACAGCTATACTCCATAGCCAAAGAAATACTTAAAAACTCTGAGCCAGCTCTGGTAATGGGTCAGTACAAAAATAATCCCCATCCCCAGGAAATCTTACACAGCAGTGAACAAAACTCTGCCCTCCAGGTAACCATATGAATCAAGAATCAAGGCTTTGCCTCATACTTTGCCATCTCTACCACCAGGCCACAGAGCAGACCTGGCTTTCAGTGTTGCCAAAGCAACAGTAGAAAATCTAGTGGGTAGCGTGGTATTCCATAAGGCACCAGAACTGAGGATCACTTACCTAACTGATTTTTTTATTTCCCTGTTTTGTTTTAACCAGAGTTACCGCCAAGTTCGTCTGAATGAACTCTTACAGGAACATTCAAGGGCAGCTAACCTCATTGTCCTGTGAGTGGCAAGATCTTGGTTCTAACTTAGAGAATAATCTAACGTGTAAAGGGATCCTGGACAGAAACAGTTATGTTAATTCATTGAGGGTGAAAATAATCTTTTAAGTACCCTTTGAAGGACTTGCATCTGGACTGATGGTTCTCTGGGACGACACTGAAAATGAATCTTCCCTAGTAGTTCTTCATATCTTAAAACAAAGTTCTACTCATGAAAATGTGTCCAAAATGTAATCTTCACATCCAAATCTGCATGGTGTTACACCTGCTTACTCACCTGCAGAAAATACACATTTTCGTTTCTTTTCCCCCAACTACTAATAACTCTAAGTTAGAGAAAGGATTCTTTTTGTTTGCACATAATTAGTGGAGTTGTTAGCCAAGATGTACTTTGAGCTATGTGAAACTGAGTGAAAATGATGCAATTGCATAGAGTCCACTTATGACATTTTTAAAAAGCCATTTTCAGAATCAATTTTTAGTCAATCACATTTTTATACACAGCTTCAATACATTACTTAGTATATGTGATGCACAAATAAACCTCTTTAGCTCTATTAGTTTAGTCCCCAAAAAAGGGGTGATCAGGTAATGTTTACCATAAATTTACCCATACTTTAAAACTCCCATCTCACAGTAATTAAAGATCAGAAAACAGTGGATGGAATACAAAACTGTGCATGCATTGTATTTTTATCCTTTTTAAAAACCATATTACATGTGGGTCTTATGATCCCGAAAATGCTTCTTTACCAGTTTAAGGTTATAATCACAAGCAGTCCATGTCCAGTACAATTGGCCATGTTAATGGCACTAAGCAGCTGAGCAAGAGTTTGCAAGATTAAGGCCTAACGGTAGCTTTGTGCTTTATAAGACTAAACCAGTCATGTAGTCTAATTATGAACATTCAGAGTTGTGTATGAACAGTTGATGTTTTCTACTTACTATTTAGTGAGATACATGTTATCAGAGCTACTCCTGTCTTCATAACACCAATTTTATTTTTCTCTCTGTCTAAACAGGAGCCTCCCAGTGGCAAGAAAAGGAGCAGTGTCTGATTACCTGTATATGGCTTGGCTAGAAATTCTCTCCAAGAACCTTCCTCCAGTCTTAATGGTCAGGGGCAACCACAAAAACGTACTGACTTTCTATTCATAGGAAAACATCAGTGCCTAGCATATCCCTTGCTCGATTTCAACACCTGCATTTTTAATACAGCGATTAAAGAGATGCCTTTCTAATACAGATCTAAAACTTAAATAATTGACAGAATTTTTTTCAAAAATCCAAAGCAACACAGTGAAGAATTAGACAAAAAAATGTAAATGGTCCTTGCTGGTGTTACACTCTCCAGCAGAGACAAAAGAAGGAAAATCTACCTATATATATATATATACACATACACACACATATACGTACATATATATATATGTATAGGTATCACATGAGACAGCAAATATTCCAGTAATTTTATAAGGCATTGAAAATGCTTTTGATATTTATCCCAGAAAGCCAAAATTAATTGCTACAATACAAAAAGCATTAAATCTATAAGTTTTTCAAACTGCACTGTCATAGTTGCTCATACACATACAGGAGGATTACAATCAAATGCAACAGCTTGGGAGATAGAAAAAAAACCTATGTGGTACCCATCAGGTCAAAGTCATAAACTGATATATACAGGGTGTTCCAATAAGATGGATCAAATATGTTACACAAAAACTTACAAACGGTTCTCTTTGCCTGCCGTATAGACATCGAGATAAGAGCTGACAGTTCCTGGCTGCAGAGATGTAGTGATTTCAAATTGGGTTAATCTTTTTGAAACACCCTGTATAATGCAAGTAGTGATGCTGTTTAGTTACCATATTGCCAAATTAAGAGCTATACTAACAGTAAATGCTTTTACCTAAATTGTTGTGCTAATTTATATTCTGCTAATTTATATTAACTCAGATGCTTCTAATTAACTGACAAAAGTTACATATAGAAAAATATGGACTCTATATGACAAGACTTGATAATCAATTTTCAAGCTCTGACATAGAATGGAGTTTATGATTGCATTAATTAAATGTGGTAAATTTCACAAATAAATTAGTGAAATAATAAATATTCTGACAATTTTTGATATGAATGTTACAGGTTAATACAATCTGACATTATACTTTAGGATAATATGTACAGTGATTTATGTGATTGGAAAACAAAATAAACTCCATAAGCTGAGTTAAATGCTGTATTTTATTATTTATGTAAAATATTTCTCTTATTTTTAGACTTTCTAAATAATATTCATTAGGTACCAACTTGAAATAAAGGAAACCCATTAAGTTCTGTAATTTTCCTATTATCTATTCTGCAACATGATAGTACTTCATAATTTCAGCTGTCAATAAAAGTGGCTTCTATTTTTAATGGAGAAAGCTATATCCTGTGTGTAAGCATTATTTAAACCAAAGACCATTAAGGAGTGCAGTGAACTTAATTACTTTAGTTCTGCAACTCCTTTGCAGAGAGGAACCAAAATCTACACCCCAGGAAAGCCAGGGAACCCTGAATTTCACAAAATGCTTATTTTAAAGCAGGCCTCAGATTCCACCTTTGCTTGAATTATTAGAATTTAACTTGTGGAGGATCTAGCACTCCATCTCCAAAAATGACAAATATTGGATATTCATATTTTTCCAAGTTCAACAGCAGCAATTCAGCAGAACTTGGTAATGTAGCCCAATAATCCATGGTTTATTTTCTCCAGCTATTGAAGGCAGGATATGAAATACTGATATTTTCTCATAATGTTCTTCCTTCACTCCTTCTTACACATTTACAACCCGGTTGAAGGATCATTTTGCAGCTTAAATGCATGACAGAGATATACGAGTTTCCTAGATATACTAGGCTTCCTGCACAGCTCTGAGCAAACCAAACATCACATTCTGCACCTGCAAAACAGGGAGATGATTCTCACCCTTTGCAGTCATGTTAGCACTGAGACAGGAGCTTGTTACATGCTGTCAGGTCCTTCCACCTTTGTAGAATTGCAATGGCCACCACCCTTTTTACCTCACTTCAAACACCAAATAGGTATAATCTGCATGTGGTACCCAGTCAACAGAAAGAAAAAGAGCTTTTACAGAGGCTCCACTTGGGCCTTCTGTAAGAGCATTTCTTACTATAATCTGTGGAAGGACCTGGGGGAATTACACACCTGCACTGAGACCTTCAACTACATACACGAGTGAGGATTCTTTCCCAAATATTCCCAAGTACTGTAATTCTCCATCTACAGGGAACATCAACTCAAATTGATCTGAGGGACCTAAGCAGATCCAAAAAGGGAAGGAGTGCAATACCAGCAATGGCACTTTCAATACTATTCACACTTCTCTCTCACAAACACATCACTGTAGGCATTACAAAAAATTCCAAGAGGTATGTTTCTAAATGAACAACGATCAAAAATTAAGTATTAACATACACATCCCTGTAAAACTCCTTGCTTAGACTACAGTGATTAATTAGAAGATGTATCCACACAACAAGGTTATGGAATTTATAACGAGCAGCACAAACTCTAGACACAACAGTGTTTACCTGAAAGCGTTATTTCCACAAATTCAGAAGTAATTTCAACACAGCAGTTTCCTAGGAGCTTCTATTTCGTGTTCCTCACCATGATTTCTGAAGTGTGTGCATGACAAATCTGGTGAGCACACTAACTAACTATGGACTCCCTCAAAAATTGCAACTTCAATTGCAAAATTTTGCTAGTCTACCTACCTCTTTTCCTACTCGGTAACAGACATTTCCTCTTTTACATGCATTATGCATAAAACAACTGCTGAATTTTAATCACCATGTTAATAACTGAATTCTAATTACAAGTTTAACGTCTCTAGAAAAAGGCTCTAAAGCCATTTAGCACATTTTGAGCTTATATCACACCACCAGCTCTGCAGGTTTATCTAATCTAGGGTTGATTTGATCAGCTGCAACAAAAGCAAGCACAGATAAGGTGACCAAGGGCATTAAAGTGTGAAAATACCGCTGCTATCAGCAAGAACAAAGAATATTTTGAGGCTTCTTCAAATGTCTCGGCATCCTGCACAGCTAAGCTTATGCCTAAGGGCCTGTTAAAATGATCCACTAGCTCTCCTCTCATCAGTGAATCTTACTTTTCCCTCCTAATGTTAGTAGAGCTCCAACAGGTATCATACAAGGCATTCCATCATAGGTCGGAGAATATGTTTTCCTTAACTTGCCAGTGGTTGTAAAAAGATTTATCCATCCATCTTGATCACACAGCCTTAGGGCATAGTGCTTAGGAACAGTAATAGGTGTCCCCATGTATCACTCCAGAACAACATTCTTCAAAAGCACCTTTCATTAGATTTTTCAGTCCCCATCAGAGGTTAGTTTCAGGCAGTTTTATTTGTTTCTTTATTTTATTTTTAAATCAGCAACCCAATAGCACAAGCAGAAAATCTACCTAACCAAAAAGGCATCGCATTCTAAAGATAAACAGCTGCAACTGCAGAAGCCACATTGTTGAAAAAGCATGCTGCTATATTTCACACTCAAGGGAGTTCTCTGCTTAATCATTGTAATCACAAAGTACAAAGCTCCCGCCACTTGCACAGCAAATTTCACCAGTCTTAAACTCCTGCAATTTTCATTACATCTTTGAAAAGTCCTGCCAAAAGCCTTCCTGGCTAGACAAAGTATGACAAGCTGCTCTTCATTCTCAGAAAACCTGGACATTTCTCATCTTTTCCCTCTTTTTCTACAATTCCACATGATCTTTAAGGCAAAAGCAGTTTCAGCAACTGATGAGTAGTTTACAAGTAAAAGACATGGCAACAAGTAACATGAATTCACCCTGCTGTAGATATGGGGCAAAGAGCTACTGAGTTTTAGCTGTTGGTGACTCATTTAACTCCCCACACCTGTTTGTCACCTCCCCTCTGGCAGAGGTGCCCAGCTTATCAGCAAGGCTGGGAGAACAGAATTGGAGCAAACCTCAGCCTTTTCAACTTGGAAGTTCAGTGGTCCCCCTCAAGTTATTTGACTGTCACTGGACTTCAATGAAGTGACCCTCTCACCCCTGCTACCCAATTGTAACTTCTGTCAGAAGGGCAATAAACCCTTAAAGTACTGCAGCTGTTTGCCAAATGAGTAACTCAGCTCTCAAGTTACAGGTGAGGAAAAGGGTTTGTAACAATGCAGTTCAGCGTACGTCAGACCATTGTTCAAACATCTATTTGTTCTGGTACCTGGCTGGCACGGCTCCTTGGCAGGTGTATAGCCCATCGAGGCTGTGTGGTAACACCTCACACTGGCCTTGACTCTGCTAGGAAAAACAGGAAATGTAGCTGTGTGAGTGCAACAACAAATAGAGCAAATTTTAGCTCACATTCTCCACAAATAACAAGAGTGATAACCCACAGTCATGCCATTGCTGGAATTTCATCAGAGAAAATTCAGCTTCAAACAGAATAAAGCATTAAGGTTGTTCTGGAACAGAGTAGAAAGCAATGGCAAAATTCCACAGCCCCCCACGCTGTACAGCAAAACACACAATCAAAAGTAGAGGTTAATTATACATAAACACCCTCACAGCAGCCTTTTAAATTACAAACCTTAATCACTGTGAGAGAGACAGCTGTTCTAAGGGAGACTGGGGTGGGGCATGTCTCTTTTAAAGCCACAATTTTCTTCTAATAAAAATGCTCATTCTAACACCAAACCTTCAGTGGGGAGAATTTTACAGATTATTACCCCTGAAAGAAGCTCTGTGTTTCTTTCCATGTACAACAAAGAACTCTCCACTCCTACTCTCAATCTAGGTAAAAGGCAGATAATTTCAGTTTATCTCACTACTGTTTTTCAAAGTCAGGAGGAAATGCCTAATGGAGAGCAGCACTAATCAGCAATCAAGAATACAGGAACGTTGAGCCAGTGACATCTACAGAGCAAACAGTGTATTCCCTGGATCAAGGCAAACTTGCTCAGACTCTAAGCACAGGGTTTTTTGTAACGATCTGGGGAAAAAAGTGTCACTCGGTTGAGACCTTTCTCCTTGATAGTATGTTTGGATGAGTCCTCCTATCTATTATTCATGGACTTTCAGCCTACCTTAGAGCTAGCGAGGAACCCAGCCTGCCTCACCAAGCCAGGCCATTCATAAAATTAGTCCTTCTCTACACCATAGTGCTGGACACATTTGTAACCTCTATAAAGTTCTGCTTGTATAAGTAACCTTTTATAACTAGATATTCATTGGACAGAACTTAAATTCTTATAACTTCAATTTGTGGATAGCTTATATCAGAAGTCATTAAATATTCTAAGTAGCTTTTTCACATAGGTCTATGATATATACATATTCTCATTCAAACAGTGCATACTATTAAGACTGGCAGTGCTGAACAGCAATAAAAGAAACCTCTGATTTGGATATTGTTCAGAATCTTTTTCATAACTGGACTGCAATATGTAGCAATGGTTTCACTGCCACCTGGACACATTTAAACAATGTAACACAGCAAGGAGACAGTCACATACACTTTGATCTGTAAAAAAAACCCCAAAAGTCACAGAGTTATTTGACGAAATTTAGACTAGCAAACAGAACAGTCTGCAGCTATTTTGCATAAAGAAAATGACACCCATCAGAGTGATCAAGCACAAGTTTTGCAACCATGAGTCCAGTGGGCAGTCTTAGCCCACCGCACAGACAGCTACAGGGGAATTGAGGGGAACCTTTTATAGACAGGCTGGCAAAAGAGGGCAGCGAACATCAAAATCAAAGATGATGAAATCATAAAATTATTCTGCTCTGAGACGGGAAAACAAGACAAGTGGAGCATTGATAGGTTTGCCTATCTACAACCTCGACAAGGAGGGGAAGCAGTTGTTTCCCTTTCACAAGGCACGTATTTCTGTCATTGCCTGACAGTTTCTGGAGGAAGGTTATTTGCAGCAGGGTGCAGCGCAGGGCAGCGGGTACCACACGTAGAACAGCCATGTCCGCTGCGCGACTGGGAATCGGACGGGCGCGGGGGGCGGCCCCTCCGAGCAGCCGTAACAGCCGAGCTCCGGCCCCCGCTCCGCAGCGCGGCCGGCGGCGGATGCCCCGCTCCCCCGGTGGGCCTCGGCTCCGCCCGCCGCCCGTGCAGCTGCAATCGCGTCCCCCGGCAACGCTGCGCGCCCCGCGAGGTCCGCCCGCCGCTCCCCGGCACCGCCACCGCCGGGTCCCGCGGAGGCGCCCGGCGCCGGCCCGCTGGCGTAGGGGCTGAGCGGCCTCGCATGGCAGGTACACCCCGGGCGGGGGGAGAAGGGGGCGCCGCTGCCCTCCGCCCGCGCCCCACCAGCCTGCTACCGCCGGACAGCGGCGGGGAGCGCCGGGCGGTCTGACGGTGGCACGATCCCCACACGGCGACAGCGTTATGCTGGCCCGGGGCCTCAGGCAGCTCCTGCACCCCCACGGGCGCAGTAAGGGGGCGGCGGGGGCATCGGGGGGACCACACACGGCCCAGCCGCACTGCGGCCCTGCTCGGCCCCGGGCCCTGCTCGGCCCCTGCCCCTGCCGTGCCGCGCAGCCGCGGCCAGGGCGGGATACGGGGCGCCGCGAACCAGCGGGTCCGACCCGACACCCCGGGCGGGAACCAGCGCCGCGAAGGGCCCCTCGGCAGGGCCCGCCGAGTTGGGCGCTGAGGAGGAGCCGGGCGAGGCCACTCTCACCGGCGAGGGGTGGCGAGGGCGCACCGCACAGAGAGCGGCCGAGGATGGAGCAGTTTCCCCCTCTGTTTCCAGCTTCAGTGGGTCGGGCTGGTTTTCGCGGGCTTTTCCATCAACCCTCACAGCCGCTCTCTCGCCTTCCCGTCCCCGCACAGCGATGCCCGCCTCTGACGCCGTCCTGCAGCCGTCCCCCAGCAAGAGGCAGAAAGGCTCGGTGCCCGAGGAGCCCACCGCGCGGCTCCGCTTCACTAAGCTCTCCGAGAACGCCTCCGCCCCTTCCAAGGGCTCTGCTCGGGCTGCAGGCTACGATCTGTACAGGTGAGGGTGCCCCGCGCAGGGGAGCAGCCCACGCCACGACCTGGCCCGTGTCCTCTCAGGCAGAGGCGCTGCGGGGCGCTCGGCGGGTCCGTCCTGAGGAAGCGCCTCTTGCCGAGCAGAGCCCCCCGGGCCTGCAGAGGAGGAGGCCAGAGCTGGCCTGTTCGTAAGCTCCCTTGCTCCTCCATCCCTCTCCGCTTCCAGATATCTGTGGTCCAGTCATGCTGCAGCACCGATTTAATCGCGTATCGATGCAGCCGTTGGCCAAAAGTCAGGCTTGACGCATCAGCCTGAACTGCTGGTTTGCACCAGCATTGACTAGGTGCCTTCCTTGTGAAACAAAAAACGGTAGCACGTGTTATATCTGAACTCCAACCTCCTCTAGCTTACCTTTCTTAGTATCAGAATAATCGGCCTGTCTTTTTTGCCTTTGCCTGACTTCCTTCCTGAAGCTTTGCCCTACCACACTTGGACACTTTTCCTTTGTATTCCTTTTGTCTTACCAGGTTTGGTTTTTTCTTGTTCCAGTGGTGCACTGTACTGGAAAAAGTCTATTTCATAAAAAAACCTTTCAGTGCATCCCAGTGCTTAAAAATCAGTTCTTCATCAAGGCCAAGACATGCTTGCCTTAAACAAGCAGAACAGGCTCACTGTGGTATGTTTGCCACTGCCTTTCATTAAGCCTCCAGTTGGGTAGCTTCAGAAAGTTCTTAAAGTCTCTCTGGTTTGCAGTTCCCAACAGAATCACGTGTATCATGAACTTGCGACCTGCTCAGAAAAAAAAAAGCCTAAAATTTAACTTAATAGATTATTATTTTTTATTACAACTAGTTCATCTGCTGTGAAAAGCTTAATCAGGAGAGAGTACTATCCTAAAGTTTCTCCTTTTGCACAAAAATTGCACAACCCCATTCACCTAATGGTTAATTTCAAGTTAAACTTGTATTTTTTGCCTATGTTACCAGTTAAAACACACAACTGACAGTCTTAAGACTATGCTGTTCAAATGACACTACTGAAATCTTAAGCTAGCACCATCAAAATAGGAATATCTTGTGTTCTAGGATCTGCATTAGGTTTTGCAAATGTGTAAATATTTCTTGTATAAATTCCATGATATAAATTCTCAGCAAGAATAATTCTGGGTAATTTTTTTCATTAAGTTATGGAGAAGAAAATTTTCAAAATTTTCTATATAAATTAGTGTTTCTTTCTTTAATATAGTGCCTATGACTGTGTGATACCTCCCATGGAAAAGGCTGTAGTGAAAACAGACATTCAAATTGCACTTCCCTCAGGATGCTATGGCCGAGTAGGTAAGTAAACAGGCTATAAAAATGCTGCGGAGTCATTACAGAACAGATTTGATGCCATCTTCACATTTAGATTCTGCCTAAAGCTTTCAGAATTAGTCTATACATAAAAGAGGTGTCACGTGGCTTTGTCAGTTATTAAGCTTTGTAACAGAAGTTTCTTGTGAAATACATTTGAGGTTTGGTGTATGTCAAATGACAAAAAGATAATTAGCAAAGTTTTTGTATCGAAATACCACTTTATAGGCTATGCAATCGTTCATTATTTCTCTGCAGTTTCAGATTTCAAATCACAAATACCAATAGGTAATGGACATATAGAAAATATACTCCTGGATGTTTAAAAATTAACCCTAAAGTAAGGGTACTAGTATAGGAGAATTTGACTACTTTCTGTGACAGAATACTTGAGAGAACCTGTACAAAATATTTTGTTACGTTTTATGCTTTTGTTTTCTGAGTTATGTGTCACTTCTTAAAGTAAAAAAAGCAATAGCTACTCCAGTGGAAGAGCATGGTCAGAGTGTGCCATGTCCTTTCATCTAAAAGGAGAATGTGAGTGCATTTCTCTTATCCCAGACAAAATTTTAAAAATAAAATATTTTACCACCTCATCAAAGTAGAGTAAGGTAAGTAGAAAAAAACCCCTGCACATCATCTAATTTATCTGCGTATAACATTTCTTAGTGAATTGCTTGCCAAATATTGTTTTCCATCGTAACTTAAATGGATTGACCTAATAGTTTTTTGAGATTATTCTGAAGCAGTGGTAGCTGCCAAAAATAAACCAAGATTAGATAGTAGTTGCCTGCTCCAGCCGCCTTCCTTGGAGTAACCTACTCTGCAATTGGTGGTCTAAACAATGATATGCTTATAGTGCTAAAGATTGCAATTGTATTGTAGCCCGTAGCAGCTGTTGTTTTGTTTAATATATACGTTAACACTTACAGTAGTTCCTGTAAAGTCATGTTTATTTTAGAAAGACCGTGAAAACAGTTCTTGCTGCCATGACTCTGTGCAAACACACTATCTAAGCTATAAATATTGCGTAAGAGTTTTAAAAGAAAGACATTATTATACTTATGAAAAAATTCTTGTTTTCCAGCACCACGTTCTGGTTTAGCAGCAAAGCACTTCATAGATGTTGGTGGTAAGATTTTTGTTCCTTATACTAAAATCTCGATTGCAGAAGTGCCTTAATTTCACATTGGAATATGTTTAAATAAATAATGCTAGCTTCATTGGTAGTCTGGCAAAAGGAGATAACTGGGACATACCTCAAAGAGCCAGTGCATTGTAATTATTTTAAAACTTGCTGAATTATAAAAATATTACTGATTTTTGAAAATAATAGTCGTATGGTACTTTTGTAGGCAATGCCTGGCATTGAAGTTATATTTTTGGATTAGGCTTTAAAGATGACTGTTTACATTCGGCTTGCTCCATTTTGACTAAACATATCTGTGTGTTTCTTTTCAGTCCAGTGTAAAATCTGAATGAATTAAACCAATAACATACAGATATTCTTTTATGCAGAGAATATATAGTAATGATATTCAAAAAGAATGATAGAAAGCACTGAATACACCATTATTGTAGGTAGTTCTTCACTTACAGAAAATTGCTTATTAGGATGAGAAGAGCTCTGACTGATGAAAATGTAACAAATCATGTAAAACAAATAAAATTTAAACTTATAGCTTTATGCATTAATTTGCTTAAAAATTGAAAGTCTTTTGAAACAGAAATAAAACCATAATCCCACTTTGTACAAAGTCTTTACAGATGTGAGGTTTTGTTGTTTGAATTCAAAATCCACACGGTGGTTAAACTCAGTAAGACTATGTCAGTGGAAGTATAGTACATTTAAACAGAAAATGATTGGTAGGGCATTTATTTCAGAAAATCTTCACCCAGCCGTGCCTTTAATGGAATTTGAAATTATCATGGCTTTGACAGTGTTTCAGTCACTCAGCACAGCACTAGAAAATTGTTTTGGCCACAAAACATATTTTTAAATGTTATTTTCTTAATACATAACTTCAACTCTAATCACAAGTTCTGTTTGTATTGGGTATGCTTTTAAGGAAGAAGCCTGCTCTTCTTCTCTGCATCCTCTGGAAAGCTTTCATCCTTAGAAATATACAGCAAGTGCAATTCTTGCCTGCTAGAAAATACATCCGATGCAATCTGTACAACCTTTACCAGGTGTTTACTTTATAGCTAAGCTTAGGAAATTAGAGTGGTTTAGTGAGAGGTTTTTTTTCCCCTCTAGTGAATAACAATGGATGACTTAAGTTTTTGGCATTGCTGACTTCAGTTCAGCCACAGAAATATTCATCAGTCATTTCCACCTTTAGTTATAGACAGTTTTCAAATGCTAGAGAGCCAGCCTCTAGCAGTAGTGAAATAGGTGGTCAAAAGAATTTGGTATATTTTCATGGAAGTATCTGTTCAGATGACAGCCTTTTCAACAAATAATTTTAATGTTTATACATAAAGCTGAGATTGTGCTAATGCCATTGTTTAAAGGTCAGGAAAGTTGTTTGACTAGATGCATTGTAAATCAGTATAGACCCATTATAACACTCATTTTCAGACAAAAAAAAAAAAAGGTTTAGGGTTTAGAAAGGGGTAGAAGTACTAATGTGCCATTAAGCTCCAGTTATGCCAATACAAGCCAAGTTTTAGATACTCTTGTTTGTTTGTTTGTTTTTTCCTCCTCTCTCCCAGAAAATAGCAGCAATGTCTGGCAGATCAGAAAGCTTCATTAGCAGTTAAGCACTAACCAATACATCAAGTACAATTTTTGTCATTATGTCGAAATAAACTTGCTTTCTGTCAGAGATGTGAAGGCAGAAAAGTTAATTTTTAATGACTTTGAGTAGCCCCAGTTATTCTGTTCTATAAATTTTCTTGAGATAATTCCAGCAAAAGTGTGACATGCAAGAGTTTCTTGCATGTATAAATCTAACCATACTACTTCAATTGGTACATTTTATACGTATAAAAGCATAATCTCAATTTAAATAGAATGAGTAATCTGTAGTAATAAGTTTTGAGCACTGTGTTATATCAGAGCAGAATACTGTATTATAATAGAAATAAAAATAGCCCCTGTTATGTTAAATTAGCAAATTCCATTATCAATCTCTAATGCATAGCAATATCTGTCTCAGCAAATGGTCTAGAAAAATGTTGTCTTAGCCGTACAGAAACACTTGAGAATAGTTTGTCAAATTAAGAATTTATCCAAATGTCTAATGATCTTTTTATATGCATATATAAGCATATGTACAAAAATGTATGTACCCAATATGAATTCTGGCTTTCGGCTCTCAAGCCTGAGGGACTCGTGAACAAATACACCAAATTAATGGACAACTGACTGCAGAACTTGAGTGATGCTTAAAATTATTTGTGCTGCCATTGCAGGTTTTTTTAATCTCTCTTTGTAATGCATCTATGTAGCATGGACTCGGTATCCACTATTGTATAAAACAAAACAAGTCATAGAATCATGAAATGGTTTGGGTTGGAAGGGACCTTTAAAGGTCATCTATTCCACCCTCCCTGCCATGAGCAGGGACATCTTTACCCACATCAGATTGCTCAGAGCCCCATCCAGCCTGGCCTTGAATGTCTCCAGGGATGGGGCATCCACTACCACCTCTCTGGGCAACCTGGGCCAGGGTCTCAGCACCCTTATTGGAAAAAAGTTTCTTCCTTAGATGTAGTCTAAATCTCCCCTCTTTTAGTTTAAAACTATTAGCCCTTGTCCTATTGCTACAGGTCCTGCTAAAAAGTCTGGTCCCTTCTTTCTTATTGGCCCCTTTTAAGTACAGAAAGGCTGCAATAAGGTCTCCCTGGAGCCTTCTCTTCTCCAGGCTGAACACCCCAACTCTCTGAGCCTTTCCTCACAGGAGAGGAGTTCCATCCCTCTGATCATTTTTATGGCCTCCTCTGGACCTGCTTCAGCAGCTCTACTAATGTGAATCAACGTTATTTAATACACTGACAACATTTATTAACTGGATATCCCTCTTAATTCTTTCTTACAACAGCTGGTGTTATTGATGAGGATTACAGGGGAAATGTTGGTGTAGTACTCTTCAACTTTGGCAAGGAGACTTTTGAAGGTAAGTGTTAAGCTTAGCAGAGCCTATTTTCAGCCATCTGACTCAAAATGGAAAAATAATTTTTCTTTAAAGTCCACGAAGAGTTAGAATTAGCTGATAACATTTTTCTTCTTACAAATTAACACATTGCAGTATTCATGCATAATGACACTTAAGATGCCACAGTATGGCAGCAGGAGTGAAGGGAGATGCCTTGAGCTGGTACTGCTGCTGAAACTTGGCCTTAAAAGGACTAAGCACAAGTTTATCAGCCTGTATTTTTTTCTGGGACCATTAGTATCTTCTTGACTAAGTTCCAAATAAGTGTTTACAATTCAATGCATTCTGATACTCTTGAATGAGGGTTGTCTAAACTTTATGTTGGTTGTTCACAGGTTTTTGAAGGAACTAATAATATTTTAACTTAATTGCAGTTAAAAAAGGAGATAGGATTGCCCAGCTCATCTGTGAACGCATTTGTTATCCTGAGCTAGAAGAAGTAGAAGTAAGTTGCCAAAAGACAATGTTTGTGCTGTTTTCAGTAATTAATAGTTTAAGATAGTTGTATATAAGCTGAAATTTCTGGAATAGATAAATACTTTGCTTTAAAACTACATAGTAGCATTGCTACCCGAATAAAAATCTTGATGCTTTGCCTGCATTTACGTGGACTTTTAGGGGGGTAGTTTTCAGCATTAACA
Source organism: Caloenas nicobarica (assembly GCF_036013445.1). Classification (NCBI taxonomy): domain Eukaryota; kingdom Metazoa; phylum Chordata; class Aves; order Columbiformes; family Columbidae; genus Caloenas; species Caloenas nicobarica. The sequence goes on from NC_088254.1 coordinate 12,364,427, forward strand.
GATGCTTGAGAAACTCTTCAGTATACACTAGAAACAGATTTCTCACAATGTGGGATTTGTTTAAACTTGTACAAAAGGTGTTCTAAAATGTCTCTTTAAATTGTTTTGGTTTAGTTTCTCAATTATAGCTATTGTTATGAGCAAATATACCTTCCTCTATGATACGCAAGATCTGTTGTGTAGAAACAAAAGGCAAGTTAAGACACTAAACCAACTTATAATTTATGTCTTTCAGGCTCTAGATGATACAGAACGTGGCGAAGGTGGCTTTGGTTCTACTGGAAAGAACTGAAAATGATTTGAATATGCTTTTTTTTTTTGTTATGCTATTTCTAAATTTTCATTAGAAGTGGAATTTTAGAATACATAAGAAAAAACTGCAAGTTTTTTTCAGAGATTTCTGTATCTGTCCTCTTTTTACAGGCAGTATATTCATCTGCATTATGGGTGAAAGCGCATGACTGATTTCATTGATTAGTTGATGGATTATTTTTTCTTTTTAGATGTTCAGTCCTCAGGAATAAGAACTGATTGTTTATGTGTAGATTATACTCGACTTAGTGATTTGATTTTATTTTACTCACCTAAACAGAAATGGCTGATTGTTCCCTTGTCAGTTTGTGTTAATATTCTGAAAGCTATCTTCCATGTAGCTCGTATGTCATGCTGAGAGCCTATTGCATATAGAATCGGTGATAACTCGGGTATTCATGCGACTTCCCACTCTGACCCCTAAATTGGAGTAAGACAAAGATATTAAATATTGCATCTTCTACAACCTGCCAAAATACTTGTGTTTCTGTTCAAAGCCAAAGTTGTCTTTGATGCTTAGCTGATCCTCAGCCAATTTTTCATCTATTAAAAGGGCAGGCAATACAGTGTTTGAGCTAAATAACAGAACTCACACGGAAATAACTTCTACGTACTAAATAGATGCTATGAAATATGTTGCTGAAATATTTGTTGACAAATTCATTAAGTTACTGTATGGAAGAAAGATTCTGAATTATTCAAGCAGTGCATGAATTGTTTTTTTCAGTTCTATTTTGACCAGTTGACATAGAACTCTTTTGGAACCTGTCCTGAACCCGATTTTTTTTACGTGTCAGAATCTTTTGAATGACTCAAAATCTTTCAGGTGAAAGAACAGGCACACGAGAGAAGGGCCTTTTGTAGGCTAAGATGTTCCCAGCATTCTCCGTGGTATTCTCAGATGATAATAATCCCGTTGGTATTAGTTTCATGTCCTTGTCTAGGGCTAGCCATTTCCGGTGAAGGAGGCCAAAAATATTGCACATTTTATACATTTTACCCCCACCTTCTTCCCTGAGGAGCTGGAAGATAAAGTGCAATGAGACAGCATTCAGATTCCTTCAACCATAGGGTAGTCATTACATTGACTTGGCAATGCTGAAACAATAAGTACATTCATCTTTCACTAGGGCACAAGTCTTTCCTTCTATGTGCATTACATGCTTATCAGTCTTTTTTTTTTTTTTCCCCTCTCCATGCTCTTATCACAACACTGTACTTACATCTGTACTTGCATCTGTATACCCAGACCTTCACAAGCAGGCTGACCACACAAAAGTCTATTGTGAGCAAGAAGCACATGATACTAATGAAGTTTTAAATTAATTGGAAAAGCTGATCTCAACACCAAGTTTCTTCCATTTCAAAAAGGAACTTCAATTACCAAACACTATTTGAAGATCTTGAAATAACTATAATCCTTTTGTGTAAAGCTGTTTCCTTTTGCTGGACTGTAAGTTGAGAGCAAGCTTGCTGCTTTTCTCATGTCCCCACCACCCAAAGCGAAAAACCAGCAGGGGATACACTGATGCAAGTCCTGTTGGAAAGATAATACAAGATGATCCCTCTTGGAACAGCAAGCTACAAGTAAAATGTTTAAGTTCTGTTGATACATATCATTTTCGTACCTGTTGAAAACTGATCTAATTTCCATTTTTGAATGGAGATTCTGAGCTAGGGAATAGTAGTTGCTAGAAAAAGCACTATGTCAGATGCATGAGGAAAACACATTTACAAATCCATGCCTGCTGTGTTGTCAACATACAGACCATTATCTAAGTGTCATTACCAAAAAAGGCTCAGTTATTTTGAAAGTGGGTATAATTGAGTTCCTTTTCATTGTTTCTCAATACTTATCTAGAGAAGCATGTAGTGACTTTAAGGGTACTGCAAGGCTTTTCCCAGTAGGACCGTGGAAAGGTCTGACCCTGAAACAACCCAAGTGCTTTCAAGCTCACCTCTACACTGAACTCCTCCCTGTCCGTCAAACCATTGCACTAGAGTAACACATTCTGATAATTCCTTTCATGGTGTTGGGGTTTTGCTTCAATATGAATAGCAAGTCTACAGAAGACAACTATTTCTAACCAGGTGTCCTGGTTTCAACCGGAATAGAGTTAATTTTCTTCCTAGTGGCTGGTGTAGTGCTCTGGTTTGGTTTGAGTATGAGAATAATGTTGATAACACACTGATGGTTTAGTTGTTGCTAAGCAGTGCTTATACTAAGTTAAGGACTTTTCGGCTTCCCACACTTTGCCAGCAAGGAGGTGCACAAGGAGCTGGGAGGGGACACAGCCAGGACAGCCGACCCAAACTGGCCAGAGGGATATTCCATACCATATGACATCATACTCAGTATATAAACTGGAGGGAGGGGCAACCACTGCTCAGGAACTGGCTGGGTATCGGTTGATGGGTGGTGAGCAATTGCATTATGCATCGCTTGTTTTACATATTCTTTTATTATTATTTTCCCTTTCTGTCCTATTAAACTGTCTTTATTAACCCACGAGGTTTACCTTTTATTTCTGATTCTCCCATCCCACCGGGGGAGGCTCTGTGGTGTTTAGTTGCCCCCTGGGTTAAACCAGACCACCAGGCAACAAGAGTTTCAGAGCTATGTACTGAAAGCTCTGACATTGGTACTCACTACTGCAGACCAGGGCCCTTACTGAAACCTCTAGGAACGTTTTGTATTGGTAGTGAGTAGGGAATTCTAATAACAGAATTTACTACTTGCAGCTTCAAACTATGCTGCCTATATCTCTTCTCCCCTTTAAAAAAAAAAAAAGTTCCACAAGGTCATTAATATGCCAAGTAATATCCTCCAAATTATTTTAATATTCCCTTTTTCCATTGTTACCACCTATGCTACAAAAGTATTTTATCTTGGTATCTGGCAAACATAGACAGAAGGCACAGAACAGCATCTGTTTTCTTTCCCTATAAGCAAGGCGAAGAAGGTAGACTGGCATCTCTTCAGCAAGGTTTACATTTCTCTCTTTATAATGGTATATTTTAAGCTATAATCAGCACATTTGATCCTGTCTTAAACAAAAATCATAATGTTTAAAAATGTTTATATTAGCAAAATGAAGAGAGGACTCAGAAACACATTGATCATTACTTTATCTGAGATCTATCCTTCTGCCTAAATTAACTAGTTGCAAAGTATTTTTGTAATTCAGTGAAAAACTAGCTAAATGCGCCATTGACTGAACAACGTGCTTGACCAAGGAACTTCATGGGAATTTAGACACTAACAGGCATAGGTCTTACTTCTATCTAGACAGATTCATGTCTCTAGAACCTGTCGCTGAGGTGTGATCCCCAGGGCTCGCTATAGGTATGAAACTGAAGAGATGTAAAGCTTCAAAGCAAGCCCAAAGTATAATGCTATTTGCAGAACAATGAAATGAAAATTACATTAAATAAAATTATGTTGGGCTGCTCTCAATTGTCACTGAACAGGTTCAGACAGAGCTATTTAAGTTCAGCCTGTCAGCTACTGTTGTAGAAGGGACACATCTCCACAAGGAGCTACCTAAATCTTCAGGAAAGATCTTGTGGAATGTCCTCTGTGTAAACAGAACATGGAGCTCTTTTAATGGAAAATAGTTTGTTGTAGTTTGTTCTGCAATCTATAGCAGAAAATGGCGTTTTGCCTGCAGGGAGAGGAAAAGGACATTACTAACTAACAAATTGCCTCCTTTCTTTTAGAAATTGATTCGACTTGTTACAAGTAGAGATAGATAAAATCTGGCCTTCAACCCCAGCTGAATTTGGAGGAGAATACTACCTTTTGAATTCAGATGCTTGGCTCCAGTTTCAACCCCATGGTTTGGGTTCTATTTTGAAATCTGAAAGGGTTCTATTTTCTAATTTGGACTGAAATACATAGGACAACTTGGATTTCCTTACCAAGGCAGAAGCTGATAAGCTAGCTGATGAGGGTCTTGAAGGAACAGGTGATCACTAGACAATTCCTATCCTTTGAACTCTCCACTTACAGACAAAAATCTTAAATTATGGTAATGATACCATTGATCTTTAGTCCTTTTCTTGGTTCCCCAAAGTATTAACCTAGTCTTTAGTGGCTGTGAATTTAAGTGCTGCTTCTTCAGTTCAGCTACAGTTACATTACTCTGTGGTGTGTTAAGAATTTTTTTGCTCTATTTAACGCTTTTTAGTTGATCAGCCACTAGATGGCACTTAAAGTTTGCTTTCTTTTCCACTTTTTTCCTGAGGTATTTTTCAAAGGTCTGTTCATCTATAATTAAGAGTTGATGACTCCCATTGGGACTGTGTTGGCAGAAAGCAAGATGCAGCAATATTTGAGTGAAAGCAGGCAAAAGTATCACCATTAAAGGGGGAACAATGACTGTAATTTAAATAAGATTTGGGTGGTTGCAGTGTTTGCATAATCCCTCCTGGCATGCAAGAGCATTAGAGAAGCCTGTGGCTTTGCTCTCCTGCTGCGTTTCAACAAAAAATGGAAAATCGTAATGAACAGCAACATTTTTCCTATCTTTCATAGTCACTCTCTTCTTACTCCCCCTTCCTCCAACTCCTTGAAGTGGAATGCAGTCTACTTAAGGATTGCATTCTAATGAAAGTAGTGTATAGTTTGGTAAACTTTGCATTGGATTCTCCAAATCAGATGCCTCTGGCTGCAAGTTCAGGACATAAATTAAAACTTATTTAATGCATGTTAACCCAGTAAAGGCAGGTGATATATAGTAACCTGAATTATGTGAATTTCTATTAAGGTTCCCTAGTTTCTGAGTTGGTTGCTACTCCTGTAACAGCACAGTCCAGTGCTCTTATATTTGTCTTCCCTCCATGCCTGCTTCTAAATTTTTTAAAATACCTATCATTGTATTTTGGCTTAAAGATAGTTAACTAAGTTTCAGTATTAAGTAAACTTCTATGACCCTGCCTATTTCCTGTCCTGTCAAACCTTTCCTTGTAAGAATAACAGTGTCCTTTTATTTGGTGGAGTGTAGCATGATGTTTTTGGCAGGCCCAACATTTTTGACTTGCATAAATTTGTGACCTCAAGTGCAAGAAAAGTGAATGCTTGCTTCAGCGCCTCATGGTTTCTGCCTAAAAAGAAAAGAGTCCACATCGCTAACCATTACCATTTCTGAAGGAAAATTATCAGCACGCTTATTCCACCTGATTGCACATGACTGCACTTCTAAAGAAAAGAATCAGGAAAAAAAAAAAGTATTTTGCACCTACTTATGTAAGGTACCAAAAGTCTGAAAATATAGGGCAGCCTGTCCTGCCTTACTGGTTTCTCGAATTGGCACACATGGCACTTCCCACTCTAACAGCTCTTTGGCAATCTCCACCTCAGAAAGGATGTGATTCTGCAAAGTGTAAATTTGGGTCTGCTGCTGGGCAAAGAATGTCACTGTATGGTTAAAGGTTGCAGGATCGGGTCTGAAGTGAATTAACGTGATTACTTTCCTAAACTTTTCCTCCATTAACTGTGTGGTTATTTAGCTCTTCACCACTGAAGTGATGCTTTTCCTTTACTCCGTTAGAACACAGCAAGAAAACCTTTTACCCTGCCAAGTCTGAAAACCTGACAGATTAATTTTATAATTTGAGAGCCCTCATCCAGAAAGTAACTACTGTATTTTAATATGTAAAATATGCTTAAATAAACATATGTGAGCTGTATATGCACACTTTTTTCCCCCTTAGACTTTGATGGTTTTTTCATTATGTCACAAAAAATGTAATATTAATCATTGGCTTTTTAGGAAACATTTGTGTAGCAAATTTTGTAACAGAAATAAGAATTCTGTATCAATTAATATTGCTTGTAGCCTTAATATTTAAAGCTGATATCCTTAAACTGAAGAAAGTTATCATTTTACTACTATTGATCACAGCAAAGGAATTTGTTTGTTTCAGTTTTGTAAAAGGAAAAAGAAAAAAAAACCCACACAAACAGTCATGAGTGTAATATCTTTGGGCAGATTCTTTCAACATGAGTATTTTGTGGTTTATGGATTCCTAGGTTGTCTCCAAGTGTCCAAGACAAAATAACTATGTGTCCTAGTTGGAAGAAAACCTCCCCTTTCCTTTGCAGCTAATTGTGCCATGTCTAGCAAGCACATCAGCGTGTAGTATCCAGTTCTGCCTTGCTAACACACCTCAGTCCCAACCACAACCTTCCCGCTTGCACTCACTTGCACTCTGGTCACTGCCAAATTACTGGCACCTTCCTCAGGGTGCAGGACAGCAGCAAGGAACCCCACTTGTCAGGCTTTTGCAGCAGCAAACACAAATCACCAGTCTCGCTTTCGTACGCTTCCATGTAAAAATTACTGCTGGCAGCGAGTCTGTCAGCTTTATGGGTAATTCAAGCCATTTAAATTCTGCAAGAGCTTTTGGTTTTTTTGTCTATCCTATCCTATGAAAGTGTATCGTACCGATACATAGACTGGCAGCAGTCAGAGAAAAGGAGGAGGTCTGCAATCCTATTCTTACCTTTCTTCTCAACTTTCATTAGGCATTAGTAATGTGAGAAAACTGGAAAAGGAGTTGTGAAAATGGCAGGAAATCATGGATCCAGCAACAGAGAACTCACTGAACTCTCTGGATGTGAAAAAAAGAGACAGCTGAGCCAGAACAGACTGAGAGCTCCCCCTTCAACATCTTGGTGAGTTTTTTTGCTTTTAGGGTGGGTTTTTTGTTTGGTTGGTTTTGTTTATTTATTTTAATATCAATCATATCAATTAAACTAATAAAAGTTCTCAAGGAAAAACTGTATAAACCTTACTGCCTAGAAGACTGCTACCAAATGAACAGCCAAACTGCTGCTCCAGGGAGGCAGCAAGGTGTGGGTATTTTTTGTCAGAACATCATCCCTCACTCAAGTGCAGCACTGTACATCTTCTTATCAGTTTCTAGCTAAGAGAGGCTTCACGAGTGGCTTCAAAGAGGGCTTCACGTTTCTGGAAGCATGACATATGTTGTGTCCCACCCTAGGTCACCTGCACAGAGCCCCCAGACTGCTGTTCATAACTTTCCCAAATGTCAGCTGAGCAAGACTTACAGTCAAAACAGGCAACCTTTCACCATCGTATCTTGAGCAGGTGTGGGAGAAGTAGCCTCTGTTGGCATTTACTTTTTATTTGGTTGACCTTCAAGATGCTTAGCATTTATGGGACAGCCTGGACTGAGCAGAAAGATACAGCTCAGGCTTTTTTGAGTAGTTTGGTTCCTACAACAGGATTCTGGATTTTCCAGTCCTGTCTGCTCCTGGGCACTTTCTTGCCAACAGGACCTACCTTTTTATTTTTACATCATTATTTTCTGCTAATAAAGTTGATTTTAAAACTATGGGAACCTACATTAATAACAACAATAACAAATTGGACTCCACCTCTGTCACCTGCTCCTGAAGTTTGCTGTTCAAATGTTCAGAACATGTGTTGAAGGCACGGCTATGTATATATTAAAGCATGCAAGTGATCACTGATGCCATAATTTCATACAAGCTAAATGAAAAAATATTACTCATTTGCAATTATTCCAATAAATTTTGAGTAGCTGCCAAAATAATAGAACAGTTGGATGAGGAGAGGAGTAGGCTGGCACTCAGGCAAAGCCACAGCCACAGTCGTCTGGAAGAATCAACTTTATCCCAGCATTGGGCTGGTGCACAGCATGCACTGATAAAGCAGCATGGCAGCAGCATCTGACCAGCAAACAGGTTACTCCTCCAGCTTCCCTTATATTTGAACTGTTGGAGAACACACAGTGCCTCTAGAGCCACAAATCAGCAAAAATAACGCAACATTGAAACCAGAGCTGTCTGGCTGTGATAGGATTGTTAAGCCTGACACTATATTGTTGGTACTAACCCAGGCTAGGAATGAAACAGGTTTATTACAAATACTGTGACTGTGCAAATAGAGTAGATGTGGAGAAAACTAAGGCTTAACTCATGACCCCTTAGGGTCTCCCTGGATAGCATCTTTTCCTCTCATGCCTTTGCTCATTGATCTCTACCTTCTGCTTTGACAAACTTTCGTTTTCCCAGTATGCTAGCAGGCAATGGTAGGAATTGTTAAATAGCTGAACAAGTCATGTGAAACTTGCTCACTTCTAATGACCAGTAGAGAAATAATTTAAGCTCTATTTAACAGGTGTAAAGGAAAAGTGCTTACAAATTAGGCATTAGAACCAAAATTAGACCTAAAAGCAAAACTCCTGGTTTAGTACTTCAAAGCATATGCTAATAGCCCAGGGAAAACCCTTTTGTTACAGCTTCATTGTAAGTCTATTAAGTTGCCTCTTCTGCTGCTGCCTTAAGATAAAGTACATTACATGGTCTCACTGGCCTGTGCACGTTCCTAAGGTTTGGTGCTGTAGCTGACAAAGCTGTATTATATTCCTGCATTACAGAGAGCACTGCACAAATGCTAAACAAAAGAAAATGACATCCAACTGCTAACAAAGACATGTTGGGTATTCATATTCCCCCGCTTCCTCACAGCCAAAGTGGCAGTCAGACAAAGGCGTCTTCTGAATCCTTGCTCATTGTGTGAAACACGACTCAGTCACAAAACAGTACTAATCATGGCCTTCCATAGCTATACAACTAAGATTTTTAAAGTCAACCTGCATGCTAAATACAATTTTCAGTGGCTAAGAACTGTGAAACCAATACAGCCCAAGGTCAAATGGGGCATTCATATATTGGGCCAGAAGCATTTCCTTGGAAGAGATCAAGATGTCAGAAAGTTATGATTGACTAACAGTGGATGCCTGAGGGATTAGAATGAAAACGTTTGGCAGTCTTAAATCAATAGCTGTCAAGAGTCCCCTATCTATAAATGCAGTTGTTTTCAGTAAACATCTGTTGAGTGTTTTTAGTTCACCTAAAGAAAATATGTTGGAATTAATTTTTATGGGTTTCTGGGACATCAGATCACTAATTGCCAAAGAACTTTGGCACAATTAAAAGGAGCGAGAGTCACTAGAACACTTCAAACACTAGTAATGGCAAATTTGGAATGTTTGCCAAGTGAAATAGAATTGTTCAGGGTTTGTGCACTACTTACTACTGAAAAATGACAAAATCTGTCTAAGGAATAACTACTGAAAGAGACAGCTGTGGGGTGGGACACACTGTTAGCCTCATACGATCTGTATAGAAGAAGTGATTAATATAGAATTACATCTGAGATACAGTATAGCCTCAGGGTCCTTCTCTCAAGAGTTCCTTTTCTCCATCAAAATGAAATTTAGAATGCTTCTGTTATTTCACAGACTCAAAGTTATTCCTAAGGGCAAGAACTAGTCAGCTATGTCGTAGTCTCCCCAGGGAAGCTGTGGAAACCCCTTTGGCTTGATGCAGACAAAGAAGGGAAAAAGCACACCACAGAGAACAATCCTGCATTGGCTGATGGGTTGAGTAGATGACCTAACGGGTCTTTTCCATCTATAATTTTATTCTGTGGCTTTGATGCTGAAGGCCCTGTTGACATCCACAGTGCTGTTGCTTTCCTGGAAGCTTTAATAAAGATCTGGTTTGGAACTCAGAATAACTAACACCACTGAGCAAATAACTCTACTACGAGGTGACAGGCAACAAGAATGCCAATGGGAACATGCCCCATCATGCGAGTTGGGTTTATTCTGGCCCTTAACATCAGAATTTCCTGAAACGCATCAATATATAGTGACTGCAATGGATGTCAGCATGCTGCTTGCTTCGAAGCAGAAGAAATACAGTGGATACCCACTTATTGTACTGTTTACCCAAGATATTGTTTGGATTTATAAACTTCCGTGTCTGGCCTGGTCTGAAGACTTTAGTTCATTAGGAGATGCAGGAATTCATCTAGAAATCTTCAAACAGCAACACGTGTCAGTATTTCTTCTCTATTCCTCACCTAGTTTGTTACCATCAGAAGCCTACTTCCTCTTCACTACAGCACACCCTTATGTTAAGATTGGTACAAGCTCACAAGAGCCACTTTGTCACATTTATTCTTCAGTTGAAACACCAGACTTTCTGTTTTACCCTGTTGCCACTGGAGTTACTTCTGAGGCAAACACAACTGCAGTTATTCCTCAAAGTACGGCATGAAGATTTGCAGTCTCTCTAGTTTTCCGAAACCTGGGCAAAGCGAGAAGGCTTGATTCTCCACGTGAGATACACCACTAGCCCCTAGCACAGAACCAGTTTGTGAACAGTTTCTGTTGGCCCATAGAGCAGCGCTCCTCAGCTAGCAGCCAGGTTTCCAACAGTTTGCAAAGTCTAAAGATATTTTGCCAATACAGTAACTAAATGAAACACGGTAGAATGTAGCCTACAGCAACCCAGATCTGAATCTAGAAATCTAGCCTGCGGAGGCATGGTGGTACCAGAGGAGTATTCTGACTCAGCTGGAACAACTTCTCACATCTGGAAGAAACTTTGCCCAGTGGGAACTCACAGCAGGTCACAACTCTGTTTCTCATGAGGTTGGCTACATCTGTTCCCTTTTATGCAAGAGAAACACTTCATTAGGACCCTACGTAACCTTCTGTTGGGCAATCCTGGGCACTCCTGGTTTCATCAAATGATGAATCAGTGAGTCCCATTATTGCTTCATACCTCATACAGTAAAGTTTTGGGTGGGTTCTTGGACAAGACTCTTGGCTCTGAAAGACATGTTTGATATGATAGCCTTGGATACAGCCATACAATAACTCAAACACTTATTACAAAATGCATGTGTTTACTTACACCAACAAGCATAAAATTAAAACCGTCTCTTTTGCTATCGTATTAAATAAAAAAAACCAACACCGTTATATCTCTTGGAATTCAGGGGGACACCCACACACAAATGCACCCCACTGTGTGTTTTAGGAAGGTGTCTTAGACCTTCCCATCTGCTGCAGAATGGCTCTGTGGAGAAACCTTGACTGGAGCTGAAAGCTGACTGTAAGGGGTCCACACAGGCCAGCATCCCTGGTACTTAGTAACTCAAACTGCACAGGTACACTAGTCACAGCAGAATCTGGCACTTAGTAACAAATCTTTCTGAATGTTTCTTATGATTTCAGCAGATTATTACTTGGTTCTATCACAATCCAGTTCTCTCTTACTGACGTCTTACTGCATTAGAAAGCATGAGGAAGTACTAGGCTGTTATGTAGGTACTGAAGGTAGCTGTGATTTTCAAAAGTACAGTGCAAGACTGGTGGCTGAAATCAGTGGCATTCAGATTGGAATTTAACAACTATTTTTAGAGTGAATGAACAGAGAGAAACATTTTTAATCTTAGGCCCTCAGGTGCCACCCCTCTCCTTCCTTTGGTCTGGACTGACATGGGGACATTGGGCTAAGATTCAGGTAGTTACCCTTGATCCAGCAGTAGACTAAACCCAGCACAAGTGTAAGCAGACACCAGGACTAAGACTTGCTTCTGCCACAAGTCAGGATTAGTTTCTTTCACTCATTATCCCACAACAATGAAATAATCTTTTCCAGTGACCTGTACTGGGTCCTGTAAAACTTTCGAGCATGGAGTTGAAGGTACAGACAGAACATGTGGTCAGCACAAATCCACTCTCAGACTTACCGTTTCTAAACTTAAAACAGCCATTAGTAAAACAGGTAATTGAACATGGCGTCAACCGAAAGCCTGTTCAACCAATCAGTCTCTCACTACAGAGAAGAGTTCTTGGTGGAGAAATAGTTCTGTTTGTTCCCATTCTTTCCTAATGTAATACTGCTGCTATATTTTGTCCTCCAGAAAGCACTAGAGACTGTGTCATTGCAGCTTTTTCTTTCCACTAAGTGCCTCACACAGATGACACACCCCAGCGGTGCTGGGCCTGAGCTTGGGAACATCAGCCTGTTCCAAAAACCAGAGCTCCCACATAACTACATAACTCACTGCTATCGAGTTACTGGGCTAGCCACAGATTGACTAATGTAATACTCACTGAGGATCAGGAGGTTGTAGCATGAGTTTAATTTCCAGGACAGAGTGATTTGTCCTTTAATATCACAAACACTTTAATTATCAGCTCACAAATAAGTACTAAATGCCCATCTGGCAGCCTTGCACAGCACAAAATGAAAAGGGAACCTGCAACATTTAGCTTGCAGTGATGTACCTGGACATTAGGGCCCTCTGCAATCTGTCAGTGAAGTTCATACCACTGGTGCTTCCCCGGCTGTGGGGAACAGGCCAAGGACAGGAGAGCAGCTGGGACCCAGCACTGCAGAACATTCTTTGCCTTAGCGTGACTGAGGAATCCAGTTCTCAGGTTGGATATTACTCCCTCTCACTTGGTGTTTTCGGATCATAAACCAAGCAGCAGCAGTGATCAAGAACAATTCCTTTTCCCCCATGTGCCTCACTGATAAAAGGAAGCTTTCCCTGAGAAATCATTTCAGTCTAAGAAAATCATATTTTTTTCTCAGCTAGAAGGGTCTTTTGAATTGCTCCTTGAACTTAGGCTTCACATCACTCGTTGCTTATTTCTCATAGTCCTTTAGCAACCAAACTGGTTCATAACCTGCAAAGAGAATCTTCCCCCCAGCTATAACAGCTTAGACTAGAAGGAAACAGGACCTACTTGAATCATCTTCAGTAGCTCCAAATCCCAAGCACACTGATCACGTTTTCTTTACCAGACCAGCTCAACAGTACTACAAACCCTCCAGAAAACAGGAGAATGAGAACAGACGATAATTATTGGATGCAGATGTTTACACCAGCCAGTCTCCTGCTAACTACCTTTAATTGCCAGTGTTCTCCAGCACAGGAGAGCTACATAAACATTTGCAGCTGTTAACAGCTATTTCTTGCTTATGCAGTTTCCCAATGTTATGCAAAGATTTTTTTCATACCAAGCAGGAAAGATTTGCACTACAATATTTTAAAAACAATCCCTGGGTATCATACTGAATATGACAGACAAATGACTGCAAAATAAAAGGCATTCATTAACCAGAAACTTGCAGGGAGAGTTCATTGAAAGTTTGCCCACCTTCTGCTAGAGTTGCTAATCCTCTGTGTAACAATCTGCTTTCTGAAAGAGATTTCTAAATGTTAAACCATAAACTCTAAGCTAGGAAGTTATTTTACAATAGACCATCCTTCTCTAGACATTACAATACCAGCAATCTTTCTTAGTATTTGATTTGCATAGTAATCAGTGGAGAATTTAGTCCTAGCACTGTTACATCTCTAGCTAGCCCTTGTATTCACCACGTTATTTTATCTTTTTCATCTGAAAATGGTTATCGTGCTTCAATCTGGGATGACTTTATTCAGTTTACAACTACAACTCATCCTAGTGGCATCTATAAAAACATAATTCATTTTGAAAGAGGTAATTTTTTAACACCACTGGACTTCCACTCTGTGGGACAAAGATATTTTTTTATTGCTCGAGGTAAGCAAATGAACACATTCAGCTTCCCAAATCAGGCAGAGATGATCGGACCACAAGAGTTGCATGTACTTACTATGGACTTCCTATAATATGTTTCTTCCTGTTTAACCCCTCACTCTCTCCCACTTCGCAATTACCTCTAAACTTCAGAGCTACCAGCAAGGTCTACTTCATAGAGCTGCTCAAAATTATGTAGTTATTTGAGCTCCTCAAGCTTCAAGTGCCATAAGCCCAGCTAACCCTTTCCCAGCCATGTATGTGGCATCCATAGGTGTTAACTGTTTCTTGTCTTAATATCCTGAAGATCAGATGAGACTAAAAAGTCCGATCAGTTCGCAGAGCAGACTGCAGATAGAGGTTCTCTTCCTGACAGCTCTGCAAAGGGGAAGCAGCAAGTGCCTTTTGTTTGGTGCTTATACTAGACCATGCAGTACGGAGAGTTAATACATCAGTTTATATTCCTGTCCTGCCTGAAATTTGGCTTTACGCCTGCAGCTTCTTCTGACCTTAAGGGACCAGGTACTATCAAAAAGGATGGAGTTGACATGCTAGGCCAGATGGCATGCTTTTGGGCACCATTTCATTTGTTAGAGGAACAATTCTGATGCCATGTAATGTCAGCAAGTAATCTGCGAAACGACTGTAAAAAGCAGACAGAAGCTCTGTGCATTCAAAGGAGCAAAAGGAGAAATAAAAATAATAGATTAATTTTCAGAGTCCAACCTGATATGCATTTGGCTCTAAGTTAAAACCTCTGTGGTATCAAAGCACAAGGTGAATGAAGGACTTTTTTTTTTTCTTTTTAAAGAGGCACTCACAGCACCTTAGGTTAAAGAATAAAAGAAAAATAAGAAACGCTTTCCTAATTAGCTTCTATAATGAGAGAGAGGAGTGGAAAGGACCCCCCATACAGCTTTGAATGAAATTGTGTCAAGTGCTGTGCAGCTGAACTTTTTCACGGTGACTATAAATCATGAACTACCTTTAACACTCACAGTTGCTTTGTCTGCATATGTACCTAAACATCTTCTAGTGAAAGTGCAAAGCCACTGGTCAGCTTCAGCCAAACTGAACCAAGTGATAAACCTGTAACAGCTGCTGAGCTCATGCCTTCCTGAAAGGCGTGAAGAAGAGGCTGGATTAGTTGCCACCCAAACGAAAGGATGCAGCACGAGCATCGGCTGTATTAGACTGCAGCGAGTGGGAAGGAGCTGCGACCGATGCTCTGTCCATGTGGCAACTAAACCTGACTGAACCTTGGCTCTTACTAGACATCAAAAAAATCCACATACAAGCCATGCCTTCAGGGTGCTAGACTGCTCTTATTTCAGATTTGAACTCCCTCACCAATATCAGTGTTTAAAGAGATCCGTATATGTGAAATCCCACAGCGTAGTTTATAGATGGGCTCATATGTGATCGGTGGGAGGGTGACTCTAAAGTAGCTGCTAAAGGAAAAAAGTTGCTTGAATACAAAAATGGAGAAAAACTTTTGGCCAGCTTAGTAAATTGTAAGGTATGGGAGAACTGTCAAAACAAGAAGAAACCAGTGAAACAGCTGTTCAATAACAGCAATTAACTTCCTTAGTTCTGTTTTCTAGAATAAGATGCTGATCTTACCTGTTCATTTACTCAGGTAGATGGGAGAACATTGTCACAAGGGGTCAGATGTAGCTGGGGTCGATGGGAACATGTACAGGCAGGAAGCAATTAAATGGCTGTAAAAGAGTTGGACAGAATATGACGTAGCATGCCAGGTCCAGCTAGTGAACCTGCCTGAATTTGTAGGTGGATAGAACATGTTAAGTTATGGGTCATTTGAGTTCTCAAGTGACAGGTCAGATCTGTGGAGTGGCAAGCATAGCATCATTATTGAAATAAGTGTTGGCAAGTATTGCAAGTCTGCCCTTATGTTTAATAACATTTAATTTTATAAGCAGTTCTGGATGATATCAAGTAGCTGTTCAGTCAATTAAATGCACAGAAAGAAGCGATGATGGCGCTGGATTACTGCACAGGGTCAAGGCACTCCCGGGCGGGTGGGACATCTCTCCATCCATAGAAATTCTTATTTGTTTGTTACTTATGCTCTGGCCCTCTGAGAGCTCAGGGCAAAACTCTGCTGGCCTATAAAGTTGTGTTTCTGTGCCAAAGTATCTCTGTCAGCCACTTCAGCTGCACGACACCTATCATCTCACACCCCGGCCGGTCGGTGTTGCCAAAGTGATATTCTCAGCACATCTGTCTGAGCAGGACCCAGGCTCAGCTGAGGGAACACCAGGGCTTTTCTCTGCTCTCTGTTTTCCTTTCCCCCGCAGGAGCTGTGGATGGCTGTGCTGAGCATGGGTGAGATCCCAGGGGCACTTTGAGGATTTGGGGTAAAATCTTGTTCCAGAGAAATCAATGGGAGTTTTGCCATTTACTTAGGTGGGGCCGGACTTCATTCATAAAGTGTTGACTGTTATAATAGATTTCTCAGCCCTGCAGGCAGCCCATGCAGCAGTGTAACGGACTGAGCACTCTTGCTTGTAGGAATGAATCCCCTGGCTCAGGAGAGGTCTGCAGAGAGCAGCTTCCCTGGGCCAAGCCCTTTAGCCGGGAAACCTACCACCTGGTACTCCGGGGCCAACTTGTGCCTCCACCATGGGAGGACAGGCATGCACACCACCCAGCTCTGGGAAAAGCCAAAAGCTCCAGGGAAGAGTTGCCCAGGTGGTTCTGCCTTTGCAGCAAGCTGGTCCCTTGAGCAACAGCAGCAAGGGTGGAATTTCCCAGCTTGTACAATGGCCAAGCTGGCCCTCAGCAGCCTCAGCAGGGAGATGGCACAAGCCACCATCTGAGCCAGCATCTGCACAAGCAAAGGGATGAAGCCCGGCTGCTACAGGGCAGGGAAACTGCTGCAGCAGCCAGCACTGACCCTGTGCTGCAGCTGCAGAGAGGCCGTGGTTTGAGTGCCGCCTGCCATGCGTTCTGCCCTGGCGAGATGTCCCCTTTATTTAAAAAGAAAAAAAAGAAGAGAGAGGGAATCCTGCTCCATTGTCCTACTGCAAGTGGAAAAGGGCTGAACTAATTCAAACCAAACGCAGAACAGAAACTCCTCCCAGGCAGAGACATTTTTCTGTCAAGTTTGAGTCCTAGGAGAATTTTTACAGCTGAGCAATAAACTCTTGAAACAGAGGTTAAGGGCCTCACTAGCTCCAGGCTTCTAATACAAGGAGCAGCAGAGAGCAATGGGCACTCTTTAATCTATAGGAATGTGTCAGGCTGACAGGAAGCTGGAAGGTACTGGGGG
Source organism: Caloenas nicobarica (assembly GCF_036013445.1). Taxonomy (NCBI): domain Eukaryota; kingdom Metazoa; phylum Chordata; class Aves; order Columbiformes; family Columbidae; genus Caloenas; species Caloenas nicobarica. The sequence continues at coordinate 12,381,462 of NC_088254.1, forward strand.
AAGGAAGGGGTTAATCACCACAGTTGCCCAACAAACATTTCCTAATATTGTCACTTTTTAGCCACAAGTTGCAAATTCTCTGTTACTATAGAGGCGAGATGTTGATACTGGATTCATTTTCTGGGTTTTATTCCTTTTTGTCATTTTTCCCATGAACTAATATGCCACAGTGGATTTGAAAGTATGAGCAAATGTGAACACTATACAAAGCACTTTTATGTTCTATTGACATTTTCTTCCCACCCTAATAATTTAGAGCTGTTAACATAAAAAAAAAAAATAAGATGATCATACTTCCCATCACTTTCATTTCCCAAGTTTATGAAGGAAGAATCATGAGTAATTTCCCATAGTTATTGTTTGCAGCACAACACATGGTCTCAATTACCAGGATAAGAAACATAGAGAGGGTATTGGTGAGGATAAATGATTTATCTGTGCATTTCATTCAAAATTCATTTTCCATGCCATAGTTTATATTACTCTGATCAACCATCATCTTCCTTATTTCACTTTATAAACATAATCCAGCTATTCTGAGCAGGACCCTGGGTCACAAGAGATCAGTTTGCTGACATGTTTTTGGAGCAGTGAAGCATACACAGAGCAACCCTCCACCAAACCTCCTTGCCGCTAAAGGTATCTACCCTGGAAGAGCAGATCTGGACAAGTCTAGACTAATAGGACACAAAATAACTGTTGGCTTTCCCTTTTGTTCTCATTTCCAAGGAAAGAAAAAGGGGCAACAACTAGTATCAGGATCCACTCCCACACAGAACAGAATTATATGCATTAATATGCATTTTCTTTCTGGCAGCTGGAGGTACGTCACTTGCCTTTACACTACTGTTGCCTTGAAAATGCCATTTCTGTGTTAATGTAACGACTGGCTGCAGGCCCATAGCTGATCTCTGCGCGTGAGCTCTGTCTCTGGAGCAGATGTTCGAAAGCCTCGTGGTACATCACTCCTTTTGCACAAGTAGCAGACAAGTATCATCCACATGTGACTGTGCTGAACCAGCGTGTGCTATAAAGTGGCAACTCTAGCAAAGATCACAGCGGCTCGATGTGGCAGAGTAACTCGTCATTATTTCAGGACTCTGTTGTTGCAGCAGATTTGAGGAGCGTGCTACCGCCCGGCTGGGACAGGCTGGTGGCACTGCTGAGACTCGCAGCAAATGGAGTTTGGTTACTTGCAGATTTTGCCTAGATGAGGCTTCAGCTGACATCAAAGCCAGCACTGATTTCTCTTTCGCCCTGTCTTCCTGTCTGGTGCTGCAAGCACAACCTTCAGCTGCTTCTGCTGGGTAGAGATGATGCAGGACATGAGGCATTTAATGCTCTGGAGGCTGGTGGAGGGGTCCCCCTGCATAGATCTTTTACCAGTTCTCTGGTTTTTAAGTGAATTCCTGGCTGGTCTGTGGGGAACTCAAGACTGTGCTGTTTGTTAGCACAAATGAGCCCAACACAAATAATGGGTCTTTTTCACCAGAGGATTGTGCAACTCTTGCCAGACTTGGCCTTCAACATGGGCCTGGTGGTCACGTTGCGACCCACAATTTCCTTCCATGGTTTTATCTGTGCTGTCACTGTAGAGCAGAAACCACTCTTGTTCCCAGCATATTTTGGGATGTAGGAGTGCATAGCAGGCATACGTATGAGTGACAACATGATCTTTAATAAAATAAGTCTCCTATAATGACATAATCAAATTATGGGGCCAATGTATAACAGGCAAGTTCACATGCAGCTGGCTTAGTTGAAGTGTGAAACACAGTTCTGCTTCTTGGTGCACAGCAGCTTGTCTTTGCTCTGAGAACGTGTAGCAGGTATTTTTCAACTCTTTTCTTTATGCATTCCCTTTCACCGCTGGGTGCTGCTTTTGGCCTTAATCCATGCAACACAGACACGATACATGATGTAAAAATAAAGACCAGGTCTCCTCAGGACCTCTGCACATCCCTCACCCAAGCTTTGCTGTGCCATACAGCAGCTCTCATCGCCCGAGTGAGGGGCTGCTGGTCTAACATGTGGCAGCGTCTCGCCTCTGTGGTGCTTTGATGTAAGAGCTCTACTAACAGAGGATCTCAGAGCTTTACATCCTTCATTGCAGCTACTTCTCCCCAGTGCTGCGAGGACATTGCGATCTTGAAAAAGTACTGGGACATCTATTACAGGAGCAGACTAAAAAAGTGGAGGCAGAAACCTGAGAGCAAAAAACTTTCAGTGAAGGGGATTTATGCCTTTTTCAAGTACAATTTAAACTCTTTCTTGGTCAGTTACCTTTTTTTTTTTTTTTAATTCAGTATAAGGAATCGTCTTTAAGGGCTTATTAATCTACACTCAATACTTGCTAAGGTCTCATTATGATCTGATCTTGATGTGCCTTGTTTTTTTTTCTGTTTAGTTTATTTGGTAACTTCTTACCGAAGCCCTGTGGACAGCTTTACAGTCATCCTTGGAGCGCTGGTTGGCTCAGGAGTGTCAGCTGATGGGGCAGGTTTGCATCAAGGCTGGTAGCCTTGTGGAGCTGGCTACCGCGAGGGCAGGTGGCTGTTGACTCACGTCGAAAGTCTTCTGGGCAGCCGCTCTGCAGAGCCAGTGCTGCTGAATTGCTCATTCCCTTTCTCCTCTCTCTCAGTTTCCTGTTGTTTCAGCTTTGCACTGATGTGAATACAGGCTGACAGTGTGGTTCCCTTCATACTCCTCGTCTGCTCTGCGCTGGCACCTTTCTCCTCTCTTCCTGCCCATCCCTCCAATCACGTGTTTCTCAAAGCAGCAGCAACTTGTGCTATCACCTTCTTCTCTGGACTCAGCACTTAGTTCACAGTTCAGCTGTTCGTATTTTGCCTCATAGTTGAAGCCAGCTCCTGCTCAAATATTTTCCATCTACAGTTTATGTTTGGTGCAAAAAGAATCTCATGATCAAGGGCTTTAATGATGATATAGATTTTTTTATTTAAAAAGACAAGTTTATGTCTGGAGATCCCTTTAAAGTGCCTGAATGAATCTGAAGAAATTTACACGAGAAGCGGTTTCAGCTCTTTTCCGTCTTTAAGGTATCTGTGCTGTGACAGAGCTGGCAGCGCTGGCACCACGTCACTCTGAATCTCATCAATTCAAGTAGAAAGTCCATTTCCCCACTGTGTGCTTGGATGTGAGCCATGTTTAAGTGCAGTATAGGGATGGACACCACGAGCCTTGTTCCCCTCTGTAGATTCCTTAGCTGAATTTACCCCTCAAAATGGCAACATACAGTATGGACTGGATCTTTGTTGGATAAGCCAAACCTAAAGTCAGTGCACTCCAGGCTTGGAGATTGCACATGCAACTTCAAATTAAGAGTTTGGGGAAGGCTTAATTATTTGGAGGATTTACTGGGGCAGCACAAGCCATGCCAGAGTGCTGCTGGACAAGCACGGTGTCACCTGTGGCAGGGGGACCCCCTGCTGCTGGCGCAGCATCGCAGGTGTGTGCTCAGTGCAGTGCAGGCCTTTGGGCTCCCACCCTGTGAAACAGTTTCTGTGTGGTTTGTTCTTGGGATTCGCCTCTTTGGTTGTTTTGTTTTTACGGTCAAAATTCAAAATCAAAGTGAAACTCAGCCAAAGTGCCAAGATTTCCTGGTTACAGGTTGAAACCAAGCAAAAAGCCCAGAGTTTGTATGGTTTCAACCTAAAATCATAAATCATCTCTTATTCACCTAAAATTTGTTCCAAATTTATTCAAAACTTGGCCCAGGATTGCTTGAAACTGAGCCCATCTTCAGAGAGAGGTTCATGAACCTCGATAAACCTGGCCTGAGCCTGGAGTTTGTAATGAATCCCAAAACCAGGGGAGTTTCAACTGGTTTGGGTTTGGTTATAGACATTTCTCACGGCTCTAGTATTTATTATGATTACAATAACAACACATTTACACAGAGCTGCAAGCATACACACATTGCAAAGTGAAAAAGTCCAGACAGCTTTCCTACCTGTCGAGCTTACCAGCTGAGTAATGTGCTGCACTACAGCTACAGTCAAACTAGGTCCCACACGGGCTGCTTAAAAAAAATAATTTCTCTTGGGTTGTCACAGACCAAAAAAAAAATTTATCACCCCGAAGCACCTCACTTAGGAATGATAGGAATAAAGAATCAAGCTCCAAAGAAAACTAAGTGGTTTTCCTGGCTGGTTCATCCAGCAGCCTCAGAGACGAGCTGGGGAAGCTGGCAGAGCCCAGGTCCTGCTCACCAGCACTGGCGGTTTTGCTTATGTCCGCACAGCTGGCGAACCCAGATACTTAACCAAAAATCTTTTTCCCAGCAGAAAACCACTGGGCACTGTCCCTTTTTTTTTTTTTTTTTTTTTTTAAAACTGGTGCTGCTGCATCTGCAGGGGCGGTGTCCTGTGTGGGTGCCTCCAGGGACAGCCACCCCAGGGATGCGTGCTGGGGCATGGGGCCCTGTCTCCAGCTTTCTGGAGAGCGTGGGGAGCAGACGGGGTTCCACCAAACTCTGTCTGGGACACATTTTAGTACAGAGGGGCAGTTTCCACAGCTTTGCGCCTGCCGGAGCTGTCACAGCTGATGAGCCCATGTGGCTCCGTGTCCTCTTTTCTCCAGGGACACCTCAGTACTTCAGGGGCTGCTCCTGGCAGAACAGCTATTGCATATGGGCTCTCCCAACCCAAAACATCTGGTTCTTGGTTCCTGCCCTGTAAAACAAGGATGACAAACATATCCCGACCTCACAAGGGTGTAGCAAGGCTCAACACACATGTTTGCAAGGCACTCACATCCTACAGCCCTGGGAGCCAGAGTGAAGCTCATAAACAAACCAACCTGCAGATATGAGCGCCGAGCCAGGGCAAGGGCTGGGCCTGCACTGCCACCGCATGTGAGGGAAGGGCCCAGCCCAAGAGGGGCAAGGAGAAAAAGCCCTTCTTGGGTACTTAGCAAAGGTTTAGCACAGTGTCACTTTGACCTGGAAGTGCCAAGATACGGTTCTCTGTCTAGACTCTTCAGAAAAAAACCCCACGTTTTTACATACACAGGAGTGTGTGTCTAAGTGGGCTGAGGATTCAGCTGTAAACTAACGGCACAGGCTGGACTGGCCGGCACCAACACGGGGCTGCAGCCCAGCTTTGCCAGCACGCTCCTGCTGGCCGGGCAGCCCCGGCCTCCACAGCTGCTTCCTGCTGCCCCTGCACCGTGCAGGGGCAGCTTAGAAATAGAAAGCAGAGCCTGAAATACAAAAACAAACACTTTGGTGACCTCAAGGTTCCTCTGCTGAACTCAATGGTAAGCTCATAACTGAGAAGCTGGCTTGGGTGTGATATTCCTCAAAAGCATTTGTTACGAGGGTGTGAAATATTTGGCGAGTTTTAAGGACAGCAGAAGTAGATTGTTGGAATTTGTCAGAGCTGAAGTCATTGGCATCTTCAAGTTTTTTGCTGCACAGGAAGACGGTCTCATCTTCGGGTGAACCAAAGCACACAGCCCACTCTAGGGGGACCAGGCATTGCCCTCCAAGTCTCTCTGGGGGCACCAAGGACTGTGGTGAAGCGCATGTGGCAGCACCATGGAATCCTGCCACGGACCACCTCCACCTTCTTGGCACCACCGGTGCCTCTGCCTGCTCCGAAAGCAGCGGTGGCACATCCCCCTCTGCAGGGACAGCTGCTGGCCGCTGCAGCGCCTGCATGGGGACCTGCAAGTGACAGCCCAGGAGGAGCACCAGGCACCAGGTCTTGTGCAGGACCAGCATCTGCAAGTGAAGCAGAAGCCACATGCATTGGGATATTTTGGGCCACTGAATGACTGCAGCGTTCTCCCCACTTCCCTTTTTTTCCCCCCTCTTGCTACCTCTACAATTTCACTAGTGTAAATGATGGCTTATTTTGCCCCAGATTACAGCTGTCTGCCCATCCTGTCTTAAGTTTTGGCAGCATCCAGAACCAGCGTGATCCCGCAGGTTAATGACGCCCTGGACCTGCGCTGCCGATGCGGTTTGCACACAGAGCACCTCTGCACGGACATGTAACCGCAGGAGGTCGCACAGGAGCTGCACAGGTTCCTGGAGGCGTCCAACATGCTCGAGCCACAGACAGCAACTAGAAGCTCTGGGGTTTTCTGAACACAAGAGTTGTAGCCAAGATTGCGATAACACAAGGGCTTACTCTGGGTGAATACTCTGGAAGCGCACCGCCAACCTGAATTTACTGGATTACCCTGCTGTACATCATGTCTTGGCCTTAGCTGCTGGCCACTCCCGCAAGCATGAAGCCAACCAAAGCAGAAAAGCTTGAAGACTTGCTCAAAGGAGAGGGTGAAGTAGGCAAGATCCTGGGCCCAGACATCCCAGCTTTGGGAAGCTGGTCTGTCCCATTAGGTCCTGTCCTACCTGGCAGGGGGCAGCTGGGAGGCACTGAGGGGGGTACGCAGCTCCTGCGGCTCCGCAGGCAGCGCTGGCCTCGGCAGCTGCTCAAATCTGGCTTCCGCTCTACAACTGAAAACACAGGGTATTCTTGTCACAGCAGTGAAGTTGAATGAAGAGCTGCTGTCTCCTCCTTGCCTGGTGCCTACTAAGAAAGGAGCAGCACTGCAGCGCAATGTAGGCTATTAGCCTGGCTCATCTTGGCAGAAGCCATCAGATCCACAAGAGTACTGTGAGGTACTCTTGAACCTAATGATTCAAGTGCAGCATCGGTTTAAAGGGGGAATCCTAAAAGTTTTCAAAAGCAGGGAGAAAGCTTTTGCAATGCCAGCGCCACCACCCCCGGCTTGGCCTCGTGCAGTGGGTTTCACGCTGCCTTGTGCTGCACTTACCTGGCGTGGTGCTGCCAGCAGAGCCCGGCGCTGCCCAGACTCGGTCCCAGGAGGGCGCAGGCAGCTGTCAGGCAACAGCCGTGCTGTCCTGCTCTCCAAACAGCTCAGGCCTGTCTGTGCTGAGAAGTCTTGACCACATTCGCTCTTCCAAAGCACAAAGCTGAACTTGAATCACAGCGCAGAACATTTATCTTAGAGAAAACCTGAGCGTGACCCTTTGGGACCTGCCATAAGAAAGCAAACACTTCAGGTCCTTTGAAAGTCAGCTTAAAAGGGAGACTGGAAACAGTCATGCTCTGCCAAAATACACGTCAGCTGTCAAGTTTACAAGATACTGTTACAATACAACAACAAGAGAATGATTCGAAATGCACAGTAACAAGCCATCTTTGTTAAACTCTGTTAACCAAAAATTACATTTATTATCCATGCATGCATCTATGCTGGGTCACATGCACAACTGCAATGGAGGGAAGCCACACTGTTTTTTCAAAAAATTTAAGATTTTGCCATTTCCTTGAATTTGAAAAAGATCCTTTAATTGCAAAAGGATACACATTCAGAAAGACCTCTACTTCGGTCTGCCTAGTGCTTAGAGTCATTCCGGGATCCCACTGTCAAATCAAATACAGGAAATTATTTTAAATAACTATGTAGGTTACGAACCACTTTTTAATTGCAGGTCTCGCGCAATATTATTATGCAACCTTTGTACTTCACTGTAACTAAGGAAACTGCAGAAATTCAAACAAACGTAAATAATTGTACACATACAGCAACTAAAACTGACAGGCAAAAATGACATACCAGTTACAGGGCACTGCTGCAGAGAGACAGACAAATAATTGCACAAGAAAATGGGGTTTTATGTGCAAATCAGTACAGCAAGACTGGACTTTGCATTTTTAAATCACTAAAAGAGATGCTGTCAAGACTTCTTGTTTCTGCAGCGTAACAAAGGTGATTTGCAGAACTGTGCAGGCAACACATAGGCTGCTGGAAAACAATCAAGGAACCTTCGGCATGATAAGGTGTAACACAGCAGCTTAAATGCTAAACCAACTCTATAGCGTCCTGACAGGCCTTTCTGAAATCATTCTTCTCAGTTTCTCTCAGTGTTTAAGGGCTGGAGAGAAAATACTCAAACTATACACTTAACTATAAACCATACGATCTTGCACACTGGCACTAAAAATCACTCCCAACTTGCTGAAATAGGAGTGCCACTTACAGCTGTAAAGTTCTGATTATGTTTCACCATAGTTATGCAACATGTGGAAAAAATACACTGTTCAACATTTTGGCACACTAATAAATAAAATCCAGACACGGTCTATTAAAAATATCAAAGTAACCCTGTGCACAAGCTCCTTTTTATACAGTATATTTGTTATGCAGAAGAAATCAAAGAGAGCTGAAATCCAATTACAGAAAATAATACAATTTGGGGTGAATTATTACAGTACATTTCCCTTCCAAAGCTATTCTAGCACAGTGCATGTTCCCTCTATCAACTACAGTGCTGTCCAGTCAGCAGTTTCAGCAACAACACTTGCTTAATTTTTTCTTCCAGATTTTATAGCATCACACCTCAGTACAACGTTCTGTGGCTGCTAAAAGATACACACGGCACTTGCATATACAAGAACACCCACATCATTGAATAATTCATTTGATATTAAAACCCAGCTACAACTTGTGATGGCTTTTGGTATTGGATTATCCCTTTGTTATCATTCTTAGATTATTTGACAATAGCTGTTGAAGTAGAGGTAAAAGAATGGAATATCTTAAGGCAGTTTTAGCAAACAAGAATTTCCAAATCAGTTAAATGTATTTTCTCTATAATGACTTAACATCCACTTCTGCATGTTTTGGCTATGACAGTTACTTATTGAAAGGATTATTCAGGTCAAGTCAATGGAAACGTTCTAACACTTGCTTTGTGGAGCCACACAACCATTTGACAGAGGTCCACTGCTGTTTAGGTTTGTGAAGGTTTCCATATTTCTTCTGTTCTTCCTTCGCATGAAGAATGAACGAATGGCAGCAGTGCACCTGCAAGGAGAAATCACCTGTGCACACAGATATACAACCAACCCTACGGATAATGCCTGAAACACAAGAATGCAGTTTTTTTACACTTTTAGCAAGAATACAAGGCCACAGAATAAACTAAAAAAAAACTGTTTTATTGTGACATTTATGACATTGAACCCTCGTTGATATGAATGACTATGGGCACTCTTGACACGTTACATAATGTCATGGCGTAGGATGGCACTGATTGTCATCTGACTTTTGAGAATGTTTAATGGTCCCTACTGACCTCAGTGCATTTTGGCAAGTCACAGAAACTTTATCATCAGGTTTGTGTATACAGTTAACAAGTAGTTGGTCTTATAAGCACCATTACAAACCCTCACATTAAGGGTATTATTAATCTAGTTTACAAATGCTTCATTGATAAAAATAGCATGATTACAGTATACACACACTTAATTTACATGTAATGTATTATAGGCATAACTGAGATAAACTACTGAGCTAACTTTGGTTGATTGAAGTATTTAGACTGAATAATGGCAATTTTGGCTTCTAAGTTGTGTAAATATTACAGTGCATTTATAAATCTAGGTTGAACATTTACTAGCACCAAATGGATATCATAAATGGCTGACCTAGTAAGTTGTAGTTGGAGAAGCGAAGTTTAAGAATTACAAAAATAGAGCTGTCCATCGGTTGAAAGCACATTCTTGTACCTCTGCTGAAATGATGACATGGCTCAGCATCAGTGGCCAACTTCCAATGATCAAAGTCCCAGTTTTCAAGATTCAACATATCAAGGTAGCTGAGCTACACTTAAAAGCCTGAGGAAGTGGTTGTTCTGAGCTAGGGTATTCATCCTGTACCTTGTTTATGTAATAATATAATAGTGCTCGTTCATACAAATGTACTCATGTAAGATTGTACCTATGATATGGAGAATCTGATTGGGAGAAATATTCAGTCCTACCTATCTATCTTTGGTTTAATTATTTGGTCTTTGGTTGATGAATTAATGAAGCAATATCTGAATTTTCATTTTCAGGTTATCTCCCAGCTCACCACTGAGGTAGTCTTTGTCATGTTTCTCTTCAAGCTGGTTAAGTTCCTTCTTTTTATAGAGTGGAATACTACTGATTTGTAATGAATAGTTTCCAGGCACTGGCTTCTTCTTTGTGAAATGAAGGTAACTTATCCCGTCTTTCTTATTGATTCTAAAGAAACCGTCTTCATTTCCGGAGTCAATTAAATATCGGTTATGGTTTGTCAGTGTTGTGAGGGCAGGAAGCAGTTCCAGGATGCGATCTTTGTTACTGAGATCCGAGATGTTGATGGAGAAGACTGCTGCTTTCTCAATATCCCAGCTGGCGAGACTGATTGGCGGCTCAAGCTCTTGCTGATCCTGCACAAGTACAAACGATGTTAGTCGGTTTTGTCAGAGAGCGTTTAACATGTGCCTACGTGTATGTATTTCTTGCCCAGCTCATGAATTATTGATAAAATAATTTTTAAAAGGAGATTTTTGTAATATCGTCTGTCAAATCCACTATTATGGGCCTAGGACTTGTCAGGATAAAGTACGGTCTTTGTCACTCTCCCTGCGAGGGTAACGGGAGCCTGAGACGCGCTCAGAGTTTCTGCACGTGGGTCCCGCTGCCTGGCAAACAAAGTCGCTCTGTGTTTGGAGTCCGTGACCAGAGAGAGCAACAAAGGCTTTTTCCTCCTCTCTATCAGAGGAACCACAAGCTGATGTGAACAACCATGTGCAGAAGAGAGCAGGGTCTGTGGGGAAGGCACGTCATTTAGGTGAGTTTTCTGTTTTGCAAGATTTGCTTTGTTTAGGTGTGGAGCCGGGGTGGCCGGTGGGTGCAGCGGGATGCTGGAAAAGCAGCATCGCCCCTCACCTCCGAGTGATGGTACCTGGGCTCTCCCCGAGTCCCCTGTGCGTGAGCCGCACCGCAGTGGCAGGATGACAGCATTTCAGACAGCACATCAGCTGCAACATTTTCATTTGGAAAACAAGGGAAGCTGTATGTCACCTCTGAGACAAACCCAGCACTAGTCACAGCATTAATCACAGAGAGTACGGAAACACACTGAAGAAACAGAGTTTATGACTTCACTCTAGACAGCTGGGTGGGCATTTGAGTGTTTGATGTGACAGATATGAGGTGTGCAGGGCATTAGTGGATGACCTTTGCCTAAGGACAGTGGACAACTTCAGAAAGCCCCTGCACAGACTACCTGACATCCAAAACCAGCTCCTTAGTCTACTCTGTTTGGGGTGTACATTTTTCCTGTGGGATTGTCTCTTGGCATACCTTCTTCTGAGACTGGTTTTCACAAGACAACCGCAAACCCTTTCCCCTAAAAAGGGTCAATTACCTCGGCTTCATTTGCTGTTTCATTAGTGCTTCTGCGTTTCCTTCCTCTCTTGGGATAGCCATTGATTTTACATTCATAACAAGCTTCTGGAGAGAGGGAGTTGTCATCTACTTCTCCACCGAGTGAAAGCTCTTGTCCTTGACCTTTGCCTAGCCCCACTCCAGAAACACAGTGTCTGAGGAAGGAAGAAACTCAGAATTAATTCCAGTGAGACACAGGTCTTATCAAAAGCTGATTTTGGGGGACTGTGAATACAAATACTAAAGTAATTATGTTGCACTCATTTCCTAGGAAAAATTTCTGCTGAAGTCAACAGGCAAAATTCTCATGAACCACAATGCAGCAACGTCTGATTGCAGGAAGCTGGCTCCACAAGGCTTTGCCTAAGAGAGACCCGCCAATATTTAACAGTATAAAAAACACAGACATTGTTAGTAATTTCTGTTATCCAATCTGGAACACGTTAAGAGAGACCGGTTTTCAGAAACTGCTGAAAAATTTGAAAAGTGAGGTCTTTCATCATGTATCCTGAAATTTTTAGTCACTTCTAAAATTTAAGCCACAGTGTGCTTTCCATTTGAGTTGCTTGGTCCAACATGATGCACGGCTCTAATGCTCTCACTGGGGAAAGTGAAAATTGGTTTTCTTGATAAAGCAGACTTTAAAAAAAAATTAATTTGGAACACAGAAGAATATGGAACATACAAGAACATAAAAGCATAGAGAATTGTTATTGCAACCAGTAGGTGAAGCCACTTGTATAACATCATTTGCCTTTGGAGCTGGCGGGAGGTGGTATTATTTTTTTTAAAGGAGACAAGTGATACACCACTAATCACCGTGAGGGGTGTGAGCTCTGAAGTAGCAAGCTCAGAGAACTTGGCCAGCTGCTAGGGTGTGCAGAAGAGAGGTGAAAGTAGGAGCTTAAAAGAGCTAATTTAACCTGGTAGCCTTGACCAAATGTCATTCAGCATTAAAACCATGTTGTTCCCTTCCCTTGGTTACCTTTCCCCTCCCTCATCTCCAAAGTCGGCAGGTACATCCAGCTCTTAAGCACCTCCAAATCCTGTCCCCCTTTCATTGGTGACAATCCCCGCGGTTCTGGACAGGACAGTCTGTTAGTTTAAAATGAGAAGCCCTTACCCTTGTCCTATTCTGAAGTAACCAGGTGGACATCCACAGACATAGCCACCTTCAGTATTTGAGCAACCATAACTGCATGGGGCTTGTGAAGAACCGCATTCATTGATATCTTGGCAACCTCCACTAAACTGTTCATACTGAAATCCGGTAGGGCACATACACTTATAGCTTCCCAAAGTATTGTGGCAAGATGCTCCTCCACAAATGTGTGCACTGAGACATTCATTTTCATCTGGAAAAGAAGCAGAACATACCACGTTAACTTTTACTCCCAGGTGTAGTCCAACATACCCCTTCAGCAAGGTTGTGCTTGACTGCTGCTAAACCTGCTGCCACACCAGACAGAGGCGGCGAGCGGGGCTTGGCCTCACCCTTGGCAAGGGCAGCGGTCGCTGGGAGACGACTACAACCATACAACAGAGCAACATCTGCGCTACTTTACAGACGATGTTTCACGCCACATCAGCTCATGCTCTGGAGAGCACAGAAGCAGAGGAGGCAATTTTTTTTTTTTTTCTTTTTTTGTTCCAGAAACAACTGACAAGAATAAAACTTTGTACAGCCAACAATCTGGTCTAGTAATCCCATGTTCATAATGCTATTCAATGTTAAAGGAAAAGGGTAAGGAATCAAGTTCTGGCACCTTTTCCAGGCACTGAAATTCCCTCCCTACACACTCACATTTAAATATGAGGGACAGGTACGGTGCAGGAACAAGTAATAAAGTAAAAATACAAGCAGCTGTAGATACAAGAGACCACCACATTCTGAGCCCGCCCTTTTCCAAACTTCCCAAGTGCAGCACTGTAGGAGTCTGAGGTCAGTTCAGGCTTGTTTACTGTAAATGGCCAGGTTTTTAAATGTAGCCCATCTGAATTTTTTTGTCTGATGCGTCAAATCACTTTGAAACCTTCCAAATGCCACTGTAACCCATTTTCTGTGATAAAGTAACTGCACTTGTGCATTGTGCGTGTGTGCACATGCATAAGAAATGCCATCTGGACACTGCATGGATAAAATGTAAAGCCCAGAGCAGCCTCTCCGACCTAAGCATCCAGGTTACAGGAGAATAAGTACTAATTCAGAGCGTTATTGTCTTTTTCCAAACCATGCGGCTGTTCGTTCTTTGTTTAAAAGCAATGCCTTTGCTTCTTGCAGCCTGACTGACGGCATGGTGAGCTACAGAATTGCCTGGGCAGGGGATGCAGTCACACACAGCACAAGAGATGGGAGGAACGAAAGCGTTCTTCAGGGATTATCTAAATATGTGTTGCAGCAACATCAAAAGTCCCTGAACACTTCATTAAATAAACTAAAAAAGACACAAACTGTTTGCAGAGTTGGGGTTGCCAAGCAATATGAAGGAACTGTCATGTAAAAACCTCTTAGGTGGCTTCTTCCCCTGTGGTATAACCAGGAGATCTAAATAAGTATCTGAAGCATATACAGTTACAGACGTTACAATGCGAACATGTGGAAACCACAAGGTATTAAAACCTGGGGCTGAATTCTGTGTTACCGAAGCCTGTGAGAGTTCTGCCATTAACTTAGAGTGATGTTTCAACATTTGTCATACCTAACACAGCAATTATGTCAACATCATAAACGCATGTTTGGGCTACAGAAAGTTACTGCCCCCAGAGCAGATAGGCTCACTTCACCTCACTCCACAGCAGCAAGTGTGTGGACACTAGTGAGGTTAGTTCCTGTATTTTGGGTGCTTGTTGGAAGAAAAAATATGAAGTAAAAAACCAGTCATGGGAGCCTCAGACAGCCACAGGGGAGCTGTGCTGTCAGGCACCAGCCCTGCTCTCCTGGGCTCTGCAACATGCTGCTCTGTCGTGCTCAGCTGTGTTGTAACCCTAAGCTCTGCAAGTTTAATTGACATTCAAAACCACCGTATGTGTGTAACTCCTCCTTGTTTCTCTTGTACGTTACAGGCACAGAGTACTGGAGCACAAGCAAGCTAATGTCACAGCAAGGACTGCGTAAAATGTCAGGACGTTTGGTAAACAAAATTAAAAGCAGAGGCCTCTCTAGACCACCACAGTGGTAACAAGCAAAGGCATTTTTATGTTTCTGAAAGCAAAGAAAGCCAAACAAAGAGGTATGAAGCCCTTTGTTCTCAGAGAGGTCAAACAACACACCTCTGGGTATCCACACAAGACCAGCTTGTATGAAGCCCATTAAATGTGATTAAAAAGGCATATAACTTTCACTAGAGGAAAAAAACATTCCTGTTTCTCTTCTTCGAATATGCTATTTGCTACACTGCTGAACCGTACAGAGACATTTCCCGTGACTTCTGCAGAGGATCCAGGTCTGTCTGCTCAAGTCATATTCAACATCAATGCTCTGCACATGCAGCCCCATCTACAAGGGCTCAGAGACTTGTGATACAACCAAAGTTTAGATAGTGAAGAAATATACATTTTAATTCACCAGAGTATTTACTTCTTAATATAAATAAAAATCTCTAGCATTTGTTATTTATAACCAGAAATGTTCTGCTAGCACTTGTTATAAACTGTATCCCAAAGCTGCAAGGAAGCATCTTTAGACAGCAACAGCTTTGCTCCAATATGACAAACAGTTAATTCTGTACAGGGAAGAGGCTTAAACACAGCAGCCTTCCTGTAGGTGTTGTAAGAATGATAAAAGCACAGATCAAGTAGGATTTTAATAGAATTTTAGATGCTTTGGGCCAAAAGTTTAATTTTACAATTTAACAATCCAAACTTGTCTTTCTGAGTCTGGCAGGTTAAGCCCACCATCAGCTCTTGGACAGGACCTGTGTCTGAGCAGAGACACCCTCAAGGATAATTTTGTGCTTAAACACTTGTGGAACCAGGAGATAGGCTACTAGGTGCCTCATATCCACTCTGCCTCTCACAGGAGTGCACATTTGTAATGAAACTATGCTGAACTTACTAAATTATAATCAGAAAAAGAAAACAAGGCAAACTGCACCATCGCCCTTCACTTCTTGCTGCTGACAACTGTAACATGCATTTAATCTATGAGTTTTAAAACGTGACTTGCCAACACATTGGTTCCATTGGTAGTGCTGGAGATACCCTTGTGGGCAGCTACACCTGTATCCTCCAATTATATTTTGGCAGCCATGCTGACACCGGTGGTTTCCATCACATTCATCAACATCTAAAAAGGGGAGATACATGGTGAGTTTTGGGAGACAAGATCAAATTACACTATATTTGAAAAGTATGTTACAAATAATCATATATATTCATATATTGTATATATAGAGGTATATTTCAGGATCTTCCAAAAACCTGGCCAGTGCTGGGAGACCACTTCAGAACTTTCAGGTTCAGGTTTCTGGCTCCACAGCAAGTAACTTAGGGCTGAAAACCACTGAAAGCTCAAATTCAGCCACAATTTTCAGAGTTTTTGCATTCTGCTATGGAGCAGACAGCAGAAAGCCATTAGTATATGGGACCCCTGAGGCTTTCCTAAGGCTCCCAGCTCCACAGCAGACAGTCCCTTGCTTTGACCCAAGCATCCAGCCCAGGAATCCCAGGATATTTCTTTTCAGAGCAAATCAATCTCTAACCCAGAAGAAGTCTCTAGAGGTTGTAGGGACCCAGAGGAATAAAGTCTGCAGCCCTTGAACTCTCTCTTTAGGAGATCGCCTTGGAGTGCAAGGCTTCCTGTCCTCGGTGAGTCTCTCAGAAATCCATGGAGGATGCAACAGAAGTTTGCTGAACTTACAATGCTTGAACTAAAACATTGCAGGCTAAAGTGAAGTCTCCTCAGAAAATATCTGTCCAGCTCTTTAGCATCCTGCAATATATCTCTTGATTGAGGTCCATGAAGAGAAACACTGCCTTGGCGCTAAATTTCTGTACCCCACTTGCCTTCAGTCTATACATGCTTACTCCATAGGTTTTGTGCTTACTCCATAGGTCCCTCCTTGGATGACAGTATGGCTAAGAGAAGATGAAGGAAAGCAAGAGGAGGCCAAGTTAAATGCACTGTGTGTTGTACCTACCTTCACAGCTAAGCCCAGTTTGATCGAGTGAGAAGCCACGCTGACACTCACAAACAAAACTTCCTGGTGTATTCTGGCAAATGCCCTTCGCCCCACATAAATTGATTTCAGTAGCGCATTCATTATTATCTGAAGAAAACCAAAACCTGAGTGTTACTTTTTTTATCTTGTTGTGAAGATGACCGTTTAGCAATGCTAACAATGAACGGTTTGTGACAAAAGGTAAAGAAACACCAGCAACGTAGCTGTCTTACTGCCCTCTCCATTTTTTACTTTGCACTACTGAAGGAGAGCTTACGCGACCTACGTTTTAATTTGAAAATGCTAACAGCAGCTATGGGAAGGAAAACACTCCTTTTCTTCACCAAGCATATGGAGGTTGATGTTCTAGTCTTCAAACACCCCCAGATTCACAGCAATGCCACAGCACCACCAGACTGTCACAAGCAGGATCCAACTTGCAAAGCAGAAAGAGTGTTTTGCAGGAAGTGTTTAATATTTCCTCAGACATCATGGGTATGTGGTTAAAGGACAACTGCAGTAATGTATGTTTCATGCTTATTGTTTCAAGAAGCCTTGACATGATCTCTAATGTGGGTCCTGCAATGAACTACAAGAACAGAAATATAATAACTTTTTTGCTCAATGGGTAAGAAAGGGTAAGGCGAGGATTACAAGTTGGTGTTTTTACTGTCTGCTTCTTGCAAGTGCAAAATTCAAAGACAGAGATTATGAAAACAAAGGGAAGGTAGAAGGGATGGCCTCTTTACATCTCCTCTGGCAGGACTGGGATCAGAAACAGGCTTACGTTTCCATTTGGTTTCTCAGGAAGTCGATTTCACCTCCTTGCTACTTTGCTTCTGGAATAAGAGTCAGTAATAAATTGCAAATCTGCATCTACCATCCCCGCATCACTCACCAATGCAGGCTGTATGGTGCTGAGTGAATCCAGGAGGACATTTACAAGTGAAACCCCCAATAGTGTTGACACAAAGGAACTGGCAGTTGTGCTGCTTTGTTGCACATTCATCGAGATCTAAAAAAAACATGAAAACACCTTTCACTTCTGTTCCCTATGGAGGATCTGACCGTTCAGCTGGACTTGAAGTGATTACCAATAAATAGCATATCAAATAAAGCTTTAGAATCTACATTTCACTTTCCACAGTGGCTTCCAGATCCTCTCACACGAAGCCCCACATGTAACAACTGGGACTTTGGAGCTACACTGGTGGCCATGCTAACGCTGGATTACAGACCTCACTCTCATCTGTTGGAAAGATGCTATTACATAATAAATGCTCTTACTGCAGTCAATAACTGGGAAGTCACTGTCTTCATGAGAAGCAACGGCAGACTGCAAAACAGTGTTGCACTGAAGCATGCTATTACTCCAAAAGAAATAGAGTTCAGAATTGCTGCTCTAACTTGCACGATTTCAGTCAGATCTTTACTACCAAGATACATAAATAAATTAAATTATAACAAAATTTCAAAATCTCTCCTGCACTGCTGTCCTTTATTGAGGCTGCTGCAGAGGTGGTAGGTTAAAACTCTGTTGATGCTGGACAACACATTGCAAACCGTACTCATCTTTGCATCCATTAAGATATAGTTATCACTGAAAAATACAGCTTAAACCAACATGCCTACCTAAATAAGACCAATTGTAAATACTATTGGTTAGGAAGTCTTTTAAGATCAGCTGACATCAGCCTGCAAAAATTCCCATGGATCTACTCTTCATCTAGATTACCAAAGAACTAACAGAAACACCAGCTCCATCCTCTACAGGCCACCTCCACTGTCTTTAGTGGAAATATATGTATCAAGGAGAGGCAGATTTACATAATTTAAATGTCCTTGGAGTGGTATTTGCCTGTGAAACATGGAGTTTATGCAGTAAATTCATGATTTTTACCTTTGCAGCTTCTCCCATCTTCTTGTAGGATGTACCCTTTTGGACATGAACACTGGAAGCTTCCCTCTGTGTTTTTGCAGATGAAATTGCAAGGTTTGGGGGACTCATTACATTCATTCAGATCTAGAAGAAGCAAAACCAGATACCTCAGTGGCGAATAATCAAGATTTGTGATGTTTTTCAAAATGCTCAGGAGGTATCAGAAGGAAATCAAAATCCCCAAAGCATTCTAACAATGACATTTCCTTTTCTCATTTGTCAAAATCTTTGTATTTCCTTTTTCAAGTAATCTCTTAGAAATAAAGTTCCTATATATAGACACACCATAATGAAAAACCTACCTATGCAAAGAGTGCCAGTTATATCTGTAGTATAGCCAAGGTTGCAATGACAACGATAAGATCCCGCCTCATTGATGCATTCCCCGTTACGGCAGACATCATGAATAACCTTGCACTCATCAATATCTGCAATTAAATGAGAGTTAGTTGACAACAGAACAAGAACTGATTTTACACAGCTTCAACAGATTCTTGTGACCTGCCATGAAAAAAACCCACACGTTACATTAAAAAGTTACATAAAATATTAAAATATTTCACAGGTTAAAGAGAAATCTTAAATGGAGAAATATGGAATGGAACATTAACATAACTTTCAAATGCAATGAACAAGCCTTAAGTGGAAGTGAACGACCAGAGCTGATCATACATTAGCCTCCATAAATCAAACATGACTTTGCTTTCATGTACACAAATAGCTCTTAATCTAATTTACAACACACTCGAATGTGAGAATGCAAATTCCTATTTGAGTGCACGTCAATCAACCAGCATGCAAAATAAATATCTGCCAAGCTGGGATAGATGCCTCATCATCCAGGGCCTTTGGCTACGCACCCTCCTCCCAAAGGACTGTACTCTCTCAACGTGAAAACTGACAGAAAATTTCAACTGATATCCAAAATATTTAGGACCTCACAGTGTTCAAACATGCAAAAAGAGAGTTTATAATTGATTACTGAATTTGGAATTGTGCAAGAGAGCCTTAATAGAGAAGTCAGTACCTGCTCCATTAGACATGTATCCTCGGCCATGAGGGCAAAGCTTCTTGAAGGCCACGGTGCCTGGGAAGGGGCAGACCTCGCAGTTCTGCCCCCAGCCTCGGCCACCGTCACAGCAGCATTCAGACTTGGTGACAGAGTTCCTGTTGCTTGATCCGATTTGACACATACTTTGTAAGACTTCAGTGAAGCAGTAGCCCTCTCTGTTGTCTGGAAGGCAAATTATGCATCACAGAGAATTCTAATGGTGACGACCTCCAGAGGGTCATGAGATATTAGGAATTTAGTCAGAAATATAAAAGAAAGGGCATACTTCACCCTGGGACTGTGGAACTGAGAGTGAAAGACTACCAGCAGTAAGAAAGAGAGCACGACATCTAAGGGAAACAAAGAAGACAGGAAATTTAGCAAAGGTGGAAGACAAGTTAAACTATGCTTATAAAAAAATATGTTTCTGTTTGAACCCAGAGAAAAAGGACTGGTTGAAAATCAGGACCAAAGAAAAGGCAGAGCAATTCCCGGCTGAAACCACCGAACAGTCAGCTTTCACAGCAAGTCAACGCAACTGCACAGACTGCAGCAGGCATATTGCAGCATGGGAAGAAAGAACTTGCAAGAGGGCACCTACTTACGAAGGCTCCTTCCCAAAGGCATGTGGAATTCAAGAGCCTGTTTTCTCACTATACATTTCAACCACAATTTCTATCAAAGCGATAGTTCATTAGAGTGTTAGTGTGCACCTTACCAAGGCATTCGTTCTGGGTGTCACTGACAGTGAATCCCTCATTGCATTCACATCTGTAACTTCCCACGGTGTTTATACAACGGCCATTCTCGCAGATCCCAGGTTTGGTCTGACATTCATTCTCATCTGTGTTTTTGAAATGATATGACAAAAATCAAGTCCATTGCTGGATTAATGCAGGTTAGAGACATTTATATGGAGTTCTTCAGCTGTGCATCTGCCTGGTTAAACTTGCAGAGGAAAGATGACCATCTAGTTCACCGTATTATATATTTTGTTACTATATTTTCTCTGCAATACATTCTTCACTGGTTTTCAAAATTCTTCATAGTTACAGCTGCACTTCTGAATGGCATCCAAAATTTAAAAATTACTCAGATCTACCCTCATTCATGCTAACAGAGATAAACAAGCTTACAGCAATGGGTCCAATTCTCTGCTTTCCTCACTCAGAGCAATTCAGCAGCGGCAGCACAAACTGACTGTAAAGACAGCCACATCCACATTTTTTATCCGCTGCCCGTGTGTGCACACCTGAACAGCAAAGCATGCACAGCACCAGTAGATCCATTACACAGGTAGTTGTGTAATTCTTCCCCTGAGTTCCTTAACACTTTGTTAAATCCAAATTTTTCAGCTCTGCTGAAGAACTGTGTGTTTCAAGAGCTTCAACACTTCAGTGTCACTTACCTATGCAGCCTTCCCCATCTGGTCTGCGCTGATAACCTGGTCCACAGATACACATATAGGTGCCAATTAGGTTTTTGCACTCCATCTGTTTTGAGTCACAGTCATGAATTCCTTCTTCACACTCATTCTGATCTAAAACACAAGGTTTAGACTTCATTATATAGACAATCCTGGAAATTCACTATAGTAAATCTTGACTTTGGAATTTTAATTGTAATCAAACTCTATGCATACTTTTATTGTGCTAAACTAACCATAAGATATACCAGCCTAGAGCAAATTGCTTCCTCCCAAATGCCCATTTTCAGGGCAAGACAAAACCATATCATCTGATATGACCTCACTTTATGCAGATGCACAAGTTTACAGGCAGGACAGGGCTAATGCAATCTATTGCATAATGCAAACCATAGAATTTCATCCAAAATTCCTTCTGACTCAGTTACTTCCTAGGACTAAAACTCTGGCCCAACAGAGCAGTGAGTCAGAGCCCTTCCCCTGCAGGAACTTGAAATCATTATCTCATAACTGTGAGAGTCTGGCAGGAGCTTTACCTCGGCACATTCTCCGGTCCTCTCGCAGAACGTACCCTGCAGGGCACTTGCATTCGTAGGATCCAAAAGTGTTCACGCAGCGGAAAGCGCAGAGCAGAGGGTTCTGAATGCACTCGTTGACATCTGGATTTGGAGCAACGAAGACCATGTGGAAAGTGAAGCATGCTTTTGTAAAGCTCAGGCTTGAGCGCATAGGTTTTAGGTACAGGCAATACCACAGATCCCAGTTTACTAAGGGCTAAATTTTAACAGTTGGGAACCCACGGTTCTACTCATTCTGGATTTCTGCATAGGAGCAGGCACCAGACATGTCAGGATGTTTGCACAGCTACCTAAAGCTTCAATATCTTCAACAGCAAGCAGCCAATGGAAACAAGATCCAGATTCATGCCGCCAAAATACTGTCTCAGGTAAAACTGTGCCTTTTCCACATCTAGGCTGTTTTTATGACTGGTTATTTTTAAATTCTAGATGCACTTATTCAGCTTCTTTGTAAACTGAATTCCATAAAACAATATCCTTACTAGAAACATTATCCTAAAGTGCATTTACATACGCTCAGGGCTACTTGAGTAATTACCACTATATAATGATGTTCATGGACTCCCCTAACAACTCCTCTGTAATTTGAGCTTTCACCCAAATTCCACAGGGAAGTGAATGAAGCTCTAACTGTATATAAAACTAATGCAAGCTGATGCAAAAATGGAAGCATTCTTTTGTACGGGCTTGCAAACAAATAGATTGTGGCAGATAATTTAAGAACAGCTGTGCCAGGTCAGAAGAGAGTGTCACAATGTCCTAAGACATTCTCCCCTCTCTGGTTGTAACAGGAGGAGACGAGTATTAAAAAAACCCCATACCATGTATGCAGAGATCATTCCTCTGATACAGACTCTCAGTTTAAGGACCTCTACGGCCAAAAGCCACAACCAAACTATCAAGCTTAATTTCCACTGATGGACTCCCACACAAATTTGTACAATCTCTTTCTGGGTCAATTTATACTTGTGGCCTCACAGCAGCAAAGAGTTCCACAACTTAAGTATTATGCATATAAAAATGTTTGCTTTGGTTGGTCTAACATGTTCTCTCTATTTTTGGTACCTTTACCACTTGTGGATTTATAAATTTAAATTACATATCTCTTCAACCACATTTTCCACACTGAAAAATTCCAGTCTAATTAATTTTATGTGTCTCTTCTACAACACTCACCTGCCTTATTCCCCCATTCTTTGTGTATTTTCGAATTTTTATTTTTGAAATGAAAGACCAAAGCATGAAAAATATTCAACCTAGGGGTACCATGGCAATTGTCTTGTACTGTATTAATCTTTTCTGTTTTGTTCCCTGTTTCTTCCCAAACAAATCCCAGCAGTCCGGTTTCTATTTTCATTATCCACAGTGTCTCTCTTTACTCACGGGTCATCCAGGAGGTAAGCAAAAACCATACACACAATAAGCAGCATTTCTGGGGACCATTCTGGAGAGACCATGCCCCAACACACTCCTCTCTGGGAAGTCTCGTAGCAGACACTACCTGCTCCTGTTCACCCAACCTCTAGTCAGAAAAGCGTATCACAGTTCGAGGTGGATACAGGAAGAAGGAATCTATTCTTCTGTTTCAGATAAAGATGCATTGTTCCAAATGTCCGTGTTTTTCTTTTCAAGCTCCTTTACTGTCCCCAGTTGTGTCTAAACTCAGGTAACTGTTCAAGCACACAACTACAACGACAGTCCTTAATACATGGGAGTCTCACCTTCACAGGTCATCATCGGTCCAGGTTCAAATCCCTCAACGCAGGTGCATTCAAAGCCTCCCACCACATTCCTGCAAGTTCCATTTCCACACGGGTTTCCAACAGCGCATTCATCAGTATCTGCAAGCAGTTAAGGCAAGAATACATGGCTATACTCAACCAAAAATGTATAAAATCTGCATTGTTGATGTACAACCAAAAAATGCAAAGATACAGAATCCAAGAACTCAAGTTACTGAATTAGAGTCACAGACTCCCAGCATAATTTGGGATTGCTGGAGGTTAAATGGGTCAAACACTCAGCCAGAGCAGGACCAACTTGGAGAAGATTGCTTGGGCCCTGCCCTGGCAGGTTTTAAGCACCAGTGGGGATGGAGACTCCACAATGTTAGAATACTCAGGAGATTCTTTAAAATAGAAGATGAAACAGCTTTACTTACCCACACACTGAGCTCCTTCTAGGATGTAACCATACGGACACTCACAGCGGAAAGACCCATCTGTGTTGATACACTGCCCAAATTTACAGTTATCTGGATCAAGGCATTCATCCACATCTATACCAGAAATACAAACAACACAGTAAGTGCATTTTACTTCATGTGCTTCTAGTTTTCTCTCAAAGAACAAGTGGTGTTGTATTCCTGAGATCACCAAAAAATACTAGTATTTGAATTTTGATATATTAGGATGAGGGCACAGAACTTGTCTTGCAGACCCACTTTCAGAATGCGGAAAAGAAACTGATTCTAAATGTCAGATAAAAAAATATCTCTGACTGGGGCTACAAGGAGACAAGTAGATATGAAAAGCAGTAGTCATCCAGAGCTCCTTAGATGAAAACTTTTGCCAATAAGGCTGAAGTGCTGTTTGTCTTGGGAGAGAACAGAATGTACTGAAGGGATATGGGAAACTGTGGTTTGCACTTCTGGAGGATTAAAACCATATACTGTAAACAGGCTACATATGTTATATAAGAAAAGACAGGTATGCTATGTGATCCATTCTCTAGATCCTACATAAGTTTCCTAGCGAGTCTGCTCAGCATAAATTAAAAAGCCAAATATGCTACTCTAAAATAAACTTAATTTCTGATAAATGAGATATTCAAGCTTGAATTAAAAATTGATATGAATAGCTGCAAAAAACCTTATAGACGTTTCCAGAATTAATGGCTTTTGGGTATAGTTGCAGAGGTGTTATTCTCAATTGAAAGCGCAAATCGCTTATGGGTAGAAAACGACAGCACTGTGCAGGTCAGGCTCTTACCCAGTCTTGCATCACCAGGTCCAACAAGGATGCCAATTCCAAATGGACAAATCTGTCTGAACGCCTCTGTAAAAATAAAACCATATGTTAAATTCTATCTTGACAATCAGCATTACTCATGAGCTACACAAGGATCCACTGATACCAATTCATTCACCTCATGTTCAGGTCCATCTGAAATAGTATGTAGATGTATAAACTTATAATTTAAACTTACATTCACGTAAAAACTGCATGCTCACTCTTCCCAGACTCAGATATCTTAAAACTGTTTCTTTTAAAAAAGATGAGAAAAATGGCCTTGATAGCACTCTCTTAGAACAGTTTGGACTGTGAAAAATATATGTCTTGCCACATATACTATGCTTTCCCAACTGACTTTGGTTCAAATGCTCCAGGGCAATGGAATGAAACATGCTCAGGCAATAAGCCTAGGAGGAATATTGCAACTGGCACATCTGATTCTCTTTTCTTCCCTTGGCTTTTGTGAAGACTGCACAACATCTACATGACTTATTAATGAAACGAACTGTATTAATGTATTGCTGAAAGCAGTAATGCTGTTAACCACATTTGTCAGCGTGAATTAAATCTGTTCAGCAAATTGCACCGTGATGGTACAAAGGCCTCTTGATTTGCTTGATGCCTAGTTACTCAGTCTGACAAAGGATAATAACCAAGGAAAGTATTTCTTTAGCAACAGTCCAGGAAGCCTTTCCTTCATCAAGGCCTGTGTTTTGTCATTCCCTGCTATTTTTGCAAGTCTTCATATTAACAAGATTGCAAATTTAGATTTTTTTTTAATAACAAAATGCGGTCACAAAATGTAACAGGGTGATTTAGATGTGGATCTAGTTCAACTGTTGTTTTGTTGTTGTTATTTTTAAATAAATTAGATTTCATGTTTATGCCACCCCTTCCTATACTTATTTACAATTAGATGAATTCTGTTTGTGTCTTGCAGGTATTTCCACGTAGAGCCTATCAGGGACCTACTTATTACTTTCCACTTTCTGTATGTGATACCTCCAGAGCAAAATACCACCTAATCATACTAACAAACCCATCAGCAAACAAGGAATATGCTTGAGACTGGACTATACAAGGAATAATTTTTTTGAGACTACAATGGCACCTACTTTACAGAGAGCAATCACAATTGTTAGGGTTAAACACCTCTGGAAAAAAAAAAAAATTCCTAATTCCTTCTTATAAGAATCCCAATCTTCTTTCAGTTCCAAGAGGTTATTGTGACAGTAAGGTAAGCCAGTAACGCACCATCTGCTTCCTCTGGGCAGAGCTCACAGGGGTCCCCCCATCCCTGTCCCTTTAGGGCGCAGCAACACTCTTGTTTGGAGTGGTTTCGGGACTTCGGCACAGAACATTTTCCATCTTCAAATTTGGTAAAGCAGTAACTTACTCTCAGATCTGCATAGAGAAAAAACCGTTATGAGCAGTTAGGGTGACTATGGCACAGTTTTCACTCAGAGGTGTTAATTGCAAAATTACAGGAAGCCCCCACAACAAAACACCCAACTTCCATCTGAGTCTACCAAAAAGGACCACTATGTCTCTGACTGGGAAAGATCTGAAGAGGGAGGGGAGCTCCCTGCCCCAGTAAAGGAAAGCTGTGGGATAGATTGTCCTACTTCAGTCAAGGAAAAGGAAGGGTTTTTCTCTTTTGTCCAGCAGAGATGGAAGGGCTGTACTCCCCTCTAATCACCACTCCTCTTTGTAAAAACTGAATATTGGCTTGTTTTATTTATGACCCATTATTAGGAAGAATCACTTGAGTCAAGAGATTTCAGTGTACTGTTAAAATGAGAGGCAATCTTCAATAGCACTTTCTCATTCTTCCCTGAGGTGCACACAAACAAAGAAAACTGGCCCAGTGGCACCACATTTTACTCCCTTAAGCTGAGTGAGCAGGATGCTGGAGCAGAGCTGAGCTCACAGCCCACAAGCAGCCAGCAGGCAGAGGGCTGGCAGCTCCCGGCCTTGGCAGGGGGACAGCAACAGGGCAGTTGTGGAAGCAGCTGCTCATCCAGTTTTCTGGCTGCAGCATCCATACTGGGCAATGTCCAGACTTTACAAAAGTCCTAAGTAATGGGAAGTTTGAAACAAAACTTTGTTTGGCTTGAGATACTTGAAAACCAACACAAAAAACAACTAACCAAAAAAAAACCCCAAACCCCACAAAACCAGTCTTCTCCAGGGGATGCAGAGAATCCCACTTAAAGTTCATACAAGCAAGGGCGAATTTTCCTCTGAGATGTGTGAAACAGTGGTCTATTTTCATAAAGGAGAAGATTAGGCTGCATTTTTTTTAAAAATTTTGTTTCTGGGGTTTTTTTGTGATTTTTTTTTCCTCCTTACCTGAAGAGAACAATACCTTCAGTCTGACGAAACCTCATTTATACAAGCGACAAAAGCACAGCTAAAACAGAATGCTGCTTTCCTGAAGTTGAGTGAAATAACTGTGCCAAACTGCATGGTGGTTTGGAGACTTGAATGAACATTTACTGCAGGTTGGATTCATTTTTACCAAAACCACAGTTTCATTTAGCCCACTGTGAAGCAAAGAGCTCACTATGGTGTCAACAAGCATCACCATTCTGTGCCAAGCATAACCACACAGGTCCTTATAAAGGTCTTACTCATGAGTGGTTCCCACTGTGCACACCGTGTATAGGACATTTAATGATATATCTATTTAACAATTTCCTAAGTCTTTAAAATAACTCACTCCCTAATTTGCTGTGCTTGTTCTTTATCCACAAAATAAACTAACCTATGGATTTTCATTACTAGATGTTCAGCTTTTAGCATCTGATCTCTGCCCATGTTTAGGCTCCGAACAGTTTATATGGTAATCTAGAAGCAAATGGGTGCTTATTGTCCACACAGCACTGTTTGCGAATTTTTTCCACCCACACATATAGCATATAACAAGTGTTACGGTGAATTTGCTAAGCGCTAAGAACAGCCTTATTCCTGGAAATGCTGCCTTTAGCAGTGCACTGCCATAGTCTCCTGCCTGTGGTCATGCTCCATCTCCATGTCAGACACATCACAGTCTATAGAGAGTCCAGGTAGCCTCAACATTTCTTCCACGGGTGCAAGAAAGGGCTGCAGGGCAACATAATTCCCTCGCTTAACCTGGTGCATTTAACATTATCTTCACCCCTTTTATTGCAATGTTCTCTTTAATGACAAACAGATGTTAGGGCAAGACAGAACCTGGCCCCAACTACAGAATTATCATGCTTTCCTTATGAAAAACACTGTTTGAGTCCAGAGTCTCCTTGTTATATTAGAAACAGGCAGCTAATAAGGCTTTTATAAAACAGAAAACAAATTTTGAAATGCCAGAAAATAGGAATGAACTTACCTTGACATCGCCTTCCTGTGGAAGACAACACAAAGCCTTCTGGACACAGACATTTGAAACTGCCTGGAGTGTTGCTGCATGTGCCCAGGGCACAAATTTCTGGCTGTTCCACACACTCATCAATGTCTGTAAGAAAAGTAATTAAGGAGACGAGAAATAAAGACGTCTACACTGGCAGCTGTACTACATAAAATGTAACCTTACATCATCACTGATATCTAGCAGATTTGAAAAACAAAAAGGTCAAACAAAAAGGAATAGACAGAAAAAGGAACAAGAAATCCAGGTGCAAAATCTAGGGTCAGTTTCCAAGTCCTCATGCAGTGGGCAAATCTCAGCAATGAACCATCAGCCAAATAGCCTGGAATTGGATTTTTCTTGGGATCAGATAAGGTAGATCTGTTTCAAACAAAAGTTGGTGAGACTTTTTCTGGGGAGTGACTTATCAGTGGCCACAGTTCAGGACTGTACACTGCCACAAAAGACTAAACATTACTCATGTTTAGATGCAGAAGAAAGTGGTAACAACTGTGAGCAGCTAGGAAAGGGACAGAAGAAGGATTGCCCTGTACCCACCTTCACATTTGTCATTCTGTAGGACATATCCAGGCGGACAGATGCATCTGAATGACCCATCCAAGTTCTGACATGTGCCTGGTGAGCATTTTCCAGGATCCAGTGCACACTCATTGACATCTAGAAGAAAAGAAAGACAATTATTTGAGATAATTGCTGTTATCTCAATAAACCTATGGCTGAGGCTGTTTTAATTTTGATTCCATCAAACTGATGGTGGAACTTTCCAGGTAGTCATTGTTTTCTTCTGCTAGGTTTGTACCTGATGACAGTGTGTCAGCTGTCTCTGACCTCTTCTATTGTTTTACTAGGAATATGTCCTCAAGGTTTGCTACACCTTTTTTCTACCCCAAAAGAAAGCACTCACCAATACAAGTCCTTCCATCCACAGCCACCTCATAGCCATCATTGCAAAGACACTGGAAGGACCCGATCGTGTTCACGCACTGACCGTTCCTGCAGAGCATTCCATTTCCACTTGCACACTCGTCCACATCTAAGAAAAATAACATTGAAAGATATACAAGAAACACCTGCAACAAGTGAAATTGGGTAGGTGAGATTTCTTTTTCCACTATATCAGCACAGTAACTGATAATACATAAATAATTCCGTTTCAAAAGCAAGTGAGGGGAAAATACCACTATTAGTCTACGTTGTAAAATTGTCAAATTAAAAAGGAGTATTAAAAGGAATGGCATATATCACATGCAAACATTTAAGTGGCTACAGAAAAGTGAGGCGTGCATAATAAAAGAGGCCTTTTCAGACTGAAGGAATTGGGTTTTGTCTTTAATCACGCAGACCATGCACGGTGTGATCCTAAGTCAATAGAGAAGATGGTACTTTCATTACATGTAGAAAGTCTTAGAAACACACAAATGGTCTCAACACTCCTTACCTATGCAGTCATTGTTGTGTGAGAGGATGAACCCCAAATTGCAGCGGCAGTTGAAAGAACCAATGGTGTTTCTGCAGGTTCCATTGCCACAGGCATCTCTCTCACACTCGTTAATATCTACAAAGGAGAAAAACAAGCAGCAAGAATTTTAATCACTGATGGGGAAAGGAAAGCCTGTAGCTATCCCACAGGCAAGAGAATTAATCCATGGCCAGCAGAGTAAATAGAAGGGAAAAAGACTGTCATATCTCCCCCAAAGAAGATTTTACATAGGTTTATATACTTGATATTAACATATACAAAAATAATCAAGGGTCCAACAACCATTTATCCTACTGTAGCTCCTAAATCACCCTTCCCAATGGAAGTCTAAGCTATCTTTAGTCATAAGCATTCTGAAATCTCCCCAACTTGCTCAGACAACAGGCTCTACACTAACAGCTATGAATGGGTTAAATAAAGAATCTCCCTGTTTATGAGGATGACTCTGTTTCTGGAAAGGGCACTTTTCTGGCAAGAAATCTTCTCTTCATTCACTCTGTTAACAAGTAAGTTGTATACAATTGCTGCATCGCAATATTAATCTATTAAATTTCTTGCCTGAAGGTATAAATGAGACAAGATGCTTCGGAAAATGCTAAGAAGAATTGAACATTTTTCTGAAAAAAACGTTAGAAATTCATTAGACAGGATATATATTTTTAAAGGTCCACTCTACTGTAATGAGATGTTCTTCACTATCAGTTTCCTGTCACCTCTAATTGCCAGATATGGTGGTTTTGCACCTTTGCTTAGTGGTAAATGGCTCATAATCTCAGTTCTTTTAATGCAACTCCTTATGACAGAGAGGATAGACTTAATAGAAGCCTAAGTACAGCTTAATTTTATATACTTGCCTATACACATTGTTCTGTCATCATTGGTCTTGAATCCATTGTGACAAATGCAGTAGAAACTGCCAACGGTGTCAATACACTGCCCATGGCTGCAGATATTTGGAATTTCTTGGCATTCATTCCGATCTGAAAACAGAGCAGTGAAAGTTAAGGCCTCTAAGCTACAGGGCTGGAAAGATGTATTAGCAGCAAAAGTGATAGTTAGAATCCAGTGCATGGCTCTAATTAAAACCAGTATTTTAAATTTAT